>NC_091838.1:9199875-9848375 GCF_037783145.1 Equus przewalskii
TTTAGTGAGTTTAAACATCATCTTGGCAAAAGGAAGAGCTATCTGGTAATTATGCTTGTTTAATGAGATTAATCTTAACTCGTCTGATCCCTAAAATAGCTTCACTGGTATCCACTAAAATATGACTGGAACCACCTGGCCTTTAGGACACTAGGCTGATATACACTGCCAAAGTCCACAGTTTCAATTCACCAGGCTCCATTCCTTCTAACCTTCTCTTCTAAAACCCAGGTTTCTTTTCAGTGTTTGTGTATCTCTCGTGGGGCACATGGGGCTCTTTGAATTACCAAGATCAGTAGTTTTAATGACGTAAAAGCAATTGGGAAAAAATTGCTCAGCATAGATCAAGGCAGTGGGACCAAGCTGTAATGGTAGTTATTTTATTCTTCACCGCAGCAAACCAATGTTTTGCAATTGACAAATTTCAAAATGCATGGGCAAAACCACTAATCAAAGTACAAGATAGACCAGTGGACTTTGATGTAACAGTGTATGGTTAAGAAAGTACCACTCATTGAGTGTTGGCATAGTACCTTGGAAACATATTCAGAATTATGTTAAAAAAAAGGTATTTAAATAGTCCTGTCATTCCCATCTAGAAGTCTGGGTGTAGCTGGATATTTTTCAATGACAACAACATATCACAAAAGCTATTGACTGAAGAAACAGATATGGAAACCAGCTGTCTTCTATCATGTCAGAAATTAAAGAAATTTAGAATAATCTAAATCAAAGCCTTTCCCTCTTATCACTATTTTTTGCAATTTACTGATTTTTCAAGAAATGTTTTTTCATGTTAACATTAAAATATTCTGTTTGAATTTCTAATACAATCTGTATCAGATTTTGAATTTCTAATCCAGTCGATATTATGACTCTGTGGATTTCTCAATAATTTTTAAAAATATAAAGTGGTCATGGGACCAAAGAATCAAGAGATCTCTTGCTCTAAACACCAAACACAAGCAGGGAACTGAGATACTTCACATTCACCTTGACTAGATTAGGTCTTCCCTCAACCAATTCCATTGTGCCGTCTCAAGAGCACCATGTTGTCCTGAGAAGCAGAAGTGATGCTTGCTCCTTTGGGCTTTTCTATCATCCATTTCTCCCCTGCACACATCTGACTTCTTATGCTTCCCTCTCTCTCTTCAAAGTGGACTTGTGCACTTACTCCCTCCTCCTCCCCAACAGTCTACAAGTGCTTTCTCATTCTCGTCTGGAAAGTCAAGATTTTGAGACAATTGACACAGTATAATTTTAAAAGCTTATTTTGAAACTCAGAACTTACAAATGGAGCAATGGAGGGGCTGACCCAGCGGTGTAGTGAGGGTCACATGCTTTGCTTCAGCAGCCTGGAGTTCACCCATTTGGATCCCAGGCATGGACCTATGCGCCACTCGTCAAGCCATGCTGTGGCAGGCATCTCATGTACAAACTAGAGGAAGACGGGCACAGATGTTAGTTCAGGGCCACTCTTTCTCAGCAAAAAGAGGAGGATTGGCAGTGGATGTTGGCTCAGGGCTAACCTTCCTCACCAAAAACTAAAAAAGAAAGAAAGAAAGGAAAGGAAGCAATGACCTTCATTGTTCTAAGCCATTTCTGCACTCCCTTCCCTGGGATAAAATGTCTTAGCCACGGGTCTTATTCTCAATGGTTAGAAGAGTAAAGGAGAAAAATAAGTATATATATAAATTTGTACAAGCATGCATACATAAAAAGCAAAGTAACTTGGGTGACTTTCAAAACATTATCCCACTAAAATTGTTTTTTCACTGCATGGTGTGCCCTCTTCAAATTCATTCATCCTATGAGCCATTTTCTCTGGGATAACATTCCTAATTCCTCTTCTTTGGTAAATGTCAGCATTTATGAATTTTAGGATTGAGCACTATTATGGGTTGAATTATGTCTCCCCCAAATTCATATGGTGAAGTCCTAAAGCTCAGTTCCTCAGAATGTGACTGTATTTGGAGATGGGGCCTTTAAAGAGGTGATTAAGGTAAAATAAGGTCATTAGGGTGGGCCCTAACCGAGTGTGACTGATGTCCTCATAAGAAGAGGCCGCTGGGACAGACATATGCACAGAGGAAAGACCACGTGAAGACAGCCATTTACAAGCCAAGGAGAGAGATTTTGGAAGAAATCAGCTCTGCTGACACCTTGATCTCAGAGTTGCAGCCATCAGAATTGTGATAAGCACAAACGTAGTTAGACTGGTTATCCTATGTGTTCTTCAGAGTTGAGCCCAAGGACTGTTTCTTCTAAGAAAGTTTGTCTAACATCCCACTTTATTCATACACTTATCTCATTTGCCATGGTTCTGTTTCACATTGGGCTTCATTCATATCTTTATCAGATTATTTCTGTCACTGGACTGAAAGTAACAATTCACTTGATTCTATTCATCTTTACCAAAATATCCTTGATGGATGGATCCATGTCTTATCCAACTTTGTGTATGCAATAACTTGTACCAGTACTAACGTAATGTAAATAATCAATAAATATTCTTTCTTTGATGAAAGAATGTATTTCTGGGCATGAAAAGAACATAGTGTTGGGAAAAATTATGAAATCTTTGAAATAGGTAAAAAGATTACAGGCTATCTTTATAATGGAATACTTGTTCAGCAGGCCCTTGGGGGTATCTGATTCTATAGGGATCTGTTCCTGTCATTGTTTTCGACTGATCTATTTGCACATTTTAGAAATAGAAGTGAACTTGTGCAGAACTGGTGGTGATACAAATGGTTACTGTTTATAGAGATGGAAGTGAATTTTTTCTGGTAGAGATGCAAAAATGCTTTGATTCCAACCTCTTTGCCCCAAGAGATGATTCAAAACATCACATTTACTTGCCCGTTGGATATTAAGCAATTGTGTGTCTATTTGTAAATGAATTTTAGCTTTCCTGATTGTGTGCATGTGTGTGTCTTCAGATTTATTTCGCATTTTTTTAACATCTTACTGATTTCTTCACTTGAGTTAAAATTTTGACTTATGTTTGCTGTATACTTGTATGTCATACTTCTAACTTTTAAAATTATTCTCTAATAATAGTATATTGACAGAAATCATCTCTATGATATATTGTGTCAGCTCATCCAATTGAATCATAAACAGGAGTTCACTATTTTCCAATTTTCTAGTTCCCCAAAATTTATTAAAAAGATGAACTTTGTACTGTCTCACTAAACAACAATCAATAAGAGATGCTGTGCTATTATCTAAAAATCTTCCTTCCTTTCTTCCTTCATCTTTCTTCCTTCCTTCTTTTCTTCCTTCTTTCTCTTTTTTGAATTATGTTAGCTCTATTTGATTCTTATTATCTGGCCACCGCAGGCCCGCTAGCACTTTCTTTGTTTACTTTTATTCCTTGTAGTTTTCTTTATGTATGAATTAAGTCATTTGAGTGAGGCATTTTCTTTAATTCGTTATTTCTATCATGTTGTCTGTGTACTGTTGTCCTGAAATCTGCTCGTTTTAGGGCATTTTAGTATTCTTTTATAATATTTTGATGAGAATACATTTGGCCTAATTAGAAATGTGAAATCAGAATGGATGATGGTGATACTCAAACCTCACTTCAAAAGATTTTACAGTCATTTCAAGAAGAGGTCAAAGAAATAAACTAGAACTCGTTAGCCTGGGGCTATGAGTCATCTCTCAGCCATGCTGGAAATCAGCAGCCCTTCTGTCTTTTGTCCTTAAGGAGTTTGATGATTAAACTAATTGTTAAATATACCAAGCAGACTGACAGTAAAATAACAGGCTCTGCTGACATGTGTAGAATAGAAAAGTCTATTAATTTTACAAAAGATCCCTTTTTGGTTAATATTTACAAGCCATCTCTATTTCAATAACTTATGACATACCACAGAGAAATCTCTAAAGTACAGATGGTCTGAACCTCTTTTGTTTCCTATTATACAGAAATGGTTTTAATGATATCTCAAGCAATTACATAAAAAGATTCTTTGGGGGAGAGAATAAAAACACTCCACATGTTTTATTTATGGTGAGTGATATGCCTGTTATTTGGGGCATATAATTAGCTGCATTAATGAGCAGCGTATCTACATATTACTATTTGAACCAATCTCCCTTTAAAAAAGTACTGTTTTGCTAAAATTTTTTTTTTCTTTAATACATTATTCTTTCCAGTGTTTAAATGTTGACACTCCTTGTCATCTTGATTTCACGGGGCAAATATCTCTGGTCTAATTTAAAATTCTGTTCTCAGAATTTATTGAGTACCTTTCTGAAATCAGTTGAATACCTGTGCTAGGCACTCCATAAAACAAAAAGATGCTTAAACCCTGCTCCGGAATGTGAATATTTTGATTGGATTATTCTGATATAGATTAAATGATTGGAAATGAAAGTTTCTAAGTTATGTAATAAATTAACTTTGTCTGAAAGACTATAGGGGACATAGTCATCACAAAATGTATAATTCAAAGAGACCGAAGTAAAGCAAATGGAGATCTTTAGTAATATATGGCAGATAATGAAAAAAGAAGCATTTCACAATAAATAATTTCAAAAACATCTCTTTCACATGTCCCCCAGCCATTAAATAAATGTCCTTCTTGTTGCTATCTTCATATTTTGAACTGTTTCACATTTTGCATTCATCACTCCGTGTAGCAGTGTATGTTTTTACTTTTCTGTCTGCCTTGAGGTCCTCACGGAAGTGACTGTTGTGCACATCTTTGTTATACCATTGTCTGGTCCAGTGCCTGGCATAGAGTGAGAGCTCACTAATGCATCTTAATCGGAAATAATAAAGGCTTTGGTTCTTGTCATGTCTCAGACTAGTAGCCCATGTTTCTAGTTGGTTTAGCAACATTGGGATTATAGCCTGAATGAGATGTACAAGCTCAGGGACTTATTAAGAAGAAGAAATTTTTAAAACAAATCTTAATGTGTTAATTTATTATTGCTCCAAGACTGAATTCCTACAAACCAGCAGGCTCCAACATACCCATTTATTAGCTCACAGGTCTGCAGATGAGAAGTCTGAATGAGTTTAACAGGATTCTTATTTCTTACAAGGCTCCAATCAAGCTGTCAGCTTGACTAGGCTTTTATCTGGACGCTCCGGGGTGAATCCATTTCCAGGTTCATTCAGGGAGTTGGCAGCATCCACTTCCTTGTGGCCATAGGTCTCTGGTCCTATTTCCTTGCTGGTAGTCAGGCAGGATCACACTCCTGGTGGATGCTGCCCACGTTCTTTCTCAGACGGCCCCCTCCAACTTCAAAGCAACAGCAGTGTGTTGACTCCTTCTTGCAGTTTGCATCTTCCTGACTTCCCCTTCTGCTACCATCTGGAGAAAACGCTGTTTTTAAAGGGCTCATTTGAATTGAGCCTGGCTGAATAATGTCCCTTTTGCCACATGGTCATAGGAGTAACACCCGAGGGCGAAGGTTATGAGTGTCATCTTAAATTTCTGGCTATAACAGAGATATGCAGGAACTGTTAGACAAGAAGAAATTTAAGGGAAAACTGTGATAACTGGAATTATTATTACATATATATATATATATATTTGTTTGTTTGTTTGTTTGTTTGGTTTGAGGAAGATTAGCCTCGAGCTAACATCCACCACCAATCCTCTTTTTACTGAGGACGACTGGCCCTGAGCTAACATCTGTGCCCATCTTCCTCTACTTTATGTGTGGGACACTGGTGACAGCATGGCTTGATAAGCAGTGTGTAGGTCTGCGCCTGGAATCTGAACCAGTGAACCGAGGGCCACTGAAGCAGAGCACATGAACTTAACCACTCTACCACAGGGCCGGTCCTAATTATGTTTTTAATCAGAGAAGACTAAAGGATAACTTTGTATTTTTTTAAGTTTACAAAGAATTCTTCTCCAAAGGCTAACAATATTCTACAATTCGAAATTCTTTATACCATTTAAGGTAAAATTAAAATTTGTGAATAGGTTGTGCCGTGGACTGAATGTTTGTGTGCTCCCCCCTTTCAAATATTGAGGTCCCGTCCCCAATGTTATGCTATTTGGAGATGGGGCCTTAGGGAGGTAATTAGATCATGAGGTTGGAGCCGTCCTGAATGGGAGTAGTGTTCTTCTAAGAAGAGGCACAAGAGATAATCTCTCTCTCCACCATGTGTGTCTACAGTAAGAAGGTAGCTGTCTGTAAACCACGAAGAGGGATCTCCTTAGACACCAAATTTGCTGGCACCTTGGTCTTGGCCTTCCCAGCCTTCAGAACTGTGAGAAATAAGTGTTTACTGCTTACGCCACCCAGTCCATTGTATTTTGTTATATCAGCTGGAGCTAAGACAGATTAGAAAGATGAAATGTGAAATCTTCTCATAAGATCTGAAGATACTGTCTCTGCATATTAGTCCAGTTATTCCAAGTGAATTGACTTGCAAGTTTAGTCGATCAACAGGTTAAGAAGGTTCTAACAGCACATTGAACATAGGAAACCTTAAGACATAGATTTCTTCCTTCATAAAGAAAGAATAAACTTACTGAATTCCGGAAGTTTTTCCCTTTTACATTAATGTGGGCATTTTCTTTTTGTGAAACATATTTACGTGCATATATTAAAGCACATTTTTTTTCAGAGCCATTTATGGTAGAGTCAACAGGAATTTGAAGTTCATCTGAAGTTTCAAATTATTTTGTATTATTTCTTAATCGCATATTTCTAAGGACTGTCGGCAAACATGAAAGTCCCTTTGGCACAAAGAAATATTATAAATACATACATTCGCAAACAAGCCTATAGATTCACTTTTATGCCAGGCTGACATTTCATTATATGACCATCCTGGGAATATCACAGATGAGGCTGAGTGTGTGACTTTGGTGCCAGCCCCAGTGTCTATTACTTTGTTTACAAAATAAAGAACTTGCCTCAGAAATATGCTCTATACCACTATTTTTTTTCTTTTTTCTTTTTATAGTTCAATGGTGGGCTTATATTTTTATCAACATATTTCAGAAAATTTTCTAAAAATTATTAATTTTCAAAAGAGATTTTTTTTAAACAAAGTATAGTGGCATTGAAAGAAATTGCAAAACAATTCCAATTACTTAAGTACAGGGAAAACTTAAGTATAATGTCTGTTATACGAGTTGTCTGATAGTAATAGAACAGGCTTTAATGTTAAAACACCTACAACAAAGGGAGTTTGATTTTGGCTCTTCATTCCTCACTAATGCTGTGATATTTAAAAAATTCTTCTTCGATTTCTTTCAGCAATGTCTTATCGTTTTCTATGTACGGGTTTTTTGCCTCCTTGGTTAAATTTATTCCTGGGTATTTTATTCGTTTTGTTGCAATTGTAAATAGGATTGTTTTCTTCGCTTCTCAGTCTGCTAGTTCATTGTTAGCGATAGAAATGTAACTGAATTTTGTATATTGATTTTGTACCCTTTGACTTTACTGTACTTGTTTGTTATTTCTAGTAGTTTTTTGATGGCGTCTTTAGAATTTTCTCTATATGAGCTCATGTCATCTGCAAATAGTGACAGCTTTACTTTATCCAAAGAATATGAAAACTAATTCAAAAAGATATGTGCACTCCTATGTTCATTGCAGCATTATTCACAATAGCCAAGACTTGGAGGCAACCTAAGTGCCCACTGATGGGTGAATGGATAAAAATGAAGTGATATATATATACACAATGGAATACTACTCAGCCATAAAAAGATGAAATCTTGCCATTTGTAACAACATTAATGGACCTTGAGGGTATTATGCTAAGTGACATAAGTCAGACAGTGAAAGACAAATGCCTTATGATTTCACTCATGTGTGCCATATAAACAACAACAACAACAAACAAACACATAGATACAGAGAACAGTCTGGTGGTTACCAGAGGAGAAGTGGGGGAGGGGGAGGGCAAAATGGGTAAAGGGAGTCATTTGTACAGTGACAGATAAAAACTGGACTATTGGAGGTGAACACAATGTAGTGTATACAAAAGTTGAATTATAATGATGTATACCTAAAACGTATATAATGTTATAAACCAATGTTATCTCAAAAGAGAGAGTCTTTTGTGAGTTTTACTTTTCTCTTCTGTAAATGAAGATAATAATGCTAGCTTTCATGCTATTTACAAGACTAGAGCAATGTATACAAAATGCTCCAGGTAGTACATAACTCTACAGCTGCTGGTAAATATCAGTTGTTTTACTTTCTGTAGTTCTCATGGAGAATATGAGCCGAAGTAACAAAAAGATTTCTTAACTCCTGAGCTGAAAGGAAATAGAAGCAAGTTCTTTAACATAAGGGGAACAATGACACTGTCCATGAACTCCAAGGTAGTAAATACAATCCATATCAAAGTGTACAAATAAATTAGAATATGGGGCTCATTGTAAAATGAAGTCTTCTTTTTTTTTCTTTGCTGAGGAAGATTCTCCCTGAGCTAGCATCTATTGCCAATCTTCCTTTTTTTTTGCTTGAGGAAGATTAGCCCTGAACTAACATCTGTGTCAACCTTCCTCTATTTTGTTTGTGGTGAGTGCCAAAGCATGGCTGACGAGTGGCGTAGGTCCGTGCATGGGACCCAAACCTGGGAACTCAGGTCGCTGAAGCAGAGTGCACTGAACTTAACCACTATGCCACAGGGCTGGCCCCTGTGAAATGAAGTCTTGAATCAATAAACTCCAAGAAGCTGGCCATACTTCCCAAGGTGAGGGTAGGGGTAGAGGTAGGGGTAGGAGGTAGGGAAAAATACACTTGGATCTGTGAAAGGCTGCTTTGGACCTGTATATTTATTTATTTATTTATTTATTTATTTATTTATTTATTTATTTATTTATTTATTTAGATTTTATTTTTTCCTTTTTCTCCCCAAAGACCCCCAGTACATAGTTGTATATTCTTCGTTGTGGATCCTTCTAGTTGTGGCATGTGGGATGCTGCCTCAGCGTGGTCTGATGAGCAGTGCCATGTCCGCGCCCAGGATTCGAACTAACGAAACACCGGGCCGCCTGCAGCGGAGCGCGCGAACCTAACCACTCGGCCACGGGGCCAGCCCCTGGACCTGTATATTTATTTATATGAAGAGAGAATATGGTCACCTTATCTATGCTTCTTTCGTAAAGTCTAATCTAACACGTTTCATAGAAGAAATAATGTATTTCTTTCTCTTTAAAAATCTGTCCTCAGTCTGGGCATGGTGTTAGGTAACTTAGTTCTTAAGAGCTGTGTCATCCTTCACTTTTCAAACAAAGTTCCAAAGAGGGAGGAAAACAGATGAAATCTTGTAGCAACCTCTTCCCAGGCTTCATGTCCTTGGTTCTGTTTACTCAGCCCTGCTTTTAGGGACATGAGTTTTAATGAGGAGCAACCATGTGGTAAAGGGAAAACTAAGACTAAGAATAATTAGCAAGAAGAATGAGGGAAAAATTTTTTCATTACGCGGTTATTTTTAGAATGAAAATCTGATTTTGTTTTGTCTTATGCTTCCTCACTTCTAAGAGCACACAAGGATAATTATGGTTTGGTACATACAGAATTGTGAGTGTGACATCTTCCAAGCAGGCAAGAACAAGTAGGAGACGATGTTACAGTTATTGCCTTCTTCTAGCTATATGTCTCACTATAGACATAGGGTTGAAACTGGTGACTTTGGTGACAAAATTGGGTTTTTGAGCTTGAGTCTTCCCTGTGATTAATTCTTCTTATGTCGTGTCATGACTTGGTTTTTCTCATATACCCATGTATTTGTAGTTTTGCTGGATTTTATTTTTAGAGAGTGGGGTGGCAGTATCTTGTCTTCCTATCATTTGATTAAGTTGGTTCGGGTATGGTGCTATTCAGTAGGTGTCTTCACCTATAATATTATAATTATTTTGAAACACATTGTAGGCTTGAATTTGGGCTTGTGCCTGCTTCTTCTGTATTTTGTACATTCAGCTATTTAGATTTTGGACGTCCTCTTTGGTTTCAGTCATGTATGTCTATTTTATAGATTAAGTAAACTTTATCGACTATTGTCTGTTTGTGTTTCCAGTTTAATTTAGAAATGTGTTAAATTGATGGTTGGTATATGACTATTTTCTGTTAGTTTGAAGTAAATTATTTAATTTTTGAATTCTGAAATTTTGGACATTTACTGAAACTTGAAATATAACTGCTATAAAATACTTGAATAAAATATCAAGAAAAACAAAACAAAACAAGCTATATCATTGTTGAATAAGAAGAAATTAATTCCAACTCTATTAAGAGATTTCTTTGTGCTCACTCCAATCACTGCAAATAAAATCGTCCTCATTGTCTTTCAAATATTTTCATTTTCTATATATTTTTTATGCATATTTAGACCCATTTTTAAATTTCTTAACAGCACAAGAATATAAAAACTGAGAGACATTAAGCTTTTGCTTTTTTTGCTGAGGAAGATTAGCCCTGAGCTAACATCCATGCCAATCTTCCTCCGTTTTGTATGTGGTCACCTCCACAGCATGGCTAGTGAGTGGAGTAGATCTGCACCTGAGATCCAAACCTTTGAACTGGGCTACCAAAGTGGGACGCACAAAACTTTAACCACTCGGCCACAGGGCAGGGCCCAAGGTTTTGTTTTTTCATAGGTATTTTGTTTTATTTAGCATTTTAAAATAGACTAAATATGCATTTTGGCATTTTGTTAAACTTTGGTCTCAGAATATTATTGTTTTTCTCCAAAAAGAATCTTCCTTTTTTCTCTTGTTCTATTTTTTATTGACTTAGCATTAATTTATAATATTGTATAAATTTCAGGTGTACATCATATTTTGAATTCTGTATAGACTATATCACAGTCCGCACCAAATGTCTGGTTGCCATCCCCTTACTCATGTGCTACTTTATCCTTTTACCCTCCCCCCACCCCCTTCCTCTCTGGTAACCATCGATCTGTCCTCTATATCTATGTGTTTGTTTGTATGTTTATCTTCCACATATGAGTGAAATCATGAGATATTGTCTTTCTCTGACTTATTTTGCTTAGCTTAATACCTCCAGGTCCATCCATCTTGTCACAAAGAGTAAGATTTCATCTTTTATAATGGCTGAGCAGTATTACATTGTATTTGTATGCCACATCTTTATCCATTCACCTGTCCACGTGCACTTAGGTTGTTTCCAAATTTCGGCTCTTGTGAGTAATGCTGCAATGAACATAGGGGTGTATTTAGCTTTTCAAGTTAACATTTTCGTCTTCTTTGGATAAATACTCCAGAAGTGGAATGGCTGATCACATCATAGTTCTATTTTTAATTTTTTGAGGAATCTTTAGACTTTTTTCCAGCGTGGATGCACCAAGTTACTTTCCCACCTGCAGTGTACAAGGGTTCTCTTTTCTCCATGTCCTTGCCAACATTTGTTATTTCTTGTCTTGTTAATTATAGCCTATTCCTATAGGTGATAAATCACTGTGATTTTTATCTGCATTTCCCTAGTAGTTAGTGATACTGAGTATCTTTTCAAATGCCTGTGGGCGTTTGTGTATCTTCTTTGAAATAATGTCTGTTCAGCTCCTCTGCCAATTTGTTAATTTATTTATTTATTTTTTTGCTGTTGACTTGTATGAGTTCTTTATATATTTTGGATATGGACACCATGTTGCATATATGATTTGCAAATTTGTTCTCCCAATTGGTAGGTTGTCTTTTTGTTTTGTTGATGGTTTCTTTACACAATCTTTTCTTTACAGAATCTTTTTAGTTTGGTATAGTCACAATTGTTTATTTTTATTTTTGTTTTGCTTGCCTGAGGAGACATATTCAAAAAGATACTGCTAAGACTGACGTCAAAAGGCATACTGCCTATATTTTCTTCAAGTTTTATGGTTTTAGGTCTTATATTCAAATCTTTAGACTATTTTGAGTTACTTTTTTGTGTATGATGTAGTATAGTGGTCTACTTCATTCTTTTGCATGTGGCTGTCCAGTTTTCTCAGCACTGTTTATTGAAGAGACCTTCTGTTCTCCATTGTATGTTCTTGGCTCCATTGTCAAAAATTAGCTGTCCATAGATGTATGGGTTTGTTTCTGGGCTCCCAATTCTGTTCCATTGATCTGTGTGTCTTGTTCGTGTGCCAGTACCAGCTGTTTTGATTACTATAGCTTTGTAATATATTTTGAAATCAGGAAGAGTGATGCCACCAGGTTTGTTCTTTTTTCTCAGGATTACTTTGGCTATTCAGGGTCTTTTGTTGTTCCATGTAAATTTTAGGATTGTTTGTTCGATTTCTGTGACAATTGTCATTGAGATTTTGATAGGAATTGCATTGAATCTGTAGATTGCTTTAAGACATTTTAACTACGTTAATTCTTCCAAACCATGAGCATGGAATATCTTTCAACTTCTTCGTATCTTCTTTGATTTCTTTCAACAATGTCTTATTTTTTCATTGTACAGGTTTTTTACTTCCTTTATTCTGAGGTATTTTATTCTTTTGGTTGTGTTTGAAAATGGGATTGGATTTTTGCTTTCTCTGCTAGGTCAATGTTAGTGTATAAAAACGCAGTTGATTTTTGTGTGTTGATTTTGTACCCAGCAACTTTACTGCATTTGTTTATTAATCTAATAGTTTTTTGGTGGACTCTTTAGGGTTTCCTATATATGAAATTGTGTCATCCACAAATAGTGACAGATTTCCTTTTTTTTCCAATGTGGATAACTTTCATTTCTTTTTCTTGTCCAATTGCTTTGGCCAGGACTTCCAATACTATGTTGAATAAGAGTGGTGAGAGTGGACATTGTTGTCTGGTTCCTGTTCTTAGAGGGATAGCTTTCAGTTTTTCTCCATGCGTATGATGTTAGCTGTGGGTTTGTCATATGTGGCCTTTATTATGTTGAGGTGTTTTCCTTCTATACCCATTTTATTGAGAATTTTTATCATAAATCAATGCTGCATCTTGTCAAATGCTTTCTCCCTATCTATTACAATGATCATGTGATTTTTTCCCCTAATTTTCTAAATGGAGTGTGTCATGTTGATTGATTTGCAGATGTTGAATCATCCCCATATCCCTGGAATCAATCCCACTTGATCATTGTGTATGATCATTTTAATGTATTGCATTCAGTTTGCTGATATTTTGTTGAGGATGTTCGCATCTATGTTCATCAGCTATATTGGCCTGTAATTATCTGTTTTTGTGTCATTCTTATCTGGTTTTGGTTATCAGGGTAATGTTGGCCTCATAAAATGAGTTAGAAAGTCTCTCCTCCTCTTCAAATTTTTGGAAGAGTTCGAGGAGGGTAAGTATTAAATCTTCTTTGAATGTTTGGTACAATTCACCAGAGAAACTGTCTGGTCCTGGACTTTTGTTTGTTGGAGGTTTTTGATTTCTACTTTACTCTTCTTTCCAGGGGTTTGTCTATTCAGATTCTCTATTTCTTCTTGATTCAGTTTTAGAAGATTGTATGATTCTGGGAATTTATCCATTTCTTCTAGGTTATCCAATTTGTTGGCGTGCAACTTTTCATAGTATTCTCTTATAATCCTTCATATTTCCTTAGTATCTGTTGTAATTGCTCCTCTTCTGTTTCTCATTTTATTTGCTTGAGACTTCTCTATTTTTTCATTAGTGATTCTGGCTTAATGTTTGTCAATTTTGTTTATCTTTTCAAAGAACCAGCTCTTAGTTTCATTGATCCTTTCTGTTATCATTTTAGTCTCTATTTCATTTGTTTCTGATCTTTTTCCTTTCTTCTACTGATTTTGGGCTTCAGTTGTTCTTCTTTTTCTAGTTCCTTTAGGTATAATGTTAGATTTTTTATTTGAGATTTTTCTTGTTTCTTGATGTGGGCCTACATAGCTCTATACTTCCCTCTTAGAACTGCTTTTGCTGGATCCCATAGGTTTTGATAAGTTGTGTTTCCATTTTCATTTGTCTCCAAGTATTTTTTGATTTCATTTTTAATTTACTCGTTGATCCAATAGTTGTTCAGTAGAATGTTGTTTAGTCTCCACATATTTGTGCCTTTTTCAGCTCTCTTCTTATAGTTGATTTCTAGTTTCATACCATTGTGGCCAGAAATGATGTTTGATATGATTTCAATCTTCTTAAATTTGTTGAAACTTGCTTTATTTTCCAACACATGATCTATCATTGAGAATGTTCCATGTGTACTTGAGAAAACTGTATAGTCTGCTGCTTTTGGATGGAATGTTCTCGATCTATCTATTAAGTTCCTCTGGTCTGTTTCATTTAAGGCCAATGTTTCCTTGTTACTTTCTGTCTGGATGATCTGTCCATTGATGTAAGTGGGATATTAAAATCCCTACTATTATTGTATTTCTGTCAATTTCTCCTTTTAGCTCTGTTAATAGTTGCTTTGTATAATTTGGTGCTTTTATGTTAGGTACATATATATTAATAAATATTATGTCTTCTTGATGTACTGTCCCCTTTATCATTATATAATGTCTATCTTTGTTTCATTATCTTTTTTGGCTTGAAGTCTGTTTCGTCTGCTGTAAGCATGGCTATACTTGATTTCTTTAGGTTGCCATTTGCTTGTGGTATCGTTTTCCATCTCTTCACTTTGAGCCTATGTTTTTCTTTGGAGCTGAGAATGGATCTCCTAGAGGCAGCATATTTTTGTGGTTTTTTGTTTGTTTATTTTTGTTGAGGAAGATTGGCCCAAAGCTAACATCCATTGCCAACCTTCCTCTTTTTCCTTGAGGAAGATTGTCCATGAACTAACATTTGTGCTACTCTTCCTCTATTTTGTATGTGAGGTGTCACCACAGAATGGCTTGATGAGCGATATGTAGGTCCATGCCTGGGATCTGAGGCTGTGAACTTCAGGCTGCCAAAGTGGAGCACACAAACTTAATCACTACTCCACCAGCCATCCCCCAGAGATTTTGTTTTTTAATCCATCCAGCCAGTCCATGTCTTTTGATTGGTGAATTCAATCCATTTACATTAATCACCATTTAAGGTGATTACTGATATTTAAGGACTTAATACTGCCACTTTATCTTTTGTTTTTGGTTTCTCTATATTACCGTTGTTTCTTTCTCTTTGTGTTTCTGTCTGCCATTTCAGCCTGGTGGTTTTCTGTGATGTGTTTTTCAGTTTCCTCATTTTTTATGTTTTGTGACTGTGCTCTGAATTTTTGTTCTGTGGTTCCCATGTGGTTTGTATAAAAGATCTCATAGATAAGATAGTCCTTTTTCTGCTGATAGCATCTTATTTTCATTTGCCTCTGCAGACCCTATCCTTTTTGTCTTCCACTTCTAGATTTGTGTTGTCACAAATTTTCTGTTTTTGTATTATGTTTGTTATAAATTGAGGTGGTAATAGTTATTTATAATATTTCTTTTCCTTTTAATTTTTATGTTGTAATTAAGTGTAAACTCTTTGATTCTGATATAGAGTTGGAATTTTCTGATTCTGTCTACCACCTTGCTTAAAGCTTTGTGTACCCTTGCCTTTTCATTTCAGGTAGGAGAGCTCCTCCAACATTTCTTGTAAGGCAGGTCTAGTAGTGGCAAACTCCCTCAGCTTTGTTTTTTGTCTGGGAAAGCCTTTGTTTCTCTTTCATAACTAAAAGATGACTTTGCTGGATAGAGAATTCTTGGCTGACAGTTTTTATCTTTCAATGTTTTGAATATGTCTTTCCACTTTCTCCTGGCCTGTAGGGTTTCTGCTGAGAAATCTCCTGATAGCCTAATGGAGATTCTCTCTTAGGTTAGTGTCTTTTCCTCTCTGGCAGCTTTTAATATTCTTTCTTTGACATTGATTTTTGACAGTTTTATTATCATGTGTCTTAGAGAAGGTCTTTTTGCATTTAGATAGTTGTGTGTTCTATTATATTCATGGATTTGTATATACAATTCCTTCTCCAGGTTTGGGAAGTTCTCAGCTATTATTTCTTTAAATAAGTTCTCTGTTCCCTTCTCTCTCTCTTCTCCTTCTGGTATACCCATTACTTTTTTTCCCCCTTGAAGATTGGCACCTGAGCTAACAATTGTGGCCTATCTTTTTTTTTTTTTTCTGCTTTATCTCCCCAAATCCCCCCTGGTACATTGTTGTATATCCTAGTTGCAGGTCCTTCTAGTTGTGGCAAATGGGACGCCACATCAACGTGGCCTGACGAGCAGTGCCATGGTCACACCCAGGATCTGAACCCTGGGCCACTGCGGCGGAGTACACGAACTTAACCACTCAGCCACAGGGCCAGCCCCCATACCCATTTCTCTTATATTGCCATTTCCAATGGAGCCAGATGATTCTCATAGAATTTCTACATTTTTTTTTTTTGTCTTAGCTTTCTCTCCTCTTCTACCTGCATCATTTCAAGATTTTTATCTTTGAGCCTGTTAATTCTCTCTTCTATTTTATCTGCTTTATTTCCAGTGCTTTCTAATGCATGCTTCATCTCATTTATTGAGTTCTTCAGCTCCAGAATTTCTGTTTGGTTCTTTATTAGCATTTCAATCTCTTTGGTAAAGTATTCCTTCTGTTCATTTCTTTTATCTCTGAGCTCATTAAACTTCCTTTCTGAGTTTTCTTGTATATTGAGTTTATTCATGACACCTATGTTGAATTCTTTATCAGTTGGATCCCAATGTTTCATGACTTTATATTTGGATTCTGGAGAATTGTTTTCCCTCTTTGATGCCACTGAACTGTGGCATTTTGGGGTGTTTGTTGAGTTATTCTTCTGCCAATGCCTTTGCTGTCACAAACACATTTTTTATTTAAATACAGCTTTGTTTGTTTTGACTTAAACTTTCCAACTGTTTGGAGATTAGCAGCCTTTCTTCTGTTTTTCCTAGTATGAGGCACTAAAGAATTAGATTTTGATTTCTCTTACCTGAGATGCCTCTGGCTATATTTGATGGTATCATTGTTACTCTCATTATTGCTGCCTGTGCTTCAAGGAGTCAGTAATGTATTGCTATTGCTGATGTTTCTGTGGTGACTGGCTTTGCTGCTGAGGGCACGGGAATGGCTGACATCTCAGCCATGTTCAGGATCACCTGGGTCAGAAGCCTCACTGCCATGGTGGGGGGAGGGGAGGCAGGGGAGAGAGTGGTTTCACAGTGTACTATCTCAGGTGTTGCCTCTTACCTTGTGGCCACAGAAGCCAAAGCCACTGCAGTTGGAATGTAAGTGTCCTATGCTCACCTCCACCACTGCTACCAGGCTCTGAGCCACGGCCAGGGAGCCCCGGATCATGGGACTCCGCTTCTGCTATTGCTCTGCTTACAGTGGCTACAGGTGTCACTGTGGCTGGCTGGCTGGAGTCGTATGCATACTTCTGCTGCTGTCCATTGAGTTCTCTAGGGCTGGGGGTAGCTGGCTCATCCTCCACAGCTGGTGATCCAGAATTCCTGGCTCTGCCTCTGTTGCTCCCATGTTTAGCCTCCTCTGTTCTTCATTCCACCCACCTTCATATGTACCTATGTGTGGATCTTTCCAGCATTCTGGTGCATTTTCAATATAGCCTTCATTGGGTTATGGAAGTTTTACATGCTGTAGACTGAAGAGGAAAGACAAAAGGATCCTCTTATGCCACCATGATAATGACATCTATCGACATTTAGCTTTTAAAATAAGTTTCACAAAGTTGATATACTATATCTTGATTTTGGGGGGAGCTTTAGTTTATGTTTAGATTTATAACATTCCAAACTCATATTATCATATGTTTCAATGTTTGGCTGTTAAGTAACAATTGTAGTGGCAGCCTATTAAGGCAGGAGGAACTAGACTATAGTCCAAAGATCTTGGCTCAAAGTCCTGCCCAACCCTTTCTGTTGAGTGACCCAGGGAAGGCCACATCTTTTTTCCTCAACTATCTCATTTCCAAATGTAGATAATAATAAGGATGTGTGCTCTGTATCACATGGTACACATGAGGGACAAGTGAAATAATCATGGAAACGCATCTTGCAAACTGTACAGATATTCGTAATTATTATCAATAGTTGGGTTAGGTGTTTTCTATCCACTGAACATCATTGTTGTTGAGGAAATTGGTATCTAAGCAAGAACCAGCCAATAGTCTGACCAAATAATCTGACTTATAATCAGAATGAATTTTTAACCATTTTGAATTCATGTACAGCCAAAAACGTATGAAAAGCCTAGACATATAGTGAGAGCCTTACCATACAATAAGATCACATTTTTTTATAATATCACTGAAGTTTCATTCTCTTTTCTAGTTCTCTTTGCTGATTTATCAAAAAATACTCATATAATTGTTAAACTACTCATCCAAAATATATGCAGTTAAAATATTTACAGTCTATTAAAAACAAAAATATTTATTACTATATCTCTATAAATAAATCAAGATTTTTTTTTGCAGTGGTTGTCATTATAATGGTGACTAGTCAGTTTTCATTGTATCAGTGAATGCTTCCTGGCCCAATAAATCTAACTAGTTTCAAATAAATCTCGAGTATTTTCCAAGATGTTTTGGGCATGAAGGCAGTACTATCTGTGAAGTCAATTTAAATAAACTCTTGTGATAAAAAGCATTTTTTAAACATTAGAAGGATAATAAAAGCACAGGAAGCTACACATAATTTCAGAAAAATAAAACACTTTGGTTAAGTCATTGTCTAGATGTTTTTTGGCAAGCATAAGGAAATACAGAAACATAAACCATTTTAAATTGAAATTTCACCCAAACATAAACTATGATGGAATCCTCATTGTTGTCAACTGAGATAGGATGAATGATGAGGAACTTATTTTGTAGTCCGTGATACTGGTTTATACATGTAAGAAAATGTTGAAAATTATAAAACAAAACCTTAGTTACAGAATTATTAAATTATCTCGATTAAAAGAGGAAGACACTACATGGATTTAAGATTATAGTCAGAATCTTTTTTTGATGGGCTTTTCCTTGACATTTTTAAGTTCCCATGTATATCTTAATCACACATCATGTTTGTATGTTCATACTCTTTCAGGTATGTAATCATGTATAGTATTTATCCATACATGCTTTTTCCCCATCTACTAATGTAAAACCTTTATATAACACTCAAAATTATATTTGAGCAGAGGATTTTATTTTTGTTTCTTAGTAATGGAATAGAAAACAAAACCTCATGGCTCTGTATTATTTATGTGTATGAATTGCTTCTAGAGATAGGCCTATATTAACAAGGTCCTCTTCATTTTTATGTTAGTCCTTATACGTCATAATAGTTAAGAGGCTCAAGTTTGCTCCAAGAATGCCAATATTAGACAATTTGACCAGATCTTGACTATCTTGTTTAATAAATTTTTCAGTATGTCCACTGTACTATTAGAACAAAGCTCGTGAGATATTTGGTAAATAAACAGAATGCATTTGTCAATTTTCTAATTATGTGTTTTTCTATAAGAGAAAATTCTTTCCACAGGTGATAAGTATTTGCCCTCTAGCCTGAGATTTGATTTCCTTGTCATAAAGAAACAAATGATTACAGTTGAGAGAATGCTTCTTCATAAGCACCCTTGTAAGCAAATGAGAGGTATGAGAATGCAGAAAGGAATATGCTCTGGAAATCCCAAGTGAGTCATTCTGAAATGCAGCCAGTGTTGTTGCGATGGGCTCAGTGCTTGTCTGTGCCCATAAATATGCCTTATTGGTGATAAGCACCATGAAGTTCTCTACATCAGGTGCTTCTTACTAAATCCACTAAAATGAACCTCTTTGCTTTCCATAATATTATTGTGTCACTGAAGGCAACTCTTTTTTAACCATTTTATATATTTTCTTCATCTGAGTCTTTGTAAATTTTCTCAGCTGCCATTACTGGCATGGTATAATTTGTCCCAGAGAGAAGACAAGTCTTCTTGACTTTCTCATCATGTCACATAGTCACGCTGGCCCAAATTGTCATGGATATTCTAAACAAGAAGAAACTGTGACGTGGAAACTGGGTGCCAAAATGTCTGAAGTTTATGGAATTCCAAAGAAACAGACAATGAAGTTGGTACTCTAAAGAACTTTGTCCTATAGTGGGGTTTGAAAAAGCTACACAAAGGCAAGATTTTACCATTTCTATATTCATACATAGCAGAACTATTCCCTATGTTTACAACTGCTTTCATATTGGGGAAAAAAATAAAAATAAATGGCAATATATAGTCAGCATAATAGCTTTGAGGAGTTACATTCATGGCTGCTGTCATGAATAATGCAACTTGAGTTATAAAATAATTTTAGTGATTCTTTCCATGATTATTTTGTGAATGAGTTACTATTTTACTATAGAGGTAAAAATTTTAGGTAACTATCTTTTTTATTTTTCCTTTGCAGAGAAAGATTTGCCCTGAGCTATCATCTGTGGTCAATCTTCCTCTACGTTGTATGTAGGTTGCCACCACAACATGGCTGATGAGTGGGGTAGGTCCGCATCCAAAATCTGAACCTGTGAACCTGGGCTGCGGAAGCAAAGCATGCCAAACTCAACCGCTACACCACTGGGCTGGCCCCTCAGGTAACTATGTTTTGAATGCCATGAGAAAAAATGTGGTTATATTTTAATCAGACCAAAATGCTAGGGTTTGATAAAGCTAAATTAAATTTTTAAGTTATTGTGTATCTCGAAATTGTCATTTAAAAATCTTTCCTTTAATAAACTTTTCAGTTTTCTTAAATCTTGCATATTCAATTTAGAAGAAATATAAATAATTGTCTCTTCAAGAACTGTTGAGCCCTCATGAAAAAATTATAACTTCTAGCAGCTGGCCCCATGGCCTAGTGGTTAAGTTTGGCATGTTCTGCTTCAGTGGCCCAGGTTCGGTTCCTGGGTGCAGACTTATACCACTCGTCAGTGCCCATGCTATGGTGGCATACCACATACAAAATAGAGGAAGATTGGCACAGATGTTATCTCAGGGCGAATCCTCTTCAGCAAAGAAATAAAAAATGTAGCTTCTGACAAAACAGGATTAGGATCAAAATACTATTGACCAGAAATGCTATTTTTAAGCAACTTCGTAAATTGACTACTTCTCTCTCTCTCAGTTTCCCCAGATTCCTCTTCCCAACTTGTCATATAACATTGCTTAAGCATCCCTCAAATTGACAAAAGTTTGATGACAGCTCCAGGGAAGATGAGGGTCAAATGTTTCAGACTTGGATGAAGAATGGAGATTTTTATTTATATTACTTTCAGAAATGTGTTGATAGGTTGTGGAGGGATTAGACAATGAAAAAAAAATAACTGTAACAGAAATTGATTTTCAGCCATCCTAAGACACAGTATACAATGGTATACGGACTTTGGTAGACTTAAATAAAGGCTTCTAATTAACATTTGTTTGCATCTATTTACTTTCATCTAAAGGAATTGGCAGCAAGTTTTTTTGTGTAAGAAGAACTTGTACGATAAAAATTCAACATAATTTTCCACTTAATTTTCAAATATTTTTAAAAATAATATTTAAATAAATTAGGTGCATGCATTTTATACACATGCAGTAAGACAGAAAATGTATTGGAGTAGAGCAAGCCTGGAGCCAGAGAGTGTGGGGATTGATGGTAACATGTGTGACGGGTGATGAGTCTAAACCAGGGCTGTAGGTAGATGGATGGAAAAGAGAAGGTGGACTGAGAAATCTTTAGGCAAAAGTTGGCATAACTTGGTGGTTAATTGAATGTAGTCAGTGTGAGTAGTTAGGGAAATTAACATTACTTCTGGGGTATGACTTTGACAGTGGCACTGTAATTGAAGAGATAGTGAATATAGAATGTATTAAAGAGAAAGGTGGCAGGGAGGGATGATGATTTTTGCTGGGGTATGTTGACTTTTTGTGTCAGGACTTTTCAGATGTCTAACAGGTAGGAAAACACACATCCTTAAAACTGCTAATCCATTGAGATACCTGAGGTAGCAAGCCTCAGAGACCATGGGTATCTTCTTTAAGGGGCAAAGCTACATTGACACTATTAGAGTCATGGCAAAGTGAAAAGTGTAGGACAAGGTCAAACTATCTGTTAAATTGTTCTCTGCCATTTTCCTGCAATGTGACTTTAGCAAGTGGACTCTCTCTGAGTCTTGGTTTCCTAAGATTGCTGTGAGGACTAAATGAGTGAACATGTCAAAATAGTTCCTGACATGTCTCAAATGCTAAATCATGTCAGTCCCCCTTTTCTTATTGAAAATACTCTCTGTTAGCCCTCCAACCATCTCTGCCATGCATGCTCTTCTCTTCTCTTTTTAACATAACTGATCTCAATTGTATCTTGGCCTCCTCTACCCATTTATACAATTTATTTACTCAACAATTATGTTTCGTAAGCCCTGTGGTGAACCAAATGCTGCGTTACACATTGGTCATATAGCAGTGACTCTTTCAATTAATCTTCTATACTGCTATAGTAGTTATTGTTTTAAAATTCGGAATTAATTTTTGTTACGTAATGGATTAGATGCCTCTTATGTCTTCATGGTGCCTACAAGTTAAGATCTAACTTCCCTAACCAAGCACAAGAAGACTTTCATAATCTGCCTCCAGTCTTCCTGCCTGACCTCATCTAAAGCTCATCCTCAAATTACCAGCTATCCTTCCCAAACCACCAGGTACCGATCCTTTAGTCTCATACTTCACGCCACATACCTTACCTTCTGTGAACATTATTTCTTCTGCTGAGCATTCTTGCTATTTTATGGTGTTCCTTATATTTAAAATATCTATGATTCCATCGTTACATTGGAAAATATCTATTTCGTCTTCAAATTTTACTAGTTCTTTTTAGTGTTCCCTGACCTCCACTTTTTACCAGGCGTGATTTCTTATTTTAGATATGTGTTCTCAGAACACGGTATGCCAAACTCTCACAGCATATTGTCTGCCCTTGTAAAACTTAACAGTGCTGAACAGCAGATCTGAACACATGCTCCTTGTCGCCAGCCACTTCCAAAGAGAAACAAGATCTGAAGGCACAGAATTTATATCAAAATCACCAATTAGTTAAGATATTTCTCATTTCTGGGGAACATATTATGCTAATGGATGTTTCTCCACTTGGAAATAGGAACTGTGGGCAAAAAAATATTTACCTCTCCCCCTAAAGCTTGTTCAGTTGAAGGTACCTATAGAAGAAGTAGAGATGTTTAATAGGCACTCAAAAATGCTTGCCTGGACCTCAAAAGACATAAGACTCTAAAACAATCTATTGGAGATTAAATTGTAAGTCTATTATTATTTGATAGTCAAACAATGACCATATTTGAGATCATCTAGAGATAGCACTTATACATCAAATAAAAGGAGTCAATACTAGAAAAATAACAATTAAGGGACCTTCAGAATAAAATAACCTAGTGAAAGAAAGAAGAAAAGAACGTTTAAGAGAACCCAAAGAGTGTAGCATCTTAGAAGCTGAGGGAGATTTCAAAAGGAGACATGATCAGTAGTATTAATGCTTCATAAATGACAAAAGAGTTTGAGAATCAAGGAGACCTGAGCAGGATAACACTAATAGGAATTACTGGAGAAAAAGGAAGTGGCATTGTGAGAGAAAGAAGGAAAGATACACGGAATTAACATTGAGAGGAAACAGGAAAAGACGTGGAGGTGGGAGGGAAGCCTAGAATTACAATGTTAATTTTGGAAAGCAGTAGGAAGCCCAGAAAGATGTAAGACCAGGTGAAGAGATGAAAGTGGTTGGGAGGGAACTTGAGAAAGCTCACGCTGAGCTGTGTTTATTTTTGATGTGGCTGGACATGGGTCATGTGTTAAGTGTAAAGGGCATCAGGATGAGAGGAGAGTTGCGGAAAGGTATGCAACAGCTGTAGTGGAGAATGGAAGGGACAGTCAACTGGATCTAACTTTGTGGAGGATGATTGTCAGGTAGACCTGAGGGCTTAGATATTTCTCTGGATCCTTTAAAAGATCATCCAATTTACAAAAGTGTCATACTCACTGACTACTGTGTAAGTGAGTACTGTTTTTTTCTTTTCTTTTTTTTAACCTATATCTTTTAATAAAGAACAAAACAAAACCTTTTATTTCTGAATTGCTACAGCCTTTGCCCCTGAAAATCCCCATGCTCTGCAGAATTATGTAAGGCTTTAATCAAACATCTGCTTTTTATTTATCTTTGTTTATTTAAGTCTCCACTTTATTATTTTAAAAACAGTAGCACAGATAACGAAATTATGGATGGTTATTTTTGTTGGAGAAGAGTTTTAAACAGTGCTCAGCGAGAATAAAAAATTTTTGCTGTCAGGAAAAGTTTCAAGTTCTCCTCTTTTGAGAAAAGACGGGTGAATTTTCATTTACTTGAGCGGAACACGTGTTTTCTCCAATTTTTACTTTTAACTGATGGCAGTAGAAGGTTGCTGAGGGCTCTTTAAGCATTTGATAGCACAGATTGGGTGGTAGCATTGCAAAGATAACACTTTTGTGCTGAAATATAGAAGGGCACTTGAACTATAATGGGACTGCCCCTCTATCTGGCAATGTTTAAAGGCTGATAGGGATGTACTGGGCTTTGCAGATAAAGATAATTACGCTTCTATTTTAGGATTTTCAATATACATGTTTGGGGTTGTTAAAAAACAAATTCAACTGAGTAAACGTTAAAGATCTTATTGACTTGATTCAATGATTTATGAATGAGGCAGCATTCGAACTAGGAGATAGAAAGAACCTCCAAGGAGCTGTGCAAAATGAAAGACTTTTATAGCAAGTAGGGAGCAGGAAAGAGGAAATTATAGGAAACCAAAAAGTGGATTGGTTATGACAAGGTCACTTTCCTGTAGAGGATGTCTGGGTCTATCAGGCAGGTGACCTAGCTGATTAAGCGATTTCTGATTGGCTGGTTTAAGATTCTGTTTCTGGGAGAGCTGAAACTGTAATTCAGTAAAGCCTCGATTTGGTACCATGGGGCTTAGCATAAGTGACTCCATTTTTGGGCCAGTTGTCTTGTTTTTAACAGGGCACGTTGTTTTCCCTACTGCTATAGTTTCCACAAGGAATGCTGTTCTCTAGGTCATCAGCTGCATCCCTATTCCTTTCAAGGTGGTAGAATAAATTATTTGAGTGATGAGTTTGGGGGAAGAACTAACATGTGCTGCTCAGCCATTTGCTCCACTTTTTTCTGAGAACTCACCCATGCCGTAAGGTTTTACACATGAGGCCACCACATAATCGGGCAGTTTTTCTCTTCCTGGGACTAGATGAAGGCATGCATCTAATTTTAAAGTTCAGGATTAAAATGATCATTGTTACTGCACACTTAAGATATATCCTCAAATTCAGCATTTTTCAGTAATAAAGGTGGAATTTTGCTATTGTCTACTGATATGTTCGTCTCTCTCAGTGAACTTAAAACTCAGCTGGAGAAAGATTTGTTGTCAGTTGAGGATTGGGAAGATCAATTAAAATCCTTTGCCAGAAGATATCTTGATGATAAAGCAGACAGTTGATGTTTTTATAATACTTACAATGATCTCCACACTGTGATTTCACAGTACTTTGCTCATATCTCTAGCATATCATTTACCTCATTGTTAAAACGGTTAGTTTGTTTATTTCTTTTTCATTTCTATGCCCAGTTCCTGGTTCAGTGTTTATTACATTATGAAGGACAAAACATCTTATATTTTATGACTGACTTGTTATTTTACAAGTATTAGATGTGAATCTGATTTGCAAAAGGATCATTTTAATTAGATATATTGATCATGAAGTGGCAGAGATAGAAAATGATGCTACTAATCCCAAAATGGAAAAACAATGACATGGAAATCAGAGGCAGCCTGGTGTACACCATAGTAAAATTATTATTATTATTATTGCAAATTTTAAATGCTATCATCAGATGTAACGAGGTTTTTCATAGTTTATTCAGACTTAGAGCTAAAACTCATCCATGGAAATTAAGGATAAAATGAAATTGGAAATAATATTACAAAAATCTGTAATGATTTAAAATACAAATGGATACAAAGTATTATGTCCCTGAGTTTGAAATCATGTAATTGAAAACCTTCACAGAACTAGCTGGCCTTCCAATGAAAGCTGTGCACACATACACACACAGAATTTTGAATGATCAGAACCTGCATTTCCAGAAAGGAACCCGGGTGCTATGTAGCTAGGATGAGGAAACTTAATTTGAAAATTATTAGGGGAATGAGACTGAAAAGGATTTTTCACATTATTCAAACATGAAGTCAAAAATTCATACAAGTCACCTTTGAGGCTAATGTTTATGTTAGACAGTCTCTCATCAGTTCATATTACATTTCAGAGTACACAGTTCTGATGTATACTAAAACACATCCTTCCCCAAAACCAAGTGGAACATGACGGGGTTATAGTTAAGATGACCTACAGTTATTGAAGCCTCATTCTAAAGATATTTTTCAATGCAAAAATGTATTATTCACCATGGCCATTTGCAATTCACATGGCTAGTATTTGCTCTTGATGACTTGGATGTAATATTTTAATAAGGCTGATGTTGAATAAGCAAACTAAAATATATTTATATGCCACATCTATTACAACAGAGGCTTCTGCTTTAAATTTTGGCGTTGATTGGGTGGACTTGACTTAACCTCTGTCACGACAAGGTGGTCTACTCTGCATGTGCCATTTATAACCTCTTCATATAGCGCCTGCAATATTTTCATATGATAATAAACCACAAAATGGTTCAACTGTGCTGCTAAGTTCTCCCAAATGGGCTTATTCATCTTCAGGAAAAAATGTGAATATGGTCAAGCATCTTTATGTAGAAGAATGTCAAATACTATTCTCATAGACAACCAGCAGAGTGGTTCTTTTTCTCCAAACACTTCAAGAAGCCATTACAACTTGCATTCTCAGATTCCAGTGAAAGACTGGACATTTCAAAACCAATTTGCAAGATTAACAATTGGGTAAATTACTGCATAAAATACAAAATTACACAGTAAAACAAAAGAGAAAAAATGACATAGGCATTAAAAGCTGTTGTAGAGGGTGTATGCTTACTTCCCACACTCATGGCAAATTCGTGCTTTTATTTTCTATGACATTCCATGGTCCAAATTTCCTGATATCAGTGCTCTCAGAGGCAGTATGAGCTTACTAACAAAATGAATTTTTGTAAGCCTGTTTGGGAGGCTGGATTTTGGAAGAGTTTTAAAGTTTTGAAGAAGTGTGATCATCGAGTCCTACCCAGTGATACCCTAGGTCGCTTATTTGTGGCGAGACAAACGTTTCCATAATGTGTTTTGTTTCTCATAATAAAAGCCTTCCATGTTTCCTTTTTTCCTTAGAAATTTAAGTTTTGCTGGAAATAGACTAGATTGTTCAAGACATTTTTTAGATACTCCAAAGCATCTGAAATCCCAAACTATTAATTATTTTTCAAAGTTATAATTAGATAAAACATAAGAGAAATCTGGCACCAGTGTATCTTTTAATGATATAGTTTCACAAAACTAAAATTTCTTTCTTTATAGAATTGTTTGTGGCATTCGTGTTTAATCATAGGAAAATAATTTTTTGTCAATATATAATCCTGGTGAAAAACACAACATATTTTCTGTACTGACATAAATCAAACAATGAATAAATCTAACTTGCTTTGAAGTACTTTCCTTCTAGGAAACTCTTCTTTCCAATTACAGAAGTTCATAAAAGTTCAGAATATAATTTGTTCAAGTGGAGTTCCTTGTAAGTATTTTCCACCATTGATAGAGGTGTAAATCTTCTATAACCCAGGATTGTCTTTCTCAAGGACCTGGGAACCATCCTTCTGAGAGGTAATCATCAAGAAAGTTAGAGCCCGGTCTCTCCTTGGGAATGTAGCAGCCTAACTTCCATGGGCGACAATTCGAAAACATTGAGGAACCTGCCCGCTACATTCCTCCAGCACTTTTCCATTAGCTCACTCTAGTGCTTAAATATCTCCTCACCGTTTGTTTCAGCAGAGTTGAGTTCAGTCTCTCTCTCCTACTGCAGTAGACTCCTCTATAACAATAGTCTTGACTAAATGAAGCCTTCCTTGCCTGTTTGGCTGGTCCAGTGCAATTTTTCTTTTACATTCATATGCAGACTTTGTGGCCTGGAATGAATGACCCAGGGCTTGATATATACCAGGAATACTTGCCTTGTTCTTATTCTCACTTCCTGGAAAGTCACAAAATAAAAGGTTGTAAGTTAGTTACAAAATCAGTCTACGGATATTGTTGGGGAATGCAAACACTTTGTAACTATAGAGCTTTAGTTTTCAATTAGATGAGAACGGAGGGAAGAGAAATACAAAGAACTCAGGCTTGAAGAAATGCCACTTCATTGACGTCCAAAAATGTATAAAGCCTGAATCCAAAGACAAGAATAAAGCCTGCTGTCTTTCATGTTTTGGAAAATAATGGGTTAGGGCATCATGTATTTATGAATGATGCATTATTTTAATTTGTGGCCTATGGGATGAGTTAAATTTAATTGTAGTGATATGAGAATTGAAAAAATAAAAAGTATTCCTGTATCTTTTTACTCAAGTTAGTATTATTTCTTTTGGCCCTTGTATTCAGACTAACTCAATGGGTTCCAAAGTTTAGATGGGAAATCAGTATATTATGAATTTGAAATATAAGAGAAATAAAAACTGTAGCAAGTAAAATCTTGCCATATTTCCTTGGATTCCTAATTCATCATTTCAACTTTTAGAATAAATTTTTAGAAATTTAGCTTACAGATACGTTTACCCATGAGCACAAAGATACATGTCACAAATGCCCATGGCAGGATTCTTTGTAATATCAATGTAAAACAATCAACAGAGGGGCATTTACTTAAAATGTGATAAATTCATAGGATGCTAAGTAGGCACCAAAACTAATGATATAGATTGTATGACTGTATGTGCTTATACATTATTAAGTGAAAAAAGCAGAACGCACGCATGTGTGCATGTGGGAATATAATAGTGTTTTTATATATGGGTGTGGGGCGTGCATATATGCATGAAGATATCTTGGAGATACACAAGGAAATGCTCACAGAATTACTTCCAGGAAGGAGTTCTCAGAGTCAAAGAAGAAGAGCTAGAATTTTATATTTCTTACTGTACATCCTACTGCACTGTTAGATTTTTTAAATCAAATTTATATATATTAATCATATTTATTAAATTAAATTTTTGATAAAAAGTAAATGCTCTTGTCCATAAACTATTAAGTGCAGAGATGATAATTTAGGAGCAAGAAATGCCACTCTGCAATTATAGCGTCTAGTGACATAGGGTGAAATACATTATCTCTATAATTTTGATCAATAAAAGGCATCCCCTTTACTTATCAAAGGCTTAAAAAAGACAGAGATCCTTCAGTGTGCATGGCAAATGCATCTCCAGCAGGAAGAACATCTTGCATAAGAATGTCATCTTATATCACAGGACACTCGTTCATATTTGGGCCATCACTATGTGTTATGTGATACCACTGACAACTGTATCTTGAATTACAGAATTGAATTGCAAATCTAGACATTCTATTGCCCCAAACTGCTGGAGTACAGTACCATTTACATAGAGACACCAGAAATTAATCGTTTAGATAAAACCAGTTAAATATTCACACACTTGGTTACTAAATTTAAACTTTCGATTTGGTTTAAGGCCATTAACTTTGCACATTTGGGGAAAGGGAAGCGCTGTGTCTTGGGAAGGGCAGTGTGGGCATGGTAAAGAATCCATGACATACAAAGAGAGTTAACCTAAGTCGTATGCACTGAGCGTGAAATAGGAAATGCAGCGCTCAGAGCCACCCGTTAAGATCCTCTTATCTCCCTGCAGAAGGAAACTGAACTTTACGTGTTGCTGGTGCTGGTGAGGCAGCCTACTATGTTTATCGCAAATGGGGGCTGGGAGTCTACTTAAAAGGATTTTATACTCTTTTGGCTTCAGAGCAAAACCAGCTGCAGAAATAACCACTCCCACCACCCCCCACCACCATCACCAAACAAAATCTATTAAGCATCCACATCCACATGGATTCTATCAGAGCCAGGCTAATGGAAATCAACTCCAAATCCAGCCAGCACAAGGGTACATGAACATTTTTTAATTCCGTGTCCTATTTTTCTTAGAATACACTAACTTTTCAGGGTTATGGGATACTGTTTGCTCTTATATTTCATTTCAGAAATGGTAGCAGCCCTCAGGCTGAGGAATTAGACACACAGCAAACCATATGCAAAAGCTCATTATTTTAAAAAAGTTATTGGTATTTCAAAGTCATGGGACAATTCGCCCTTCTGAGTCCCTTGGCCAGGTTGAGATTATATTTAGTGAAAGCTACAGGAGGATCAAAATTTTCCTCTCCTTGCCCTTCCCTTGCCTTTCACAAGGTCTTAATGGAAACACTTTATTCCCGATGGCAAACTCTTGTTCCTCTTCGAACAATAGGTTTGGTTCAAGCCCATATTTATCTGTTCTTTAGGCTCATAACCCTTCTTTTCCAATTCATCTTGGCCAGGAGCACACCGTTCAGAATGGTAGAATCAAAGTTTAAATGTCTACTTCCCCTCTGAAATATGCTGCAAATGGGTTGATGTTGCAATTAAAATGAGGCCAGATAGACGTCTGCAGATGGAAGTTCTATTTATACTAAGTTCTCTTGACAGCTGATGACATCACATGAGCCATTTCCAATGATTTGAATAATGAGGGGGTAAAGTTTCCCCTGAATCATGTGCTCCAAGTATCATTCCAGATGCAACTCTGACTTATTTGGAACATCCTGGAATATAGGGTGCAAACTACCTTTGCACATTTTAAAAACCTAGGAAAAAGTGACGTGGACGAAAGCCCTCTTTTGGTATATTTCAATATACATGGGAATTATGAACCAACTAGCTATGAGACTTCTCATGGAAAACACTGAATATTCTGAAGTGGTGGTTTCGACATTTAATGGCTTTATCTGGAGTTGCAGTTTTGAAAACTAAGGCTGTAATTCCTTTAAGCAAAAAGAGAAAGCAGATAATTCACAGTTACTTTAATAAGGATGCCCTATTAGAGGGGAAAATGAATTCAAGCCAAATGAATCCTGTTTTTTAATGCACACAGATTTTCACAGATTAAAAATTAATCAAAACTTTAGAGAAGTCGGAGTTTGATGAACTTGACACATTAAGATAAATTGTTGGTTTTCAAAAAAACTTGCTATTTGTTAAAAAATGAAGTGCCAGAAATATTATTAGAGGTCCTAAAGATTTCAGAGGAGTATTTTGGCGTCAGTAATCACAAAGGAATTTGATAAACTCTAGACATTATTCTGAATTATATAATTCAAAGCTAGGGCTGTGAATAATACTGGTAAAATATTCATCCCTCACGTAAGGTAACTAGATAGAACTGAGATTAAGAATGGGAGAGAAAAACCAAGGAAAGCTCTCAATAGGACCCCTCCTACATTTCCGTTAACAAAACACTAGGAGACAGCACTGAAATTCCAGGAATCTCTGTAAAGAACGACACGTTATTGTGATCACATCTTTGATCTCTACTCCTGGCTTTTAGCAGCTTCACTTTTACTTTTTCCTAAAATTACCCTAATCCTTAAAATTTGTGTTTCAAACAGGAAAGTTGGGTGAAAAACTTTGACCATCTCTACAGACATTCATGCATTTGGCTTTTGTCTGAGCACTGGCGCTAACTCAAACCTAAATTTCATTACTGAAACAAATAATTGCAAGGACACTAGGAGTGTGTCATTTACAGCAGAAAAAGATAGCCCTAAGGGAGAAAGCATTTGGGTCTAGCCCTTTCCTTCCTGTTAGGATCCAAGCGTGAGGACAGCTGCTTATCTATTGTGATGGTGAGGCAAGAAAGATAAAAACAAAATGCCAGATCTCCAGGGATGGAAAATGGAAGGTTGGACACAGCTAGACCCTTGGTGATGTCTTTCTGCCACTGAATTAATCTTGGAACAACTGACCTCCAGACTTTTATTGACATAAATAAAAATGGTTCAAGCTATTCATACCTAGGCTTTCTGTTAGTTTTAATCAAAAGCATCTTTAACTGATATGAATAACTTTCTATCTAATTAGAATAACCCTTAACATGGCGTATAAGATCTCCCACGATAGGGCCCTATCTACTGCATTTCCAGTCATTCTCCTTTATACTCAGAGAAGCACTGTCTTTTTTCTGTTTCTTCTTCTTGGAAATGTTACCACAATGTACGTCATATCTACCCTTCCCCAGCTCTTGTCAAATTCAGCTCTCAGTTTAAATGCCCCTTCTCAGAGGCACTTTATCTGATCATTGTAGCCAAGAGTTTCCCCCAACATTTTCTTGTTTTTTTGTTTTTTTGTAACAGAAACCTATAATAGAAATATTTAGGTTTTCATATCATGGCATTTTTTATAATTTTTGTATATATTTCTGGATCCTCTAATTGTATAACCTTATAGTGTAAGCCTAATGAAGGCAGAGGCAAGTATGTTTTAATTATCTCTGATACTTGGCTCCAAGCCAAGGAATCTCTAGCACATGTAGGCTTTTGATGAATACTTATTGAATAAATAGATGCATAGGGCTACTGGTTGGTGCTTTAAAGTAACACGTGTACAGATAACACTCATTTAAATATTTTAGCCCCTTGGAGATCCAGACATCAAGCTAATGAGGACTGAGCCTGATGCTTAAGTGAAGAAGGTTAATTCCTATCCCACAGTGTCATCTTTCTGAAAATTAGCACTGTTGTCAAATCATTGAGGTCCTAGGATGTTGGTGTTGTAGATTTTGATTTTCTTTAGCATTTTTATGTGTGTACATTAATTATACTAGCAAGAAAGTCTGAGTCACTATGCGTATTTCACTATTTATTTGAGTGTGTGCTAAACCAGTGAGTACAATTTACTGTCAACGTTGTTATGAACTTCCCTTTGTTAATGTACATCTCTCTTAGGAAATGGTATGACATCTTTCCGTTATCTCTTATTTAAAAAATAAAGTTGCATTTTAATAATATGAGAGCAAATCTTAAATCAAGATTTTTTAAAATGTGGTGCATACGAAAATTATTCAAGTAATGCCAGGAAAAATAAACAGCTTGCAATGGAAGAGCAGAATTAATGGCATTTACCAGTTATGTTTCATTAGTTGATGTATCCGTTAAAAATTACATTTAGTTGCAGGTAAAGGAGACCCCAATATAACAGCATAATAAAACTGAATCTTTGTTTTTCCCCTGTAACTGAGAATGTCTGCCTATTGATCTTGGTTCAGGGGTTCATGGATGTTAGGGGATGAGATCCAGGATTCCCCTGGCCTTTCCCTTACATGACTTTGTCATCGCAAAGTAGATACTGAAACTCTGGTCTTCACTTCTCCGTTCCAGTCAGAACAAGGGTAAAGGAGTCACATTTATTGCAAAATTCTCAGGTGGCTTCCAGTTATATCTTGTTGTCCGGAACTGGATCTTGTGACTGTACCTAGCTGCAAGGCAGGTTAAAAATATATGTTTTTGCTGGAACCCAGGAAATCAGGGTTATGTTAATCATGAAGAAAGGATATTTGTTAGATAGGCTATAATTTTGCCATTTTTGTCTAAGAAAGAAATACATATTTGGGATGATGGTGTGTTCCTGATGGCCACATTACTGGTGCCGCCCTGAAATGTTGCCGTGTGGTAGAGCATACATTTTACAACATACACTACAGGTCTCCGCCCTCCCGTCGTGCACAGGAGAGAGAACGAAAAGATTTTCACTTCTGGGGGCTGGCCCCGTGGCCGAGTGGTTAAGTTCGCGCGCTCCGCTGCAGGCGACCCAGTGTTTCGTCAGTTCGAATCCTGGGCGCGGACATGGCACTGCTCGTCAGACCACGCTGAGGCAGCGTCCCACACGCCACAACTAGAGGAACCCACAACGAAGAATACACAACTATGTACCAGGGGGCTTTGGGGAGAAAAAGGAAAAAATAAAATCTTTAAAAAAAAAAAAAAAAAAAAAAAAAGATTTTCACTTCTGTTTATGACCAAAGAACGTAATGAAAGTTGATAGTAATTTCTTATGGATGCAAAACCAGGTCAGAATTTGCCACTTATACAAACTACATTGCAAGCGGAAGGAAGTGCTCTTAGCCAAAGTAAGAACCAGCACTCTACAGTTCCTTATTCCTTTGCATGTACATATTCACTTGCCCCGACACTATTTGTTGACAGTAGTATTCTTTTCTCATTACGTTATCATGGTATTCTTGTAGGAGATCAAATATCCTTAGAGGTATGAATTCATATCAGGACTCTCAATTCTATTCCATTGATCTATATTTCGATCCTTATGCCAGCATCACACAGTATCGATTATTTTAGCTTTTTGGTAAGATTTGAAATCAGAAAGTAAGACTCCTCCAACTTTCTCCTTCTGTGAGGTTATTTTGGCTATTCTGGGTCTCTTAAATTTCTGTAATAATTTTAGGACAAACGTCAATTTTTGCAGAAAAAGCAACTGAAATTTTGACAGGGATTGTTGAATCTATATATCAATTTGGGGAGTATTGCCATCTTAATAATGGTAAGTCTTCCAATCTATGAATGTTTCTCCATTTGTTTAGGTCTTCCTAATTTATTTCAATGAAATTTTGCCCTTTTCAGTCTATAAGTCTTATGTTTTTTTGATACATCATTCATAGGGATTTTATTTTTTTGTTGCCATTGTAAATAGAATTGTTTCCTTAATTTCATTTATAGATTGTTTATTGCCAATGCATAGAAATAGAACTATATTTTCTATATTGATCTTTTCTCCTGCAAACTAGCTGAACTTGTTTATTAACTCTACTGGCATTTTTTTTTGATAATTCAGGGTTGTCTATATTACAAGATTATGCCATTTGCAAATAGAGATAGTTTTAATTCTTCATTTTCAATCTGGGCCCATTTTATTTCTTTTTCTTACCTAATTACCTCGGCTAGAACCTCCAGTACAATGTTGAATAGAAATGATGAAAATGGACATCTTTGTCTTATTCCTCATCTTGAGGGAATTGTTTTCAGTCTTTCGCCATTAAATATGATGTTGATGTACATTTTTGGAAGATGTCTTCTATCATTTTGAAGATATTCATGTCTCTATCTAGTTTGTTGAATTTTCTTTCTCCCTCTTTTGAGATGATCCATCCTTTTGTCTATTAACGTGGTATATGGATTGATTTTCATAGATACAATAAATCTTGCACTCCCAGAATAAATCCAACTTTATCATGGTGTATAATCCTTTTTATATATTGCCAGATTCAGTTAGATAGTATTTTACTAAGGATTTCTGCATGTATCTTCATAAAGAATATTGGTTTCTAGTTTTCTCTTCTTGTGATGACTTTGTCAATATTATCAGAGTAACAGAATGAGTTGAGAAGTGTTCTCTTCTCTGCATTTTTTTGGAAGAACTTGTGAAGTATATGAGTTAATTATCTTTAAGCACGTGGTGGAATTCACCAGTAAAGCCATCTGGTCCTGGACTTTTCATTGTTGGAATTTCGTCTTTTTGGATTCATTTTCTCTCTCTACTTGTTATAGGTCTATTCAGAATTTTATTTCTTCTTGAGCCAGTCTCAATAGTTGTGTCTTTCTAGAAATTTATTCTTTCATCTAGGTTATCTAATATGTTGGCATACAATTGTTCATAGAATTCCCTTCTAACCTGCTTGTTTCTATAAGGTCAGTAGTAATGTCTCCACCTTCATTCCTCATTTTTCTAATTCGGATCTTCTTACCTTTTGTCTTGGTGAGGCTTGCAGAAATCTGAATTAGAGTTATAAGGAGGAAGTTTAAAAGCTCTCCCTCAGGACAGAGGGAAGCAAAAGAAACTCATAAGATGCTTAAGGTCAGTGATATGGAAGAAAAGGAAAATGTACAAAATGTATACTTAATTATTTAGTTTTCCAAAAATAAAATTACATAAAAAGTACTAATCTTAAATATAGAAAACAAACTTATCTGAGATACAGAATAACTGAAATTGCAAATTTAAAATGATTACCTGTACCAGGCAGAATCAAAGAAAAAAAGCACCCAAATATATCAACAAATATTTAGTGTATTTCTACCACGTGACAAATACTTACCTTATATGTCAAAAAAATACACCTCTCTTATACTTCACAATAATCCTATGAAGTAGGAATTACTTTTTGTCTTATTTGACTGATGAGAAAATACATTATATGTGGCATCTAGAGAAAGCCAACCTTATACAAACAGACAGCAAAATGGTGGTATCTATGGACAGGGGGTGTGGGAAATGGGAAGATGTTGGTCAAAGGGTACAAACCAATTGTTCTAAGATTAATAAATTCTGGGAATCTAATAAACTGCATGATGACTGGAGTAAAAAGAAAATAACAACCAAAAAAAGGAACATAGACAAGCAGAGAAATTGAAGAAACTTTGTCATGGTCAGTAAGCCTTCATGAAGAAGTGCCAGGATTTTAACCATGGACAACTTTCTCCATTGCTCTTTCTTTGCCAGATGCAGTATTCCACTTGGGGATTATGACCTGACATTTATTAAGTGTCCACATGCATAGCATTTTACTCATTTGGTTGTTGATAAAAAATAAGATTTTATATATATATATATATATATAAAATGTATATTTATATAAAGTGAATCACTCAACAAGCTGACAAGTTTTAATTTTTACCAGTAATCTCTGGCATTGATTTCTCATTACATATAATCATGAATTTATATTAATTGAATTCAATAAGAAGTAATTGCTTTCTTTTTTGTAACTTGGGATAAGACCAAGATGCTCAACTGAATGTGTATATTCTTATGCTGTTGTTCAATGTGAACAATGAGAGTACTGTACATCCACTAAGAATATGCACTACTTTTCACCTTTTAGTTGGTGTAATTTATCCCATAATTAAGCACGTGTATATGAAAGTTTAGACTTGAACCATAACTTGGGGTGAAGGAGACAAATATTGTGTATGAGGAAACCACAGACTCAGCAGCAGATCCTTTTTCATACTTGGCCAGCCTCCTTCTACATGTGTGTTGGCATCTTAATGAGAGTAGATGCATAACTTCTCAGGAAATGGCTACAGCAAAGCAGGGTCAAACAAGCAAAATGCTGTAGGAGTTGCTGGAGAAATGTCTGGCGAAGAATAGATATTGATGGCTTGATATTATGCAATCCATGTCTAAGAGGTGTTGTAGTCATGCCAGGGGCCTTTTGCAGGGGTAGAACAAAGCAGCATGATTCTGGAGCCTCATCTTTAAGTGCGCTTTCCTTCGAATGACATCTCTCTTCCCTTTTTAATTGTGGTTTTGAATTTAATTGTACAGTGTGTCTCACTGAGAATGTAAAATTTGGGGCCAGAACGTGTGGGTATGACGTGTTCAGTCCTTGGCAGCTGTGCAGCTTACCCTCTCTGTGCCTTGGTTTCCTCATTTACAAAGAGCTGCTATGGTGCTTAAATAAGTTCAACCGCGTAAAATAAGTTAGAGCAGCGACTGGGACAGAGCAGGGTCTCAGTAACGTGGATGTTATTGCTACGATTATCCCAGAGCTAGATTTCTTTAAAGCCACTTGCCAACTAATCTCCAACAAGGTATTAGCTGTTTCAGCTAAGGTGTTTATACTTAAGGGTATTAAAATTTAATTAGGTGACTCCTGAAGTCTAGAGAACCTTCAAAGTTCAAAGGACAGGACATCTAATTGTGGAATTTCAGACACCTTGTATCGGGCCCCCGGAGAGGAAGGGCGGCTATAGCGGCAGTTTGTGGCGGCTGGCACCCCTCGAATTACTGTGTGTGTGGGCAAATGTTTTCTCCATCTGTCTGTACAGGCGGCCCAGAACAAGGAACCAGGAGAGAAAACAAAACCTAAACTCATGGGAGGAAATAAGTGCAGACTGAAGAAAGAGCAGAGGGAGAGTTTCATGACAATACAGCTGTCTTTTGGATGCTCAGGCTGCTTAATGGAACAACGTTGTGATATTCTTCAAACACTGTTGAAATGATCCTGATTTGTGGTTGCACGTGGCTTCTATAAGATTCTACACGAAAATATGAGAATGAATGATTCAAGTCGGCTGAGCCTGTTTGCGGAGCAGTCATTTGATGAAATTATCTGAACCAGAAAAGTGTGCATTGCAGATGATGACCCTCAGTGACCTTTGACTGTCCTCCTCCAGTCATTTTATATTTGTAAGAACACTACGTTAACTCTTGTGAATAACCAACCAAACAGTGAAACAGTGAAAACAATTTAAGGATATAGTAGAACTTTTCTTGCTCCCATACGTCCATAATTACAAATTTGTGTCTGAGCTGAATGCTGGCAAGTAGGACGAATTAAAAAGAAATCAGAAAAAAATCAGAAATCAGAAAGCAAAAAAGGAAGGAAGGAAGAAAGAAAAAAAAAGAAAAATGGTGGAAACGCAAAACTTCTTGAAATAAAATAATAAAATTAAAGCATTAACAGCATGGGGGTGTGAGTTCTCAAGCTCTTGGTGGAGAGTCTTCACTTAACCACATGAAATGACTAAGGTTTGGAGGATCAGGGAGGTGAAATCGTGACTGCTGTTCTTTAGCCCTTGGATGGCAAAGGTTATGCTCTCTTCCTTTGAGTTATTTCCTGCCATTTTTATCCTGATGTATGAACCATTTTGTTCAAGATACTTTAGGTAGGCTCCCTCTAAAAGGTTTCCTAGTAACCTCCACTGGCTTACTGTTTCTTCCCCGCTTCCTTCCCCCTGATAACACTCCGTCTTGCAAGCCTGAAAGATGCAAGCTGGGTGCACACCTCCAGTAGTGGCGGCTGCTAGGCTGTTCTGAAGTGTTTTCGAGAGGCTGGATTAAGCCTGTCAGTGGCTGTAAAGACTACCTGTTAAAGAGTGCTCATAATTAGCTTACTGACTATTTGGAGAAAGCGCTCCTGGCTTCTCTGTGCCCAGTCCTTATTGAGTGAGCTACTGCGGAATGAAACAAATGTGTTCTTTATAATGATGAGGTCATTTTTACGCTTATTAGTCTTTAAAGCAAGCTGTTTCTTATAGAACAAAGTTGGATTTGAGAGAGAGAGAGAAGATGATGAAGATGATGACTTGTAGAAAGGAAAAGAAAAGAAGCCTTTATGTGTATGTGCTCACATATTTTATTAAAAGTTTTAGTGGCTGCTCCAAGAGGAAGGTGTCCGTGCCTTTAATCATTTTCATTTTAAAAACAGAGCCTTATATTTCCACATCTTCTGCTGTCCCAGAGGGCAGCTAGGCCAACTTTAACAACATTAATTTCTCTTTATGACAGGACCAGTGCTGCCCCAGGTCTTCCGAACTGCCTAAAATGTCTGGAAAAGCAGATAATGAAGAGGATATTAGAATTGTAAACAAGAACAATTTTGTAATAAAAACCATATATTTTCTCCATTGGACTTTGGGCTTAATACTGTGGCAGCAAAAGTGTCACGAGTCATAATTTGTTGATGGCTACTGAGCATTAGTTACAGTTAGAGCATGTGCATAAAGGGCAAGTCCTCCTGGCATCGCATTAAAGGAGATCTCGGATGGGTAATTGCAATTTCGTCGTTCTAATGTGTCTCTTTCGTTGGATTTTCCATTGTGCTACCTGATGAAAAGAACTTGTGCATTACAACTTCCCAGTGCTCACAGAGACTTTTGCCCTTATGCAGCGGTATTTTGCACAAGTTTAAAGGATTTCTTAATAGTGAATGTGAAAGGATCACGCTACTAAAAGTCAAAGGAGACCCATGTCCAACCCTGCACTACCTTCCAAAGGTTTAGGAGGAATCCCGATTGGAGTGCTGACAGCAGAATCACTTCCCTGCCAGCTCTGTTTCTCCAGCAGCACGTCCCTGCTTCTATCATCTATTCTTCCTTCTTGCTGACAGGGTTTATAAGTCTGATACAATGGACTTAGAAACAGTAGATTTTTCCCAAGAAACGGAGTGCCCTTCTTTGTTTGCCTGCAAGGAATGTGGGTGCAAAGTGCACCATGTGAGCATTATCGTCTGTTAATATCATAAACAGGACGATCTTCTTGTCTTAAGGTTTATGGCAGCTGAGAAAGTTCATCCTGTGCTTAACCTTTTGTCTTTCCCTCATCCTTTGTTGTCCTGATTCACACAGAAGAAATCTGAACACATAATCCTAAAAACACAGCAATTTCCAATAATATGGTTTTCATTTGCATTTCATATCTGCTTTTATTGTACTCAGTGGCCTACATTTTATAATCTATTCCTTGAGTTTAGTTTTGCAAGAGAAACAAAGATACACCAAACCTTTCAATTTCTACTGGGATCTTTTCCTATCAAAGATAATAATGAAAATGTTTATATTTTCAATTAGCCAAAACTTATTTGCACACTTGCGTGATTTCCTTTTCAAAGCTGGGAATAGTATCATAGCCTGTGTTTCAAAAAAGACCGCAGTTATTCTAACGAAGGCTAGAGTAAGATTCCAAATACTGTAATTTCTAAGTGAAAAGGGAAGGCACGTTGTGTTTTATGAAATCTTTTTAAATATTACGATTTTAAAAATAAGGGCAGAAACCTTTCATCTGCATCTCTTGGCACCCAATTCGCTTTTTCTCAGCTAGGATGTGCAGGTAATCAGCTTCGTCACTGTGGTGTGGTCAGGTGAGGGGTGTGTGTCTTTCAGACAAGCTGGGAGAGTGGGATCCCATTCTGAGAGAGAGCTCTGGCTTAATACAAAGTAAAAGACAAAAATGAGCACTCTTCTCTTATTTAGGCACCTGTCCCGAGGTTGGGGAAAAGAAAATTTCCTCGTGTAGATTTTGCCCAAGAGAGCAGAGATAACCACCTTGCCTTCTGTGTCTAATAAGATGTGAAGAGGGGCAGAAATAATGAGTATTACATTGTATTTTTCATGTAAAAGCCTGAGAAACAAAACGTCCTGAGCACTGGCAGTGATTCCAGTCATTTTCAAATGAAAAGGGCTATTTGTTTCCAAATTACAGCGGCCACTGGAATGCATACGTTTATGGCTCAGAAATCCTCATTTTGTGAAGTCAAATTACCTTTCAGTAATTTAGTCACTGCAGGCTTTCTCCTGCTGACTGGTCAGGAGCTATCAGATAGCTTGCAGCTGCAGGCTGAAGCCCGACCATTTTTTTTTTTTTCCTGGGACAGGCAGTTGGTTAGTAGAGCCATCAGAACGGCATCTGTCATCCTGCTAGGCCCAAATTGTTTTCTATGATGGATGTCACAGTCTGTATGATCAAAATAGAAGCCCTGCTGCTTTTAATTGCAAAATCGGAGTCCTTGCACATTTGTTATTATGCCGAGGTTATTACCTCACACAAAATGAATTAACAGGTGAAAATAATTGATGAGAGGCATCTAGGGATTTTTAGCCTCTTCAAAGAGACTTTGTAATTATGGCATAATGAATGTTCTGAGACATATCTGTGGGGGGCAGCATGAGACCACCAAAGATCTCTTCAGATTGATGATAAGTTCTACTGAATTCTACTGTAATACTGCTTAAATTTACTTAGCAATTAGTTTAATAGGCCTACATGATTCATGATAACATACTGAGAATTTTTAAATAAGTTTGTTCCATCAATCTATAAATTAAGCTACTTACCTCAGCTCTCTTCGCAAGGTGATAGAAAACGTGAACCCATCAGAATTTCTAAAACCAAGATGACATAGAATAAGGGCTTGGGTTTCAGAAATACCTGACTAAATGCTGCTGGCATCTCAAGTAATTTCTCTTCCCCTTTTCCAATAGCTTGTGAAAAGAGCCTCACCAAATTTTGTCCAAATATAGTTTTAAGAGTTTCCCAGCACGTGAAGACTCTGCATTTGTCCTGTGAAGTAAATCGTTTAAACATTTTGCAGGCTGAAGTAATTGCTCTTGGCTTTCTGACCACTCTTCCATTCAGACTTGGTCATATTTCAAATTCATTCAGCCTCTCAGTGCATCCAGAGTGATGGAGTCCAGCCATCTTTCCCCTTCCTCGTGACATCCTGAAACTGCACAGGGGGTATCTCTGTCCCTAGGAACTCACTTCCAACACTGTTTCAGAGCACAGAAGGCACTTTCCATGTATTCACCCAGTGTAGCCAACAAGCTGGGGTATTGCTTTTAATGTTTGTCTAACCAGGTACAGAACAGTCGTTGTAAGATGACCAACCTGAAAGTTGCAAGAGGGGTGAAATATTGTTAAGTTCTATAGAAGACCATTTAAAGAAAAGAAAAAAAACCTAAAACACCACAGATCACAAGCATGCTTCTTCCCATAACCACACAGTACCCCCCTACTAGGTGTGTGCAAGTCTCAAGGTAATTCTTTAATTTGCAAGAGTTGGAAATCACACTAATTGTGAGTCCTATTGTGAGAAATATACATAAAGGAAATCTGGAGACTAAGACAACCTTTAGTTAAAAGTAAAGGAGAGAAAAACAAATGGGAAACAGAACTGTGAGTTTTGAGGAATTATAAACCCAGTAAAAGAGCCACATGCTTAAAAATATCTATATTCATTTCTTAAGTGACACGGAGCTTTATCACAGATTCAAACAAGAGTGATTAATTCACATTTCTAGAAGACATGCATTATTTACCATTGTTCTTGTTCCCTTTGTCACAGACACACACACACATACACACATTTTCCTGCCCTAAAAGTCAGCAGCATTTTTGTAAAGCATTTCTTCTACTTGAAGTAGCTTTTAATGACTATTTGCTGTTATTCTTGTGCTGAATTTAAATGAAATGCATATTTGAGGTGTACAATCAATATTGAAGTATGCAATTGATATTGAGGTGCCTCTTTTTACATTATGTATATAGCATTATATATATAACATAAAATGTAATGATATATATATATGTATATCATTCTTTTCAGATTTACTGTCAGCATTTTTGTATTTAAGAGTATGTAATATCAAAGGGTCTCAATAACAGGAAGAAAAAATACATGGACAGAAAATATAATGAATGCAAGGCAAGCAGTGGATTGTCCCACATGTGAAACGGACTGGGGTAACTCATATCAGGCTGCATGTCACTAGCAGAGGCATTTTTCATAAACCTTCACACGCCTGCATTTATCTTCAGCATAAACCCCAAGATGAATTCTCCAAAGACATTAACAATAGATAAATGCTTTTTAAACAAAATAGTCTATTTGAAAAATCTGTTACAAAGGTAGGAGGGTGTTATACCATCGAACATCAATTGTGTCGTAACCATGGCATCGTTCTGTGACATTACTTTATTGTTTGGTCTTAACTTTAATGGAGAGCAAAATGACCTAAAATTCAAAGGTTAATGCTGTAAAATTTTGATACCTGTTTCATTTAAATTATATTGGATTATTGTTATGAAACACCATGGAAAACCCTCAAGGGATTTCAACTTGAATAAAAAAAATCACAGGTGAAAAAGCGAATTTCTAAAAATTTCGTGTTACTGAAGGTCGGATATGATTTTTGAAATTTGATTATTCAAGACATTTCGAAATCCTGTTCATAACGCAAACACCAAGACCAGTAGATCACACAATTTAAATTTCATGGTGAGCTACACAAACACAAGTAGATGTGTTTATACTGAAATGAAGAACAGAGGGTTTGGGTGTGCTTTCTGATAGCTTTGTGACAAATGACGCATTTATTGAGTGCAGTGTAACTGACTCTAAAGCAAATTCAGCTGCTTTTTTCTTGTCTCTCCTTTTTTCTGTATATAGTATGCACAGAAGTACAAATGTTTAGACGGTGTCTAATAACTACAAAGGGCATTCAATGCAATGTGTATGTTTACCAAAGAAATTGTGTTTTAGATGAGAAAATTTGATGTCCTTTTTAATGACTATAGAATATGAAGTAGTAAGGATAGGGAAAAGAGTATTTGTTTTATTCATGGACCATTGCAAAATAATTCTCATGTGTCATGGGAGATGGTGAGCTCATGGAGTCTGAATCACTGACTTACCAGGCAGATCCGTTTCCAGAAAAAGGAAAGATTTTGTTGATAATTTAATGAGAATGCAAATAATTTCTTTGATGATGCTAGAATTTGGGTGGTTTTAGTCTGCTGCTAGCATGCTATGAATTCTGTGTAATTAAAGGGAATTGGATTTTGGGGCTGGCTTTATGTAGACGGCACTGGTTTCTGAGTAATACCCCATTCAAACACCTCACTCTGATGTATTGCATTAATAGATCATCAGAAGCAGTTGTCATTCCAATGATGTATTAGTGTAATACATGAGAATGAGACTCACTGATGATGTATTTAGTACTCACAAGATGGCAGTGTCCAAAGAAGAAATGGGCCCAGTAAGGAAGCCATTATAATTACAGGATGAAGCCAGTCACTGGGCGGCACTTTCCGAGCTTTCTCGGGGGGCTGAGTTGGTGTATTGGTGCTGAAGCTACTTTTAGGACCCTCTTGCTGGTACAATGAGAAGAGCGTTATTAGCCCAGTTCAAAACAATTTCAACTAGTGAACTGCAAGATAATTTACATACACAGGTCTCGTTACCATTCAATATTTTAGCGCATGTCAACGTCTATATTGACAGAAAGCACTGTGTACTGTTAGTGTTGGCTTTTGCGAAAAAAAAAAAAAAACTCTCTTAAGCAGGATTTTCTGGGATGAAACTTAAATATATTATCTTAACAGCAGTTTTTCCAACTGATAGTTCCTGCCAAAGGGGAAGCCTGTGCTACTAAGTGTCTGCATGCCACCAATCACGGGCGCAGCTTCTGGCATTAGCTAGAGAGGCAGATATCTTGAGTAAAACATTAAACTTAGGTCTGACTGTCATACATTTTCTGCTAATAGAGCTTGCAACACCTACTATAAATGTAGATGAATTAGAGACTCTCAGTGACCTCTATCTACCTCCTGCTGTGCTTTTTCTAAAAGGGTAAAAGAGAGACTTTTAAATGTTTATAACACAGGGCTAAAAAGGCTTTTTTATGCAATGGAGTAGCAGTTACTGTTCACCTTCTTACAGCAGCTGATTGCATCATAAATAAAACAGTAGGGCTAGTCATCCCAGTTGCGGAATGGAGGCATCTAGATAGCGGCCAAAAGGCACTGGTGAGGGTTTGGAAGGTTTTTCCCCAGGATCTGGGCTGGTAAAGATGGGGGGTGCCATAAGGTGTGTGTATATGTGTAGTTTGGAGAGGAGAAAGTGGGCAGGAAAAAAGAGAAGGAGGAAGAGGTGATAGCTTATGCATGGCATTTTCTTCACTGGAAATTTAGTAACTGAGATATTGTTTGAAAGAAATTTCCTGAACCCCTCCCTCTTCAGGAAGGCAAAGCAGTAGTGGAAGGGAAGGATTATCTACGGAAAGCGAGATGCTGGTGCAGTGCTGGTTTCGAGTTTTCTTAGCCAGGCTGGTAGGGGCTTTCTTAGACTACATTAAACAATCAAGTTTAGAGCAGGAGGCTAAATTTAGAGGGAAAACAGGAGGCATTCTTTTTATTAAGTGGCATTTCTACTTTCAGATATATTATCATTTTTTAAATTTGAGACAGAAAAATCACTTTACGATTTATGAATAATAAATAGGAATTCTTTCAGTGGACTCCTTTAACCACCTCTGTTTTGTCTAAAGGCTTAGAAAATGTTATGGAAAAATGTATTGCCTACTTTAAATTGACAAGAAAAATGATTTTGAAATGTTTAATGTATCCAACCCTTTTTAAGAATGATTATTTTATGTAATGCCCATTAAAGTATGCATTCTCCAAAATGTCTATTGATTGTCCAAACTATTAACCCCTAATATTCAGTTATATTTTAGACTTCTTAGTAACACTGCTGAACTGCTGAATAATTATTTTATACTATGTAAGTTTTCTTACCATCTAGAAACAAAAGCTTAGGGTATGTACTTGGACCTGAGGATGAAGAGATGTCAGGTAAGTTTTCAAAATATGTTTTTGTAGAACCATAAAGCACCAAAAGAAATATCATGAATGCACAATCAAGATTATTACCCTGTAGCTGGTCACCAATTATTTTTATGTGATATATAAATTATTTTTCACATTAAGGGGATGCAATTTTATTATGTATTTAAATGCACACATGTACTCTTACTTTTGCCTAAAACATGTTAGCGTAAAACAGATTTAATTATTTTCCTACAGAGTTTAAAAAGTCTTTACATGGAATGTAGATGATTATTCAGTAAATATTTGTTATAGATTTTTGCATCATTAAGGAATGTATTATCTTGTTCACACAACGTCAGGCAACAGTGCTAACAATACCTAAAAGACAAACCCTGGGGATTTTCTTTGCCTTAGTTAATTGAAACGTCGTAGACACTGCCCCAGACTTCCCTCCCTTCCTTTCTTCCTTCCTTCCTTCCTTCTTTAGGTTAAGTAAACAGTAGTGGACGAAGAAGCTTAGAGAGATAGGAAGATACAGTGTCACCAAACTGTGATAACTGCGAAACAACTCTTTATCTAAAAATGTACAATATTTCAACTAAGTATAAAAGATACTTAGTTGCAAGGTTTGCTAATGATATTTCCGTAGGATAAGATGTATTTTTTTTTTTTGACTAAAATTAGCCCTGAGCTAACATCTGCTGCCAATCCTCCTCTTTTTGCTGAGGAAGACTGGCCCTGAGCTAACATCCATGCCCATCTTCCTCCACTTTATATGCGGGACGCCTACCACAGCATGGCATGCCAAGCAGTACCATGTTCGCACCGGGATCTGAACCAGCGAACCCCGGGCTGCCAAAGCAGAACTTACAAACTTAACCACTGCGCCACCGGGCCAGTCCCATGTTTTTCTATATACAGGCATAATCATATTGAATGAGTAACAAGGATATAAATAAACAGGAAAATTAGTGACAGAAAAATTCACCACTGGAAAACTAATGCTCTGAGGAATGCTTTTAATAGTAGGGGGGAAAAAAGAGCAAGAATAAGGGGTGCAAAAAAAAGGCAAAGCTGGTTAAGTTGAAAAGTTTTGAAACTTTTATTCTATAGCACAAACACATTCTTTTTAAGTATATTTCTAATGTTGTAAATAATATGAAAGAGAGCTACGAAAATTTTACATGCTTTAAATTGCAGTAAACAAAAACAAGGACAGAATCCTAACAGAAAAATGAACTCTGACCTTTTAAACATCATGATCTATTCAACAACCTCTAAGGTAGCATTAAATTTAAGCTTGTGCCAGTATATGTCACCTTGCCTAAGAGTGGGAGAAACCAGAAAATCCAGAACTCTCATCAACTTTGCAGGAGGTAAACTGAGCAAAGTCATTCCAATTGGTCTTTAGTTTTTTAAAAAAGCGTAAACAAATTAAATACACCATACCAAATAGCTCTCATGTTTTTTCTAGGTGAAAACTGTTTAATCACATTAATATCTGCATTTTTGGGGTAAAAGATCACATTGTTACGTAAAGGTAAAACATGAGGAGTAAGTTCCCTTGCCCTCATGTGAGGCAAGTAGGAAAACTGGTTTAGCAGAACACGAAGCTGCCACTGTCACCTGATGCTATTGCAGAGTCTCCATCAGTTAAGTCAGCATTCAAAGGTTTTACTGAATTCCCAACTAGTGCTCACACTGACTGTTGGTGGCATTTCTTTGCTTAAATAGTTTCGGCACAAAGTTGTCTCCATGGGCTTTCACTTGTGAATGCATCCCACTGTATCACACTAATTTAACAGTTGTACCTCTGGTTTACCGTGCAGTATCTGGCAGTTCTGTGATGACCAAGTCTATATCTTACTTGTAGCTCGCTTCCCATATTTTGTCTTCCATTCTTTCTGTGTTTTTTTTTCTTTTCTCCGTTATCTATTTATCTATTTATTCTGTCTCTCCAGTTCTTATAGGAAATAGTCTAGATTCTCCTCTTCTTTCAGCTACATAGCTACATAAATATTGCCTTTTCACTTGATGGAAATTCGCCTCATCGCTTTTCTCCAACATTTCAGGTTATCTGATCGTCTCATTCTGGAAACGACTATTTCTTTTACTTTTTACATGAGGAGTTATTTTTCCCATTACTAGCCTTCACCTTCACAGATATAAAAGCCTAATTGTGTGCTGTGGTACAAATGAAATCACAAATTATCAAGTGCAAAATTAGCGTTAAAAAATCATAAGACAACAAACAATAGGGCTTTGACGTGATTTTTGTATTTGCATGAAACTAGTTACTCTGGCAATAATTGTTTGTGCTTCATTAACATGCAAAATGGTTTTATAGACAAACCCACATACAAAAGAAACCATTTTTGGTGAGAACTGTGCTTTGTTTAATGTTAGACACCATTGTATTTGCTTTCCTAATATAACAGTTCTAATTAGTACCTAGCACTCATTCTGAGTTTTTCAGCTGGAACAATCTGAAGGTGACAATCAAGTCACAATTCCATGGCATTCTTTGTCAGTACCTGTCAAAATATAGCTAAGCCTTTAGGAGTTGTGATCTAAATACTGAAGAAAAAAAAAAAGGTAATAGTCCAGAAACAATATGTCTCTAGGTAATTTTAAAAAATAAAATTGCACCTTAGCCCTTGCTTAAAAACATAAAACCACTAATGCTACCCTGTTAAATGCAGCCCTAACAAAACTAGATTTGTCCTAATAATTTCTTAGCATTGTTTTTGTCATCCGGCCTTTCTATATTTGCCTGATTCATTTGATTTTACCTCCTTAGTGAGGAAACCCTGGTGAGTCAATAGCAAAATTTTAAATCAGTTAATCTGTACATTCTTTTCAGAAATGATTGTCTGTTCACCTTAATAGCATGGAAGATATAGATTTTTTACAGAAGTGACTCCATTAGGCAAAGACCGTGAACCTAATTCTCACAGAGTCCAATTTAATTCTAACGTGGGAAGCAAGGAGATTCAAAGATGTGAGAGAAGACTTCCCAAATGTTGTTGAATCCCACGTCCTTTGCCCCTTCTTGTGCTCACAGAGTCATGTGATCACATACATATTTTTTGGTACCATTTTTTCCCTACAATTTTGAATAGTTTGTAGAGACATTCCATGTAACTTAGATTTTACCTAAAAAGTTGATGGATTTGATAATTTTTCAAATCTTCCTAATTTAGGTGGGGTTGACCAGTTCACCAAAGCTATAACAGATTTAGGGAAGTGTTTTCTAGAATACTATTGTTTAAGTTTGCTTCTAATTAAAACCCAACACAAATCACTTATAATAATATCATGTAATATTTTAATAATGGAAAATAAAATAAATACAAAGTAACTATATTATTATCCACGTGATTCTAAGTCATTTGGACCCTTGAATTCTGGATCACCTAAGATGAAATATTTTAAAAATCCTACGATATATGTGTGAATCTTAAAGACACATCCACTCATAATTGGGACACATTTGGTCCTGTCCAAAATGTCCATAAGACATTTGGGCCATGCCACAAGGTTCTTGATATCTGGTCATATTTTGTCCTGTCCAAAACATCCCCGGAGACATTGAGTCCATACCAAAAGGACCTTGATATTTGTTCTTGTCTAAAATCATTTGGCATGGACCAAATATGCTCATGGACATTTTGGACAGGACCAAATATAAAGGACCTTTTGGCACGCACCAAATGTCTTATGGACAAAATGTCTCGTGGACATTTTGGACAGGACCAAATGTCCCACAAGGCCACTCACCTGGGTTCTGGAAGAGTTTGCATTTAAGGAGCTTAAGTAAAGTTTCCACATAAAAGAATTGCTTGTCACTTCTTCCTCCAAAAAACTCTTAAGAAACATTTTCTTTTAATTAGTTGATACAGGTAACTGTCAAATCCGAATCTCTTCATGTCAATGTCTCACACTGCAACTGTATTATTTTCTTCCATCACTTTCAAGTCATCTTTAATTTCCTAATTTTTATAATCCCAATAACACCTGAGAAAAAACAAAATTCCTCATCCATATTTTGGACACACGTAATTATTGAAAAATTTTCTGAGGGCTTATAATTGTTACCACAGAGGACTTAAAATCAACAAATAAAACGAATTGTTTTGTGTGATCCATTTTGGAGTGAAAATTAGTGAGCAAAAGTTTTGATAGACAAGATAATTGACACATGAATATAGATGTCATAGATCAGAAAGTTAGAACGCATCTTGAAACTCTTCCATCCACCTCCCAAACAAGATAACTATCGACTCTGGCTTCTTAGGTGGGGTTATGAAGTGTCTGTTTGAAAACATTCACTTGGGAACCCATTTCTTTACTCTGTAGGATTCTTTCAACTTATGCACAGAATTTGATAGAACATTTTTTCATGAAGCTCATTCTGTGCCTTCTACCCATTTGTACTAGTTCTTGCCTCTGAGACATAGAACAAATGTACTCTTTTTAAATTTATTTTTATTTTGTATTTTATTTTATTTTTTTTAAATTGAGGTTATGATAATTTACCACACTGAAATTTCAGTTGTACGTTATTATTTGTCAGTCACCATATAGGTGTGTCCCTTCATCCTTTGTGCCCACCTCCTACCCATCTTCCGCCTGGTAACCACTAAATTGTTCTCTTTGTATATGTGTTTATGTTCCACATATGAGTGAAATCATACAGTGTTTATCTTTCTCTGTCTAGCCTATTTTGCTTAACATAATACCCTCAAGGTCCATCCGTGTCGGTGCGAATGGGACAAATGTACTCTTAAAAGAAAGTCTTCTAAATATTTGAGAGTATCATCCTCCAGCATCAGAAAATTATTTTCATCAAGCTGAATGATTTTTACCATAAGATATGGTTTCAAGACCCCTCTCCATCCTTTCCTTCTGCATGTTCTCTAGATTGTCGATTATTCTCTTAAAAAGTGGCATTCAAAACATTTCTCTCTCTCGCTTTCATGCTCTATCTACCATATCTATCTACCATATCTATCTATCTATCTATCTATCTATCTTTAATATGCATACTATGTCCAGCGTGCAGAGCGCTAGATTCAGAGTGATGCATTAAGTCATTGTCTTGACTCTAAAGTAACTTATATGTCATTAATGGACAAAGACAAGTAAAGAATCATGTTGTTTAATTGTAATTGGGAGCAATAGTCTGTTGAATGAATAAAAAAGAAAAAAGCAGAGACTTGATTTAACGGGAGCGAAAGAAAGTCTGGAGAACTTTTCCTTAAGAAAAAAAAGATGTTTTTCTTTTTCTTTCTTTCTTTCTTTTTTGTTTTTTTGCAGACTGTATAATGTAAGGACTGAATTAAACTGAAACTTTTTGTACATAGAAGACTACTCATTGAGGTTTTGAGGTTGCAAAAATAAAAAAAAAAAAAAAAATAATATATACCACTAGCTATGGTATATATTAAACAAGCACTATTAAGCAAAGGCCCATGTTACCTATACTCACATGTTTACAGTGACTACATTTTAAGTCGTGACAAAACAGACCTAGATTCACCACACGGAAGTCCCAGGGAATTCACTTTTAATTTGAGCAAGTATATTATTTGTTTTGGAAAACTCGTTGAATTCATTTGTGGAATCTTGCATTTACTATGAGAGTCATATCAAACACAGATAGGACAAGAGAATTCTATCTGGGATTTAGAACTTTTTTGCACCCTTACGCACTGTGTGACTCTTCCGTCAATTTTGCTTGTCTCACATTGGATCCTCAAGCTTTTCCAGAGTCCCTAAAGGCACAGAGTAACTACAGTCATCAAAACACATTCTAAAACAGATGAAAACTTGTAGCTGCATCTTTTGGAGTAGATTATTCTTCTGTCACTAATAACATTCTCTTCTTTAATTTTGTATCCCAATTTCACCACATGGTGACATTCTCAGAGTAGCTTTTGATAATAAGGAGGAGGAATGATGGCTAACTTTGTCCTCCTGAATAGCCCACCAACAAATATAATGATATTCAAACACCCTTCTATTCTTCATTCCAGCAATATTCAGACCACATCATCAGCTAACTCCCAGCAACGTGTGTGTTTGGGGAGGGGACGTGGTTTGCAACTGGGCAAATAATCAAAGCAGAGGAATGAATACAACCATCTGTATGGAAATTGGTAAACTGCAAATTGGTCCCCTAACTGGGATTAGGGAGAATACATGTTTTCCCAGCTCTGCTTCTTTCCCAGAATTTCACATACATCAATAACAATGGCTTTTACTTCCTTCAGCGGAAGATGGAGCGAGAGAGGCTTCAAAGTTGTCAATGTCAGGCAGGGTTTGTCCTGCATAGTTATAAGCCCATTATTTAAAAGCACAAAATGAAGGCTCGTTTCCTACAGTGAATTTAATACTTTTCCTGCTCTGTATTATGGTGACAGTGCTGAAAACTAGAATCAGAAAAAAATGAAAAGGAAAAAATAGGAGTAGATTTTTTAAACTCAAAGCCAAATTGTAACCCTTTCTTGGATGCTGCCTGTGCTGAGATATTTACCTACTAAAGCACAGTTAGAGCCAAACAGTGCTTAGTAATCTTTACTTTTACTTTACTGTTAATTACTATTTTTACAGGATTCCTTTTTGGGTTCTCCTAGGAGCCTAGAGTAATATAATATTGTATGAGCACTGACATTAGGGTACCCTCAATATACCATTATAAAAAAACGTATAAACTGTGAAAAGATAAACCAACGAGAAGCAAATAAAAGTCGATGACTTAGCCTGAATAATTAGTCCTAAAGTTTATTACTTACATTAACCTGAAATATTTTGAATTTGTGAAGTTCTAGAAAAGCTTTACAATCTTTGATAAACTGTGTACAATTAAGGGAGACCACAGAATAAAATATCTTAAGATTCTGTACAAATGATTAGGACTTTTTTTCTATTTAAAAAATCTCATGCACATAAATATGTTTTTAATTATTTCTGATTACAAAATGTGGACTCTTTCAACTTAAAAGGAAGCAATGGAAGCCAGGAAGAAAAAATTCCTGGAAAAAATTTTAAAATTTGACTATTTTGTTTTCCCTCCCATAAGTATGAACATATGAACAAGCTAACTGGAGACGGTAGCATGCTGACATCATATTGTAGTGCTAATTGTAGTGGGTTGAATCGTGACATCCCACAAAAGATATGTTCAAGTCCTAACACTTGGTAGCTATGAATGTGGCCTTATTTGGAAAAAAACATCATTGCAGACGTAATTAAATGAAGCATCTCAAGGTGTGGCCATCCTAGACTAATGAGTGACACTCACATGCAACTACAAGTGTCTGTATAACATGAGGAGAAACTTAGAAACACAGAAGAGAAGGTCACGTGAAGTTGAAGGCAGAGATTGGCGCAATGCATCTACAAATCAAAGAACGCCTAAGATTGCTGACAGTTAGCAGAATACAGGAGAGAGGGAAAGATCACGCTCTCCTTCAACACCTCCAGAAGGAACCAACGCTGCTGACACTTTGATTTCAGACTCCTGGCCTCCAGAACTGTGAGACAATAAATATCTGTTGTTTTAAATTATCAAGTTAGTGGTAATTTTTTGTGGCAGCCTTAGAAAACTAATATGCCAATTTGCATAATGCTAACATTCAGGTATCACACACAGCTTTCCAGGTGCAAATTAGAAACAGTCATTTTTCATCACCATGTCATAGAAAGCAACAGACCAAATGCATGAACGAAAACAAAACTAACAAAGGAAATAATAACTCCAACCCTACAACAAGCTGATTAGCACAGAGGAAGAGAAAGCAAACTAGAGTTCAGGGAATCTTCTCTGGGGCATCTAACTTCTGATTATCCTATTTTTTTGCATAAACATTTTAGAAGCAGTTTTAGGTTTGCAATAAAATTGAGCAGAAGGTACAGAGGGTTCCCATATATGCCCCAATCCCCCACATATACAGCCTTCCCATCTATTAACAACCACACTAGAGACGTACATTTCTTACAATACAGTAACCTACATTGACACGTCACCATCACCCCAAATCCGCAATTTACTTTAGAGTTCACTCTTGGTGTTGTATATCCTATAGGTTTAGACAAAGGTATAATGACATATATCCACTACCGAAAATATCATACAGAATAGTTTCTCTCCGTAAAAATCCTCTGTGCTCCACCTATATATCTCCCCCGCCCCCCAACGCAAGTAACCATTGATCTTTTTATCTTTCTAGTTTTTCCTTTTCCAGAATGTCAGTTAGTTAAATCATGCAGTGTATGTTGCCTTCTCAAATCAGCCTCTTATCTAACTAAATGCATTTCAGTTTCTTATAAGTCTTTTCATGGTTTGGTAGCTCATTTCTTTTTAGTGCTGAATAATATTCCATTGTTTGGATGTATCACAATTTATTTATCCGTTCGCCTACTGAAAGACATCTTGGTTGTATTCAAGTTCTGGTAATTATGAATAAAACTGCTATAAACATCCATGTGCAGGTTTTTGTGTAGGTATGGTTTTCAACTTATTTAGGCAAATACCAAGGAGGTGAAATTGCTGGATAGTATGGTAAAAGTATGTTTAATTTTATAAGAAACTGTCAAACTGTTTTCCAAAGTGACGGTACCATTTTGTATTCCCACCAGCGATGAATGAAAATTCCTATTGATCTTCATCCTCGCCAGCATTTGGTGTTGTCGGTGTTTTTGGATTGTGGCCATTCTAATAGATGTGCAGTAGAATCTCATGTGTTTTAATTTGCAGTTCCCTAAGGACACATGATGCTGAGCACCTCTTATGTTTATTTGCCATCTGTATAGTATCTTCTTTAGCAAGATATCTATTTAGGTTCTTTTTCCTATTTTTTAATAAGGTTGTTTTCTATTGTTGAGTTTTAAGAGCACTTTGTGTATTATGGGTAACAGTCACTTATCACATTTGTCTTTCCCAAATATTTTACTCTCAGGCTGTGGCTTGTCTTCTCATTCTCTTCACATTGTCTTTCCCAGGTTGGATCTTGGGTGTGGACCTACACACTGCTTATCAAGCCGTGTTGTGGCAGGCATCCCACATATAAAATAGAGGAAGATGGGCATGGACATTAGCTCACGGCTGATCTTCCTCAGCAAAAAGAGGAAGATTGGCAGTGGATGTTAGATCAGGGCTAATCTTCCTCAAAAAAAAAAAAGAGAAAAAAAAAGTGGTACATTAAGTATCAAACTCAGTACAACAATGAATACACATTTATTTTCGACAGTATCCAACAGTTTATAACTGTTTTCTGATTTTTTAAACCAAAATAATATGCAAGAGTCTCACAGAGGGAAGTTTTTTTTTTAACCCTAAAAATACAATTGTTTTCCCTTGAAACTTTTTGTGCTTGGAATATATTTTGTATAAATAACTTCATTTAAGAATTTCTCTATTTTTTTTGCAATGAAAGTATGGCAGATACTGTTTAATATCATGCCACAGATTTCTTGGCCCATCTTTGAGTTTATTTGCAGTGACAGCTGGCAATTCTCTTTGATGCCACCAACTTTCCACCTTCCATTCTTAGGTCTGTTTGCTTCTGTTTTGAGGCTGCTCTTGCCTCAGTTCTGGAACCCAGGGCAATTGTCAACCACTGAAGGATGGGAGTTGTTGGGATTATTCGGAAGCATGTTCTACCTGGTTCCTGAGAGGTCTCAGCTGCAGTTGCTCCCTGTGATGACCAGCTCATTGACTAACACTGTGGGGCTCTCCTCGCTGTTTCACTTCCCTCACTCCTTCACCTGTGCTGCCTGGCATCCTCTCCTGAATTACTGACTTGTCTCAGAGCCTATTTTTGTGAGAAGTCACATTAGAACAAAAGTTTGTTATATAATAATAAAGCTTTCATTTATCCATTCATCCTCTTATTCAACAAACACTTATTGAGTCCTTAGAATCTCCCAGGCACTGTGAATGAGATAAACACACCGTTTGTCCCCCAAAAGCTAACAACTTTGTGGAGAGGACTGCCGTCGAACAGGTGATTATAAGTGTAGAGAGACGAGTGCTACAAAAACTAAAACGTTCATTCTGTGAGGGTGTAGATTTTGTCTTTTTTTGTTTTAAATTATTGTACTCTCAACATCAAGAAACTTTCCTGGCACATGGTAGTTGCTAAATAATGAATGAATGCTAAGTCCTAGAGTAGAACAATACAACTGATCAAGTTCACAGGAAGGAGTCATAAATAAAGGAGATTGGAAAAACTGCACTGGAAAATAAATTCAATTATCGTATTTATTGGGGAGTCAAGGACAGAAAAAAAGGAACATATTGTGAGAGACTTCCCAGGAAGGTGAGTCTTTGATGTGGCTTTGGAACAGAGGCTGTGAAGACATTTAATGGGTCTATTAGAACAACAAGCCATTGTGAACACTAAGATTCTTTGGTTGGCTACTTTTAACTTCTAAATTAAAGGACAACGGGCTACATAAATTCATGAAATATCAGGTATGTTATCCCCATGTATAAGTTTGCTAGAATTGCTGTTACAAAGTATCACAAACTGAGTAGCATAAACAACAGAAACACATTGTCTCACGGTGGTGGAGGCCATAAGTTCAAGGTCAATGTGTCAGCAGGGCCACACTCCCTCTGAAGGCACAAGGAGAAGATCTGCCCCATGCCGCCGTCTCTGCTCCCGGTGATTTGCTGGCAATCTTTGGTGTCCTTGGCTGTATATGCATCACTCTGATCTCTGCCTTCATGTTCATATGATGCTCTCCTTGTGTTTGTGTCTATCTCCAAATTTACCCTCTTTGGAAGGACATCAGTCATATTGGATTAGAGACCGCCCCCTACACCAGTATGACCTCATCTTAACTAATTACATCGGCAACAATCCTATTTCCAAATGGTGTCACATTCTGAGGTACTGGGGGTTAGCATTTCAACATAAGAATTTTGAGGGGACGCAATTTAATTCATAACACCCTCATTTCTTCCAGCCCTTGAGCTGGAGGGAGAGAGGGTATAGTGTAAAGCAGGTGGGACTCAGCAATGACGATGCTATCATTTCAGCATTTCACTCTAACAGTGTGGCTTGAGGATATGCCTTTTATATTAATACATGTAATACAGCACACCTTAATTACTTTTACTTAGGCAGATTCACGAACAGTTCTTTTCATTTGGCGGAAGACAACCCACATATGAAAGAAGACTACATTAAGATTTTTCTAAATAACCCAATACACAAAGATCCAGAAGTTAGAATAATAATAAATTTGTGACAAGCAAAACTTATCTGATCTTAGTATTTTTCTGTTACTGCTATAAATCTAAAATAAATTTTGTCTCATCTGATGACTATTAAAATCCACTTTTTTCCTAAGTCAGTTGTTCCTCCGTATGTCTCCCACATTTCTGATCAAAAACTTTTAAAATATTCTGATCTATCTTTATTGTAATTATTGCTTCCACAAAATTTTAGAAATATCATCACTTACTGAACTAATTTGCAGTAAAACTTAAATGGATGTAAAGAATAAAGGAGAATGGTGAATCAGGTTTAAAAACAGAAGTATTTATTTTTTCCAGATAGTTAAAAACTAGTAAATACAAGATGTATGTAAAAGAGGAGAATAGAGATAAGGTACTGTAATGTAATATAAACGGACTTTTTAAACAAAATTTACAAAATACCTTAGTATATTTAGTACTGCCAATCAAAGTCTAAAGAACCTCTTTTACATACGTTTCATTCTTTAATGGTAAAAATTTAAGTATGGAAGCTGCATTACAAGGTAACTCACAGACAAGAAGGTAAGTATGCTCATTGTAATATTATTTATAAAAGGATTGCTCCTCTTTTAGTCAGATAAGCCATACCTCACAACATAAATTATATATTTAATTAATGAAGATTTTTGATAGTTGATTGCTAGATGAATATTTAATTTGATATTGCCTCTAGAATTTCAGAATTTTCTTAACTTATGCTTCTTAAAAGAAGAAAATAACTTATTTTTTAAGGATGTCCCCCACCAAACAATAATCCATCCTAAAGCTTTTACTTCAGAAATTACAATATTCCAGAACATGATTTCTTTTGACCTAGAATTAGTTGAAGAATTGATGTGAGAATCATCATAAGTAGAAAAAAGTGGTAGGAACTGGTCTTTCTGAGGTCACAAGAGTTTTGATGAAGACGCCTGTGATGCTGTGCAAAGGGCAGCATCCAGACTAAAGGTCTCCCCGTTTGCTCCTCTGTTTGATCTTTTGATCTCTACTCAATGTTGCAATGTCATTACCTGAGAGTAAGAAAGAAAGGTCATTTTTTCCTTAAAATTTAAGCTCTTAAACTTGAGTTTGTCTTCATTTCTCTCTTTCATTTGTGGTATCAATTTATCTAACCTGGTCCATGGTAGTCCAAAATTCCTAAACTGGCAATAATGTATAGACAAATAATTCTCTCCAGGAGGACGCAGTCAAACAGTGTGTCATAGTCGTTAAAACATTCAGGGACTTTGCAGCCAGGTGAAACTCACTTCTACTCCCAACTCTGTTTCTATTTAACTAGGTGACTGGATCAATTGCTTAACTTTTCTCCAGTTTTAGTAAATGTAACATAAAACAGCAATAGTCTTTATTTTACATTCTGTGTAATATTAATCCTCATCTCTAACAGATGTGTGCTCTGGGCTAGCTAGGGAGAAGCTTATGAAAAAGATGAAAACATTTATATTTTCCTACACGTTAATCTATACATAGGTGATTTTTATAGCAGCCACGTAACCCTACTCTTAAGCTTAGTTTGAAAACAAATGCTGCTGTATAAATATCCTGTATGAATCGAAACTTTGCAATTACTCTAACAATCTAATCATAATGTATGACTGCAAGTCCTGTAGTGTGTTCAGAAAGAACTATGGGCCTCATTTGTTGTCTAATCTGCAATACTGCAATAGAGTGAGGGGAAAAGGCAAAAATGAGGAAATATGTGGGCTGGCCCAGTGGTGTAGTAGTTACATTCGCATGCTCTGCTTCAGCGGCCTGAAGCTTGCCAGTTCAGATCCCAGGTGCAGACCTACACACTGCTTACCAAGCCATGCTCTGGCAGGCGTCTCACATATAAAGCAGAGGAAGATGGGCATGGATGTTAGCTCAGGGCCAATCTTCCTCAAAAAAAAAAAGAGAGTATTGTTAAAAAAATTGAGGAAACGCTAACATCACATGGAAGGATTGTATGGATAGGAAATAATATGTGACACTCTACTGAAAGGAGAGGGCTTGGAGATAGCTCTGAATTCATCCATCTTATGAAAAGAAACGCCAAATGCAGTTTGTCCCACATAAGGAAGAAGACAGGTAGGCTAGAGAGGCTGGACACAGAAAATGGTACCGAATGGACATCAATTCCAAATTTTTCACTAGGAAAAAAGAGAAAATAGCACCAGTGGGCATATGACCAAAGTACTGTGCAACAATTTCTGGGGATAGAGTAAGTACAAGGAGTAACATCACAGTCCCACGAAGGCAGCTGCTAAAAGACTCATGACAGACTCATGATGTTGCTTAGGTACATATTTGATACAAGCTCTTTTGACAACAGACTTCCATATCTTCTTCTGGGTGAAATCAAAACTTCATTAGCTTATTGAATAATTTTCGAGAACTTGCTGTATTTCAGGAATGTCTTTTGAGATCTTTTATCATCTATCATCTTCCTGTCCCTCCAGCTTCCTTGCTTGTATTTTGTATCCCAAAAGTTTTGAATCATTTTTGATTCCCAGAAAATTCTTCACTATCTAAAGTCTCATTGTCCTTCGCCCTTAACCCTGTGTATCAGGCTAAAGGCTGCCTTCTTACAGAAACCTTCCCTGACATCGCCAGGCTGACAAAATCTCCCTCCCCTTGCACCCGCTCCACCTCACACACATTCCTGTGAAGCCACAACCTTATTATCTCATAATTGTTTAGGTGTTTATTCCAAGTAGAATTCAAGCTTACGTGGGCAGGCCCATCTCTTTTAGTGCTCCTCTCTCCTCTTTTGAATCTACATATTGAGCACAGTGCCTGATACAGTTAGTTTTGTCAAATGACAAAGGAATCATGGAGGCAAGTGACAAGTCAAAACTGGAGGCAATTTTTGGAACGTGATAAACGTTCAACTTTATATAGGATATCGTGAGGCACGTAATAAGTGATAAACAGAACTGACTGTGTCTTCCACCCCCCCTGCCTAAATCTAAAAATGTCTAAGATCTTCTGGTAACCATAAATATCTACTTACATGTAACTTAGTATGAAAATCAAAGTACAACAAAGTGCCTTGCACTAAAGCATTTAATAAAGGTCTTTGATGGATCTATGGCATGAATACAGAACAAGCATGATTTAATGAATGCATCCATTGTCCCACAGGCAAAAACAAACAAATAGCTTTCATGCTCCTTTTCCTTTCTGAGTTTAAATTGTGACTCCTAGAGTCATATAGCTGCTAAAAGTAGTTTAAAACTTGCAATCCTGTTAATTTAAGATGCTTTATCTTTTTCCAGATGACATTGTAAAAATATCCCTGATTTGTTGATGAGAAAAATAACATTTTCTGTGTGACGGTCTTTTCATCAATTTCTATAGAGGCTCCCACCTGAACTCTCTATCTTAATCTCTCTTCCTCTTTCACTCTGGGGAGCTGTTCTTTTAAAAGACCTACTTCTTCAAGAGAAACAATTACATTTAACAAAGGACAAGGACTAACGCTATTACTATGTATATCCTTGTGCATTGACAAATGGAAAATCATAGTAGATAGATTTATAAACATTATTGCTGTTTTGCACTGTAGGAACTTGCAATTGGGTCAAGATCCTTATATTTAGATCTCCGTTGTATTTTCCCCTTGGCATCTTTAACAGCTGTTTTATACAAAAGAATTCTATTAATAATGAATCAGTCTTCCTTTATGTTTCACTATAACCCCAAAATTGCTTTAGATAGGTAAAGAGATAGGTAGCACCATAGATAAACAAAAGAATTAATAGCATTGTGTCATATGATTTGTTACTACATTGAAGATTATATCTTCTAACTTATGAGAAGGAAGCTTTAAATGAGTTCCCAAGGTCAAAACCTTATGGTGATGAAAGTATATACATAATGCACAGTGTTCTTACTTTATTTCTGTAATAAAATATTCCTTTCTGTGACAATAAAATATTAACTTATATCTCCTATATTTTTTAAAAGTCTGCTATGATTATTGTATATGTATGTTGAGGAGTATGCTTGCATCAATAATATATATTACTTTTTTCACAACTGGATTTTCAAACGTCTTGATAAATGATTCAACTTTTGAACATATGTATTTTTCTGTTTCAAGAAGTTTGAAAACATCACCCATAAAACAAAATTTTATAAAAATACTATTATTTAGTAATATACAACTTTCTGTTTTTATAAATGTAAACATATCTAGCACATATAAAATTGTCTACAATAGTTCCACAGAGCACCTGAGAGCTGCCATCGTGAAAAGTACAAAAATACTGTAAGAACAAGTCTAAATTTAATTTGTTCACTCAGAATTATAATTAAACACACCTCCTTTGAATGATAAACATCAATTTTGGAGGTGACTATTAGAGATTGTTTTCTTGATGTTTCTTGATATTTTAAAATGTGGTGCTACTCTCAATGTCAAGGCTCCATTCTGTTCCAAACTAGAGATTTAAAATTATTATGTCTGACAACCTCATAAAAAATGGGGCAAAAGAACTATGTCAGCTCTTGATATTTACCTAAAATGAAATATATACGAACACTGAATGATTCTTTCTAAGAATATTCAAAATGGTGTTCAAGAATTGGTCACTCTTAGTTTTACGTCTTTTGTCCCCAAACTAATTATTATTTCAGTGCTGAATGTCTGCTATTATTTGATATTCAATTTTTAGGGCGAAGAATAGATAACGACAGTTTGTTTTCCCCCTTAGTGATGAAATTAAAATCATAGGGAGTAGGGGTAAACATAGAATTCCTGAGATGACTAAGAGGTGGAAAATTCATCCTAACAGGAAATGAATGTGTGCTTTTTAGGATAAAAAGACTTAAGGCTAACACCCTAAAAGAAATGGCAGTCTATGTGCTATGAGAGAAAGTTTCATACTGATAAAACTCCACGCCTTGACCGTCTCATGCCAGGTCAGTCTTGATTACCAGTTAGCCTGAAACTTCTAAGAATAAGCTCCAAAATAGTGATCAAGAAGTTGCTGGGAGCCAACCCTCAGTGGTTAAATTTGCGTACTCCACTTCAGTGGCCCAGGGTTCGCCAGTTTGGATCTTGGGCACAGACCTAAACACAGGTCATCAAGCCATGCTGTGGTGGAGTCCAACATCGAAGAACTAGAACAACTTACAACTAGGATATACAACTATGTACTGGAGCTTTGAGGGGGGAAAAAAAGAAAAAGAGAGGAAGATGGGCAACAGATGTTAGCTCAGGGCCAATGTTCCTCACTGAAAGAAAAAAGTTGCATATAACAAGCTGTATGAAGTCAGTAGAAACCTGTTGGCACAGTGAGTGAGAAGGCTGGTAACATGTGGGGGAGTTCCTGGTTAATCCCTGGATGGTCCCTGGGAAGTGTCCTGATTCACCAGATTTGCTGGTGCCAGGGGCATGCTTCAGCCTCCTAACTGTGACAGCAGCTGGCGGCATGCTACAAAGGACCTAGGCAGTAATCACCAGCTGGCTCCTGGAAGGCCAAAAGGAACACCTCTTTAGATGAAGCCCCAAAGGGTTTCATGTCTCAGAACTGCTAAGATTTTGCAGTAGGAATGATTTTAGAGAAATTTGCAAGGAAAACTTCATTATGAATCTCTCATACATGACATCCCCCGAGAAGCTTATCACTGTTTGTCAACTGCAACAGAAACCATAATGCTTTTTTATTAATAGGGTTCTCTTTTGTTCCAAAGGGATTGTTGTAAAATACCATGATTAATTGAAGATTTCTTTTTACTTCTGATTTGCCTGATTGACACAAGTAACCCTTATTAATTTCCCTAGATGCCTAAAGCAGCCATGGCAAAGGAACACAAGACGATGCATTATTTATTCCGATATTCAGTGGTCATTTTCATCCTCGTCACAAATATTAATTTAATGAGGTCACATTGCCATGCTGCCCACCAGCTTCAACATGTGAAGTGTTGATAAAACTGATTAAACTCTCTAAATTAAGCACATTTACTCAAATTCATGTTCGGATACTTAAAACTCTTGCTGTGCATTCTACCATGCATAATGTGTCTCCTATTACCAGTTGCACTATGAAATGATACAGCAAAATATTTTAGGTCAAAAACTTAGAAACTTTCACCAAATACATTGTGTCTCTAACTGCTTGCTACTTAAAGCAATTTGATAATGGCAGATTTAAAACTTAATGGACTTGATAACTTTTTGCTTCAGTCATTTGTTCAGAGAGCAAAATATTTTTATTGATTATTCTTACAGATCTTAGTCTTGTAAGACTCAGATACAAGAATACTGTATGGCACTCTGTCAGCTACATTTTGGCAAATGCTCTAGGTCCTACTAACGTGTGTAATTAATCTTTAATAAGGTATGATATATATCTCCATCCATGCTATAAATTCTAGACCTCTTCCGCTACCCCCGTGAATCTTCGTTTTCACTTAATATTTAAGTATATGTACATTAGAAATACAATGTTTTTAAAAGACAGACTGTAAATATTTCATTAAAGATGGTCAAGCTACAGTAAATCTTTAAGGCTAAAATTTATGTGAGCAATACTTTTTCCTATCTTTGAGTGCAAGCTCCAAAACCCTTGTTTCAAACTGTTGAAATCATTAGCAATAAATTAATATTCTCATAAAGCCTAGAATTGTGCTGATTATTAGGAGAGTTTGGAAGCTGGAAATACGCTCTCTGATGTTTTTAATTGTATCTATCTTCCATACAACTCCGAGAATTACCTGTCTAAAATACAGACATGATCATATCACTTTGCTCTTATAAAGTGTTAATTGAATTTTTTTTGCCCATAAAGAAAAAGTAATTCTTCTCAAGATAAGACTTTTTTTTAATCCCATGGCATTGTCTGTGCAATTGTCATTTACTCTCCTAGCAGAACGGTGTTTTGTTTACTTTTTCTGATTCAGCCTGAAAAGGCCAGTTCACATATAACCTCCTCTCTGACTCCTTACGGGGCCTCCCAAGACCTTATCTGTCTGACTCAAAAGATCTTGAACATTGCACTGTGTTATATACGATGTCACTGCATTGCGATTCTTTGTTAGTAAGCTACCTTGACTCTGAGTTTCTCCAAAGCAGGTAGAGCTTCATATCTATGGTGCCCAGGACTGCGCCTGGCACAGGTGGATATATGCATAACTGCATAGATAAATGAATTATTTTGGGCCACTGAGCATTAACCTAAAAGAGTGTTAACTTCTAAAGGCAGGTCCTAGGAAATTTGGCGGAATTTGTCACATAATGAACATAATGAGGAGATATTGTCAATATGAAAGTTTGCAGTGGCTGCTTCTTAATCCCCGGGAAAACTGTAGTCTCCCCCTTATAGGAAAAATGGCTCCAAGCTTCCTTGCAGAGCACAGATAGGAGAAAAATCTAGGCTGTCAATCAGAAAGGAAAGACAAGCCAGGAGGGATATGGGGGCTCAGGGTCCGGAACTATGAGCTACACTGGAAAATCCACTGAGACCTAAGAGCTCCAAGGCAGAGGAAAAGTCCCCCAGAGCGGTGCTTTGGCTCACTCTTAGGGGCTAAATGAAATCTAACAGTATCCTCAGCTTGACAAGTCTGCCTGTCTCACCAGACTTCATACACTGTGAAGACCAACACCGTGTTTCCTTCTCATCACTTTCCCTCCCTTCAGGTAGAATCTTTATGATAAATTCTTTGTGTATCTAGAATCCTTACGTATAACAAGGGCACATGCGCTCATTGAAAAGTCTTATGTTGAAAGTTTGTTAACTGTCAGGCACTGTTAAGACACTCTCTTACGTAGTCCTCACACGCACCATTGGAAGTGGGTACTGACTTTTCCTCACTTTTCATATGAGAAGACTGCATAGTCATACGGTATCTATGTAAGTTAAATCCAAGGATCTTTTTGCTTCCTATGCCTATATTCCACTAACTTGTGAGGCTTCCAGGCAGGCTACCCCGGGTACTACCAGGGTTTCAGCTTCTCACCAATGTGCCCGTTATTCATGGGCATCTCTAAGGAGAAGTCAGTCTGGGTGCCATGGGCATCATCACACAGTGTTTGCTTCTCTTCCTTCCTTCCTTGTTACCTGTCTATGCGCACTGTTGCTGCTATTGCCTATCACAAGGCATGTAATATCTGGATGCTTTCAAAACTTTGAATTCCTGGGTCAACAGAAAGGTGCTGGATCCTAAGGGGAAAGAAGGGAGAGATCGGCTGCTTCCTGGAGGATCAGGGCCCTTGTCTTTCTACTCCCTTCACTTTCACTGGTTCGCTGTACTTTCAGACCCTGTTGGAGTTGAACCTGAAGAATAGATGGCAAGTAACCAGACACAGAAAGATTTTCAAAGTACTTATTTATTGAGTAAATATGACCTAAGCACCTACTCAGTTCTAGGCATTGTTCTAAGCCTTCGGACACGCTCCTGAACAAAATAAACAGTTTCTCCTTTTAAGCATTTAAATTCTGTTATCAGTACCTTACCTCAGGATACCCAGGATTTAGGAGCTGCCTTTTATCTACCGTCCAGCCTCATTTCCTGACTCTCCCACACATGTAGCCACTGCTTCAGCCTTTTCTGTCTCTTTGTGTCTTCACATCTGCAGAACCCTCCATTTTTCTTTCTCTCACTTGGCTAATTCCTCCACTTCAAAAATTCGGCTCAATCCTGTTATGATGATCCAGCCTCAGTTTGTACTTAGGGCTCCCATCATTCCCGATCCAGTGAACTCAAGAGGAGTGAAAGAAAGAGGTTTTGGGAGGTGAGGTGATGGTCCCTGCATGGACTTAGAGGGGAAAATGTCATGCCGATTCTGATAGGTTATTTTTGTGAAGTTATCAAGAGAAGAGATTCTAAATTTAAGAAGAAATATGCTTAAAAATAGACAAGTTATCTATACTTATGACTCAGGTAAATTGTTGTCCACTTTTTCTTTCTACTTCATGAACTTGATATGAAATTCTAAATGATTATAATTTATTTTAATTTATCCCTTCCTACATAGACGTGGGAGCAATTCTAACAAAGTCTAAGAAGTTTTCAACTTCCCTTTCACACTTGCTCTGCAATAACTAGCAGCATAAAAATCTATTTAGAAAACTGTAATTTATAAATATATCTGATAATATTCTATACTTCAAAAACAGTTATATGTACTTTGACATTTAAATAATATTTGCAAATGTCATTGATTTATGTATATTATCTAGGTTTAGTTTTACTGTAAATATTTCTTTAGCAAGGAATCAATTAAGAGGTGGTATACTGATAGTTCCCATTTGGAAAAATATTAAGGATAGCAAACATATGTAGGGTGTTTACTATGTGCCAGGCACTGTTCTAAGTGATTCACACTTACCAATTTTTTTTAGTCCACACACAACTGCTCTGCAAAGTAGGAACTATGACTATTCCCGTCCTGCAGAAACACAACAAAGAAACAGGAAATTTAAATGACTTGTCCAAAGTCACAAAACAAACAAGTGACCTGGGGAGGAGTTTAAGGAGTTGAAACCAGGCTCTAGGGATGTGCGTGTCTGTGCGTGTGTGTGTGTCTGTGCGTGTGTGTGTGTGTCTGTGTGTGGATTTTGATGGGAATTTAACTTATATTTATTTCAAATCTTTTAAAGTAGTATTTCCTTTAATACTAAAATCTCCATTTTTGTGTAATGTTTTATTGTGCTCAGTGCTAAAAGGGGATCTCATAATAACTCCAACTATTCAGAATAAGAGCCCACAAAGTTTTTGACTACTCATGTATTCTAATATATTTATACTCGCTTTTCTGTGTCTTTCCTCAAGTATGTTGCATCATTACTGATTTAACATAGAGTTACAGAGGCTGACTCAATTTTGGTATTGTCCTGTTATCAACCATATATACACTTCATCTAAATCTTGGAGAACAAAAGAATATATACATTCTTATTTCTGAGCAAACAGTGCATTGAATGGCCTTGAATCAATACTTGAAAACTCTTCCTTTATCTTTGAAAAAGTGTTGGGGTTCCAAGCTTTAGAGAAGCTGGGATTTACCTATGACTGAAAAAGTACTAAGGCCAAAATACCAATGACGTATTATCGAATTTCAGTAATGTTTTTTAGCATACATTTGTAAGGAAAAAGTTCACTCACCATCAGAGCTGGTCCAAGATTTGGGAGTATATCGGAAGCTAATAATTTGACACTCATAAAACTGGAATTCTTTAGGTATTTCCTCTACGTATGATTGGGGCAGAGGCTGAACTCAGCGTGGGGGAGGATGAGGAATGTGAATCTATTTCACTTGCAGACTACTCCCAAAACTAAAGCTCTTTTCTTAACTGATTCATTCTCACCAGAATGTAATGAAGCTAATATCTCTTGTTTCTCAAATGTCCTCGTGGGTGATTCCTAAGCAGCAAATCAAAATTATCGTTTTATCTACATGCAAATACATATATATAGGTACATAGATAGATGGATGGGTGGATATATGGGCATATGGATATATGATCACCTTAAAATTTCAGAGATATTTCCTAGAGATCCTAACCTAGCTGATTGGCTGCTTCATCATTCTATACCTTTGCAATGGGTAAACCCCCATAAATGGCTTCATATTGCTCTTAAAATGAAATTTGTGCTCTTCACCATAGCATCCAATGCTCTGGATAATCAGATGTTTATTTACTCCTTGCACCTCTTCTGATATGACTCTCTTTTGTCACCAGACTCTACACACTTAAGCCTCTTTCCTTTTTCTTAGATATTTCAAGCATTTTCTCTTGCAGCACTTAAACAAGTTCTTACATCTTGTGACACTCTCTTTCACCACTGTTTATATATTGGGACTGTCTCATTCCTCAGATATGACTTCGAATACTACATCCTCAGAGAAATTTTTCCTGTCCCTCACACAACTAGTCACAATCACATTGCCTACTTTTTGAAATAGAATTGTTACTGTTTGAAATTAACATGTTCACTCATTCCTTATTGGTTTACTTTCTAATTTCCCATAATAGTTAATTTTATGTGTCAACTTTACTAGTCCATAGAGTGTTGAGATATTTGATTTAACATTATTTCTAGGTGTGTCTCTGGATGAAATTAACATTTGAACTGGTAAACTGAGTAAAGAAAATTGCCCTTCCCAATGTGGGTGGGCTTCATCCAATCTTCTGAATAGAATAAAAGACTGAATGAAAAAGAATTACTTCCCTCTGCCTGACTGTCTTTGAGCTGGGACGTTGGTCTTCTCCTGCCTTCAGATTACTGGAATTTACCAACTTAACGCCATCTGCTCTTCTGTGTCCCCTGCTTGTCAACTGCAGATCTGGACTTTCTAGTCTCGGTAATCACGTTGGCCAATTCCTTATCATATCTCTCTCTGTCTCTGTCTGTCTATCTGTCTCTCTCTCTCTGTGTATATACATATATATATATATATATATATGTATATACACACAGAACTAATATAATATATATTCTATTCAAAGATGTTCAAAGAATTCCACATTCTTCAGATTAGTTTCCATTTGCCCAATTACGGGAAACATCATAAACACATATTTTAAAAACTCATTATAAACCCTACTTTATCCTATTTACATTTTTTGTGTGTCTGACACACACCAAAGTTAATTAGTAAGTTTTGAGGCAAATTTTTGAAAGTTTACAAGATTGGCTTTTTCTCTGAAGTCTATTTAAACAGCTTATGGTTAGAAGTACTACACTCAAATTTTACATGAAATGTTTTACTGCTTCTTTTCTTTGAAAACTCTGTAATGCCACTGACTGATTAAGTCTATGAAGAACATATAGCATGTAAAAATGTATTACAATCTCAATGCCAGTAAAGAAAATCCTACTTCACTCTTTTGCTACAGTAAGAGTTCAGTGCTGGTCTAAACATTTGACTCCTTGATGTCTACCCTGTATGGGAGCCATACGTCATGAACTAAAGCGAAGGAGCTTCCTGTTCCTTGAGGCTTTAATTAAATGATAATTTCAACTGAAAAAATATCCTATTGGTTTTGTTTCTCTAGAGAAAACCACACTACTACACTCCCTTTTGTAGAATCTAAACATCATTAGAGAAAGGCCTTCTATGCCTTGTTCACCACTGGCTCCTCAGTACTTAGCACAATGTCTGGCACATAGTAGCTGCTCAATAAATAATTGCTGACTGACTTACTGAATGAATGCTCTTCGAGATTACTGCTATTTTGAGAGGTATCTTCGTTTCAAGAGAGGAGAAGCTCTTTATCATGTAACTTATAACTCATAATGAGTTAATGGTTTATAATGGTCATTTACTCTCTCAAATCTTCAGTTTCCTTATCTATAAAATAGAGAAAATAATGCCATGCTATTTATACTTATTAATTTCATTCAGGAGAGGATTTGAGGTGGTTATAAAAATTCAGACCATTATTCATTATGTTATAAATGTAAAAATTAAAAAAATAAAGATAAAGCACACAATTCAGAAAGAGGTAAAATGAAGATAAAATTCTAACATTCTAAGTTTAATAGCTACTTAGAAAACAATTTCCTGCGTAATCACATTTTTATTTTGACCTTTAAAATAACTCATAAATATGATAAGCTAAATAATAATAATATCTGTTCCATGATACTCAGAGTTTTTTGGAGGGAGTGAGTGAGCAATATTGAATAAAATAATTTATATGAAACGGGTTTGCAAACAGTAAACGTATATTTACTATTATTAGTATTATATATGTTTTTTTTGAATAGCCTTCTCTATAAATTGTATTTCCTTATTTTATATTGCCTATAATACTATATAATTTTATTTTACTCACATTCTCCTTTTCATACACAATTGTTTTGTGTACCTAAAGAGATTATAAGACTCTTGAGAAACGAGAGTTCTTTTTTTTTTAATCCATTGCATATCTTTTCTATAATAATTTTTTCCTTCCTGGGACAATTCTTGTGCTAAGTTTGTGGTAGACAGAACCTGAGAGCTGGCTATCGACACATTTAGAACTCAAGATGGCTGAAAATTACAGAGGACTTTGTAGATTTTGAAGTATCAAAGGTAGAATTTATGGCATTGAGAGAATCCCCCATTTTTCAGAATTGACTTCTCCTTCTGGTGTGATAGAATATATTAATTTTTCTCTCCAGTTTCATAAGGTATTCAGACATCCCTCAGGAGGAGCCCAAGGCCTTTTCTGTAGGAGCACCCTCCTGCCACAAAGAAATATTTTTGCTTAGTCTTCCCTCTAGAGTTGGCTACTCATCTCATGACTCAAAGGAGACTATCATCAACAATATGAGAACAAAAAATTGAAACACGTGTCCATAACACACTGCATACGTTAAGTTATACAATTTAAAGGAAATAAAGGAAAACCTATATAATTTAAAGGAAATAAAGGAAAACCTATCATGAAGTTTCCCAACATAAATTACTTTATCCTGTCTACAAATCTTGTAGGTAAGGGTAAGGACCAAAGAATTAGCCTTGAGATAAACTTTCTTAACTTGTAAGTAAATAAATCTTAAGTGTACACTGGTAAGAGAAGTTTATTCCATACTAAAAGCCAAAAAGAAAATTTTGTGAAAATAATAAGACAGCCAGTTCTGATGTGTTAAATGCAACTATTTAGTAACATTTAGCATGTAAAAACATGCTTTTTGTTATTTATTTGGGGTTTTTTTGCCAATGGAAACCAAGTTGCAATGTACAAATTAAGCTCTCTCCATGGGATTTCCTCCAATATTCATCAGAAGGAAACATTTTTCTCTATAGATATATTATAGAGCAGTTAATGAAATATCTGTTAACATGCTTAACAAAGTATGCCTAGTGAAAGAATCAAAGTTTTTTAAAAAAGAATAACTTAACATAGTATAACAATATAAACAGAACCTTAAAAACACCAGCATGAATTATTTTTTGTACAAATGTTAAAAACAGGAAAAAAAACCCCACGGTCTATTTCGAGTAGTTATGGGAATACGTGTTTAAAACTAATAACACTAAAATCAGCTAGTAAACCATGTAAAATTTATAGCAGCATTTAACATAATAGATTTTTAAATCTTCCAAAACTGTGTGATCCTTTACGGGACTACTTTTGGATGAACTTGTTAGAAAAAGAAATCCAAATTAAACTTTGTATTGCAGACAAATGTTCCAACTATTTTTAATTGTTTTACTCTGAGTAAAATAGAGCTTTAGTGTACTTTGAAAGGGCACTGCGAAGGTTGTTGTCAGGAAAGAGTGGCCACCGTGAACAAGACTAATTTAGGCTCAGCTCCCTCTTAAAAAAACCCACCAAATTCTTTCTTTGAAATAATGAGAATTACTTTGCGGTTGTGCAAAGCTATAATTCTTCCATGAGAAGTCAGAGTAAACATCTGATGGCAAAATTCACAAAATAATCACTTTTGGTCCATTTCCTTTGGCTTTACACTTTGTTTGTATAGTGGTGTAAGGGTTTCAGTTACTGCTTCGTCTGTGAAGTTTAGCCTGTTTGGGTAGAGTAGCTTTGGGAAATAATGGGATGACTATCCAACGTCAAATGACTAATGCACAAGAGAAAATTCTATATGTAACTACAATAGGACAAAAGATATAAATGCCTAGCCCCAGGAGTACCTCCCTTCCATGAGAGCAACATTTGACCATTGAGCGATCACGTAACTTAATGTCCAAATGGGAACACTTTTGAGAGTGAGAGCGGTTAGGACAAGAGGCATGAATCAGAATATATCAGAATCATATTAGGATCAAATCATATCAGGCCAACTGGAACACATGTTCAACTTACTCGGTGAACTCTTTTGGACCATTTTGCTTCTCTCTCTCTTTCTCTGTTTTTTTTCTTCCTGGCATTATTGACACTCCTATGTTATACTCAATTTTATGGCTTATCTTCATATCCAGTTGGCAATATCACACTGTTATGTGCATTATACTTATAGAATTCAAAGCAAGAATTTGGCAGCATATGGCAGTGAAGGTGAATTATCTCATATGATTTCTGAAGGTCAGGAATCCAAGCTTAGTTAGGTATTTGTGCTCAGTGTCTCTCATGAGGTGGCCTTCAGACTGTCAGCCAGAGCTGCAATCCCCTCAAGATTTGATGGGGATTGGAGGATCGACTTCCAAGAAGGCTCACTCATATGGCTTCTGGTTGTAGATTTTAGTTCTTTGCTGGCTGTTGGCAGAAGACCTCATTGCTTTACCAAATGGCTTCCATCTACAACTTTCTCATGATGTGACAGCTGACTTCCCATAAAATAAGAAATTCAAGAGAGAAGGAGAGCAACCAAGATGAAAATTATAATGTCTTTCCTGCTCTAATCTTGGAAGTGGCATGCTGCCATGTTCTATTGGTCACACAAACCAGCCTTAATACGAATAGGAGAGGACTATAAAAAGTTGTAAATACCAGACGCAGGAGATCATGGGAGGACATCTTGGAGGTTGACTACCAGAGTGCACGGGGAGAAAATTAAGGACATAAAGGACAGATTTTACATGTTAGGAGGTACTCTGGACTGAACTGTGTTGTCCCCTGCCCATCCTCACCACCAGATTCACATGTTGAAGCTCTAATCCCTAATGTGACACTCCTTGGGGAAAGAGGACCTGTGAGGAGGTGATAACGTTAAAGGAGTTCATAAGGATGGGTTTATAATCTGTAATCCAATAAGGGCGGTGCCTTTAAAAGAAGATGAAGAAACCTCAGAGCTCTCTGTGTCTCAGTCACGTGAGGACACAGTGAGAAGGTGGCCATCTACACCCCAAGGAGAGAGCCCTCACCAGATACTGACCCTGTTGGTACCTTGATCTTGAACTTCCAGTCTCCATAATTGTGACAAATTTCTGTCGTTTAAACCACCGGGCCTTTGGCATTTTGTTATGGCAGCTCAAGCACAGCAATACAGGAAAAAACCAGCGAGAAGGTTGTCACAGAAGCGAAATGAAGAAGACATTTCCAGAAGGGAAAGGTAGCCAATAGTGTCAATTGAGCATTGTGTGCGATTGTTTGAAATTTATTAGCAGTAGGTGAGTGACCTCCTTTATGCAGAGAAAATTAAGGTTGCAGATCATAATTACAATCTCTGCTTATCCAAAGATATATGTTTGGTTAAATGGTAGAGCCAAGTTTGATTTCTTAACAAAATATTGGAATTCTTTTAAATTCCTCTTTTTATCTACTTGGAGTTCTTTCATTATTGCATTGTGACTTTGATCTACTAAATTTTAATATCTTACATATTCATTTGTATATATATATAATTTTTTTCTCTGAAACTCTATAATGTCACTAAATTTGCTAATTCCTGTCTCATATTCTGGGAGAAAAAAGTCTAAACCATATACCAGTTTAATGAAATATTCACTTCAGGTATTAAATTCACTGACTATGTTAGTCAGATTTTACTTAAAAACAACAAGATACCTTTAGAAAATGAGATATTAAGCCTATATAGCATTCTAGAAATATTTGATTACCTATTTTTAAAGTGATGAAAAAAATTAGCTGATTGTGTACATTATAAAGTCTTCAAAAAGCCTAGTTGAATATTTTAAATATTTCATTTTAATTACATATCGTGCTTCTTCAGCTTATTAAAAAGATGTAAAAAGGTTCAAACCATGCCACTCTAACAAAACAGCAGGCGTCAGCTCTAACTGCTTTGGAAAATATTTATCGTATTCAGTTAATTGAGCTCTTTAGAGAATGTTACAATCCTGTTCATTTGTCTTATGCAGTCCTTGCGGTAGATTTTCTTTCTTATTTGCTGTACTCCTTTGCATTCTATGATAAAATTATGGCTGAAAGTTTTCTGGTTTTCGAGCAAACTTAATTTTACCCTTCTTCAGTCTTTCAATCACAATAAACTGTGTCCCACTAACTCCATTTCCTAGCTTGTAGAATCATAAAATTCATTCTAAGCATCCTGAGGCTACTTTGACAATTTTACTTATCTCAGATTAACATGCAGTATGTCAAATACTTTAAATCTCCATGGATGGGTGTACATCAAAATATGAGCATGATGTTTTTTCTAATGAGTTTATGAAGTGGTTTAAGACAAATTGAAGAAAGTATTAAGAGCTATAAAATTTGGTCCGTGGCAGTATCCACCCAAAAAGCAGAGGCAAGTGACCAACTTTTGTATGTTTACAAGTTCAATTAGGTAGATATGTCTTCAGGTAATTTATCTAAGGAGTATCATCTTATACAACACTCTTGGATTTTTCTACAAGAAACCATGTTGCTCAATAGTCATAAAATGTGAATCAGTTCTTCTGTAGAAGGTAGCTGTGCCTTTGAGGACAAAAGTTGAAATAGCAACATCTACTTCCACGTGTGGTGCTTGGCTCCAGTGCTCAATTTGTAGAATTATAATAAGATCTTTGATTTTAGGGGTTGGCCCTGTGGTGTAATGGTTAAGATTGGGGCACTCCAATTCAGCAGCCTGAATCCCAGATCCTGGGCACAGACTTACTCCCCTTGTCAGCCATGCTTTGGTGGTGACCCACATATAAAACAGGAAGATTGGCACAGATGTTAGCTCAGGAAGAATTGTCCTCAACAACAACAACAAGATCTTTGATTTTAAGGTAGTACCTTCACCTTGGAAAAAATAAATGATAATCTTTATGTTAGAATTACCTGAGGGATACTGAGGAAATTAACATACTACTATAACTTTAGAAATCTCAGATGGACACCTACGTCTGCCAAACATAGTGTATGATTTCATTTTAAATTGTCTTCATGTCTATTTCTGGTACATTGAGGTATGTGTGTGTGCATGTGTGCATGCCTTATAGGCACATTTTTGTTTAATAGAATATAATTAAAAATAATGACCTGAAGACCAATTAGTTGGCACTATTAGTGTATTGAAAGGTGGTGAAACTGTGAATAGATCATAAGGAAGCTTTTAGGTAGATTGAATAAATTCCTGAAAAACTAGAACCATTGTTTCATCAAGGCAATGAGCCTCACCTGTGGAGGTTATCAATCCTGTCTGTCCCATCCTCTCCCCACTGAGGGGTAAATATAATAATCTCTAAGAAAAGGAAGTATGATCTTAAAACTCCAGTAATGATTCTGAGGAAAGCATGCCCTCCCCATCCCACCCCCGGCTCCTTTTAGAATAATCATCCACATTGGTGAGGCTTAAGGCCAGGAAGGCAAGTCACCTTCCTGAAGAGCCTCTGCAGTTTACTATCGATGCTTAAAATTTCACCATTGTTCATTCATTCATGTGAGTCTCGGAGGTTTTTAGAATTCCTGTTCAGTGTAATGACCTTCCCCCTGGTGTGGTAAAACAACTGAAACCTACTTTCAGAGGTACCCTTAGGTGAAGTAACGTTTTAGATAGAAAGACATACATGCTGTTTCTATTGATAATGTTCCTGAAGACAAAATTTGTACTCAGTATCAATATGACTAGTGTTAATTTAGCATATCAGTTTGAATAAGTTTTAGTGATGGACTTTGCTCTGCCTTCCCCACCAGGGTGATTTCAGTGCACCGCAACCTTAGACAAAATCCAATTTTCTTGATGGCAGAGTCCAGTAACTCTTATAGGGTCTATGGACACAAAAGAGTGAGGGAGGTAGAATTTTTACTTAGTACTCTTTTATCACTGCTTTAGAACCATTTTATCATGTCTCCATTACTTTAAAACCACAGCCGCCATTGTTCCAACTTCTATTTCCCACCTCCTCCGCCTTCTCAGAAGGCAGAGTCTGTTCTGTCCTACATGTGCCTTACTTCAGAGTGTTTCTCCGCACAGATTTATTTCTTACAAGAAACATCAATTTAAGATATGTGACATATGTACTTTAGTCCAGAAAGAAAGTCCCATATCTGTAAGCTCAAAGTAAATGGTGTGTGTTGGTGCAAAACCAACCAAACTTTACAAAAACGGTCATTCCAAAAGAAATGTAGTCAACTTTGCCTCTCATTTCTTTTTCGCTGAGTTTTAAAATGACTTGTAATCCAAATTTTAAATGAGTCTTCTCATTCAAAGTGACTGATATTTTGTTTGAATTGGCAGGGATTTTTTTAAATCAATTCAGTCAAAATTCTGATTGATTTGGGTAGATGTAATTATGATGTATTTGCTACATGCAAATATGTATTTTTTAAATTCTTGTAATGAAGAACAATTGGACAATCTTAGTTCTGAAGCCAGTGTGTTCAAAGAAATATTGTAAATACTAAATATTATTTTATTTTAAATATTAAAGAAAATATTGGCAAATTTTTCTTAATTCATTCATTTATTTTCCCAATATGCATCTTACTTGTAAGTGGGTATTATTAAAATTCTTAAACTTCTGTGAAAACATTTTTAATGTTTTCATTATATTTTTACTTTGGTCTGATGTTTTCCATTTTAGTCTGCAGAAATCTTATATTTAAATACATTGATCAATGAATATTTATCACATAAACAATAGTAAAAGGATATAGAAAAACAGTTTGAATATTTTCATATACATATTTTATATCTCCCCCCTTGTATCCATTCCTATTTCCAACATGCTAGATTATCTTCTCTTCAGTGAACTCCAAAGTCACTGGCCTCTCTCTCTCTTTCTTTTTTTTATTTTTAGTCTCTCCACTTCTTTGACAACTTCTCTATGCTTCTCAGGAAACTCCACTGTTTGCCTGGAATCTATAAAATAAAACCCATGCTCCTTAATCTGTGAGTAAAATTTCCGTCAATTTTTCCCAATTTATTTTTTGGGTTAAAGTATTACATCTTTTACATCTTCCGTCTCAGTCAAGTGTGTGTCTGTGTCCGTGTGTGTGTTTGTGAGTGAGTATACATGTGTGTAAGTGTGTGTTTTAATCATTCGTGGACAAAATCTTTTGCGTTTTCCAGCCCCACACATTGTTTATATGATTCCAAATGTCTGCAGTGTCTCCTCCTTTCTCTTTACCTAATTAAATTCTATTCATCCCTTGCGTTAGAGTAACTCCTGCTATTTGCTGCTGCAGATAAAAGCAGAATCCCAGTGGCTTATGCCAGAAGAGATTTCTTCCTCCTTTAGGTAAAGTCCGGTGGGTCAGGTGGCTTAGGTAGTTTTCTTGCATCCTGTAGCTGTGCTGTCTGGAGAAATATGTGACTTCCCAGGCTATGAGGCTGAAGAAGAGAATGATGGACGACGCCCATGGATACCTAATTGCCCTTGCCTAGAAAAGACACAAGTTACTTCCTCTCCTAGTCCTCTGACATGAACGACTAACTAAAAGGAGGCTAAGGAAAGGAGGGAAACACATGGAATATTTGGGGCACACTGTCTTAGTCAATTTTATTAACACAGACACAATCCACTTCTACTGTGGAAGCTTAACCCACCGCCTCAACCTGAAGCAATCTTTTTCTCCCCCAAAATTCTATGCCAATTTCCTAAAAAATTGCCCTTCCTGATCATAATGAGCAGCCTTGTAGCATCTTTTCTACCATCTTTTAAATAAAGACAATTTTTCCAAAATTTATTTTCTCTCTTGAATTAAATTGTAAGTTCTTTGAGGGCGGGATCTATAGTAGATATCTTGTGAGAGAACTTAGCCAGATGCCTTACGTATAATGGAGGCTCAATCAGAAGTTGTTTCTGATTTCAGGTTCCAAACAGTTTCAATTGACGGAAAAACATATAATGAAACAAGACTTCCATTGCACTGCAGGCTTCCCATGTATGACAAACATTATTAAGACTAATTATTATGTTGCTGATGATGTTTCTTCTAAAACCTTAGTGGAAGGACAGATTCATCTGAAAGAGATTTTTAAAAGGGAGAGGTCACACAATATATTACTGCTCTTTTGAACCCCTCTATTTCTCAAGGTTGCTAATACCTGCTGCGACTGATGACAACAACAACCATTTTCAATGGTAATGTATGTTATTCAAAAAATTAAATGCTTTAATTACGTTGATTCTCAAACAAACCTAAAGAAAGGGAAGATGTTATCCTAAATCTTATTGTTTAAATGAAGAAACTGAGGTTCCAAGTAATTGTGGGACTTATCATTATACAGCTATAGCATTAGTAAAGAAATTAAAGATATTCTAATCCCAGCAGTTTCGTTTACAGATGAGAAAATCGCAACCCAAATGGGTAAGTGACTGGTATAAGGTCCCGCAGAGAATGAGCGGATACAGCAAAATCAAAGCTCCTCAAGTCCAGCGATATTTAGCCTGCACTATTCTGTCCTTTATTCAATTAAGAACGACCCAAAATATGCACTGTTTAAAAAAACTATTTAAAACAGCATCTATCTCAAATGGAATAAATGCCAACATCTTTATAAGTCATAAGGTTTTAATATCTTTTATGTCTTCCTCATTAAAAGGCAGAAATCTTTGGGGGGGAAAGAGAGATTTCTCTTAGGTGAGAGTGTTCAGTGTAAATTTTGAACCTTAATTATATTTGATTTTAAATTGGGTGTGCAGCAAGTATGTGAGGTTAATGATAGGCTTAAATTTTTCTCAACGTGTTGACAAAGCTAGGAAATATAGCAAATAGAAAAAGAACATAAGATATTTAGAACTCGTCTTAATATAGAATTGATGCAACCACATTTGGTTTCAAAAATATTTGGTAGTATTCATTTTAAGCTAGTAACTGCAATTCTACTATGAATTATTTTCACCATTATTTTAAAACTAGAATACTGTTGATAGTATTTAATATTAACACTCTCTATGTCCTAGATTCTGTAAGAAACAAATAAAATATGCAGTTCTGTTTCCAGGACAGTTTCATTTGCATTTCATTACACTTTTAACCCTCAATTTTTATTCTTTTAGAGGCTATTATCGGGACTGGTAATCATACCTTATATATTATAAACAACATTTGGGTCATCAAAGAACTCATGTGGTCCATTCCTCTGATTCTGAGCATGACAACTTTCGATCATTCAAAACTAAGCTTGCTTTTCTAATTTTTCAAGACACCAGGTGTGAAGATCAAATCAATCAAATAAAAAATACATATATTTCCTTGGAGGCTGATATGTAAAAGAAATTGTGCTATATCTTGTGAGGAATAAAATAGTTAGCATTTGGTCTCAAGCTCACAATCAGAGAATAAACTAAAAACACAATACAAGATGCAAAATGTCATTTTAATAAAGCAATAGCGAAGTCATAAAGCAATATTTGATTTATTCCCAAATGATTGATTCAGGCAAGACATGCTGTTAGAGTTCCGAGAAAGGAGGAATATATTCTGACATTCAATAGAAAGTCTCTGTTGCTGTAACTAAAGGCAATTTTATCTGACTTAGTCTTCTGTGATCACTAGAGCCGGCAAGTTGCAAGTTTTCCTTTTTTTTCCCCATTCTTCCTGTGTTAGACATTACCCACACCATCTAAGCCTTCTTTTAAACTTTTCCTCTAGGTTTCAGTTGAGTATGTGTTAAATAATCTATATTTATTGAAAATTGTGCTTTAAGTAAATTTCCATATTAGATTGAAGTGTAAACTAATGGAAAACTTGTTTCCCATCTCCCATATATATACAGCACAGTTAAATCTATGTTGTCACTTCTTTCATGATTTTCAAGTTGGTTTTAGCCTTATTTGAATCTAGGTAGGACTTTCTCACCCCAAATATACACAGTACTTTCTCGAAATAATGTGTGCTCTGACCCCATAACTATATCTTTTTTTGAAAGCAATTTGATTCAATTTTGCTCAAATGTATTAACATTGCCATTGCAAATAACTCACTTGGCAGGAACAAAAAAGTTCACATATCAATGTGATTAGAAAAGAGGGTGAGGCACTGGAATAAGCGTGAGAGGCATTTTGGAATTAATTAAGATTAAGGGTACCTGCACCTCATATTTCACCCAAACAAAAGCACAGGCTATATGCAATGTAGCCCTTTCCTCAGCCTCCTTAGTTCCCTTTGCCCTGTAGTTGACAAATCATTCCTTTAATTAATCAATTCTGTTTCTAGACTATAAAATATTAGGTAAAACATTCTTTTTGATTCATTTTTTTTCTTGCACCCTAAATTTCTGAATATACATATTGTTGAAACAGGAATAGAAATAGTCTATTTTGGGGAGGAGGCAGATATTTAAGACTATGCTGTAAAAGAAAAAACTATGTGAGTTATAAACTCTTTTCAATATAACACACACAAATCTGAAAGAAATACTCTTGAAATGATTTGAGGGTATATTCTTTTCCAGTGATAAAATGCTTATGGACTCAGAATGTATGCCACTGTGTTCATGACTGGTAGATGTGACATGTCTATTCTTTTTCTACTTCTCCAAGTCACTGTTATAATGCAAAATTATCATGTAGTAACACAACCAAATCTTCTCTACCTGTCCCTTCTCGGTAAATATATTGTTAGAGATTTTCTGCCAGGGTATGAATACATGAGGGTGAAAACGTGAAAAATGCCCTTCTCTACCCACACTTTCTTTCATGTTTATTGCACCTCCCAAAGCGGGAGGAGATTTGGTGTGGAACAAAGAAAAAGTAGAATAAAGCCATATAGAGCTGTGAATCTTATGTGTTTCATACTCACAGGTACTGATGTAGTTTCTCCCTAGAGGAAACAGTCCTCTCTTATGGGCACTGTGAAGAATATAAACCAACCATTTACATAAGAGATAACATAAACAAGCAGAGATGACATCAATCATTAGATAAGATTTTATTTCCACTAAATTATCCTGAATGTTTTTAATAATACTGACATGGGCAAGAGTGTAGAGAAATAGGATGAAATTTAAACCTAGACTACAGCTGACAACAGTTAACATTAAATACTCTGGTGCCAGTGCTCAATCAAATGGCTGCATCCAACAATTATGTCTTTTGCCCTAGCTATTCAAATCATTGAATAAGTTTCCTGGAAATCAAACTAGGTCTAACAAGTCCTCTCCCAGGATCGTAATCTGTAATTGTTGCTGGGAACCAAGAGAGGCAGTTGAAGGGGAAATCAGAACCTAGCCCATCCACCCTCACCCATATTGGTATTGAACTATCTTCATGTCTTCTGTGTATTTCCAATGTATTGTAGAGCCACCTATAATAATGTCGTCCATTTACTCAGCCGATAGTTAAATAACATTCTTTTAACGCCTCTCACTATGCCAAATGATAAGCTTTCAAAGAAAACTGCAATCCACTGCAAATGTCAACTCCTTTCTTTGTACTGGCACAAAAACAGACTGAGGTGTAGACCCATTACATCTATATCTAAGTTATGGCTGGGTGGCCACCGCAGGAAGAAAAAGCAGTAAAATTGGAAAGAGATGCTATATTTATCACGAAAGCATGTAGCTCTTTAAGTAAACACTACTTTGAAGATGTAAAAGAATCGTTCCATATTACTGTTAAGTAATCACCATGAAGATTCCTTGAAGTTAGGAGGGGAAAAGAGGAATGCATGGAAAAAGCCATGACTTCTTGGATCTTAACAATTGATAATGGTAAGTGGATCAGAGTCTTTAAGAATACAGACTATTTATGTGTGTGTGTGTGTTATACACACACAAAAGCTATAGAAATGTGTTTTATACGTAAGAATGTATATACATACACATGTATTTAGAAAATATATTACACATGCAATTATTAAGGAGAAAATGCAAATAAGAAAGGAAAATATCTGCTTTACAAAGTGTAAAACTTTCATAATGAACTTGCATATCAGAAAATTCCAGAATATTCCATTTATATGTAGAGGATATATTTCTAAAGGGTATTGTCAGAACCATAAGCTTTGATGCCATTATTCTTAGAGCAATGAGCTTATGAGTCATTTAGTTGGATTTTATTTTAAGCGGGTTTCAATTTTGAGTCAGAAAGAATGTATGACAGTTGGAATATGAAAGGTTTTTGCCACCATGACCACTTTCTTGCAAGAAGAACCAAAGAAAGTTGAACAAGTCTTCTTCATCTAGAAATAAACTTCAACGTGCCTTTCACTTTTCTAGACCCATAGACAGTTGCCTTCAGTTACCTGCATAATTCTCCTTGATCCCAAGAAAATATTTAATTGGATAGGAAATATAAGAAGCTAATTTGTTAATCACATTTTGGATTTTAAGTTTGATTCTTTGGGGGCTATTTGTTTTGCTACTTTTCTGTGCCCCCTTTTCATAATGTAACTCTATTATGGTGAATGGCATGATTGAAGTAGACAAAATTAATCTTTTTTGTAACTGGATTTTCTTATAAGGAGATGTTTGGAATCTGAGAAATAGGCTTAGTTAAGAATTATCATAACACACGCCTTCACACACACGCACGCACACACACACGCACACACACAAACATACTAACCTAGTTTTCCACATGCTTCTTTGAGTGATTGCTCCTGACCACATACACTGAGTGTCTGTGCTGATTAAATTCTGTGATCTTTTCTCCACATTTAATTCATCTTGTCAGGTATGGAAGACCAATGGCTTCATTTCAAAAGAAAGAAAGAAAGAAAAAGCATAGGGCTTTGTTCCTTGACCTTTGGTTCTGAGAAAAGTACTAAAACACTGAAACACACCCATCTAAAGGGCCAACTTTGATAGCTAATTTCTATTTTGTGCAAGAGATTGAGGGATTTTTCAGCTTTAAAATGAGGCTGAGCTTTGGAGGCGAGGCAGACGTTCTCCTCTTCCTTGGACACCAGCTGGAGAAATGATCTTCCACACGTCTCTGTCAGATTCCCACACACGGCCTGTGAGGTTTCCCGGGTCCAGGCTGGTTATCTCACAAATCTGTGCAAAGCTCCAGTGAATAATTTATACCAGGCATGAGGTGACAAGTTAAACACGCCCATTTTGTCTAAAATGCTATGAAGGCATCAAGATGGGGCCAAGCTGCAAGGCCAGGGGAGCTGGGCTTATGGGAAGCGGAGTACGTCTGGAAGAGAGGACGCCGCTGTAAAGAAAATGAAATGTAATGAGATACTCTTTCATGCATAATTCATAGGCGAAAACATGACTGCATAAAAAGCCATGGATTTTAACAAGGCAAGCCTGCAATCATTCACATTATCTTCCCAGAGGAACTTTATATAATATTGGTCAAAAAGGAGAGGATTCTGAATACCAGTACAAAATAAAGCTGACAGGTTTTCAAATGCAGCAGAATTTACTTTAATGTACAATGCCTGTTAAAGAAACAATTTCTATTTACACCTGAAAATACTGCTTAGCCAAAAATTTACTTTAAAACATCTGCTATCTCTTCTTTAAATGGAAAAGAAAGACAGAGAAGGAGGAGAATAGAAGATTCATATTGACAAACATAACTTAGATGCATAAGCTTAAGCGCATATTTACCAAACCTTGCAAGGTTAGGTTAAACTGGACTTCGCAGGCATTTTCACTCCTCTGGCAACAAAAGTTCAGAGAGAAATGTAGGCAATGAAGAGGCTTTGAAAATGACAACATGTCAGCTATTGTCAACATAAAATTTAATTTGCTTGTGCTATAAAAGCAAATATTATAATTCAGCTTTCAAGACCAGTTTTGAGGCTAACACGTGTCTGATTTGAAATGGTGTTTAACACGTGGGGTTCTTAGTGGAAGGATTAAAGAAGAATGATGATTAAAGCTTGGGATGTCTTAAATTTATCACCACCAAATCCTAAGATGTCTTAGCTTGAAAGATTGGTGGGGTGGAGTGTGGGGGTGGGGACTGTCCTCTGACTGCCCACACTTTGGAAATACGTAGGAAAACAGGAGATACAACAAAAGGGGTCAGAGGCGTCTGCAAAACCTACAAGCTGGAGAGCTGTGGGGCTTGTTTGCTTGGCTTACGCTGTGTAATATCAATATTCGAAAGAGGAGCGAAGTAGCCACAGTGCATCCGGTTAGTTTTGTGGCTCTGATATTTGGCAGAAGGAAGCAGCACGTGTTGAAAAAGGTTGGCGTATCAACATCAACGTGATCGTCAACCACAGGATTTGTTTCTAAGGTCCACGCTTTAAGAAACAGATATGCTACAAAGAAAAGCAGTTTGAAGCCGCTTAGATGCCAAACAGTCTATTCCACTTAAATGAAATCGTGCTATTAATTTCTGTTTAATGAAATTCACTTACGCTTTAGGTTTTGGCAACCTTTGGAAAATGTGGGTTTTGGGAGTTAGGCAATGATTTAATTTCTAAGTATGGAGTCTTAACTTTTTGTGACTCAGTGGCAAAACAAAACATAACTATGCTGGGAGCTGGTCACAAAAAGAGTCCTTTCAATATTGAAGGACATGCATCCAGGTTCCAGAGATAAACTTGCAGCCTGAGTTTGACCACTTGCATGATGTTTAACTGTTCACTTTAATATTACTCTGATATCTCCCTGGCGCTGTTTTGCATTTAAAAGATATTTACAACCCACTGCTCCCTATACAGCCTCAGGGACAAGAGGTTATCTCTCCAGGGCATCCAGAGCTAGCCAGCTAGTAACACTTGGTTAACCTTAACAACAGAGCTTAATTCTCTACTGCTTTCTTTCCTCCTTTCTTAAAAAAAAAAAAAAAAAATACAGAGGGACTTATCTCTGCTTTTAATAAATCCAAATTTGTAGTATGGCTGGGAAAAGACAGTTCAGGATGACAGTATCTATTCCTGGCTCTGCTGGAAGGTGAGAAGAGGTGATCCCCATCTGTTCCCTCTACCTGACAGCTGTGCTCTCTGCCACCTCTTGTTGCCAGTTCAGCACACCGCTGAGAAGTTTGCTATATTGAGGGATCCATTTTCAAGCACAGAAGGAATTTGTTTGCTTGTACACCTGTGCTCTAAAGGAAGTTTTCCTATTGCTTATGCCAGTTGGATGACTTGCTGAATTCTTTAGCACATATAAAAATGCAAAGTGCCTGAAATGGGAATCAAATGATAACATTATTAGAATTCTCTCTCGGGGTCAGTTGAGACAGACGCCTGCATTAGGAGGACGTGCCTGCGTACAGCTTCTCTGATCTAAATTTGTTTCCTATTTGTTTCCCTTTCTGTGAAAGCAATGCACATATTAAAATATCATATAGGATGCAAAAGCACATTTGAAAGAAAAAAGGGGCACAATGAGACATGAATTTTAAAACTGCATTGACTGAGCTTCCTGCACAAGTGTTGGTAAAGGCTATTGTAGGTCTTTTGGATTCCACGTTTGTCCCACAACCTCGTCCAGTTAACAGTCTCAAAAACAAGTTGCATGAGGAGGAAGATGCAATCCCCAAATCAATTGAATTTGCTTTTCTTATTCAATCAAGTAAAATCAGATTATATTATCACTTTCTTAAATTCTTGAAAAGTCCTCCTATGACACATAAAACATAGGTCCCTTTTGGGAGTTGGCTTCGGCCTGCCCTTCCAAATCCATTTCTCACCACTCTCCTCTCTTACTCTGCTTCAGCCACTCAGCTTTCATGATGATAACAAAGATGATGGGATCTGGAAGCAAGAATAGAGAAGTTGGCTTTTAAGGTAAGAACTGTACTTCCTCCATTGTGAAGAGGAAAAGATGTACAGATGCAGGCAGTAGAAAAATTAGGGAATTCTTCTTTAGTGGTATCGTTTTTTTATGAATGACACATGAGATAAAGAAAACTTCAGGAAGCATTTCAGATTTTCTCATAAAGTGACCTAGAGAAATTGGCATCATTCTCTGTATCTAGAAAAGGGAATGATGATAACTAAAGAAACCAGCATGGGTTCACTAAGAATAACAATTTCGGGCAAATTTCATTTTGTTCTAGACACTGTTATTAGATGAGAAAATTAAGGTATAGTAATAACGTTTGGCAAGTTTTCTTGTGATGAAAAATCTTACTCCATGATTATAGCTGTGAAAGATTGGAAGCAGAGAAAATGAGTTCGCCCAAAGCTGCTGACCATTAGCAACGTAGAAAAAGGAATCCAATTGTGAGCCACAAGGCTTTGTCTTACTCCCTTCTATTCACACTGTATGAATAATTTGGATAGAAAAATGCAAGGCACTTTTATCAAATTTGTGGGCAACTTGAAGTTAGGAAGGAGAATGGATAGTTGCATGCAGAATGAGTACTTAAAAAAAATCACGACAAACAGAAGCATTGGCTTTATTCTTTGTGTTCTTAATACCCCTAAGTTTCCTTTTCTTTGAAGAGCTTTAAAAGTTGAAATGGTTCATCCAGGATTTTAATAAAACCAGCTTTGGAATGTGGCTGGATAAGAGTTCTAAATGAGTGAAAGAGAGTATAGATTGACAATATCTATCTGTTTCTGAAAGTGTTTGAAGGTGTGAAGAGGTGATCAACATTAGTTCCTTCTACCTGATGTAGAAGATTTAATTGTCCCTGCCCTTCTTTCTACCCTGCTTCTTTTCACATTTGTGTTTCCAACCACTTCCTGATTCTTTCCCCTGATTTAATTCTATCCTTGAAGCCAAGAACATCCAACACATTACCCACACCATCTCCACTTTCTAGATGACCTTTTCTTTTACTAGGATCTAAATACTTGCCAGGAAGGAATGTGACATGTTTGGTCTAAACATGAAAAACTGAGCTCATTTGCCACAGACAGACTCCTCTAATGAAATAATATAGAAAAATGTGTTTTTAACACTTTATTCAGTTCAAAAGGCAAATTTCTGTCAATGGCCTTTGTGCTGTGAAGGTTGCAAGTCAGGCTTACTGCAACTGCAAGAGATGATAGAAAAAGTTTCACAGCTTCTGATTTTTTTTTTTTTTTGTAAATGTACCTTCAACCATTGCCAATTTGTGGGATACTTGAATTAAGATGAACCAGAAGATGGGCCTTTGGTTTATTTTAATATGTAAGTTGACTAGTTCTTGGAAACCAACTGATATTTACTTAGCTGTTTCCTCAGATCAAGGGGTTTATAATTTCTTGCTCATGTAACAAAATGCTTAAACATGCTGAATTGTAATCTTTGAGGAAAAAACAAGGGCATTGTAGATTGTTCAACGAAGAGTAAGAATTCAGTTTTAAAACTCACCGAGTTCATGGGCATGTGAGACTATACTCATTTACCATTGCTGAAGGGTCCTGAGCTAAATGGAACCTCTCATTTTTAAAAACTGCAGAATTTTTTGTTGGAAATAAAATAAGAACTTGAGAAGAAATTTTGGAAAATTTAACAAATATAACTAAATCCTCTCCTTTCTTTCTTTTCTAAATTATGTTAATATAATGCAATTTAAGAAAAAATAACCTTAGGATTTCTTTTTGAAATTTATTTGGTAGGATTGTTGTGGAATTAACGTTTCCCATAATGTACAGATTTGAATAATTTTATAATATACTAAATTTTAGAAGAGCCACAAAGTTTGTCCTCCAACCAATAACATCCATCAACAGGTGATTGGGTAAACAAATTATGGTATTTCTGTGTAGTGGAAAACTACTTGTCAATGAAAAGAACTAAACTACTGACTAATGCAACAACGTGAGTGAATTTCATCAAGAGTATTCTGAGTGTAAGAGGCCAGACATAAAAGAGTATATATTGTAAAATTTCGTTTATACCATTTTCTAGAACATGGCAGAACTTATCAATAGATTCAGAAAGTAGATCTGTGTTTGTCTCACCAGGAATGAGGGACGCATAGTGACATGAGAAAACTTTTCTGAGTAATGCAAATGTTCTGATCTTGATTCTGTTGGTGGTTACACAGGTGTGTAAATGTGTCAAAACATAAGGAACTGCATATTCATAAGGCACTGCATATTCATAAGGCACTGCATATTCAATTCTATGTAAATTATACCTCAATAAACTTGATTTAGCAAAAAAACAAAAGAAGCTAATATACATGGATGGATTTCTGATCATATGGTCCACCATGAAAATATTTGGATGCTTCTTCTTTAAAACACCAAAATAAACTTTGTGAATGTATTGAAAGTCTCTGCTCCCTAAGTATTGAAGTGCTGCAGCTTGCAGTTCAACCAGAGGTTAGAAGGAAGGTTGCCTTGAAGAAAACTGAAGAGACATCTATGGAGCGTCTTCTCAGATCTGCATCAGGTGCTTTCAATACATGTATACATGTAGCGTTGTGTTTGAGAGTTTCTCTAAAGGAGGAGATCTTCTTTTGTCAGGAAACTTCAAGGTAGGCCATGTGGTAGGAGTATCTTATGTTCAAGAAGCCTGAGTGTGGTCGAACTATTCTACATGAGACAAGGGTAGGAGCATGTGGATTGCCATAGGAAGGAATCTGGAAGCTTGGATGTAGCAGGCCCAGTGGTGGGAGTGAGCAGATAGGGGGAGTTTGTGAGATTCATGGTGGGATCCTGCCACACAACCTTCTAAGTCTACAATAGAGTCTGTACATGTTTATGGCAGAGGTGATAACTTGGCCTGGTGTGACCCAGAGTAGAAAAGAAGGAGATAGTAAATATGTGAGAATCAGACTATCATGGCCCACTCACTGGGAATTAGCAGACATCTTGCAAGGCTTGAGCATTTGCCTACAATAAATGTCAGGGTCTACATCTTTCCTACATAAATCTGTAGAACTCATTTGACTTTCTAGGTTACAGATTTATACAATATTGTTTTTATAATATGTGCAATACATTTTTAAAAATTATCTCAATGTAACAAATGAGGAAAATAAGGTGTCTTAGGGTCACAGTTGAGAAAGAAGAAGGAACCATAAAGACTGGCTTTCAGCTTGTCGAAATCCACACACTAGAAGTGTGACTTTACTTTTCTATCGTAGATAAATTCTGAAACATCAAATGTTTGTGTAAATATGTTTTCTGAAGTCAAAATTTGTTTGTGTGAGACTTGGTTTTGGAATAATCTATTATGTGGCATTCCTACTTGAGGTGGTCAAAAATTTAGAGATAAATTTAAGCAAAAATTATAAGTACTAAAAATGACAAGTACTGTGTTTACTGTTCAAAGTTTATTTTGTAAATATTCAATTCACTGTTATAAAGTTTTTAAAGAGATATCATTTTGCTCTTTTCCTGTAATTCTCTTGAGTTCTCTACTGCTGAATTCTTAAATGCTTCCTTTCTTCATCTAAGGGATAATTAAGATCAATACTTGGGGCCAGGAGGAAGAAAATTGGCTTTCTTTATAAGTAAGGAATCCTTTCTATTACCCCATTAAACATAAGCATCACCTTTCTAGCAAACACAAAACTACCATGCAGCCAACCAAAGAAAGGTTTATTCTAGTTTTTTCTTTTTTTTCTCAATTTAGTGTTTGTCAAAATATTGAAGAACTATACTATTTTTTTTCCCTGAAAAGATAAGTAGCTTTATTAGCTTATAGTAATTGGCCTAGCTGTTTTATTTTTGTTTTTATAGATTAGATTTGTAGATTGCTGAGTGACTTTTAGAACAAGGTGTTCAACTCATTGGTGGGTCATGAAATCAGTTTCGTAGGTTGTGATCAGCAGTTTTTAAAAATGAGATGATAGCAAATAGAGTTTGTCACATATAGCAACTGTACTTGTTTTGTGAAATATATTTTTTCAGCTATATGTACACATGCTTCTCTGTGTGTGCATATGCGTGGGTGTGAGTGTGAGTACTGTGTTCCAAGATAAAAAGTATTCCTTACTGTGGGTTGAGAACAGCAAAAAATATTTTTAAAATAGTTTATAAAAGTGTTTTAGAGGATCATCTAGGAGTCCGTGATGGCTGAAATAATTGATGATCTTCCTGTGAAGAAATAGGTAGTAAATAATTGCTGAGCTGAACACCCAGATTCGCAAATTTCATTTCAGTGGGATTAAATAAAAATGTTAGGTTCAGAGATGGTGCTCTTACATCTTTTTTGGAAGTCATTGCACACTTGTTTTATTCCTTGCTTAAACAATATATCTTAAAAACACTATGTCAATATATTTTCAGGACATTCAAAAATCAAAACACCATTGAACCTCTGTGGTTCACATTTTGATGAAATATAAATATTTCCATCTTTTTTTTTACTCCCTTTGCCTGAAATGCTCTGTTTCCAGTTGGTCATATATGATAAGTACTTTGTATGATTCAGATATCATTTCTAATGTCTCTCCTAGGGAAGGGTTTCTGGAACCACAAATCTAAAGTATATTCCCTTAGTATGTCACAATATTTTTTTCTTTTTAATGATACTTATCACTCCCCCAAATTATCTTGCGTAATAAAACATTTTTATTTTTCTTTATGTTCTACCCACCCAATCTAAAATCCACTTGTCCATCTCTCCAGAAAGTAAACTACGCAAGAGCAAGCTCCTTGCCTGTCTTGCCTTAGAGAAGTCTCTGACACAAAGTCGTTGCTCAGTAAGTATTTGTTGATTAGATGACTGATTTAATTTCAGAAATAATAACAAAGCTTTGTTAATTGCTTTAAAAAAACTTTCTAAAACTGCAAATCAGGATGGCCACAGCAATATAACATTCATAATGATGTCTTTTCAGCCTGGCTTTGTCCTCATTAAGGCCTTATCTATTTACTTTTTTACTCTGACTAGCAGTATTTGGGTTCCAAATCTTGAATGGTTTAGGAAATAATCAGAAAAAAAGAAAAGCTTACTATTAACCTTGAGCAACAATGACATTTACAACTAGAATCAACAACTATCAGGAAGGCAATTAAAATACTTGGAGTTTGTAACTAAGGTGGATGCTTTAGTATATTCCAGGCAGCGCTGTAATATTGCAGGCATTGCAGTCTTGGTTCCAGACCACTGCCACAAGTCAAGTCACAAATTTTTAGTTTCCCATTGCATAAAAATTATGTTTATATTACATCACAGTCTATTAAGTGTGCAATAGCATTATGTCTAAAAAAACAATGTACATACCTTAATTTAAAAATACTTTATTGCTAAAAAATGCTAACCATCATCTGAGCCTTCAGCAAGTTGAAATCCTTTTGCCGGTGGAGGGTCTTGCCTGGATGTTGATGGCTGCTGACTGACCAGAGTGATAGTTGCCGAAGGCTGGGGTGGCTGTGGTAATTTCTTAAAATAAGATAGCAATGAAGTTTGCCATGTGGATTGACTCTTCCTTTCCCGAACGATTTCTCCATAGCATGTGATGCTGTTTGATAGCATTTTACCCACAGAAATTCTTTCAAAGTTGAAGTCAATCCTCTGAAATCCTGCCACTGCCTTATCAACTAAGTCTACGCAATACTCGAAATCCTTTGTTGTCATTTCAACAATCTTCATACCATCTTCACCAGGAGTAGATTCCATCTCAACAAGCCATTTTCTTTGCTTATCCACGAGAAGTAACTCCTCATCCATTAAAGTTTTATAATGAGATTGCAACAATTCAGTAACATCTTCAGACTCCACTTCTAATTCTAGTTCTCTTGCTGTTTCCCCCACATCTGCAGTGACTTCTTCCACCCAAATCTTGGATCCCTCCAATTTATCCACGAGGGTTGCAATCAACTTCTTCCAAACTCCTGTTAATGTTGATATTTTGACCTCTTCCCATGAATCACAAATATTCTCAATGACATCTAGAAGGCTGAATACTTTCCAGAAAGTTTTCAATTTATTTTTCCCAGATCCATCAGAGGAATCACTGTCTGTGGCAGCTATAGTCTTATGAAATATTTTTCTGAAATAATAAGACTTGAAAGTTGAAATTCCTCCTTGATCCACGGGCTGCAGAATGGATGTTGTTTTAGCAGGCATGTAAACCACAGTAATCTTGTTGTACACCTGCATCTGAGCTCTTGGGTGACCAGGACATTGTCAACGAGCAGTCATATTTTGAAAGGAATCTCTTTTTCTGAGCACTGTCTCAATAGTGGGGTTAAAATATTCAGGAAACCATGTTGTAAACAGATGGGCTGTCATCCAGGCTTTGTTGTTCCATTTATAGAGCATAGGCAGAGTAGATTTACCATAATTCTTAAGGGCCATAGTCTTTTCAGAATGGTGAATGAGCATTGGCCTCAACTTAAAGTCACCAGCTGCAATAGCCTTTAACAAGAGAGTAAGGCTGTCCTTTGAAGCTTTGAAGCCAGACACTGACTTCTCCTCTCTAGCTATGAAAGTCCTAGAGGGCATCTTCTTCCACTATAAGGCTGTTTCATCTACATTGAAAATTTGTTGTTTAGTGTAGCTTCCTTCATTAACGATCTCAGCTGGATCTTCCGGATAACCAGCTGCAGCTTCTACATCAGCACTTGCTACTTCATCTTGCACTTTTATTTTGTAGAGAGGGCTTGTTTCCTTAAACTTCATGAACCAACCTCTGCTGGCTTTAGACTTTCTTCTGCATCTTCCTCACCTCTCTCAGCCTTTGTAGAGTCTAAGAGAGTTAGGACCTTCCTCTGGATTACGCTTTGGCTTAAGGGAATGTTGTGGCTGGTTTGGTCTTCTATCCAGACCACTAAAACTTTCTCCGTATCAGCAATAAGACTGTTTCACTTTCTTATCATTCATGTGCTCACTGGAGTAGCACTTTCAATTTTCTTCAAGAACTTTTCCTTTGCATTCACAGCTGGGCTAACTGGTTGGCACAAGAGCCTAGCTTTCAGCCTTGTCTTGGCTTTTGACCCGCCTCCCTCACTTAGCTCAATCATTTCTACCTTTTGATTTAAAGTGAGAGATGTGCAACTCTTCCTTTCACTTGAACACTCAGAGGATTCTACCATAGGGTTATTTATTGGCCTAATTTCAATATAATTGTGTCCCAGGAAATAGGGAGGCCCAAGGAGAGGGAGAGATAGGAGAATGGCTGATTGGTGGAGCAGTCAGAGGAAACGCAACATTTATCGATTAAGTTCACCATCTTACACGGCGTAGTTTGTGGCACCGCAAAACAATTACAATAGTAACATCGAAGAAAACTGATCACAGAACATCACAACAAATATAATAATAATGAAAAAGATTGAGATATTGCAAGAGTTACCAAATGTGGCACAGAAACATGAAGTGCGCAAATGCTGTTGGAAAAATGGTGCTGATAGACTTGCTTGACATGGGGTTGCTAAAGACCTTCAATTTGAAAAATGCAATCAATGTCTGTGAAGCACAATAAACCAAGCACAATAAAACATGGTACTCCTGTACTGCGTGTCCATCTGCTATTTTAAGTGTAAATGCAAGCACTTCAATATTAAGCCTTTTAATATTAAAACCTATTAAATATACACCGAGAGACGTTTTTGTTAGTAAGTAGATTAATAGAAGAGGATGACTACTCTCTTTATCATAGGCTGCGAAACTAATATTTCTGCCCAATGCACTTATTTGAATGGAAAACAGGTATATATAAAGTATGCTGAAAAGAAATACGACAAAACCCTTAAGTTAAGAAGAAGCTGACTCTATGTTAAATAATTCAAAAATAATATTATTTGGGGTAAATTTTACCTCTATGGGTAGTTAAACTTAGTTTTAAAAAATTCGGAGAGATATGACATTTAACATGCTACATGAGACTTTAGTAAAATAGTGATACTGACATATATTGGCTATGATGTATCTTTCCTACCTAAGATATTATTGTGATCATGGAGCCATTATTTGAAATATGCTGGAGTTATTTGGCATAAAGATACTATAGTAAATATGTTACATCAATTTTAATACCAAGGTACAATTAATAACTTTCAAGTTGAAATTCAGTTTATTTATATACGTCCTTCTCCAGATTCTCATCAAGTGGTACCCCTGTCTGTTATGTTTTAACAGATGTATGAAACACCAAAGAGGAAATATGTCAAATCAAATTGTTTATTATTTGATCTTGAAGATGATCCAGAGAAGCCAACTTCCAACGTTTAAATTCTGAGACCTAAAATAAGTATTTCAGAAAGACTCTCTTTTGTTGATTTCTAAAATGCACAGCAGAATCTCACTTCCTCACTACTGAATCCACCGTTAAGAAATGAAGAATTTCTTGAAAAGAATTTCTTTGTCGGACAAAGACCAAAGGTCTATCGAAATAAGTATTAAAAAAAATAGTTGGTGCTCACTTCAGCAGCACATCTACTAAATTGGAATGATACAGAGATTAGTATGGCCCTTCACAAGGATGACATGTAAATTCATGAAGCGTTACATATTTTTGGTATATGTGAAAGCTCTTAAGCGAGTAAATCTTGAGTTCTCATCACAAGAAAAAAACATATATTTTTCTTTTTCTTTTTCTTTTTTTATAACTATCTGAGATGATGGATGTTAACTAAACTTGGTGCAATCATTTCATAATATTTGTAAGTCAAACCATTATGCTGTATATTTTAAATTTATATGGTGTTGTATGTCAATTATAGCTCAATAAAACTGGAAAAAATAGATTCATTATGCCATAAAGGCATCACATTGAATGGTCATAATAATAATAACAATGGCAACAAAATAATGTTAGTCTATTTTATTGAACACTGAGTTAGTGCCAGGTTCTGAAACAGATAGTGTCTCACAAAAATTCTTAGAAAGTCTAGGTTTTCTTAATTTGCAGACAGAGAAACTAAAAATGATTTCTTAATTGAACCACATAAAAACTTATACTAGAAGTACATAACTATCAGTGAAACAACTTTATTTCCAAAATGTAACTGGTGAATAGAATGTGTTCTTTGGGAAATAATATACTCCTTCTATTACTGGCACACAAATATTACTTTGGTTAAAAAAACTTGATTGATTGATTGATTGACTAGTTACGACAACTCTATTTACCCTCACTTTCAAATCTATTTTCAAGAATGGTCCAGCTGCTAAAAGTTTCAAAATTTTATCAAGGAGGAAAGAATGCTCTTGATAAATGCAGTGTCTTATTCTGTCAAAACATGACAAAATTTTAAAAAGTTAAATGTATTAAAACACAATTAAAAAAATTTCAAGGGCATGGTCTTTGGGTTTTTAACTCCGTTACGTCCATTTCAGTTTCCTTCAAACAGCAGACAATAAGGTCTTCGAGGAGATCCTGTAAGGATGTCTATGGTAAAATGCCTTTTTCCAAAAGACACTCAACAACTGATGTTCACAGCTTATTCTCACAAGGATCACATACTACAAATCCAAAGCTAATTGGCCACTGTCATATTACCCTTGACTGTACTCCATTCTCATAATAAACTTAATAGTGAACGGTGGACAAGTGAAAGATTTCCAATTCATAATTAAATACAAGGAATTACAGATAGACATGGTAATATAGGATTTGAGGTAGATTAGTGAAGCCAAGGATCCATAATTGTCATACAAATGGGACTTGAACACATATAGTTTTCAATAAAAGCAGCAACAAATATGCATATATCATTAAATTTTTTGATACTCAAAAAGTGTATTGTTCTATGTAATTTCTGTATTTACTAGGATATGGTACTGCCCTGGTGGTAATGATTGGTTCAAGATGGTCCAATCACAGTAAAGAATTGACATCTATTTATTGATTGTATGAAGCAGCCTCTTCCATATTGAAAAAGGAAGCTACGTAATCCAAGTTGCAGGACCCATTTGTGTTCACCATGAGGAGACCTAGCTTATAGATTAAGCTACAATGCAGATGAAAGTAGAAAAATATGCTGAAACGTTGGTTAGGATCAGGAGTCAAGTCGTGCCTGGAGACAGCTTAGTTTTAGACTTTTCAGTTGTGTTCAACTGCTTTATTTATTTTGCATTGGATCCTTTATTACTTGCCGCTGGAAATGGTAGGGCTAATAGTTACCATATCTACAAAAAGGGTATTTATAGAATCTCTCTCAACTCTGATATGAAGATTATTACTCTGTCTAATTGACTTCTGGCACTCAACATATTTCTGTAAATGTTCATTGATAAGCCTTTAGTGGAGAAAAAGACCAGGGTTTCCTGCAAGAATTTATTCCTTTTTTTTTTTAATCCTCAAAGAGTTTGTAGCTAGCCTAATTGAGACAAAGGAGACAAGTAAATCGTATTGATTTAATGTGATCAGCCCCTCCTCCAAAAAAAAATAATGTTATTGACAATAGCAACATTTTCAAGCTAACCCACAAAAATATCCTCAGCCCTGAAATACTTGGGCTGCTTTTTGATGTTCTTGGAGATGTTTATATCAGAATTAAACTACACAGCACGTTGAATAGCCTTTGAGCATTATCTAAACACTATTTATACAATTTGTTAATAGAAAATTATGCAGTGCTTTATAAATTTACTAAAAAATAGAAAAATAAATTAATCTATCTAGAAATATTTTGTAGCTAAAACCAAAATTGGTAAAATGGAATTTTAAAAGTATTGGGAAAGGACTAATATATATAGCATTTATTTAATTCTACTTTCATAAACCGGTTTTTAGGGTCTCTGAAGAAACTCTAAAACACAACACAAAATGTACATATATATACACATATGTGTACATGCACATGCATGTATACCCAAATCTCTGAGGGGAAATTCCATAGTATTCCCCAGATTTTCAAAGGAATATAGAATCTAGGAAACACTAAAGATCAAGGGCATAGAATTCAATTTTCATAGGTTAGACCTTTTCTCATAGATACCATCATCTATTATGTCAATACGTAAATAGTAGTGAATATTTGGTGGTTTACAAAATGAAACTTGAGTTATAAGAAAGTGGTTAAACGAGAAGATTCTGGAGTCTGTCTGCCAAAGTTTGAATGCCAAGTTTGCCATGTACTGACCATGTGATCACAGACAAATACTAACCTCTCATTGCCTCCCTTTACTTATGTGTAAAATAAGAAATTTATAGTGCCAACCTTTTAGGTTTATTGTGAAGAATGCCAAGAAAATTCATATGACACATTTAGAATATAGCTTAGTCTAGAGTAAATGTTTATAAATGAGCTATTCTTATAGTACTTGGCTTTCTTTGGGAGGGAGGAACTTGCCCAGTTATACGTATGTATTGTGTGTTTATTTTACAATCTACCTGGACTATATGTTTATCCAAGATATCAAAGGATATATGGAATTTGTTACCTTTTATATCATTCTTAAATGATAAAAAAGTACATTGTTTTAAGAATATATGTATTTATACACACATATATTGAGTTAAAATGAAAAACCCAGTCTTTCTCTCCTGTTGCAGGGAAAAAAAATCTCAGTTTAGTTTGCCTCTTGTGTGTCTCCTTTACTACTCACATAAACACTTCACTTCTGACACTTCTGGTCATCAAATGTGTGGAGCTTTACCCCACAATAACCAATTCTCTGTGACACCAGCTGGGTGTCCTATAATTTAACTCAAGTCTGACACGATCTACCTAGCAACCGTGTCAGATCCCACAGGCTCAGAACTCAGTCCCATAAGACTACTCCCACTCCACTTCAGATGCCAATAGCAAGTAGCAGGTCCCCAGGTTACCTGGACCTCCTGTCTGATTTGGCTACGAATTGGAGGTTCCCACAACCCCCTCTTCAGTTTCCATTAATTTGCTAGAGCAGCTCATAGAACTCAGGGAAACACTTATGTTTAACAGTTTGTTAAAGGATATGATAAAGGATACAGCGGAACAGCCAGAATGAGAGATGCATGGGACGAGGTCTGAGAGGATCTGGTGCACAGGAGCTTCTATCCCAGTGGAACTGAGGTGTGTCATCCTCCCTGTACACGGATGTGTTTGTCAGCCCAGAAGTTCTCCGAACCCCACTCTGTTGGGATTTTTGTGGATGCTTTCTCATGTAGGCATGATCAGTTATTAGCTCCATTTTCAGCCCCTCTCCCCTCTCTGGAGGATGGGGGGTGAGGCTGAAAATCCCAAGCCTCTAATCACGGCCTGGTCTTTTTGGTGACCAGTCCCCATCCAGGAGCCATCCAGGAGCCCACCCAGAGTCCCCTCAATAGAACAAAAGATGCTCCTAGTGCTCTTGTCACTTAGGAAATTACAAGGGTTTCAGGAGCTCTGCACCAGGAACCTGGGGCAGAGACCAACATATATATTTTCTATTATTTCACGATAGTAAAAGGATAAAGCAAGGGCATTAATTTCAAAACTTTGGATACCTTGAGAAGTAAAGTTTGGAGAACATGAGAGGAAAGTTATTTTAGATATTTTATATAAAGAAGGGGAGGGAGAAGGGAGCAAATATAGCAAAATAGATACATGGGTGAATATTTGTACCACATTATTTTCCATATATTTGAACATTTTAATAAAATATAAAATATGTCCAGACACATATATTGTAGAAATTTTAATGAACTTGGGCAACATTGGTAACTTTTTATTGGAAAATTACTGGCTCAGGACTACAAGTTATGAGATTATTTCAGAAAACCTTTTTTATGAAGTACTGTTACCACTTCTAAATATATACTAAATGTATTATTTATAGAAAAATCTCTAATTCCTGTAAATCACAGTATATAATGACTACATAGGATAACAGCAAAATAAGATCAACTCTTTCTCTTAGTAAAATAAAATATTTAGATATCGACAAAAAGTGCAAGTTTGTGTTATCAGTGGACACACGTTCATCTGATTAATTTTCCTGTCTGATATAAAAAGAAATATATTATATTGCACTAATTGTAAATTATTTCACTTAAATAAGTTTTTGTAACCCTTTGGGATATTTAATTAATTACAAAGACTGCTTTTTTGGCTGGGTTTTAGTTATAGTTAGAATTAGAAAGGATATTGGATATATATGTTTATACACAATACAGACAGACATCTACATAATGCTGTTACATAATTCCTATGATGTGTAAGATATTTAGACAATTATTTAATACTTACTATGTGTCAAGATCTGGGATAGACTGTAAGAAGGTAACATTATAAGTTGATGATTTTTAACCAAATAATTACAATATTGTGAATTACAAATTACATGTAAATATATCTGTGTAAAACGTGTTACAGAAGCCAAGAAAAAGGTGTGAAAATTCACAGACTGTGATTTCTGTGAATTTCTCTCGCAAAATTCCATCTTGGATCCCATTCACACTATCATCTACGCAGGGGCGGGCTGCGGGGTTGCGATGGAGCTATTTACCCAAAACAATGAATGAAAGGGATTCTGTTGGAATCTTGCCACGTGGTGGCTCTTTGCAGAGAGAGCAATCTGTCTACATGAAGACTGCTGCCTTCATCAATGAGATAAAAAATATAGAAGTTTGTGAGGTTAGATTCTTTGTTAGAAAGGCAAAATTTGATAAAATAAGCATGTTTTTGAAATAAAAACATTTTATTTTCTAGCTGACACTTTTGACTTTTATTTGCTATCGAGGAAATGGAGCAAAATTGGTTGTATCCTTTCTTTTTCCTCCAAGGTTCCTAGACATACTCCCCTTAACACTTAGAAATATTCACACAGAAGAGGATATATGACTGCAAATGAAGGATGATTCCCATAGTGCAATGAGGATATAGCGATTACCTAGGAAATGGTGAGTAAAAATTAGTGACAATTTCTATCAGGGAAAAGGTCTTCATTAAATAACAAGATAGTCAATATGCAAATATTTGGTCTCTTTAAGATTCAGGCTATATACTCCAGCATTTAATAATTTGAGTGCAGATATAAACCATACATAAGGAGTTAATAATATAAAGCAATAAATGATTAATCTAAAAATGTGAAATAAATAGGTCTAATGTACTTTAACCTGTACCTTTGCTACTGTTACATGGTAAAGTGTTTTAAATTGCTTCATTAGTTGGAGATTGGAGTGGAAAGAGGGTACTTTAGCCAGGATTTGAAAGATTATTACAATTTTATCAAGTGGATGAAACTTGGGGGCCATTTTATTCTTTCACTTGGTAATTCATTTACTTAGTCAATTAGTATGTAAGAAAAAATTTTGAATGTCTGAGATGACCATCTAAGTAGCAAGATGTGTTTGTCACTGGATAGACAGGTATAAACCAATTAGAAGTGGCCCTAGACCACATGGAACCACAGGTTACATGATCAGTACCATGAAATCAATATGTTACAATATTAAAGCTGATGACTTTTAATTTAGAATTCAGATAGGTCAAACAGACAGCCCATTTATGAAATAAATACTTAAGACTAAAAGAATGAATGGAGTACAGAGAGATCAACATATTTTCTGAAAATTGACCTTAGGAGCTCTTTTTGGGTTGTCTGTCAATAGCCTCCCTTCCAGTGGCCAAATTCCACATCCCCCAAAAAGTCCTACTGGTGGGTGTAGAGGAAATTTCTCACCCCTCGTGGAATATTATATAGCTGGGCCACCCCGAATGCACAGGGTCAGAGACAGGAAGGACTTGTCTGTCCAGTGAAGCCTTCAGTCTTTGCCCTAGGGCTTTAGCTGAGCAGTGTTCTCACAGATTATTTCGCACATCCAAAGTCCACATTTCACTTGATGCAAATGGGCCTTTGTACCAGAATGAGACGCAGATACCACTCTGCCTGTCTTCTCTTCTTGTGTGGTCTCAGGTATACCCTCACGAAAAAAAAGAAAAAAAGGAAATTAATCAATACGTTTAAGATAGGAAAAAAATAATCTCATCCCACCTGTTTTAGAGCTTATATCTATGCCTGAAAATATTTGAATATTTCCTTCAAATAGGAAATTGTGCTGAATGATTTTGGAAATAACATCAGAAGTTTACAATGATATCTGCTGGAGAAAATTCCTAAGGCATTCAAGATGACAAAAGCCGATGCATGCTATACTTGCCGCATCATTCAGCAGTGAACTAGGACATTGAGTGTGACAAATATTTCCAGTCAAGTGTGACACCTTTTCTAAGTAACCTAGGCAAGAATTATCTAACCTAAGAATTTTCTTTAATTTTATTATCAGTATAAGCAATCATAAAATTACATTGTGTTCTCTATTCTATAAATTATTTTAAACAGAGAGAAAATGTACAATGGGCTAAAATTTACTCCCATGGATACAAAAATACACAACTACAGACAGTAAAAATCAGCGTTGAAAGATGACATCAATATGTGAAAATCCAGAGATAGTCTTCATTAACATTATTTTAGTTTCCTCTACAAAGTCTGATTTAATTAAAGACCTCTCAGAATAGATGTATGTAAGAATTCGTAGGATGAAAATGTATGCCTTGGACTTCTTTTAATTATACATTCTGTACAGAGATATTTCTATTAATGAAACATTGCTTTCATGCCATTCTCCACAATGCACTCAATTTCTTTTTATGGAAATATTTCCATATCTAAAATATAAGACATTCTGCCCAATACAACTGAAAGAATGCTATTGTCACAAAACATTACATGGCATCTCCTCCTGAGACATTTAACTCCTCAGGGAAATACAAATGTCGTAAAAATCATGCCAGTCTCACGATAGTGACAATCCAATATGTCTACCTAACTCTTACCTTCAAATTATGTTTTCTGTTCTGTTAAAACAAACACTTTTTCTAATGTCCATATTTTATAATGTGCCTACTATAAATAAATAACAAAAAGTAAAAAAAAAAAAGAAAGAAAAGAGCAAAAAGAAAAAGAGTTTCCTAAGATACTCTGCTACACTTGGTATGCATTTCTATACTACAAAGATCAGAGGATATGCGGCCAGTAGATTTCATTTTATTTCATCAGTCTCAGTAGAAAGGCTTAAACTCAACCAATAAATAAGGCATAGGTAGGCTTCTGACCTTAGAGCCTACACTTTCAGGACAAGGTTAATATTAATTTCAGAGAAAGAAGACCTCTAAAATCCACCAAGACCTAAATGTTGGTTTCAAATGTGTAGCCAAAATAAAAGGAAATCACAAGAAAAATATCCTATATTTTTCTCCGGCATAATGATTGCTAACATCACTTCAAGCCCCAAACAATATGAATTCAAAATACGCTTTTAGCTTTTAATAGATGCATGAACTAGGCAAGCTACTTAATTTCTCTGAGGCTCAGGCTGTGAAAAGAGGGGTAAAAGCAATCATAGTCCATGAGGATGCTATAAGCTTTAGTGCATAGAAAAGCATCTGATATGTGACATTTTCCAGAGAGCCATGTCTCATTAATTAACATGTCCTAGGTGTGTTTACCATAAGTAATTCTAAACCAGAGAAATACTGGTTAAGATTCTCTGCTTAGAGATCTAGTTATTGTGATGGTGATTAGACTTTATAGCCCAGCTCCATTTCTTTCTTCCATGAACATTCTCTCTCCATGCTCATCTCTGTATCAGGGAGAAATAAATCATAAGCCAAGTACATTAACTCCCTCCTCCTCATAGATTAAATTGCATATAGTGGCTATGTGAAAGGACAAAGCACATCGAGATTAAGGAGCAAGTGCTGAAATCATATTTAAACCATATAATATCTGAATCATTTCTCCTTTGAGCCAAGATTCTGTCTCCATTGTTCAGATCCAAGAAATAAGCCGCAAGGCCAAAAATGAGTTTCTCATTAGCAAAGACCATTGAAAAGCTTTAAGGTACAACAAAAGGTCAAGGTATAATCTTCAATTATGCATCCTCCAATTCTTTTTTAGAAATCCGGAATTTCATAAGGAAGCTGAGCAGGCTCCTTTCCACCATTATTCTCTTCCAGCAGAGAACCACTCACAACTGAAGCTGATCCAGTTGATATATTCTGTTCCCCTGTCTCCAGGGTGGGTATGAGACTTAAGTCTTTCTACTCTTAGGAATTTAGAGTCAGTAAGCTGTCTTATGGAAAATGAATGAGGAAGAATGTTGGCCCGAATGCTTCTTTTGACTATAAAGAGAGACTATTTTAAGATGAAACTCGAAGAATGGAAGTTGGGAATCAAAAGAAAACTGAGCCCCTCATGATGCCAAAAGTCAACCCAACGTCTGGTATTTTAAGTTTACTGAACACTATTCTCTTTCCCTCTTTTTTAAAAAATATAGCTTGGATTGGGTTCTGGTTAATTGTGATCAAAGTGTGCTGATGGATACACAGAACAAAACTTAAGAGGTTGCTGTGCATGGCAATGAAGTAATAGAATGTTCTCATTTTGTAAGTGGCCAAGTGTATTATGGATTACTCACTAGTAATTAATGATTTCAATTTATGAATAATTTTGCATAAAAATGGAGGTTTGTCAGTTCCTAGAGTACAAATTTTCTTAATCGGAAACCACGTGAACTAAATAGACAAGTACTCTTTTTCCCACAAACCCAAACTACAATCATAGAACAGATATAAGATAACCACTATAGATTATTCTGTTAAAAACTGAAACAAATAGGATTCGTGCAGAGGTTACCGGTCCACATTAGTTCTTACATCCAGCAGGGAATATTTTGACACTTCTTTCATTAGGACTTAAAGCCTAGGAAGGAGTTTTCATGGCTTGTGACTCTTCTCCTGGTGTCTTGGTTCTTCCCTCTAATTTATTCTTCCTTTACCATGAGAAATAGGCCGCATTTGCATCTAAGTACCTTTACAAATAAGCTTTCTTGCTGTAGAGACTATGAATTCCAAAAGACTTTTTTTCATTTCTTAATTTCTCTTCCCCATTTGTTCCAAGCTGATGATGTTTATGTGCAAACAATTCTCTTAAAGAGTCTGTGACTCTCCTATGAATCTTATTGGGGTCCACTCAATTAATCAAATGTTACAGTCACCAATGTTTCAAGATAAGTACTCTCTGTTTTGGGTTTTTACCAAGGTTGCTTAAAGATAAAACTCTTAAATTTCTTAGAAGCCGTAGATTTATCTGAATGTTTTGGTCAGGCACGGTCTTAGATTTTTTTGAGATCTTCACAAATATTTTACAGCCACACACACAGCTTCATCTTACCACACTTTCCAAATAGTTCCCAGGATTTTTTCTTTGTCCAAAAATTTCTTTTTAATTTTAGCATATTTTACCATCTAGCAAAATTGGAAATTTTCAAAGTCAGCAAGTTCTAGCTCCTTTATGTATAACAGTCCTTTTAGCTTATCACGCTCATCTCACATTTTACTCTAAGCAGCAAGAAGTACTCAGGAAACGCCTTTAAAATTCTGCCTGGAGATATTTTCTATGTCAGTTAGTTTATTAGACATGTGATCTTTTTTCCACATTACCACAGGCGGTAATGTTGCTAAATTTCTGCTGCTACATAACAAGAATTCTACTTCTTATAGTTTTTGATAACATTTTACTCATTTGACGTCCTCACTGGCAGACTTCTTGATGGCCTTCAGCAGAAGCTAATAGTCTCTTCAAGGTGCTTTGTGTTGTCACTACCACTCATTTAAGATTCCTCCAGGTTTCACCTATGTCCCTGTCCCAAAGTCACACCCAAAGTTTTAGGTTTTATTATGGTAGTAAGCACCTCAATGTCAGGTAACAAATTCTATATTACTCATTTATAGCTGCATAACAAATTACCCCCAAACTTTAGTGGTTTAAGCAACAATAACCCTTTATTATCTCTCACATACGTGTGTCAGAAATTTGGGAGTAGCTAGTTAGATCAGTTCTGCTTCAGTGTTTTTCATGAGATTTCAAGGTGTTGGGTAGAGTTGTGATCATTTGAAATCTTGACTGGGGCTGGAAAATTTACTTACAAGGTGGCTTACTCACATAGCAAGTTGGTATTAGTGTCACCAGAACTCAATTTTTCCAAGTGGACCACTCCATAGCACTCTTTGGAGTCTGGCATCTGGCTACTCCCAGAGTGCAAGGTGTAAGCTGCCATACTTTTTATGACTTAGCCTCAAATTCACACACCATCACTTCAACAGATCCTTCCAGTCACGTACGTCAGTCCTTTTCCCTGTGGGAGGCACCAGCCAATGCATGAACACCAGGAGGCCGAGATCATTGAGGACCATCATGGAGCCTTATCACCAAAGAATATGAGCTAGAAGAGAAGGCATTTAATATGCACTTGAGCTGTTATGAGGAATGAAAAGGTCCTGCTACCCTAAGCCAAAAGGGAGAAGAATCATCTATCTGTTTTTCACTTTCAGTATTTTAATTGATTAATAATGGTGATAAAATATTTGATATATTAAATATATTTGAGTCAAATTGGCACTTTTAGTTTTCTTTCATCAAATCTAATTGTTTCAAGTCATTTATAATTTACTTCACTTTTCTTTGAGCTCTGCTACTTTATTTCTTTTTAATTCATAATCACAAATGTTTAGGTGAATAGATTTGAATTGACACCAAACCAAAGAGAAGAAAACTAAGGTGTCTTTCACAAGTTCATTACAATGATGTCATTGAAATCTTATTTTGCTCCACAATTCTATGCAGTTTTGTTAAAGATATTTTCGGCCATCCCTTTTGGCCTAGAGGTTAAGGTCAGAATGCTCTGCTTCAGCAGATCAGGTTTGGTTCCCCGGTGCAGACCTATACCACTCATCTGTCAGGGGCCATCCTGTGGTGGTAGCTCACATAAAAAGGAGGAAAATTGGCAGTGAATGTTAGCTCAGGGTGAGTCTTCCTCAGCAAAAACAAACAAGCAAAGCATTAAAATGATTTTTTAAAAAATATATTAATTGTAAAATTCACAGAAATTTCCAACTTTTTGTTATAATGCTGTTAAAGTAAAATTATATTACTAACTGATAAAATAAGGGAGAGAAAATAAAAGCAATAGTTGGGATTAAGAGAGTATAAGTGGTGAACAAAAGTGATTTTTTAAAAAAAACACAAGGAAATGAAAGGAGAAGTCCAAGTATGTAGATTAAGAATTACAACCTTAAATCTGTACAGGGGACAGGCAGGTGACACAAATGGATAAGGCAAGGCTAAGTGGACACTGTGGAAAGCCAAGAAGATGCTACAGTTAAAAGGAGCAGTAAAGAGGGGCTGGCCCCGTGGCCGAGTGGTTAAGTTCGCGCGCTCCGCTGCAGGCGGCCCAGTGTTTCGTTGGTTCGAATCCTGGGCGCGGACATGGCACTGCTCGTCAGACCACGCTGAGGCAGCGTCCCACATGCCACAACTAGAAGAACCCACAACGAAGAATACACAACTATGTACCGGGGGGCTTTGGGGAGAAAAAGGAAAAAAATAAAATCTTTAAAAAAAAATAAAAAAAAAAAAAAAAAAAAAAAAAAAGGCAGTAAAGATGAAGCCCACGGCAATTTGTGAAATAACTGTGTTCTCTTTTTAAAAAACAATAGAAATATGAATTTTTAGGAGCAGTCTCCCTTTTTATATAACAGCTTTATGGATATGTAATTAATATACCATAAAATTCATCCTTTTGAAGTGTAAAACTCATTGTTTTGCAGTATATTCAGTTGTCCAACCATCACCACTATCCAATTTTAGAACTTTTTCAGCAAAAAGAAACCCAGGATCACTTAGCAATCAATCTCCATTTCTTTCTCCACCCAGTTCATGGCAATGGCAGCCACTAATCCACTGTCTGTCTATATGGACGTGCCTGTTATGGACATTTTATATAAATGGAACCACATACTATCTGGTCTTTTGCCACCAGCTTATTTTACTTGTGTTATGTAAATGAGCCAAAGATGGCCTGCATGTATTAACCTTATGTTGTTTGCTTCTTCATAGCAGGCTGGCACCTGTTAGCTCAAAATCTCACTTGCATAAACCTCAAATTCTTACATTTCAATTGTTTTAAATATAGCCCAAATAAACAAATGTTTAGCCATTTAGAGTCTGTCTGCTTTGCATACGCAATGAAACAGCACCCAACATCAGGGAGCCAGAGAGAAGATAACCCCCAGGCCTATAATGACCCCAAGCCACTGTTACCCTTCAGAGATTTCTGATCCAAACTCTCCAAGATGCTGCTGAGCAATACCACCTAGACATATAAACTCCCCTCTCTAATTCCACTCCTCACCAAGAGTGTGAGTTCTCTCACCCTTTCCTCTTTTGGGTGATAGTTCCCATAACATAGCCTCTGGAAAACTTCCTACTATGAGGGACTCCTGTCCCCAACAACCCCCAAATTAAACCTGTCAGAGTGTTGCCTCAATAAAGGTCACTAAGTGCTACCGTCACCGCATAGTCATGTTTTTTCTTGCCCAGCCCTGAAATTCTTCAAACTCACTACAACTGAACACAGTGTTTTCAAGATTCATCCACACTATAGCATGTATCAGTATTTCATTTTTTATTGTTAAATAATATATTATTGTGTGGGTATACCACATTTTGTTTATCCATTCATCAGTTGATGGGCATTTGAGTTGTTTCCACTTTGGACTATTACTAATAATGCTGCTATGTGTATTCTTTTACAAGTTTTTGTATGGACGTGTTTAATTTCTTTTGGGTATATATCTAGGAGTAGAATTTCTGGGTTATATGGTAACTCTATGCTTAATATTTTGAGGAACTGCCAAACTCTTTTCTAAAATGGCTGCCTCATTTGAAAATCACACCAGCAATGTATTATAGTTCCAATTTCTTCACATCCTTGACAACAGTTGTTGTTGTCATAGTTCTAGTAGTTTTTTTTAATGGGGAATGAGGATTACTCTTATTTTGTTGAGTAATTTTGTCATGGAAATATTTTGAATTTTGTCAAATGCTTTTTCTGCATCTACTGAAATGATCATGACATTTTGTACTGTATTCTATTAATGTGGTGTATTATATTTATTAATTTTTTAGATATTAAACCAACCTTGGATTGCAGGAATAAATCTTACTTTGTCATAATGTATAATCCTTTTTATATATTGCTTGATTTCGCTTCCTGGTATTTTCTTAAGAATTTTTCTTTTATATTTATAAGGCATATTGGTCTGTGCTTTTCTTTTCTTGCAGTGTTATTATCTGGTTTTAGTGTTAAAGTAATCCTGGCCTCATAAAATAAGTTCAGAGTGCTTCCTCCTCTTCTATTTTTTTGGAATAGATTTAAAATGATTAGTATAATTTATTCTTTCAATGTTTGATAGAATTCACCAGTGAAACCATAGGCATAATGTGGTGGGAAGTAGTTTAATTACTAATATAATTACGTATTATAGATCTATTCAGATTTTCTTTTTCTTTTTAAGTCAATTTCAGAAGTTTGTGTCATTCAAATTTATCTAATTTGAATTGATATCAATTTAATTGGAAAAATATACACAAAATTGTATCCAATTTAGCTCCATTTTATCCATCATCTTTGTGATACTTTTGTCATATAATGTACATCTTTATTCATTATAAATCCATCCACACAGATATATAATTATCATCTTACATAGTTGACATTTAAATCATACGGAAGAAGAAAAGTATCGCAAACAAACATACATTTATACTATGTTTTTTATTTGCCTATGTAGTTATTTTTACTGGTGCTTGTTATTTATTTGTATGGATTTAGTTCCTGGTTAATGCCTTTTCATTTCTGCCTGAAGGATTCCCTTTAACATTTCTTGTTGAGCAAGACTGCATGCAACAAATTATATGGAATTTTTAAATTTACCTTTATTTTTGAAGAATAGTTTTGAATGAATATCAGATTCTTGGTTGACATTATTTTTATTTAGTACTTTGAATATGTCATTCCACTTCCTTTTGGTCTCTATGATTATTGATGTAAAATTGATTGTTAACATTATTGAAGATTCTCATACTGATAACTTTTCTTGTGCTGCTTTGAAGGTTCTCTTTTTATCTTTTACTTTCGATACTTTGACTATGATTTGTCTAGGTTTAGGTCTCTTTAGTTTATCTTAGTTGAAGTTCATGAAGCTTCTTGGCTGTTTTTCATCACTTTAGGGATGTTTTTGGTTATTTATTATTTTATTATTTATTATTTATTATTTTCTCCTGTCCTTGTGAGAATCCTATTATGCATATGTTGGTGTGCTGGCTGGTTCACCACATATCTCTGAAGTTTCTTCAATTTTTTTTTTTCTGTTCCACAGACTAGGTAATCTCAATTGTCTTGTATTCAGATTGCTGATTCTTTCTTCTGCCAGCTCAAATGTGCTGTTGAGCTGCTCTAGCATATTGCTTATGTCAGCTACTGATATTTTCAACTTTAGAATTTCTATTTGGTTCCTTTTTATAATTTCTATTTCTTCATTGATAATATCTACTTGGTGAGCCATGGTTCTTGTGCTTTAGTTTTTTAGACACGGTTTCTTTCGGTTTTCTGAACATATTTATAATGGCCAATTTAAGGTCTCGTGTAGTAAGTTCATCATCTGGGCTTCTTCAAGAACTGTTTCCATTGATTTTTTTTCCCCTGGGAGTGGGCAATACTTATCTATTTATTTGGATGTCTCATTTATGTTGTTGAAACTGAACATTTTAAATAATACAATGTGACAACCCTGAAGATTAGATTGCCCCGCCTCCTTCAGGGTTTGTTGTTGTTGCTTTTTGTCCTTGATGTTTTTGTTCCCATTTGTTTATTCAATGACTTCTCTGAACTGATTATAAGCCTATACATTTGTCATGGGCAGCCCTTGAAGTCTGTCAGTTTGCTCCGTAGTGAGCTGATGTTTTGACTGAGATTTCTTTAATGCCTTGAGACTTTAAGACTCCCAACCTTTAACCAAGGACCTCTGTGTGTGTGTTGGGGCACAGCTCCAACATGCCAGCAGTTTACAGCTCTGCTGTAGCCTCATTTCCTGCTTGGGCAGAGCCTTGAGGTTTAGCCAAGGATGAGAGATTAGAGCCTTCTCAGGTCTTTCCCGGGCATGCTTACGGCCTCACATGTGGAAGTCTCTATCCACACAAGAAAGTCAGAGTTTTCCAAAGACACCTATGGGAATCTCATTCCCCAGCTATTCCTTTTAAATGTTCGGCCAGCCTTTTATTTTCCCTGTCTCATATTTGCCACCTCAGGCATCTGCGAGGTTAAACAATTGCCCTGTTTGCTTGTTTTGATCAACACTGTGGGAAGGGCTCTTCCCACTGAACAAGTTCTGTGTCAGATCAGATAAAGATAAGCCCTCTGTGTGGTGCTTTTCCAAGAAGCTAGAGAAATGTCAAATATTGACAAGCCTCTGAGGATGGGGTTTGGGGGAGCTTTCTAATCCCACTTCCTCTGCAGCGACTGCTCAGCTGCTAGCTTTCACACCTGCCTTGGTTGCAAGGCTTTTGGTTTTCAAGACTCTCACAGAAGTGGGGAGAAAAAAGTGAGAATAGGACAAGTTAAAATGTCATAATGCTCACTCTTCTGACAGAGATTCAGCTGTTTTTCTTGAAAAAATATTCTTTGAATTGTTGCGAGTTCCTTGGTTAATTTCCAGAGTTCTAAAAAAGTTAATTTTGTCAATTTTTGCCAGTGTTCTTGTTTCTATGGAGGAGGGGACTTTTTAGAAGTTCTTACTCTGTTATTTCAGAAGTGCTTTCCAAGTCTCTCATTTGAAATGTTAAATATTCTAATTATTTCTTATTAATTTTTCAATGTGTTTCAAATAAAATGTGCTGTGGACAGCATACAGCCACAGAAAGAGAAACAACTTGTAATTTCTTATGAAGGCTCAGTTGAGGTCTACAACATTAACTAAATATCATTTGATAAAAACTACTGATGGGGAAAGTCTCCAAATAGTGTCTCTTTATTAAAGTAATAAGAATGAAATAATAAACTTCATAATCAGCCAAAAATTAAATTTTGTGTACTGTATTCTTTTTAAAAAATCAGGAAATTGAGTAGTGTATTTAAAAAATATTATCAAAGCAGAAAGTAATAATTTTAGACACACATTGTGGGGTCCCATCTCAATCTGCAAAGATCTTGCTACTGAATAGTGAGGCTTACATATCTATAAAATTCACTTTATGGACAACATGATTTTTTACCGAAGATGTGTTCATATTCTTGAATCAGAAGGAAGTTTTGACTCTGTTAACTCGAGGCTATACATCTCCTTCTCCTTTCAAACAAGTGCCAGAATGTATGTCTATACATTCATACATGTGTGGGAGACTTGTTCAGCAGCTAAATGAAGAGAGATGATGTTCTCTCATGCTAGCAGTGAGGCATTGGGTTGAAAAAAGGAAAAAAGCATAAACCAGAATAGAAAGTCTTCCATAGCATATTAACTTTCTTGGAGTGGATTTTAACACACTATAGAGACGGGAAGTTAAAAGAAGATGCAGATGGAACTATTCAAGAGGGCTCAGAGGCTGAAAACATTATTTTTTCCTCTCTTTCCAAGACCCGAAACTGTCCTGTTTGCCCCAGGAATGGAGGGTCTGGGAATATCAGAATATAACAACGAGGTTTACATATGGATGATCTCATGATGTGTGGTGGCAGAAACTGGGCCTCCCCAAGTGGTTTTGCTCATGGAGCATGCAGCCAAGCAGTAGAAGAAGAACAGAGCAACCAACACACATTGACTGCAAAGAGATTTTGAGAACTCCCAGAAACCACTATGCAAATCCTTGTGGGTGGAGACTGTGGCCCTGTTTGAAATGGGTAGATATTTATAAGACCATACACTTGTGGGTTACATTTAGACTGTTTTCCCCCTTTATCCTGATGAACTTTTTTTGGTGATCCATGCCTCATTCCAACCTTCAGGTTTCCTCGGGACATAATTGGTGATCTGCCCTCAAGGAATGATAAACTAACTCTTGATATTGAGATTACACTGAGTTAACTTCAAAGACACTTTGGGGCATGTTATGCAAATAGACAACTGTTGTAAATCTCAATACCCAGGTTGACACTGTCCAAGTACTTGTGAAACTCAATTTAGCTGTTAGAAGTGATTTATTATTTATATTTCCAAATATGTACATGTTTCTGAAAGATCTGTTTACTGTTCATTCAGTGAAACACACTTGTAAATGAGTGCATTGCCAATCCAAGCCGCTGACCCACAGGACTCTCTTAAATGTTCTGGTCATTGACTGGGAGGATATCTGGCCAGTATCTACTGATTTAGTCAAACATTTCACTCCTTCACACAAAATTATACTGCTAGATTCAGCTTCTTGCCTTAAAAATTTCTGCACGGGATAAGACAACTTGAATCTTCTCCCTGTGATGAGTTGCCTGTTGTATTCATAAACTCAAGGAACTCAGGAAGAGGTGGTCTGCTTTATTCCATGTGAAATCTACACTTTTATTTAGAGTTTGTTTCTACCCCTACTTGATTCACCAATATTTATGATGTGGGCTTGCTGAGCCCCGGAGTCGAAAAAAAGATTTCTTGGACTCTCAAGGTCTGGCAGTAGTACTCTTTTATTTAGAGAATAGTATGGAATAGCGTGGGGACAGGACCCGTGGCGAAGGCTACTGCCCCGGGACAGGCCCCATGGGCAGGAAGAGCTGCTGCAAACAAGAGTTGAGGGTAGAGTTAAATTTCAGGCGTAGGTATGTGAGTTATCTCTTTACAAGAGAAAGGAAAGAAAATGTAAAAAAAGTTGTTAAAATGACATCAGTGCAGGTGGGGTCTGGTTATTGAATGGTCCTATAACTTTAGATAAGAATCAAACCAGATTAAGTAAATGGCTGAAACCACCACCTCAAATATTATTTTTAGCTAAAGACAAAGGAGGATGTTGGGGGTGGAGGGAGAGTCGATCAGGGGAGAGTACCACACAAATACAGTAAACAAGATACAGATTTAAGTCCTTGCCATTGGCATTGATTAAGAGTTTCTAGAAATAAGGTAATCCTGCCTCCTTCCTGGTAGAGAGAAGGAGACACTTGTACAGATGGAGATTTCCTTTACAATGTAAATGTCTCTTAACAAAGGGTAAGTAAATTCTACTCCTCAGAGCCTCCTTCCTACCTGCAATTTTTAAAAGTAACCAGTCTAAAATAATCCTCATCAATTTACACTCATCCTGATGTTCCTCTATTTAAAAAGCCTTTAAAATAAAGTTAATAAATAGCTCTAAAAGCACCGAGTGCTGAATTACTTTCCTTGACTCCCAGGAACAGAGTATGGACATATCATTTTGTCTCATGTATGAAATTTTTCAGAAAGAAAGAGACAATTAACTGAGGGGACCCTAGAACCATCAGCAAACTGGATCTACGGCCTCTCCACCTGTGAGGCACAGGAACACATTATGCAGATTAATGAAAAACCCCAAGAACCACATGTACTCATCTTTGTATACGTGCTTATATCTAAAATTGTGTATATATAGATAGATTTATTTATATATGTGTGTCCCAGTTCTTTTGTACTGTGTAGAATTACTCAGTAACAACCTGTTGGGTGTCTGCCTCTCAGCACCATGGACTGATGTGACAGTAGGCAATACATTGTGGTGTATCCTCTCAGGCTGATTATCTCTCTTGGTGGTACATATCAGCTATTACTCTCCTCTTCTGGAGACTTCTGCTGTGACCACTGCTTCTCCTCCATGACTTTATAAGATTTTTTAATTGATAATGAGCCAGAGAAATTTAATTAAAAAAGAATTTAAACAGGACAATACACAGATCTCTCCTGTGCCCATCTCCAGCTACAATTTTTACTAGTTGCTAAGTGAGAAGGACCTGGAGGTAAAGATTGTACATTATTTACTTCTGCTTACAATTTCATTATGCTTATGTTAACCAAGAAGAAAGTTTTATATGAAGCTATTTAGCTGAAGCATTTTCAATTAATCTTTGTTGCGTTTTTACAAATCTGGAGTTAACTAACGCTTTCAGTGATTGCTAGGGAAAAACACTTAAATCAGCTGTACCTCAAATACATTGACAATGTAAATTCTGACGCTCACACATTGTGGGGAAGGACGGAGTTTGCCGCAAGATAGAAATAAGCCAAATTACTCTTCCTTTCCTACAATTACTTTTAAGTGCATTACTTCCCGTGGTTCTCCGCAAAAGTTTCTATACTGAGAATTTGGAATGTCCCATTTGAATAAGTACTATTTTGTTTATGATAATTTTCCATAGACTATACCACATCCCATTGGTAGTAGCAACAGGACACAAGCTTTCCTAGAATTCAGTAACGTGATGATAGGTGATCAGAAGTATAGTCTAATATCTAGGTAATGGGTGGAAAAAGTCATATTTGGACTTGGGTTAACTTAGACTATTTGACATTCAATATGGTCATGATCTGCAAAATAATGATAGTAATATTGACTTGTTTTCACCAAAAGAAAATAAATAATATTTAAGAAAAATGCTTCAAATGCTGGAGAGTACGCCGCAAATCCTAGTTTTTATTATGGATGACTGTCACAGATGACCTTGCCAGTTCATGTGAAATGCTCGTGTTCTCAACAGCATTGATCCAAGAGAGGGTAATGTGGAGAAAAAGAAAGCTTCAGTCTTCTCGAGACTATCACTGTGTCCGATCCAGGACTGTCATTTGCTCTCAGCAGCCATAACCCTCCCAAGGTGGATGTGCTGGTGTTTACCACACAGTGTTACAATTAGCACTCAAAGAGTTGATCCTTGCACTTTGCTATAACGTCTCTAATTCGCTTTCCCTTTGTCCATGGATGGGATCATTGCCAGAAGCTAGAAAACTCTGAAAGCTGCCCACTTGCAATTGCGTGTCATAGTGTCACTGGCCATGTTTGGATCTCATATTTTATTCTCTATAGTGAAGTTATTTTGTTTGAACTGGCTGTTTATTTCTTCCTTGCAGAAAGAACTGAGAGGCTTTATAGAATGTCATTTCTCTCCCTCTCTCCTTTTCTCTCTCTTTCTCTTTCCTTCTCTTTCTCTCCCTCTATTTGAGAGTAGGACTTGATAAATTTATTTTGGGAAAAACAGCAAATTATGAAAAACCTCTTTCATTAGCTTTTCTTATCACTTTATATGCTTTTGGAGATAGAACATTCTGACACCGAGCTTCTGGCAATAGCTCTCGACTTAAGAATTATTTCCCAAGCTCTACCTTAAACTGCAGAATTGCACTATAGCAAATTCAAGTAAAAGAGTCATAAATTAAATAGGTGTTCAAATTAGCAATTGAGAGTCCCACAGGCTAATTTTAAAAATAAGAGCCCTGAAGGTCCAGCTGAGAAACCAGGAAAGAACACTGGAGAGGTTGTCACAATGATGAGATTTTGTCCTGACTAGGCAACATTTTAGTTCGTTTAGCTGAAGATTTTAGAAAAAGGAGCACATTAAAATCCTTAACTTAGGTCTCATAGTCTGACAGACTGTCTCACACAATATCAGTGATGCTAATATGTGATAAATATTTGGTCTTTGACCTTCTTTATGCCAACTTTCTTTAATTTGCTTACTGTCCGCTTTTTTAATTTTCTCCTAATTGCTTCACTTGATTCCTACTCAAACTCACTTGGACAAAAAGAGAATAAAAAAAGAATGTTACAGAAAATAAGCGAACACACTTTTAAAATATTTAAAGATGTTTTACCATGGATGCTTCATTATAATTGCTTATTAGAAAAATAAATTTTCTAAGCTTGTTTAAATTTTTACCAGTTGGAATCTAGAAAGCATTGCAGGATTGAATGTACTGGCTGCATTCAGAAATCTAGTCAGATTGACTTAAAAACAAGATGTGTGTCAATATTTCCCATTGTTGTGACATTGAGCAAGTGATTTAATTTATATTCATGGTGCATATTATTACTACACAATTTCAAAGAAACCAAATTTTCTATTTTATATTTAGCTCAGATATATATATATATATATATATATATAATATATATTTGGTGAGGAAGACTGGCCCTGATCTAACGCCTGTTGCCAATCTTCCTCTTTTTGCCTGAGGAAGATTGTCACTGAGCTAACATCCATGCCTATCTCCCTCTACTTTGTATGTGGGACACTGCCACAGCATGGCTTGGTGAGTGGTGTGTAGGTCTGTGCCCAGGATCTGAACCCAAGAACTTAACCAGGCCAGTCCCAGCTCATATGTTTTTAAACTAGTATAATATAATGCTGTTAATTGAGATTTACTTGAAATAATAACATTTTACTTTGTAACAAAGTCAATATTGTAACATTCACTACACGACTCGTTGGAAAACAAAGCTGATGGTTTATTTCCTAGAAGCCTCTTCAGGCACAGTACTTGGTTTCTGAATGGTGCTCTCACAGCCCCCCAAGTGCTGTGGAAGAACTAGATGGCCTTCAGAGTTCCTCTCTCAATTAGAAATCTGTAAGTCTGATAATTGCCCTTGGAAGATGAGTAGCAAATAAAATTTAAATATACCAACAGGATTCACTGCACAAATATTAGGAAACTGAAAGAAGATAGGATTAGTTTAGTGACTGTGACGTTCCACACCGATAGGGAAATTAGCTCACAGCCCCTGAGTTCTCTTGCTCCTCCTTCTTCTCTGCTGACTCTTTCCATACCCTCTGTTTTCCCTCACCCATCAGCTTGTCCCTAATTGTCACACACGTAGACCATTCTGTGCTCTCTGCACTGAGTAGTGATCCAGGCCACATGAATATGTGCTGCCCATTTGTTAGGACATGTTTTGTGAGAGATATTAATATGCATGGCTCTCCTCAGGTAACAAACACTTAATAAATTCCCTATTTAATGACGTTTGAAAACAAGCAAGTCATTTTACTGAAAATCACATAAAAAATTCTTACGGTTAAGCAGCTTTACATGCTCCTTATATTTTAATGTATGTAATTGATACATTTTTAATAAATTTCCTTTCCAAAAGCACAGAATCAAATAGTACTTTAGTCAATGAGCTTTAGCATATGTATAGCAAGATGCTTTCATCTGAAAAGTGCTAATATCATGGTTAATAAAAATTAGTAAAGGAAAGAGAAGTAGAGCTCTGTGTATAATGCTCAGTTTCCAGTTGAACAGATTGCATCTACACTTGTCTCTCTGGTACCCTGGAAAAAATGTTCAGTTTTTTAACTTTGATTTTAAATGGACAGCAACTGTTCTCCCTAGGGAAATATTCTCAGCAGAAAATCCAGGAGTCCTATAGTCAATCATAAAAGAAAAAAAATATGAGAAATGGGAAAAAGATCTTCTGAATAAATACATAGGTCAAGAAAAGAATGATATACTTAGAAGCATTTTTATGGTATCTGTATATCCTCTTTTCAGGGGTAGATTTATCACAGAAATGTCCGGCAGCGTGTGACTTGGTATGATGCTATGGAATTCAAAAGGATACAAATTTTTGAGCAAGGTTGTAAATGATATAAAATATCTCTTTTTAAATCTGAGCTTATACAGTTATATCAACTCTATAGTTGTAGCACACATTTAAGTAACTATAAACAATAATGTTTTCAACTAATATCTGGAATAGTTTTTTTTTTATCTTGTAATAGGTAAGTTCAGATCACCCCATAACCAGAATGTAATGAAATTGTCAACATTTTCTTCATTTCTTCTTTTCCTGACAAATGGTGTGAACATATCACCTTTTTCTCTTAATGGAAAACCTAACTGGAATACATCAAAATGCTATTAGGTTTTTCATTTTCTTCTACAATGCAATGCTGGGGAATGCATGCAGCTTCATCTGGGCACCACTGTGGAATATTCCTTGTCCTGATAAAATGACTGCAAAGGAAAATCAAGCAGAATTGTTCTCTGGTTTGTATTGCTGCTCCTTTGTTACAGTCTCTCTGAGAAAGTGTGCAAGGGGATTATCTGTGCTGTAGGAATCCACATGGGTTATGTTAACCAAAATGTGTTTAAAATTTTACCCTAGTAATTTTAATGTGCAAACATGTTTAATGAAAAAGGCTTCATGTCCAACACTACTTGTGCATATGCTATATTTTGGAATAAAAGAAAGAGCAGCAACATAGACTGTTTGCCATAAGTTTCAAAAGACGCATATTGCAATATTATGTAGGAAGAGAGGAAAATAAAATCAAGTGCCCTTACCCCATGGGAAATATCTGTAGCCTATTCATTGTTTAATTTATTTTGTCTTGGACTAAACCAATAATGGGATATAAAATAAATCCAAGTGAGCATACATGAGGCATAGAAGTCAGCATATGAAATGGATATTCCTTCCTTCTATAAATTTTACCTATAGATTACAATTATTAAAATAGGAAGTAACATTTTGTGCTAATGGCAATTTAACAAGAAGAAAACATTAAGTAGCATTTTTGCTGACCTCATAAGCAATTTGATTACCTTTCAATAAAATAAAAGCAAGAATACTTAAAATGGAGTGTGTATATATATATTTCCTTTATGACATCAATTTCTGAAGAAGTAGTTACATGGCAGAAACCCAGATTTTTGAGTAATCAACACAAATTGCAAAGCCATTTTTAGAGAGGTGGTCCAGTGTGACGTAAGTAATCTGATAATTTAAGAAATCATATAATTTACAAGAAAAATAATTTAGAGCTATTTTGAACCCCCCTAGAATTCAGCACAAGAAAAATTACTTCACGCTTACTTGAGTCAATCAGTTCTAAATACTTTAAGTTGTTAATAAATTAAGAAACAATTGACTCTTCTCCAGGTATGTTATTCTTGACAGTGCTATGGCGATTCTTCTAGCAACATCTGAACAGTAGTGTCTTGATTCGCTCTGAATGACAGGTCCAGACCAAGCACTTCTCCTAATGCTTGGGAAGAGCAATAAATATTTTCTTGGAGCCCTTGTTATGATTTATTTTTAAAATCCCAACTAGAGTTATGGGAAGACTTTATAGCGAAACATTTTCATTTTATTTTCACCTCAACAAAAATGCACCAGCTGTGCAGAGAAACTCATTTCAAGTCTAAAAATGATGCCACAATATTCAATAAGTGAACTTCCTAGAACAAATGACTGTTAAGAATACACAGTGCAGTCTTTTCAATCCCCAAATAATTTACTACTAAATGTGGGATGGACACTCTAAAGCCAGAACAAATATATTTATGCCTATGCTGCTTTCTCTTTTCTATGTCTAAATAAGTTAAAGGCCAAAACCAAATATTTACGCATTGCATTTTCTTTAGGATGATAATTTTATAAGAGAATTTATCTTTAAATTTAAAATGAGAATTTAATATTGTACTGAAATATATATATGTCCACTAGAGTGATCTGGGGGCCACTCAGCTGCTGTATGCAAATTTGGTTGATTTAGGATACAATAGTCACTATAGAGAAATTCACGCTTTTATTCAGGCTCATTAGTGTGGTAAAGCTACTGTCTCAGATAGATATATTTTCAAATCAGGAAAAAATAAAATGCACCTAGAAATCAAATGTCGAGGTCATTAGCTACCACCATTTGGTCTTGCTGTAATAACATCCCAATTGCATGCATGGCAATTTACATTGCATTACCCATTATGCTCTGTTCTGCAATTTGGCTTTTGGAGGTCACTGTACCTTGATTTACTTTGTTAAAAGAGAGCATTTTCCAAGCATCAAAGCCATGCTGTTTCAGGCCCCACTATATCCCTGCTGGCAGCTCCTGTGAAAACAGGGTGCAATGACAAATTAAACTGGAAATCCTGAAATTTTAACCATTAAAAAAAAATCTTTAGGAAAAATCTCACAATCTTCTATTAAAAAAAAGTCCAAGGAAGAAGAAAGATAATTAGAAACCAGTGTCTGTAAGTTTCATCTTTCGGTGCAGCTATGACATAGATTTCTCAGGCTTCCATTATTTGTGTGGCACTTATTTCTTTTATTTTTAATTATAGGTGTGAAGTAGCTGCCCCCTGATTCATTTACTTCAGCATTAGCTGCTCATGCTAGATGCTCAATCCGCCAGATATCTGTCACAATTTTGGATTGGATACCCATTATCGAGATTGATAGCAGTTATCAAACCTCAAAATACGTGTGTGTTCTCTTTTAAATATTAGCTGTCAGAGCGTGATAAGTTGTGTTGGGTTGTATGGAGCAGGGTTGAACATATGACACAGTGAGGCTTAGTTTTAAAGACAAACACACTTTATAGCTGAAATCCATGACAAAAGAGAGAGGCAGGCAGAAGGCCAACGTGTAGAGAAGACAAACCCCAGGGTTCAGTAACCATTCCAGATAAAGGAAAACAATTTGACCTTTCTGCTTTTGTCTTATAAAATGATTTGTTTAACTTTTAGCTTTAAAAAGCATAAAAGAGAGAAAGAACATAGAATGGCTCTCATTGTGCAATGGGGAATGTGAGTCTCATTGTACATTCTCAGCAAGAGAGTTCTGCCAAAGAGTTATGAAATTCTTAAACTATGTATTCTGCGTAATGTCATAATTGGTGAAAATACGAAAAATATTTCCATTTTGGAGAGCTCGTTGAAATTGGTATGGAGCACTCTGGGAACTCATTTTTCAAAGGACCTTAATTTGAGCATCTTTTTTGTCACTTATTAAGCACTTTTGTGTTCAACACCGCCTATCAGCTTAGAAGCAGCACATACTGGCACATCCAAGCTACAGCACATTTATTTTGTTTTCAAAATTTTAGTTTTTCCATTCTTTAATGGTCTTTAAATATTTTGCTTACATATCTTTCTGCAGAAGTTTGTACATTAATTCTACCTAATTGGTTACGACACAGCCTTTATGGTAGAAGAGGAGACAGCTCCCTTGCAGAAGAGACAGCTGTAATAAGGAAGCTCTGACACAGTGTTGCCTCTTTAATGGGTACTTTAAAAGTATAGAATTGTCCCTTTGTCGGTACAGTCTAACAAATATGCTCTTCTTCTGACAAAGGACTACCGCTAATTTCATTACTATTGTGTTTTATATCTTTAAAATATACTAGTGAAGTGTTCGCTTTTAACCAAGGAAATGCAGTGTTTTAATTAAGCAGAAAACTTGAAAAGGGAAGCTTCTGGTCTCAGAGAGGCTCAATTGCTTCCTGCAACCTTTATGAAAAGGGCAGGGTGTTAAAACAATCCTCCTCCTTTTATTTTCAAAGGAGAAAAAAATCGGAGCTAAAGATAATCTCTCCATTAGTATTATTAATAGTGTTCAGCTTTCCTGACCTGCTTTAGAAGCAGACAGACTTGTCATGAGCATCACATTTGCAAGCACTGTCACAGCTCCTGAAGGCTCGGGTGAAAGCAGGCAAGTGTGTTAACAGTAACTGCGAATGGCCTTTGGGGAACAATAGGCTTCCCTGAGACTGTGTCCGACTTTTCAAAACACAAGTTGCTATATTATACTCCATACTCACGTTAGTACTCGTATACTACTTGACCCGGCATCATTTTTTGAAGTACTGTTTCCAATTCTAAATTCTTTTCTCATCCCCTTCGGATAGTCTAATCTGAGTGCTATAGCATCTACCCACAGAACAGTGATTCCAGCATGCGTGTCCAATGGTTTCTTGCACAAGGGTTTAGCTACTCAGATTGGTGGATATATGTTTTCCATTTTCTTCAAAATATTTGACTTGTTAGTTCTGCTAAGTTAGTTCTCCTAGCACTTAGGTGTCATAAATAACTATCTAATAAAACCCATGGTATTAAGCTAATAGCTATAGATGATCCCAAGATTTTCAGAACAATTGCGTCATGAAACTCTTCAAGCGCATTGGCATCATTCAACAAGAACAATGTAAAACTCCTACAGAAACGTGTGCAACGGGGAGGTGATTTCTGTTTCACTGTTCTGTTTTGTAATTAACCTCCTCAATGTTGCTGGTGTCATTGAATAAAATACCTTGTAATGGCAGTTTCTCTATGCAGGCTGGCCAAGGGAACGGACTAAGTTGATACGACTGTATTTTGTTCCGACAGAGCAGTGGCTGCAGCATAATCAATTTGAATAAGTAATCAGTTTGGATATTGTTTCGAGATTTGTTTTTTCCTTAAGTCAAGTAAGTCCCTAAATGACATACTTTTATAGAATTAGGCAAGGACTAACTGAGTTTGGCATCTAATCTGTTTTAGCCAGTAGTTCATTTTATCCGTTGTCTACATCCATTGGGAGTTCACGCTACCCATCATAGAAACAATATGTGCTCTATTTCTTTGTAGAAATGGTATAAAAATTTGCTTCAAAAGTGAAATATGAAATAAAATATTTCACATAGTCACATGAAATAAATATACCACAGAAAAATCTCTAAGGAGAAAAGAGGTGTCCAAAAACAAGACAGATACACGTGCACACACACACAAATATCAGCTATATTGACACAAACAAAAGAGTCCACAATACCAGGGGGTGGTGAATAGCAATATTTTTAATCTTTATTATTTGCAGAGATATATTTAATATATATTACAATGTTCATGAGGAACATGTTTTGTCCCGTGAGATTTTTAAACTCATAGGATAGAAAGTCACTTTATAATGAGATTATTACTGGATATGTTTCTATTTAGATCGCTGGGTAAGAATGTGCCAGCAACATATGCAAGCCAGTCAACATGTGGATTCTCATTTTGAATCTGACATTGGGGCATCACCATCTTGAAATACAAGACCTTGTAGAATGCATAAAAACAAGAAGCGCTCATCCACTATTATAGTTGTTAAAATGTGCTACACATTTTGACCAAAGGTAACAGAGAAAAGGTACATGGATTATTGTTCTTTGTTAAATTTGAGTGGGTCAAGTAAATTCCTCAAATATTTTACCATTATTTTAATCCAGAAGAAAAATGTGCTCAAGTTATTAGGAGTTGGATTTATAAAATTATGTACGCACCCACGTATGTATAAATACACAAACATGTGTATGTGCATGTTTGGGAGGGTGTACATATGTACATTCATATATACTGTCACATACATATCACACTAATCACTTTTTCTTCTCTTATTAATTTAATTTGAAGGTATTTAAAATAAAAATAAGAAGAAATGATAATGAACTCATCCCTACCTATGATAAAAAGGAATATAAAATAAACATAACGTCATTGGAGCGTTAGAAACCACTGTGGTTTTTTAGCCTAAAAGAAACCCAGAGATGTAACATGGTTTCATCTATTCCTATTTTGCTCCCACCGAGCAGACCTCTCCAACTCCCAGCTCTAATGCTCAGGGAAAGTAAAGCGCAGCAGTCGGATTTCCCCCACTCACACACTACCTGACTTGTGGATAAAGATAACAGTTCTGGTCCCTGTTGCTTTCAGTTCTTTCCTTGAGATGACTTAATTCATCAGAAACAGGATAAGCAATAAAAAATAAGGTTGAAGCTTGTGCTTTAGGATGAACATAAACTGTGCCTTATATATATTCAAATTCGTGTCTAGTTGGAGGAAATATTCATGACTAATATTAAACTAAGCCCAGAATTAAGCAAAATGCAACAGACATATATTGAAGTGAGCATTTTATTATGCGCCGTGTCAGTCAGATTAAAGAAAAGAGCGCATGACACCGACAGGATATTGCATGTATATCAAGCAATCTATTTATATGTGACAGAGAAGGTTTGATGTCTGAAAAGAGTGACAACCCAATGAAATAATGCTCGCCTTCAAAATTACTATAGTATAAATGTACATCTTTTAAGATAGAATTTTAAATTACAATTAACAAAATGTAGATAAATATGCTTAGGAATGAATAGTGACATACAGAAAAAGGGGGTGGAGAACTCTGTATAAATGAAAGGTTTTCCAAGCAATCAGTGCTAGTGTCCAGCACAGAATACTGGTGGAAGCTTGTCATCTCCTTTAACAATCTAAGAGCAAGAAATTTCAAACAAGTTAATATTATTCTGCTACCCAAACAGAGAAGGGTATGGGTGTAGGAATGAGTTAAATTGTCGATGGGAAAAACTAGAATGTAAAATATAAACACTGCTCTGTTATTAGCAATAGCTAATCAGGAAACGATTATTTTATAAAACTCAGGTCTACTATGTTCTTTATATTGGCACATTTTCAAATAAAACTATAGATTTTGCTCTATAAGTAATCTGCTTCTATTTCTCTAGTTCTTTCCCTTGTTAGTAAGGAATAAGGACTGAAGGAAGGCAGACGGTCGTGCTAACACAGTATAATTACTACCTGTCTCTCGTGGAAGTGGCCTCTGGAGAGAGAGAGAGAGAAAGAGAGAGAGAGAGGGAGAGACTAAAGTTGAAAACACTAAGTTCATTAACAGCAAAGATAAAGTGCAGTGAAACAGAAATTCTTTGAGTTCACGATCATTACACTTGGACGCTCTTACCAGGTACCGGGATAAGAGGAAAGAACAATCAATGGTCAATTGACTTTATTTCCTTTTCTTAAATTATAATTTGTATGACTTTTACATGTTTCTGGGATTAGCTGAGCAAACCACATAGAGACCACCTGACAAGCAAGCCATAAAGCATGTTAAATGAGAAAAACAGGTTGGATGTGATGCTTGTCAAGCTGGGTCCTACAGCAGCAGCGGGAAGAGCTATGACTGAGTGAAGCTCCTCTCTCTCATTTCCACAGATTTAGGCAATATCCAAGTGGTGCATGTGGGGGAGCTACAGGACAGAGGCAATCAGAGCTGGCTTTGTACATCAATAATGGCAAACTGTATTTTCTCATAACCTTTCCGTCTTTGTTCAAAAGGGGACTTCCATTTTAAACTGTAATCTGTGACTTTCGAAGCGGACATTAAGGAATCTTGCCGACAAATACTTCTGGCTGATTTTCTTTTTCTTTTCCTCTGGCTGTTTTAAAAGAAAATCATGAGGGCAGCCTTATGTGCAGGTGAAAGGTACCAGACCTTCAGGAGATAATTAAGCTCCCCCTGCCCCAAGATTTCTGATGGAATTAAATTTTTAGGAAATGTTAATCAGAGTTGTACAGTAGTGTTACAGTTCAGTGAAATTGGCCGCACATACTCAGATAAAGCCATTTTCCAAAACCCAGACTTGATTTGAATATTTTTACCTTCAATTTACATTTACATTTTACTTGACTATCTGCAACTTCTGAGTGCCATCTTAGTCATGAATGGACATTTGACAGTGTAACAACAACAAAAAATGATGGTTTAGAAACTACTAAACTCTAAGATACAAAGTACGGTAAAGATGATTTTTATATCTAACTGGTCATTGTAGCATAGTCTTAACAAGCCCAAGGTAGACAAATTTAAAAATGTTTGCTTGGCAATGATGTATTCTCTCCCTCTCTCCCTCACCTCCCCTTGAGAGTGGGATTTTCAGCTCCGTTATTGGTAAACGTGCAGCACACTGGCTACCTCTTAGAGAAAAGTATTCTTCCCCAGAAGGAGGAGCACTCTTTGGCCCCTGTATGATATAGCACCCCTGATAAGAAATACACCTTCCTTTGACACCCCTTGGGAAAATATTGAGCATTTTAATCTTTAAAACACTTATGAAAAATATAGAGGAAGGGAGAGCAAATAAACAACAGTATTCTTTAAGGCTTAACTATAAATTGGGCTTCAATATTTTGGGGGGGTGGGTTTACAATTTGCAATGCCATGTGCCATGGACAAAGTTTAACCACATCTGCATGTGTACCCTTCAAATGGAAAGCAGAGGGGGTTAGTCATCTGGCGAAGCAATTTCAGTGTATTGCACCTACAATTAATCACGGGGCAAACCTTCTCTGAGTAAGACACAGAAAAGTGGTGGCTTTTTTTTTTCTAGAACGTTAGAAGACAGGATATTGAAGATGAAAGATAATTCTGATTGCCTCATAAAGCTAAACACATATCTGAAAATAATGATTGTGGAAAAGTGTTGAGGTAGTCTAAGTTCTAAGAACTTGGTTTGTTTGGGGATGCAAGCTGATGCTTATGAGCACTACAAAATGAAATACTAAATATGTTTGCTGTTTTGCTTATGATGAGATTACTGCTAGCTTCCTCATATGTATTATTGTGGTGGTGGAATAAAAGCTTTTCTTGAGCCGTGGTCCTTTGTCTTCTCAATATATTGAAGTCTGTCTTCTGAAGAAGCTATTATCTCTATGCTTCTCCGGATGTGAGAAGGCTTTGCTCAGATGCTACCCTATGTGTCATAAGAGATGAATGCACTGGGTGGGTTAGGATTTGGGGAGCATTTGAATGTATTGCCTCCGAAGCCACACCCAAATTGTTATTTAACCTAAATACATCCTGTTGCTTAAATAATGTGAGTTAACATAGTCTTTGGACAATAATGATATCTAAAAACTAATATGAAGAAAAGAAAGACATTTTATTAACTTGGTAATTTAGGCCCAATCTAGTGATCCCCAAACCAGAAAGAGATATGAAAAATTCAGCTGTGTTTTTCCTCACATGCCTGAAGAATGTTTTATTTAGAATTTATTTTTTCCCTAATTATACAGAAGTTATTTGATTTGCTCCTAACTGTGCAGTGCTTGTAATTATTTTGAAAGCATGAGACAATAAATGATGACTAAAAAGATAAAGAAAATGCTGGAGAAGCATCATTTTGTATTCATCTTCAAAAATCAAAGCCTAGCTCAATTCTTGTCCTATGGGAAATGCTTCATATATAGTTTAACAAATGAATGAGTAAATGAATAACTACACAAATGGGTGAACATAGAAATTTGAACATGCAATTGCAAAAAGGTAAAATAAAAAGCCAAAACTGTACTTGGAATCCTGATAAATATTGAATGATGTTAAAAATTATTACTAATATTAAAAACAAAAGAGCCTATAATTATCTAACCATATAGCAAGTTAAAAAAAAAAAAGAATTCATTAGGTGTCTACTTTATACCCAAAAGTATGCTAGATGGAGTGTAAATATGAGTGTTGTCAAAGTGTTTCAATCGGGTTTCTTCTATTGCAGACCCCCTACAGATGCCCATGCCTGAGTGTAGCAATGCTATAATTTTATCCAGCATCCCTGCTTTTGAACATACAATTCCCTCTGTGTCTGACTTCTTTCCCCAAGCTCCGTGATTCCTTCTTGCTTTGCGATACTCAGTCCCTGCATCGTCTCTTTGTTGGCATCTCCCTTACCTCCCCAAGCCCATGACCAGTGGTTCACAATACTTAGACCACCACCCAAATCCCACAAGACTCAGTGCATATGCTTCTGTTATAATATTTTCCAGATGATATTCCAGTTGTGCATTCCGCTATGCATCTCTTGCACTAGCCCATGTTTTATGGATTTCTTTAACAAAATATTTAGCACTGTGCCTGATAGAAATGGGCACTCAGTACTTGTTTGGTGAATAAATCTAGACAGGGATATATGGACAACAGATATGAAACAGTCCTGACAATATGACTATAAGTTTAATTATCTGGGATGGGAGAGAACAGACATTATGCTAGAAAACAAGCATTGGAAACAAATAAGGACAGGTACTAACCACTATGTTTGATAAGCACAAACACATAAAAACAAAAGTACAGGATTTAACCGTGAGGATTTGACTTTCAGGTATTTAGTAAATGTGATGACTGTTTTTCAATTTGAAACTTTTTGAGCTAGTCTCCCAAATGAGACTAGCTGCATATGTTAATGTATACCAAGGGTACTCCCTTTTTAAAAAAACTTAGAGATTAAATAAATCTTAGTGAGTTGTGTGGGGTTTTTTGCAGAAAATGTGAAACTTGCCATTTATAACTTTTGAGTTAATTGAAATTTTCTCTATAGTCTAGTGTGTGACTGGTTTTGTAAAAGCTTATGAACACTTAGAATCAAGGTTTAGCAATACAAAAGTTTTATATATATGTATTATGTCTTAATTATCACATCATTCACATCTATGTCTTTAGTTATGTTTTGTCAAGTAAATCTACTGGAGCATGCATGTATGATGTTAAAATTCTCCTGTAAAATTTTTACTAATGCTAATTTCTCCTAATATTTCTTTATTTTGTAATAGTGATTCAGAGGTATTTAGCACATATAAGTTTAATACTGTTATATTGTAAGTAAATTATATGGATTAAATCTTTATCAATGGAAAAAAACCTTCTTGCTCCAGTAATCTTTCTGACCTGAAATTTTACAGTCCTATTAGTTTCAATCTTGCTTTCATTTTGTTTACATTTGTCTGACATATCACTTATCACTGTGATTTTTAACCCTTGTAAGACATCTTATTTTATTTTATTTTACATACAGCTTAAATCAGCATATATTTGGATTGATATTTATTGCCATACATAATGGATTTGGCTGCATCTCTCTCATCTTTTATGCTTTTGTTCTATGTCTGCACTTTAAGTGACTTCTTGATATTTCCTTGTTTTCTGGATTTTATTTGTTTAGTTTTTGCTTTCTGAATTGCATTGAAAATATGATTAGTAGCTCTACCTTCTGGCAATTACCTTTCTGTGTACATAGAACATATTTAAACTGTCATATATCTAAAAGTCAATAACAAAACAAAACAAAAAGCAAGGGCCTGATTTCACATCACTCTAATATTATGGATTGTTGTGGACTGTTCCATTATAATCATGTTTCGAGAAGGATTACATCTTTTTGGAGTCTTCAAATTAAATTTATATCTGTTCAAATGCATACTTGCCATACAGGCAGTTTCACTCTCTTCTCTCCACATTACCCTTCATCCTTTTACCTTGTTTCATCCCGGCAATCACAGGCACGTACAAAGTCCAGCCAGAAGAACTATCTCACTAGAGTGAGAAAGACTCTCTCTTCTTGAATGGCTAGAAGAGTTGGGCTCTGGTTCACACCATTCTTCAACTGCTATTCCTGCCACGGCTCTTTGCTGTTGTGAAGTGTTGCTGATGAACACTAGAACAGTACTCTACAATCAGACCACTGCTTCTTGTCTATGAGGTAGCAAACATCTGCTTGTCTGCAGTGAAGTAAGCACTTTTTAAAGAATGCCAAGTCTGTAGTGACTTCATGCTTCAGTACAAATGTTGTCCCAGGGTACCATTTGCATGGAAGAGGGTGAGCTCTTTCATATTGCAAATTTTCCTCAGCAAAAACATTTTATTTTATGTTTGATTCTGGTCTCTAATACTTTTTTCCTATTTTTTTTTGATATTTCTTAGTATTTGTTGAGTCTCTGTTTTTTCTAAATCTATAGAGTTCTTTTTGTGTTTTATTTTTGAATAGGATTTTTCTCTTATAGCAGTTTTAAAAACACAGCAATACTGAGCAGAAGAGACAGAGATTTCCCATATACCCTCTGCCCCACACATGCATAGCATCCCTCATTATCAACACCCCCTGCCAGAGTGGTACATTTCTTACAATTGATAAACCTACATTGATCCATCATAATCACCCAAAGACCATAATTCACATTAAACTTAATTCTTGGTGTGGTATATATCAGTTTTGCAAATGTGTAATCACATGTATCCATCATTATAGTCATGCAGAGCAGTTTCACACACTAAAAATCCTCTGAACTCTGCATAGTCATCTACCCCTCTCCCTTAGCACTTAAAAAGACCACTGATCTCTTTTCTATCTCTTTGAGTTTTCTTTTTCCAGAATGTCATCCAGTATGTATGTCATACAGGTAGTAGCCTTTTCAGGTTGGTTTCCTTCATTTAGCAACATGGATTTAAGTTTCCTACATGTCTCTTCATGGCTTTATAGCACTGAATGACATTCCATTGTCTAGATGTACCACAGTTTATTCATAAATTCACCTACTGAAAGACATCCTGGCTGATTTCAAGTTTTGGCAATTATGAATAAAGCCGCTACAAACATTTGTGTGCAGATTTTTGTGAGAACACAAATTTTTAATTTCTTGGGGTAAATACCAAGGAGCACAAATGCTGAATTGCATGGTAAGAGCATGTTTAGTTTTGTAAGAAACTGCCAAACTACCTTCCAAATTGGCCATAGTATTTTGCATGTCCACTAGCAATGAATGCAAGCTGCTGCTCTTCCAGCATTTTGTGTTGTCAGTGTCCTGGAATTTTGCTATTCTAATAGGTGCGTAATGCTTCTTATTGTTGTTTTAATTTGCATGTCCCTGATGACATACGATGTGGAGCATCTTTTCATGTGCTTACTTGTTATCTACATATCTCCTTTTGTGAGGTGTCTGTTAAGGCCTTTGGTCCATTTTCTAATTGGGTTGTTTGCTTTCTTATTGTGGAGTTTTAAGAGCTCTTTGTATATTTTGGATAGCGGTCCTTTATTAGATGTGCATTATGCTAGTATTTTTTCCCCGGCTGTGGCTTGTCTTAACATGCTCTTGATGTTTTCTTTTGCAAAGCCAAAGTTTATAATTTTAATGAAATCCAGCTTATCAATTATTTCTTTCAGGAATCAGGTTTTTAGTGTTCTGTCAAAAAAGTCATCACCATACCCAAGATCAACTTGGTTTTCTCCTATGCTACCTTCTAGGAATTTGTAGTCTTGCATAACATAGGGTCTGTGACTCATTTTGAATTAATTTGCATGAAGAGTGTGAAGTCTGTGTCTAGATTTATTTTTTTCCACATCAATGTTCAGTTGTTCCAGGAGCATTTGATGAAAAGTTTATGTTTGCTCCGTTTCATTGCATTTGCAGTGAAATTTGGATCTTTTGTCAAAGACCAGTTGACTATATTTATGTGGGTCTGTTTCTGGGCTCTCTACTCTGTGCCATTGGTCTATTTATCTTTTCTTACAGTACCACATTGTCTTGATCACTGTAGTTTTATAGTAAGTCCTGAGTCAGCTAGTGTCAGTCTTATAGCTTTGTTCTTCTCCTTCATCATAAGGTTGGCTTCTGGGTCTTTTGCCTTTCTTTATTGTTTCCTTATTAATGTTTTTTATTGTGGTCATAATAGTTTATAACATAGTGAGATTTCAGTTGTACATTATTGTTTGTCATACACCATGTAAGTATGCCCATTCACCCCTTGTGTCCACCCTCCACCCCCTTGCCCCCCGTAACCACTAATTTATTCTCTTTGTCCATAAGTTGGTTTATATTCCACATATAAGTGAAATCATATGGTGTTTGTCTTTCTCTGCCTGGCTTATTTCACTTAACCTGATGCCCTCAAGATCCATCAGTGTTGTTACGAATGGGACAATTTTGTCTTTTTTATGGCTGAGTAGTATTCCGTTGTTTATATATACACCGCATCTTCTTTACCCAGTCATCCATCGATGGGCACTTGGGTTGCTTCCACATCTTGGCTATTGTGAATAATGCTGCAATGAACATAAGGGTGCATAAGTCTCTTTGAATTGATTTCCACTTCTTTGGGTAAATACCCAGTAGTGAGATAGCTGGGTCATATGGTATTTCTATTTTTAACTTTTTGAGAAATCTCCATACTGTTTTCCACAGTGGCTGCACCAGTTTGCATTCCCACCAGCAGTGGATGAGGGTTCCCTTTTCTCCACAACATCTCAAACATTTGTACTTTTTTGTCTTAATGATTATAGCCATTCTAATGGGTGTAAGATGGTATCTAAGTGTAGTTTTGATTTGCATTTTCCTAATGATTAGTGATGTTGAGCATCTTTTCATGTGCCTATTGGCCATCTGTATATCTTCTTTGGAAAAATGTCTGTTCATACATCTTTTACCCACTTTTTGATTGAGTTGTTTGTTTTTTTGTAGTCCATTTGTGCGAGCTTTTTATATATTATGGAGATTAACCCCTTATCAAATATACGATTTGCAAATATTTTCTCCCGGTTGGTGGGTTGTTTTTTCATTTTGATTTTGGTTTCCTTTGCCTTCCAGAAGTTCTTTAGTCTCATGAAGTCCCGCTTGTTTATTTTTTCCTTTGTTTCCCTTGTATGAGTAGACCTGGTATTCTAAAAGATCCTTTTAAGTCTGCTGTCAAAGAGTGTACTGCCTCTATTCTCTTCCGGAAGGTTTATGGTTTCAGGTCTTGCCTTCAAGTCTTGTGTCCATTTTGAATCTATTTTTGTGCATGGGGAAAGACGATGGTGTACTCTCACTCTTTGGCATGTGGCTGTCCAATTTTCCCAGCATCATTTAGTGAAGAGGATTTCCTTACTCCAGTGTATGGTCTTGGTTCCTTTGTCAAAGATTAGCTGTCCATAGATGTGTGGTTTTATTTCTGGGCTTTCAATTCTGCTCCGTTGCTCTGTGTGTTTGTTGTTGTACCAATAACATGCTGTTGTGATTACTATAGCTTTGTAATACATTTTGAAGTTAGGGATTGCAATGCCACCAGCTTTGTTCTTGTTTTTCAGTCTTGCTTTGGCTATTCGGGGTCTTTTATTACCCCAGGTGAATTTTAAGATTCTTTGTTCTATTTCTGTGAAGAATGTCATTGGGATTCTGATTGGGATTGCATTGAATCTGTAGATTGCTTTATCTAGTATGGACATTTTAACTATGTTTATTCATCCAATCCATGTCCATGGAAGATCTTTCCATTTCTTTATGTCATTATGGATTTCTTTCAGTAATGTCTTATAGTTTTCTTTGTATAGGTATTTCACCTCCTTGGTTAAATGTATTCCTAGACATTTTATTCTTTTCGTTGCAATTGTAAATGGAATTGTATTCTTGAGTTCTTGTTCTATTAGTTTGTTATTTGAGTATAGAAGTGCTACTGATTTTTGTAAGTTGACTTTGTACCCAGCAACTTTGCTGTAGTTGTTGATTAATTCTAATAGTTTTCTGATGAATTCTTTAGGATTTTCCATATATAAAATCATATAATCTGTAAACAGTGAGAGTTTCACTTCCTCATTGCCTATTTGGATTCCTTTTATTTCTTTTTCTTGCCTAATTGCTGTGGCCAAAACCTCCAGTACTATGCTGAATAAGAGTGGTGAGAGTGGGCACACTTGTCTCGTTCCTGTTCTCAGAGGGATGGCTTTCAGGTTTTCCCCCATTGAGTATGATGTTGGTTGTGGGTTTGTCATATATGGCCTTTATCATGTGCAGGTACTTTCCTTCTATATGCATTTTATTGAGCATTTTTATCATGAATGGATATTGGATCTTGTCAAATGCTTTCCCTGCATCTATGGAGATTATTTTGTGGTTTTTCTTCCTCATTTTTTTTAATGTGGTAAATCACATTGATGGATTTGTGAATGTTGAATCATCCTTGTGTCCCTGGTACGAATCTCACTTGATCATGGTGTATGATCTTTGTAACGTATTGATGTATTCAGTTTGCCAATATTTTGTTCAGGAGTTTTGCATCTATATTCATCCACTATATTGGTCTGTAATTTTCCTTCTTTGTGTTGTCCTTATATGGCTTTGGTATCAGGGTGATGTTGACCTTGTAGAATGTGTTAGGAATATTTCCATCTTCCTCAAGTTTTTAGAATAGTTTGAGAAGAATAGGTATTAATCTTCTTTGAATTTTCTGTAGAATTCCCCTGAGAAGCCATCTGGTCCTGGAATTTTATTTTTGGAGAGGTTTTTGATAACTATTTCAATCTCTTTCCTTGTGATTGGTCTATTCAGATTCTCTATTTCTTCTTTATTCAGTCTTGGAAGGTTGTAAGAGTCTAAGAATTTATCCATTTCTTCTAGATTGTCCAGTTTGTTGGCATACATTTTTTCATAATATTCTCTTAGAATCTTTTGCATTTCAGTGGTATCTGTTGTAATTTCTCCTCTTTCATTTCTAATTTTATTTATTTGAGCCTTTTCTCTTTTTTTCTTAGTGAGTCCAGCTAAGGGTTTGTCAATTATGTTTATCTTCTCAGAGAACCAGCTACTTTTTTTCATTGACCCTTTTTACAGTCTTTTTTGTTTCAATTTCATTGATTTCTGCTCTAATTTTTATTATGTCCCTCCTTCTATTGAGTCTGGGCTTTGTTTGTTGTTCTTTTTCTAATTCTGTTAGGTATAGTTTAACTTTGCAGTCCTTTTCCTGTTTTCGTTTTTTCCTTTTCAGGTATGAGCGCCTTCTTGAGGATTTCTTGTAGTGGAGGGTCTTGTGGGGATGAACTCCCTTAGCTTTTGTTTATCTGGGAAAGTTTTTATTTCTCTGTCATATCTCATGGAGATTTTCACTAGATAGAGAATTCTTGGCTGGAAATTTTTGCCTTTAGGATTTTGAATATATCATTCCATTCTCTCCCAGCTTGTAGGGTTTCTGCTGACAAATATGCTGAAAGGCTGATAGAGGTTCCTTTGTAAGTTGTTTTCTTCTGCCTTGCTGCCCTTAATATTTTTTCTTTGTCATTTACTTTTGCTAGCTTTACTTGCCTTGCAGTAGATCTTTTTATGTTAACATAGCTGAGAGTTCTGGTAGCCTCTTTTATGTAGATTTCCACCTCCTTTCCAAGGTTTGGAAAATTCTCTGCTATTATTTCTTTAAACAAGCTTTCTGCTCCATTCACCTTTTCTTCCCCCTCTAGAATACCTATAATCCTTATGCTGCATTTCCTAATTGAGTCAGACATTTCTCTGAGAGCCTCTTCATTTCTTTTTAGTCTTACTTCTCTCTTCTCCTCCCTCTGAAACATTTCTATAGTACTGTATTTTAAATTGCTAATTTTGTATTCCATATTGTCAGTTTTGTTGTTTAGGAAGTCCAGATTTTTTAAATCTCATCCATTGTGTTTTTCATTTCCAACAATTCTGTTTGGTTCCTCTTTAACGTTTCAATCTCTTTTGTGAAGAAGCTCCTGAATTGATTAATTCATCTTCCTGTGTTTTCTTGTAACTCGCTGAGTTTTTTTATGATAACTATTTTGAATTCTTTGTCATTTAGGTTATGGATTTCTGTGTCTTCGGGTCTGGCTTCTGGGTACTTGTCATCTTCCTTCTGGTCTGGAGATTTAATATACTTGATGGTGTGGATTTTTGCCTCTGCATGGTGTTATTATCTGCTCACTGCTGCCACATGCCTTCACTGGGTGAGGATCAGGCACTGTGTATTCTGAGTCCAGCATGATCCAGGGCTCCCCAGCTCAGGCCCCTTGCTGCTTTTCTCACTGCTCTGGTCATTGACAGATCTGGAGGACTGGGCAGAGGGAGGTGTGCTCTCCTTCCTCTGTGCTCCCCTCAGCCTCAACTTTTTACTCTGTGTGGAGCTCTAGGTGATAACAGGACTGGAGTGCCAGGTGGGGTAAGGAGCACTTTCTTATACCTGCATGCCTCCCCCAACTGATGCCTCCGTCTCTGTGTGGTGCTCTGGGCACTCATGGGGCTCCAACTGCCACTGCTTCTCTCTCCATATGGTGTTCCGCATAATCGTGTGACTGGAGTGCAGGGCTGGAGCACTGGACAGGACTATAGAGCCTCTTCCCAGCTGAGCAGCTTTTCTAACTATCCCCTCTCTCACCATGTCACTCTCCCAGCCACTGTGGGGCTGGAGCCAAGCACAGGAGCAATGGATGGGAACAGATTGCCCCTCTCCAGATGAGCTGCTCATCTAACCAGCCCCTCTCTCATCGCTCCACTCTCCAGGCGAATGTGGGGCTGGAGCCTGGGGCTGGAGTGCCAGGAAGGAACAGAGCACCTCTCCCCAACTGTGATCCTTTCCTAGCCGTGGGTCTTTTCTCTCCATGGAGCTCCTGCCAAGCAACTTCACCATCTTCCAGAGGATCCAGCCTCACCATCACCTTCAGGCATATGGCTGCTTGGGTCTCCCAGATGTCTCCTGTGTTGTGTGTGTGTCCTCTGTTGGTATTTGAATGTCCCTCTAGTTGTATTTTAGAAGGGAGAGTCTGAGGGAAGAGCTCACTCTGCCATGATGCTGACATCACTCCTTCCTTTCTATGTAAGTTTAGAATCAGTTTGCCAATATTCACCAAATAGCTTCTTGGGATTTTGATTGGAAGTGCGTGAATCTATTGATCAAGTTGGGAAGAACTGACATCTTGATAATATTGAGTCTTCCTATCCATGAACATGGAATATCTCTCCATTTATTTAATTCTGCTTGATATCTCTCATCAGATTTTCATAGTTTTCCTTATGTAAGTCTGTACATATTTTCTTAGGTGTATACTAATTATTGCATCTTTTCTGGTGCTAATGTAAGTGGTACTGTGTTTTTAATATCAAATTCCATGTGCTCATTGCTGATCTATAGGAAAGTGACTTTTGTATTTTAAAATTGTATCTTGCAAACTTGCTATAATCACGTATTAGTTCTAGGAGTTTTTGTTGCTGTTGTTCATTCTTTTAGATTTTCTATGTAGACCATCACGTCATCTGTAAACAAAAGCAGTTTTAGGGACTGGCCCCATGGCCTAGTGTTTAAGTTTGCCTGCTCCCCTTCAGTGTCCCACGGTTTCCCCAGTTTGGATCCTGGATATGGACCTAGCACCATTCATCAAGTCATGCTGAGGTGGCATCCCATATAGCAGAGCCAGAAGGACCTGCAACTAGAATATACAACTATGTATTGGGGGGCTTTAGGGAGAAGAAGAAGTAAAAAAAAAAGGTTGGCAACAGATTTTGGCTCAGGGCCGATCTTTAAAGAACAAACAAAAAATGCTGTTTTATTTCTTCCTCCCCAATCTGTATACCTTTTATTTCCTTTTCCTGTTTATTACATTAGCTAAGACTCCCATTACAATGCTGAAAATAGTGATAAGAGGAGATAAACTTGTCTTATTCCTGATATTAATGAGAAAGTTTAGAGCTTCTCATTGTTAAGTGTGATATTAGCTGTAGGGTTTTTGTAGATATTCTTTATCAAGTTGAGGAAGTTTCCCTCTACTCCTATTTTATTGAAACTTTTTTATCATGAAACTGCATTGGATTTTGTCAAATACTTCTTCCACATCTGTTGATATGATCACATATTTTTTTAAAACCTATTGATGTCATGTATTAAATTAACTGATTTTCAAATGTTGAGCCAGGTTGAATACCTGGGATAAATCCCAATTGGTCACGGTGTATATATGTTTTTTGTATACATTGTTGAGTTGGATCTAGTAATATTCTGTTGAGGATTTTTGCATCTGTGCTCATGAGACATGCTGGTCTGTAGCTTTCTTTTCTTGTATTATCTTTGCCTGATTTAGGTAGAGGGTAACTCTGGCCTAATAGAATGTGCTATGAAAGACTTTCTATCTTCTGAAGAGATTGGGTATAATTTCTTCTATAAATCGTTGGTAGAATTCACCAGTGAACCTATCTGGGCCTGATCTTTCTCTTTTGGTGAGTTATTAATGGTTCATTGAATTTCTTTAATAGATACAGGCCCATTCACATTGCCTATTTCTTCTTGGGTAGGTTTTGGCAGATTATATCTTTCAAGGAATTGGTCTGTTTCACCTAGGTTATAATATTTGTAGGCATTGAGTTGTTCATAGTATTGCTTTATTATCCTTTTAATGTCCATAGGATCTGTAGTGATGTACCCTCTTTCATTTCTGGTATTAGTAATTAGTATTTTCCCTCTTTTTTCTTAGTCAGCCTAGATAAAGCCTTATCAATTTTACTCATCTTTTCAAAGAGTTAGCTTTTTGTTAGTTGATTTTCTCTATTGATTTCCTATTTTCAATTTCATTTATTTCTGCCCTAATTTTTATTATTTCTTTTTCTTCTGCTTACTTTGGATTTAATTTGCCCTTCTTTTTCTAGTTTCCTATCGTGGAAACTGAGGTTATTGATTTTAGACCTTTCTTCTTTTCAAATATATGGAATCAATGCTATTAATTTCCCTCTAAGCACTGCTTTTGTATGTCCTACAAATTTTCATAAGTGGTGTTTTCATTTTCATTCAGCTCAAAATATTTTTAAATTTTTCTTGAGATTTCTCTTGATCTATGTGGTACTTAGAAGTTTGTTTTTCAGGGGCTGGCCCCGTGGCCGAGTGGTTAAGTTCGCGCGCTCCGCTGCAGGCGGCCCAGTGTTTCGTTAGTTCGAATCCTGGGCGCGGACATGGCACTGCTCATCAGACCACGCTGAGGCAGCGTCCCACATGCCACAACTAGAAGAACCCACAACGAAGAATACACAAGTATGTACCGGGGGGCTTTGGGGAGAAAAAGGAAAAAATAAAATCTTTAAAAAAAAAAAAAAAAAAAGAAGTTTGTTTTTCAATCTCCAAGTATTTGAGGATTTTCCAGCTGTCTTTCTGTTATTTGTTTCTGAGAGAAGACGTATCATTTCTATTATTTTAATATTGTGAAAGTTTCTTACAAATATGATCTATCTTAGTGAATATTCCATATTAGCTTAGGAAGAATATGTTTTCTTCTGTTCTTGGGTGATGTAATCTATAGATGTCCATTAGATCAAGTTGATTGATGGTGTCATTGATTTCAACTCCATCTTTACTGATTTTCTCTCTGCTGATTCTGTCCATTTTTGATAGAGGGATGTTGAAGTCTCCAACTATAACAGCAGATTCATCTATTTCTTCTTATAGTTGTATCAGTTTTGCCTCATGTATTTGATGCTCTGTTCTTAGGTGCATACACATTAAGAATCATTATGTCTTCTTGGAGAATTGACACCTGTATCATTAGGTACTGGCACTCTTTATCCCTGATAACTTTTCTTAGTCTGAAGTCTGTTCTTTCTGAAATTAATATAGCTACTACTGCTTTCTTTTTATTAGTATTAGCATGGTATATCTGTTTTCCATACATTTGCTTTTAATCTATATATGTCTTTATATTTAAAGTGGGTTTCTTATAGACAGCATATAGTTGATTACTGCTTTTTGATTCACTTTGACAATCTGTCTTTAAAGTGATTATTGATATATTTGGATTAATATCTACCATATTTGTTACTCTTTTCTATTTGCTGCCCCTGTTCTGTTTCTCTTTTTGTATTTCACTTTTTTCCTGCCTTTTGTGATTTCAGTGAGCATTTTACATGATTTAATTCCCTCTCCTTTTTAGCATATTAATTATACTTCTTTTTTTACTCTTTTTAGGAGTTGCCTTAGAGTTTGCAATACACATTTACAAGAAATCCAAGTTTACTTCAAATGACACTATACCACTCATGGGCAATGTAAGTAACTTGTAATAACAAAATATTCCTAATGAGTCCCTCTTGTGCCTTGTATCATTGCTGTCATTAATTTCAATTGTACATGAGCATACATCAGCCTATACATACAAATATATATAAATGTGCACACACACAAGCATACATAGTCAGTAATAGTGTTGTTATCATTATTTTGAACAAACTATTATCTGTTAGAGCAATTAAGAGTAAGAAACTAAAAGTTTTTATTTTATCTTCACTTATTCCTTCTACTATGTTTTTTTTCTTTACTTAGATCTGTGTTTCTGATACTCCAGCAGTATAGAATGTACCTCCAGTTTCAAGGATCTCCTCTGTGTTGCTCACTATTATGTAACCAGCACCTAGAATGAATAAGAAAATGAAAGACTGTCCTATAGAATATTGCCATTGTCTTTATTGCAGGTGTCACACTCATATCACTATCGCAGGCTCTAAGAACAATATGGCTGCATATGTGTTTCAAGGTATTGATGCCTTTAGCATCAAGTGACATTTAGTGAAATCAAAGAGAAGGAATACTACATTGAAAATGTGTGGTAACTTTGCATTCTGAAGTTTGTGATTGCTCACAGAAAGAACACAGTTAGGCAACCATACAAAGAGTTTTAGGACGTATTAAACTTATGTTTTAGTTCCCTTTAAAATGCCAATCTCCACAATTTACAGGCATGTTAATCTCCCCATTGAATACATTAGAAGAACACAAATATCTGAGTTTCTCTGAAACTAAGTATCCCACGGAAACTCACAACTTTAAACAGAAGAGAGCCCAGTGCAGCATTTTCTATGAGTCACATCTTAAGGTTCTTAGGCGTATCTTTATTTCTTTAAGGGTATGAATAAAAGTGAACTTTATATTACAAGCATAAAACTTCAGAATAAACTAGGGAAATGATTTGTACTATTAAACACAATCACTGAGTACTTTTTAAAACGTGAATTATTTTTCTTCCTCAATTCTGATCATTACTTTACATCTTTAATTCAGTTGGTGAGAGTGCATGTAGGAACTCTTGGTATAAAATTTCTACCCATCTTGTCATCTAGAAGGAAAAGTTCCATTTCTACCTTCACACTGTGGCTGGCGGAGATGCCTTATTCTTAATACTGTGAGATCCTTAGAGGAAAATATCTATATAAACATAAGATATCATTTTAGGGAAGTTGTAGAACGTTGAAACATTTTTAAAAAGTAACAATAACAATAAAGGCTCTCAGAATTACAAAAAATGCCTTCCTTACAAAGAGCATCTTACGTGCATCAAAGATCAATAGGAAGGGACCAACCCTGTGGTGCAGTAGTTAAGTGTGCATGTTCCGCTTAGGCAGCCCAGGGTTCACTGGTTCAGATCCTGGGTGTGGACATGGTACCACTTGGCAAGGCATGCTGTGGTAGGCGTCACACATATAAAGTAGAGGAACATGGGCACGAATGATAGCTCAGGGCCAGTCTTCCTCAGCAAAAAGAGGAGGATTGGCAGCAGATGTTAGCTCAGGGCTAATCTTTCTCAAAAAAAAAAAAAAAAGATCAATAGGAAGAACAAATCAGTGGTATTTAATTATGACACTTGTGAACAAAGGTTAGGATGGAAATAGGAATGCTTAATATTGGAGGCTGTAGCTGAAGACTACTAGACAAGATATTTGTGCAGGCTTATTGGCCCATTTCATGATATTTAAATGCCATAGTTTTCCACATTTATCCAGGTTTTGGCATGCAAGTCTAAAGAACTGTTTTGTCTGTGAAAATCTCTTATTTGAACAAAGATAGACTAAGAAAACAAATCCATGGTAGAAAATTTTGCAACCTGCTGAAATTAATTTGAGTAATTTGGAGAGATGTTTATTCATCACAGCAGTTTCAGAGATGTATATTATTATCAATTGGCCTGTTCCTATGGTGAACAGGAGTAAAGAGAAAGAGCTTTCTGAGAACAAAGTGCTTCACCATGGGGACTAGATTAACTCCTTAGGAGCGATGGGTCTTATGTACAAGTAACCTCTTCTATCATGGTAAGTGGTTTCCTAGAGACTAGATGAAGTTAATTTATCAGACTGCAGCTATAATAACAAAAGTAATCATACAATTTCCATTCGTTTCAGTTGATTTCTACGGCATATTTTGTTTGTATAATCACAAATTCTAATTTAAAACAGAAAAAAAATGCCTCCACACAGAGAAGAAAAATAGTACTTCCAGAAGCAAGGGAACAAGACGGTTTGCTGAATGAATGTTTCGTCCTGTTGCTTATTCATTACCTGATTCTAAGACAGACATTTTTGCTTTCTTTTTAAAAGATCAATTATGGTACAGTTCAGTTTGTAGCTCAATCTATTTTGAATTAACTTAAAGAAAAAGTATGTGAGTTTAGTATTCTTAATATAGAATTGAAATATTAAGACACAGCAACGTAAGTATATTCAGTTGAGTAAAATTCGTTGTTTATAACAAAAGGCAAATGATATCTATATAATTTATTTTGTTTTTCTTAAACTCTTTCTGAGGTTTCTGAATTTTTACCAGTTTTTATTAAATTATTTTTTAATTTAGCAGGCTTTATTTACCCAAACCCAGTCCCTTTCTTTGTCAAATTTTGTTAATTACAAATCCTTGTCTTCTACAAAGTGTTTCAGAAGCCTCAAAAACTAAATAGTTTCTGTTAAGAAACCATGGTCCTTTCAATTGATCTCATCCTTTTAATTCCGAATGTCTTATTACTCTCCTGAATCTATATACACACACATACACACATGTATATATGCATATACATAAGTAAATATACATGTATATGCATATAAACAAGTGAATATATATTTATGTAGATATAGATACATGTATCTATATCTATAGAGATGGATAAAATAGATAGATTGATAGACAAGGCCCATTCATATTGTACTATTATATGATATTTATGGGATTAAAATTATAGTTAGTACTTTCCTTCAATGTTTTTAGATTGGCCAAATGCCCATAACACAAAACAACATAATCTGTATTCTTGAGACAGGGATTTCATTTCGCTAAATCATCAACTACTCAGGCAACCTTGTCATTGCAATTAAACATGCCTTTTAGTGTTTTATGTCTCATTGACATCTCATTTCTCCAATTTACTGCACTGGCTACTGGGGTGTAACAAGTGTTTTGAAATTTGTTGAAAAGAGCTGAAGCAATAGCAATGAAAACTAGCAAAAACTGCCACTATTGGGAGTTTGATTTCAGATATGGATATAGATACAGAGATACAATTACAGATATAGAACAACATACAAAATATCAAGCACCTACTATGCACTGGCCTCCAAGAGACGCTATAATAGACCACATTTGAAAGGATTGAATCAGAAAGATGGGAAAAGTTACGTAGTTTCTTTTTACTATTTATTTGTTCCACTCTTTCTTTCTCCATTGTCAGCTTCCAAAAGGAGTGAAAGCTCTGTTTCACCTCTCCCTAAGATTCCTGTTTCTCCTTCACATCTATCTTCAGTGAGGTGAGAGGAAGAACAGCATTTCCTCAGTGTAGAGGTTAAAAATGGTCATTAATAAAAGTTGAGGACAGTCAACAAAGGATCGCAATGAAATTCAATAACAATGATAAAAAGAAAGTGAAGACAAGATGTAGTTCAGATCAACTGAAATGATGAAAAGTGACCTACAGATAATCAAGTGTTGACTGTAGAACCAAATGCTGCCAAACTAAAGACCTGACAAAGCAATCCTATCATTTCCATTTAGGTTTGAATAAAATATTTCTTAGTATGTTATCTTATGTTAATGTCATATTTCTTTAGCCTAAAAACCTCCTAGAATTTTAAATCTGTCATCATCCTGGATTAATTAAAGGGAACTCTCTGTGTGCACGAATGTCTACTAAAGGGCAGGTGCTGATTCTGGTACAAATAGTACAGTGGTAAAACAGGTATATATGACTTTGCTATTATTACCACTTTTGCAATTATTTCCCCAGGGCCTTAAACAATCAAATTAAATTTTTAAAGAGATGATATGACAGCAGCGCTTGAAGTAAATCTAAAGATATGAAAATCATTTTCTTAGCATCTCAGAAATTCAGCTTTATCTTTATCTGTTCCTTGTTAGTGCCAGTGTAATAATTCATAAATGGTCCTTAATTGTCCTCAGGCTACGAGAAATGAAAGAGAGATGATAAATATGGTAAACATTAAATACCAAAACATTACATACTTTAAACTAACAGCATCTCAGACCTGCGAAGACACTGCCTTTAGAGAAAACTTCTGTTGTGTTCTCTAGCATCACCTCACCCTATGGGGGCAAAGTGTTAGCCAGCTAATGGGACATGCTTACCCAGAGGTCAGAATCCACTTCTAGACAACTTGGATCCCTGAAATTATCTGCGACTTTCAGCAGATAATTAATTTGCTAAGGTAACAAAACAAATAGGGGTCTGGATTCTAAATCTGAATCTAATTGCACAATTTGTGTTCTTATCTATTTTCTGTACAGAATTAACAATTTATACAGTCTTGTTATTTAAAAAATTTACTCCATAATTTTAAGAACCAAGAAAAATGAAAATATCATTCTAAATTTCTCAGTATTTCCCATGTATCAGTTCTTAAGTACTACCTTCTAGACATCCACCACCATGCTCACTCAAAACTGGATCAAATTCTTTCAGTTTAACAAGTTATTTTCAGTGTTATTCAATTCTGACCAATTTGATTTAGATTTGAAGACCAATTACATTTTCTGAAAGCAATAATTTAATTTTGTTCCCCCAGATATCAGGCATTATGCATCAAGCCCCTTATATCCATATTGTCTAATATGGATTAAACTATGCTAGGTTTATTTGCTTAGTGTTTTCATACGTCTTTATTTTTTTCTGTTTCTTCTTATTTGCAACTTTCTGTGCCCTAGTATTTAAGCTGCATCTCTTGTAAGAAGCATTTAATTTTGTTTTTATCCATTCTGCTGCTGTTTTAATTGGAACATTTAGTCCATTTATATTTAATATAACTAGTGACATGTATGGGTATATATATATATATCTCATCTTATCATTTATTTTCTGTTACTCACTTTTTATATCAGCTTATTTTCCACTTCTACTGACTTATAAGTTACACTTTCTTTTACCATTCTTTTACATTCCTCTGGAGATTACAAAACGCATCCTTACTATATTATAATCTACTGCTTCATAACCATTTTAATTACATGATTTTTCTTTTCTGCCTTTTGTGCTATAGCCACTTATTTTAATTCTACATTTTATACCCAAATTATTACTATTATTATATATATCCACTCTTACTATTATATAGTGTATTCAATATTCATTTAGATTGATCCATATATTTACCATCTCCTCTGCTCTTCATTCCTTTCAAAGTTTTCATGTTTCCAACTAGGATCATTTTCCTTCCAGCTGAAGCACCGTCTTTATTATTCTTTTTGGTGTCGTTTGCCTCTCAGGTTTGCTATAATGGATTTCTTTTTAATCTTTTGTTTAATTTTGAGAGAAAGTTTTACTGAACCTATGATTCTAAGCGGTCAGTTATTTTCTTTCAGCATTTAAAAGGTTAACACTATACTGTGTACTCTTCTACGTTATGACTCTTAAGTGGTCAGCTACTTGTCTTAGTGCTGCTGCATTAATGGTAATGTGATTTTATCCCCCATCTGCTTTTTAAAATTTGTTCTTTGATTTTGTTTTTTAGGTTCATACAGATTTTGAATATACGGCTGCGTATTTTCATCATTCTGCAAATGCTCTGCCAGTATCTGTTCAGATATAGTTTCTGCCTTAGTTTCTCTCTCTTTCTCTTCTAAGTTTCCATTTATAAATTGTTTTTTATGCTCTTTTGTGTATTTTCTTTTCTTTGTGCTCTCTGTGCATCATCCTGGGTACTTTCACCCCATCTATCTTTTAGTTCACTAATTTTCTTTTCTGCTATGTCCAACCTTCTACCAAATCTGTCTTAATTTTATAAATTTATTTTAATTTATAGATGCTTCATTTAATTATTTTTTAATAAATTTTAATTCTTTGGTGAAATTTTCATCTACTATTTCATTTTTTTTTTAAGATTTTGTTTTTTCCTTTTTCTCCCCAAAGCCCCCCAGTACATAGTTGTATATTCTTTGTTGTGAGTCCTTCTGGTTGTGGCATGTGGGACGCTGCCTCAGCGTGGTTTGATGAGCAGTGCCATGTCTGCACCCAGGATTCGAACCAACGAAACACTGGGCCGCCTGCAGCGGAGCGTGCAAACTTAACCACTCGGCCATGGGGCCAGCCCCTCATCTGTGTTTTTAACATTTATCAAAGCTATTTTAAATTCCAAGACTGCTAGAGCTAAGCCTATTTCTATTGTTTAATTTTTGTTGTTGTTACTGGTTTGTATTTGTGCTATGTGTGTGTGTGTGGTGTGTGGTGTGTGTATGTGTGTGTGCATGGCTGTATCTTGATATACCTAGTAATTTTTGGTTGAATGTCATGTTTTCTGTATGATAAATAATAAAGGTTTTGGGGCAGCTCTGGTGGCCTAGTGGTTAAATTCAGCACGCTCCACTTCAGCGGCCCCAGTTCAGTTCTCAGGTGTGGACCTACACTGCTCTATTATGGGCCATGCTGCACTGGTGGCCCACACCCTAAATAATAGAGGAAGATTGGCATGGATGATAGCTCAGGGTAAAGAAGAGGTTTTCAATGATGTGATCTTCCTCCAGAGAGAATTTATCATTTCCTCTGAAAGGCTCATAGAGTTAGGAGAAAATTACTTTAATTCATTGGGTAATCATCTGATTAAAGGTTGGATTAAACATTTTCTAAGGTTCCGCTCATCTCTGGTTTGCTCTGGTTTTTAGAACGCGTTCTACAGGGATCCCAAATGAGAGGCTGCTGTACTTACTGAGGACCTTCTCTTTTAGCAGGTCCTGGACTCAGTTTTTTCTCTTCAGGAGTATGAGATTGTATAAAGTTTCCCTTTGCTCTTCAGAATATTTTACTTAGATTTTGGGCCTCTTTTACCACGAAGTTTAAGATTTTGTCTAGCGCCAAGGAGCAAAATTGTTGAATATCAAGTTCACGTCCTTGAACTTCACTTTTGAATCAACATTTGATTCTTGGTTGCTTTGACAGCTCTGACTCTGTTTTCTGCTTCTGCAGCCCTAGATAATTGCCCAAATTTCTGCTTTTCTTAAAAGCTTTGTTGACCCCTTTCTTGTGGGCTTCTGTCTCACTTGTTGAGATCCAGCATCATATCCATAATCAGCAACTCTCCCAGGAGAAAATTGGCTTCTGAAGCACAAGTTCTCTTTTTCCTACATTTCCTACTTTCCAAGGTCTTATCCCTTCAAGTTCTGATTGATTTGGCAGCTCACCGATATCTTCAAACATATTTTTTAAAAAATATTGTACCTGGATTTTCTACATATTCTTGACTGGAGCACTGGTCTGTTACAGGATAAATACTCCATAGCCTAAATCAAACGTCTCCAGAAAACAATAGTTTACGAAGGAGAAACATTAATTTCTATTGTGGTAGTAGAAATTTATAGAACTGACAACAAACTAAAAACAGACCTCACGTTCAGGTGAGCAATTTATCTAGTTTTATAATAATTATCTTTTTCCCAACCCCTAATTTAAAAGATTCTGCATCAAATAAATATATAACTATTATTCTGCTTTCTTTAACCATATTCCATCTCCAGTCCATGGAATTGATGCTTAAATATTTAATTATTAAAGAAATCATCGAGAACTGTTAACTCGTTTGTGACTAATGGATTCTAACTTAAGGTTAATTTACTTACACTGAAGATAAAATCACTATATACTTCTGGCCCACATTTTAAAGCCCTTCCTGTCTTGTATTTAACTGAAGTCCTTTTACTGGCTATTATTATAAATAAAGAAATTTTAGAACAAGTCCGCTAATTACTTCACAGATCCCTCAATAGATTGGCATTGGCATTATGCACAGAGAACAAGTTTGCTTTATATTTTTCATTTTATTTTTTTGTGAGGAAGATTGTCTCTGAGCTAACATCTGTTGCTAATCTTCCTCTTTCTGCTTGAAGAAGATTGTCCCTGAGCTAACATCTGTGTCACTCTTTCTCTATTTTGTATGTGGGATGCCTCCACAGAATGGCTTGATGAGCAGTGTGTAGCTCCATGTCCAGAATCCAAACCCAAAGACCCTGGGCCACCAAAGCAGAGCTCGAAAACTTAACCACTATGCCACAGGGCTGACCCTAAATTCGGGTTTTAATTGAGTTTTATTTGACAGAGTGGAATATAGAGACCCTCTAAGGGGGACACAATCACATGTGTGACTAATTGTAAGACAGAGAAGACAGAGATATGTATTAAAACTGGGCTACAATGATCATTCTGTTGACTTTGAATTATTAGATTTTAAAAATATTCTAAGATTTTATACAGAACATAGTCTACTAATATTTTTTCAGAAGGAGATATCTATTTATGTAGATTTTAGAAGTTTTCCTTAGCATTCATAGCTTAAAATAATAAAGAGATTATTAATTTAAAAGTCTTCAAATTTGAGGTAAGCCGATGATTACCTATGTAAGCTTAATTTTTACAGATTATGGTCATAATAAACTATCTGATAAAATATTAATGGAGGGGCTGGCCTGATGGTGTGGTGGTTGGGTTTGCATGCTCTGCTTTGGCAGCCTGGGGTTCACGAGTTCGGATCCTGTGCATGGATCTACACTGTTCCTCAAGCCATGCCGTGGTGGCATCCCACATGCAAAATAGAGGAAGATCGGCACAGATGTTAGCTCAGGGACAATCTTCCTCAAGCAGAAAGAGGAAGATTGGCAACAAATGTTAGCTCAGGGCCGATCTTCCTCCCCCAAAAAGGAAATCATTGAAAGGTTTTAATGTAACATATACTTTTTTATAATACTACAGTCTATCTATATCAAACACCATCCTTTGATTATTGACATTTTATGAAAATTCTTTATTCCAATTATTTTCTTCCTATATATGGAAAACAAATTAATTTAAATAACATTAAAAGAGACATATCTTGTAAGGAACAAGGAAGACATTTCTATGGCAAGAGTATCCGCAGATTCGGTTTGGGTACGTTTCTGTTTATGTCATTTACTTGATAGATATACTTATCTCTGCTTAAATATAAAACTAGTTCTCTGCCATAATAACAAACACCTCAAAGGATTATGGTTTCTATATACCCATAAACAAAAAAGAAAGTTCAATTCTTTGATGATAATGTATGATGACATGTTACTGTGACAAAAAGCAATGTATGAGGCTTAATATTTTCCACAGAGACTACACTCCAAAAACACTATGTAATGTAATAAAGGATAACACACTCTTTCTGTGCCTCCAGACATAGATAATTTGTAAGTCCAAGATTTGAATAGATTTTTAGGTGAGCAAAAAATATTTCTATTTTCAGATGGAGCATTCTTTTATATCTACCATGTTGTTTTTGTGCACATGTTGATTGTCATTTAGAAGCAAGTGAGAACATTGAAGTAGATTGAACACGTCGTGAAAACACATTATTTTCCACTGAACATATGTTTAACTTGTGTGAATTCCAATTTCTTTATTCAGAAGTTGGATTAACTGTGTAAAGCCATGTCTCGAATACCACTCTAACTGTCTGCATTTTATTAATATGTGATTAAGCAAATGTTGACTGAGCTAGGGCTCAGACGGGGAGATTCTTAGTGAAATAATAAGGACACCAAATGTGGTTTATGTAACAGAACTAAACTAAACACATTTCGTTTTCCAGAGGTTAACGTACAGGATTTTGAAGAAGAAAGCCACATAATAGTATAAGGCCTACTTCCTGGTTTTATTATAGATTGAAATTGCCCAAGATAGATTCAGTATTCAAAGAATTTCCTGCGACATGAACATGACTGGAAAAATAATTTTCAACATTAAATTTGGTGAACTGCTGAACTTTGTTAATATTTTTTGCAGTGTTCAATTTAATTTTAATAAATTGCATAGCTCTGGCAGCAGAGAGAGGTCTAAAGATTGAAAGCCTGAATAGGTCAAAGGAAAAGTTGGCTTGCCAATGCAAGCCTGTTAAAACACTAACTAGAAAATTAGGCAGGAAAAACAGTTTAAAAAAATATTGTGAGTATCTTTGATCATCAGCTGGTTGAAAAGAAGTAATATGACAAACAGGAAATTACAAAGAATAACTATTTTGACTGTAGTGGAAATAGCGACTTAGGTAGCCACATTTCAAACTACATGCAGAATATTTTTCCGGAATTTAAAGAAAAAGTATCCAGATGTCTAAACATTCTACTCAATACAGCTTTTATTTAGAGTTTGGCAAGCCTTCAGAAAACTAGTAGTCAAGTTTAGCTGGAATACTTTTTCCAGCCTATTTACATAATTTCATACATATTTTATGCTTCTGCATTACATATTTTTAGCAGTGGCCATATTTAATTTTAGGCTTTCTGCAAATGTTCTATTTGTTTGCATGAATTATTTTATTGCTTCCCATCAATACGTTCGGTGGATAAACTCAATCCTTAAACCTCTGAACAACCCCTGCAAACAGTGGTGAAGACAAACTTACGTAACAACACCATTAAATCTACTAACAAGTGTCTCCGCATAATTGTAACATACTGCTCTCAAATAGGAAAAATTTCACCCCAAGGAAAGAAGTGAAATACTCTCCTATTTACAAATTTCACACAAGTGTGTTTACTTTTAGGATTTAAAAATGCTATATAAACAAGATTTGCCTTATGGATATATTACAGCATATTGGACATTTTGGTCTAAGGTAATTACATTATAAAACTTCCCTTATAAAATTTTTATTATGAAAATATAAGAATACAAAAAACTAGCAGGTGCTCAATAAATGATTGTTAGAATAGCAACAAAAATAGCAAATAAGTCATTTATTTGTAGTATTTGATTAAAATTTAACAGCCAGTTACCTTTTGTGTTAGATACTACAATCATGCCAGTCTTTAATATGAACAATCTTAGCCATATGGACATTTGGTGCTGTGCCTAAGGTCACAAAGCTAATAAAATTTAGAACCAATATTCAAATCCATTTAGTTGGACTTGAGAGACTTTACATTTAACCACTCTACTAAAAAAAATAGGGAAGAATGAAGAAAACAAAACAAACAGCAAGAACAGAACAAAAGGATTGGCAAACAATTAACCCAAATCAGTTGGGAACATAGCAACAATTGCAAGATCCACCTTCATATATTCATGGACGCAGTCAAGAAGAATTTCTCAGATAACACAAGAAAGGGATAGGAAAGGATCAGAATAAACAGTTCCTGATTTTAGGGAGTAGAGTCTAGGTGGCAAGTATACCAGTCAGGGTCTTTATCTGCAAGCAACAGAAACTTGTGGCTTATTTAATCGGAGATGTGTTGAAAGTTTATCACACAATTCACAGACGACTTGGGAATACTGGAGGACTGGGGTGGAAAATGGTCAAGAACTAAGAAGATCATGCAGACATAATCCCACCACAGAGATATTCCACTGAGGACTCACTGTTATCCCCACTAGACCCTTGATGCTGCAGGTCACATCATCAGTTCAAAGAACACTGGATGCTAGATTTGTGCTCTGAAACCGCTAAAACCGCGTTGCTAGTGTCCTTGCCAGAGAAGGATCACCCTGTATCTGTTTCTTTCCATCAATGCTCTGATGCAGGTGGCATGGATGGCTGATCCTTCCTATCATGCCCATATGAAGGATTTGCAATGAAGCCTGAAAAAAATGAGTATATAATATATCAGTTACAGCTTAACCAGAGGAGCAGAACCAGTAAGAGATATACGTGCATGTGTATATACATATGTGTGTGTGTGTGTGTGTGTACTTATTACAGGGTTGAAAGCTAAGCAAACCCAAAGCCACAAGCAAGCAGTCAGGATGGGCAGGTCCAGAGGACCCAAGAGAGAGAAATGACAGTCCCAGCTGTGGCTTAGAGTCCCTAATTTTCAGGAAGGGCCTATTTCCTCTTTAAAAGGCTCACACCGCATTTATTCAGGCCCAACCAGGATAATCTCTCTTTTTGGTTAATTGAAAATCAACTAAGTGGGGACTATAATTGCATCTGCAAAATTCCCTTACAACAACACATAGATTAATGTTTGATGGAATAACTTTGAGAAGGTGCATATATGCCAAAAGTGGCTGTTTTCTCCCTACATTCTTCAATTTTCACTAAAGGAACATCCTTATATTTCACCCTAACTGGAAACCTACCATAAAGGAAATTCTTGAGAATGTAGTTCAGCTTGCCCATGGGGACACATTACTAAACCATTAGAATCCACCTTTTGTCAACCTGGTATGTGTACACATATATGTATACAGATCAAATCAAAATCAAAAACATATAATTACAACTATTACATAAGTCTTGTTTCTGCAACTGGCATATGATCACAGCTAGCATTTATAACTACTTTTTCCACTACCCATTCTGCATTCCCTTTGGCCTCAGTAAATACTCCGTCCGATCATGGTTCTTTGCCTAGGGGGGTGATCCACATTGTCATTTTTGAAGGGTATTGCTCATAGCCTTGCTTAAAGTGGGCTTCAGTTTTCCATTTACTTTCATCCAGGACAGAATATCACCTGTATTCCAGATGTACTCCTCTTTCCTCCCCTTGTTTAATAGCAACTCAATTTCCCCTTCACAGTCAGGATCAATCACCCCAGGCAGTACAGTTAACTCCTTTCTTTGCCTGATGATTCAGAGGCATGAGAAGACTAACATGTCCAGGTGTCAGTCTAAACATCCAGTTTAATAGAACCATTGCCATGTCCTGGTGGAAGTATTCTTCCCATTGGAACTAAGACCTCTAGACTAGCAGAGCCTAAAGTCATGGGGACAGGAGGAAATGTTTTGCAGTAGATCATTAGAAGTAATAGGGAAACCACTCCTAGTTCCACTACATCATTCCTGACTATGGGAGAAACAGAACAATATACTAGACACATGTTTAGAGCATATATCACATCCTTGAGGACAGTGCCCCACCCCTGTAAGGTATTGTCACATATCTAGCACTGTAACTGAGGCTTCAAAAGGCTATTCCACCTTTCTATCAAGCCAGTTGCTTTAGAATGGTGGAACATGCTAAGATCAGTGAACTCCACGAGCATGGGCCCATTGTCACACTTTATTTGCTGTGAAATGAATTTCTTGGTCATAAGCAGTACTCCATGGAGTACCGTAATAGTGGACATGACATCCAATTAGTCTATGGATGGTAGTTTTGGGAGAATCATCACAGGTGGGAAATACAACTCCATATCCAGAGTTAATATCTATTCCAGGAAGAACACTGTGCTGCCCCTTCCATAGTGGAAGTTGTCCAATGTAATCAACATGACACCAAGTGGCTGGCTGACCATGCTGGGGAATAGTACTCAGTGTTGACCTCCGATTCTGGCAGATCGGCACTCACCTGTGACTGTATCTAGGTCAGCCTTAGTGAGTGAAAGACTGTGTTGCTGAGCCCAGGCCTAACCTCTATCCCTGCCGCTATGGCCAGTTTGTTGATGAACCTGTTGGGCAATGACAACAGAAGCTTGAGAAAGACAGACTGGCATCCACAGACTGAGTCATCCTAACTCCCTGATTACTTAAATTCTTTACTTTTTAGGTCATCTTTTGGTGAGCATTCACATGCGACGCAAATATCTTGACATTCTATACACATTTAGAGAGGTCTGTTCTCATATGTCTTACCCAGACCTCCTTGCCATCAGTTTTCTGGTTGTGTTCTAAGTCCCTAACTAACCAGCCAAACGATTAGCCACAGCTTATGAATTGATATAGGTTTGTGCCACTGTCCATCTATCTATCCAGGGAAAATGAATAACCAAAGGGTCGTTTGAAGATTTTCCCACTTTGATGATTTCCCTTCACCACTGTTATTCAGAGCTGTCTCAGAGTGGGGCTGAAGTATTGCAACTGTTGACTCTCAGGTGGTGCCTGCACCATCAGTTGAACAAACTCAAGTTTTTATTTCCTCAGTAAACTAGTCTTAGGGAACTTCTCATGAGACCATAGGTGTTGACTGAGAGAAAGAAAAGTAATGTATCAGGAGTGGGGGCCATGAAAGGCCACTTCCTCGTGTAACTTAACTTGTGCATTCAGGGTTTGTTTGAGTCTGATCTGGTGTATACCACTTATATTTGATGATGGAGTGCTGCTGTGCTCTCCCAGTCTTATGACCTCGTGGGTGAGACAACATCCAGTTCATGACAGGCAGTTCAGTTTACAGGGTCTATGGACAAGCAACTAGTCTCTCCTAAGGCCCAGGCACAAGGCAAAAGCTGTTTCTAAAGGGAGAGTAGTTGTCTACAGAGAATCTGCAATTTTGCTCCAATATTCTAAGGGTATGTGCTCTCATTTACCTATTTAGTCTTGTCATAGGCTCTAAAAAGCATCCCTATAAGCAGGAAGAAGAAACCAGGCAGACTCTGTAACATTTTGCTTGGAATTCTCCTTCATTACATGGCCAAGTTCATCATTTACAAGGTCTGTTTTCAACCTAACTGCAAGAGGAAATTTTTCTAAGTTATTTGTTACTACCTGACGACCATTTCTTTTCTTCCACTTTCCAATAACATTTTCTTCACGTCCTTTTGAGCCCTCACCAGCAATGTCATAAAGGCTTGATTTTTACTAACAGTCAAGTTGAGGCAATTTAGGCTTTCTCTATTATGAGCCTCAAAATTCTTCCAGCGAGCTTCCGGCCCAGCATGTGAGAACTTTAGAAGTCACCACTCTGTCTTAACAACAAATAAAAAGCTGAAAAAAATGAAAAACCAACAACTCTTCTTAGATCCCTCCGAGAAATGTGATCACATGGCAAACTGTAGCCCCAAAAGCTGGAGAGACAGACCAGGAGACACAAAGAATCATAACGTACGGGAGCAGAAACCTAAGAGCAGAAACCTCCTCAAGAACAAGTGCCAGGGGCGGGCAATGCAAACTGTAATTGACGAGTTGCTGGAGGCTCAGTGTGGACAAGTCTGAGAGGTAAAACCTCCAGGAGGACCCTATCAGAGAGGGGCCCCCACACTTTTGTAAGTTTTATATCCAGGAGTTCTACTAGGTCCTCACAGGGAATATCAGACAAAAATTTTTCTCATGCTTCTGGCAGAGGGAGGGGGAAAGGAACCATTTTGAAATACTTCAGAGCCTTGTGTTCTTAATAAGGCCTGCCCTCAGGAGAAACTGTCTAACCAGAGCCTAACCTGCATGGGTGTTATCAGAGCACAACCTACCTAGTGGGAGGGAAATACCCAACTCCAGCCCCCTCTAGCCATCCTATCTCATCTAAGCAGGAGGGGGCTGGAGAGATAATTGAGAAGCACTAATGAAGGTCACGGTCCAGGGATACAGGCTCACCAAAAGACTGAGTCCTCTTCATAGGACTATGGAACCCTTCCCCTCCGCGATACCTTATCAGTACTTGGGTAAATTGAAGAAGGGCTCCTGTTATTCTGAATGGCATAAGAGCACCTTTGAACATAATTTTAAAAATCATTGTAACCTATGTCACAAATTGTAGCTGGGGAGAAATGTTTTTACTGAATGAAGAAAAACAGATGCTTCAACTATAAGACAGTACCTTGTGGCCTGAATTGTATTCCATATTTTTATTTCTATTCAACAAAGGAAGTGTTTATCCCTTTCAAGATATAGAGGGAGTACAGGACCCAGCTGAGTAATTTTAAGCTAAGTATTATATTGCTTTAATATCAATAGGATAAGAATAGTGTCTTAGGGGAAGTTAGTTTCATGGCAAAAGCATTAAAACTCAAAACTACCTTCTTCTGAAAAGCCCTGCAACTTGTTTTCTTATATAGTGTCACCTCTGAAGAATCTCTGTCTTTTCCCCCTGTTATTTTCTCCTTTAGTTGTTTGCTAGCAGTTATTTGGCTCTTCCTCATTCCAATTGTCTTTATTGTTCATATTGTAATGTTATGCATAATACCCAAGAGAAACCAGAGGAAAAGCAGTTACTGTCTCAAATATAGAAGTGACTTTTTAGTTAAATCAGGATATCTTGTGTTTCTCAGCTATCTTATCTTTAAAATGGGAACATTCAATTTAGAAAATGTGTTGAGATTCAGATAATACCGAATAATTCCTACATAATCAAGAGAAAACACTTTAAAAATTGTCACATTCTCATCCATAAACCTATGTCTGCCATTTTTGGAAGCCAATTCTGATGCTGTATGGTTTTCCGCTTCAAGTTTTTGTTCTTCCCATTCCTTTATAGCAAACCGTGTAGCATTAAGAGTTTGTTAAGGTGTCATGACTTTGTTAAATTAACGTTTGTTAAGTGGAGCCCAGTAGGCTGGATGGTGAGCCACAGTTCAACAAAAACCACAAGAAAAATTAAAACACGGAAGTTTATTACTCACAGGTCCTGGAGGAAGAGTGGGTCATACAGGAAGGTCAAGGCAGAGTGCAGGCAGAGAAAAAGGCAGGACCTGGGGCACAGGTCCCCTTTATTAGGGGCCGTGGGTGGAGCGCTTTGGGATTCCCGGGCTAAGTCCGGATTAGTCAATTCAAACCAAAAAGAGCAGGATTTTGGTAAGCTACACGGGGATTTTACCTAAGGGACACACAAGGGAAAGGCCTTGGGAGGTGGAAGGCACTGTTGATCACAAGGGCTGTTGGGGAAGTCCTATCACGAATTTACATTTGCTTGTGACTTTGCTGGCTGTTACCGAGGCTGACCATGTGGTTGCCTGAAGGGACTCGTGTCAGTTGAAGGCCCCTAAAGGCCACTTGGCCAAACAAAATGGATACCAAGGCAGCAATACAAGGGTGTAGCTTGGCTAAACTCTCAAAATAAGGTATTCCCTCATTAAGTTCCAGGAATGTTTGCTGTGTCTCATTAAAATCTCTCTAGACTTTACTTGGAGATGCAATTCTGTTCAGATAAATTGTTTAATTTGCTCTTTTTATATGCTCACATCATCATCCCTACCACTACCACCACTACCACCATCATTGTCATCTATTATAAACAACTTTTGTGTCATCAAAGAAATGCTTAATTCTTTGTTGATCCACTGGGCTGCTCTTGATACGTGGTATCTGTGACTACACTTAAATTTTTGCTATGTCATTTTTATTATGTATCACAACATAATCTAGCATAAGTGTAAGTAGAATCCCTTTTTCTCCAATATTTGCTCATGAGCCTTTCGAATTTTATTTATCATAAGTAGAGAAGAAGATTTTCTAAAAAAGAGAGAAATTTTAAATAATAGCTAACTTTTCTTGAGGGTGCTAAAAGATATGAATGCACTACTTCATTTTTATTTTGAATATAAGCCTATGAAATGTCATTATGGTTATACCTGGTATAGAGCTACAGAAACTGAGGCTTCGAGAAGCCAGGAATCTTGCCCAAGATAGCCTAGAAAGCAGTCTACTAACCCTGATTCAAGCTCAAATCGTCTAACAATGACTAATCCTAGCCACGATGCTACATACTCTGCTGTTTTGGATTGCTCTCAGTTAGAATCTGGTGAGTCTTGGCAGAGGGTAAGTGAGCCTGGAGGTGAGGTAGATTCCTGGCAGAGTAATCTGTAGTAGTCCAACCAAAAAGTCTATTTTCTTACTGTGAAATAAACATAGGCAGAGAGCATTGATATTTGACCTTCTCAAGGCATAATTTTGAGACCTTTATCAATTCTCTATATCATGAATGCTATAAAAGTATATTATTCATTTTATAAGATTAAATAAAGGAAAATAGGGACATGTTATGTAACTGCTTCAGACATATAATGACAATTATGCCTTTGAGATAATGAGTGGAGAATAACAGAGCCATATTCATATGTGAATGCTGGGCAGCTCTCTAGTTCTTTTTATTAGCGAAGAAACTTAGCCTGGGCTAAGGAGGATGCAATTAAAGTTTACGCTGCACCTATATCCTCAAAGAGTTGAAATCACTAATGTCAAACCACAAATGCCAACAGCTTTTTGACTCTTTGTTAGACCAGTTAAAGACCAGCTGAAAAACTAGAGTCTCAGGCCACTACTGCTCAGCCTCAGTGAATCACAGAATGAGTTCCTGTGACTGAATATATAGAGTAGCGTGTGAAGTGCGCCATGGGCCGATCATCTCAGCCATTCACCACCCCGTTACAGTAAGCTACTGTACTTCTTTGTTAAGAATATGAGCACATTATTCGGTATGTATAGATATCAAGAAACAACTTTTGACCTGAAGTAGTTATAGTTAAGGTGACTTATTTGATTTGGATAACTCTCACACATTTCTTTAAGAGTATCATAGATTTTGTAGTCAGTGTTTTTATTTCAGTCACTTCCTAAAGTTTTTTAAGGTTATAATTTAAGCAAGAAATTCAACATCTGTTTCAGTGGAAAATATATTTGAAGAGAACAATATCTTGTTAGTGTTTCTCAATGTTTTTAAATCCATGCTGACTTTTGATAAACAGGCATTTTTCATATTTATCGTTATATTAATTTGAAATCTTATAATAAATTATACCACACGACTACTGAAAGGCAAATCAAAATAATAGTTATTTTAAAACATGCTTTTCCAAATTATCTAAACTTCTGGAAATACGTACTTGACCTCTTGCAGGACCATCTCCTTGCTTTATGCCTGGTACCCATCCTTCTCCACTTGAGGATTTGAAACCAATTATAATTTAAATGAAACATTAAAAATAAATTAGCACCCCTCTGGGAGGAAGTTGAGGGCAGACAGAGGAGAGAAATATGTCGCAGGCAGGATGAGAAACTTTAGAGGTCAGATGTGGTGGAGATACTGCGTTTGAGAAACAGGACAGGTAGAAAGAAGCATGAGGGCACAAGGTTAGAGTGTGGAGGAAGGATGCCAACAATGAGGTAGCACATGAAAAGAAGAGAATGGACAGTGGAGGATATACACTCTCAAAATAACTTGCAAATTAGTGGCTGAAAAGTTGCCTTGAATCAGAGTATAGAATAGGGTAAGATAAGATGATGCGTACATGCATTAAAGTTTGACTAGACAATGTGACGGGTGTATGTACTGGCTTGGATCATGTCAGCCCCAAATTCACGTCCACTTAGAACTACCTTATTTGGAAATAGATTATTTGTAAATGTAATCGAGTTCCAATGAGATCATACTGGATTAGGGTGGGTCCTAAATCCAAAATGATTGGTGTCTTTATAAGAAGAGGGAAATTGGGATGCAGAGATACAAACATTGGGAGGAGAAGCCTATTTGAAGACGCAGAGGCACACACAAGGAAGAGCATCACATGAAGATGGAGGCAGCAATTGGAGTGATGAAGCTCCAAGCCAAGGAATGCCAAGGATTGTTAGCAATCACCACAATCTAGGAAGAAGAAGAGAGGAGTCTTCCGGGAGCCTTCAGAGAGAGCACAACTCAGCCAACACCTTAATGTTGGAGTTCTGGCCTCCATAACTGTGAGAGAATTAAATTACTATTGCTTTAACTCACCAAGTTTATGATAATTGTTCCAGCAGCCCTCGGAAATTAATACAGCACATGTAAATATAGAGGAAAAAAATAAACTTATCACCTAAAGATGACACAACCTTGAAGATTAAAGGCAGAAATTGGTTAGGGCGCATTGAGCACTGACCACCTGGGAGCCTGACTCCAATTTCAAAAATTCTATTTCCCTGAAAAGATTTTCACTGTATTAGGAAACAGAGTCTCAGGCAATCTCAGCCTGAGGACTTTTCGTTAGAAGGTTTATATCTCTTTTACTTTAATTCTGCACTCAGTAGAGTAGTAAATTGTCAGATTACAATTTGGCTCCTGTTCATCTCCGTTAATAGGAGAGAATGTCTTTAATCACTTAAACGTCAAGTTTTACAGTTTCCATGGCAATGATGCCTCACTGGAAATTAATAAATTGAGAGCCATGGATGTCTTAAGCATGGTATGCACATCTGTGAGCCTGATGGCCCCTGGGCACTGATAAGAGCAATAATTCTGAAGGGACCGATAGCAGGATTACAGGACCAACTCCACCACGACCTCCCAGTTTCCATACTCCTGCTCCCAAAACTTGTGCATCACCATGTCAGTCTCTACACACGCAAAGGATAACATGAAATAATTTAGAACTGAAAGGGGTTCTTCTAGGTTACTAAATCCAATCTCTACATTAGTGAATCTCAAATGGTTCGAAGAATCCCCTAAGTGCTTCTCCAGAGCGCTCGAGGGAGCCTAGCATCTGTTTCCACTTCAGTAAGATGCCGCGAGTTAATCTGTTTTTTAGAGTGAGCTTCACAAGGTTTTATTTGAAAGAACATTTCAAACTTATGCAAAAAAAGGTTGAAAACTGCTACTCCACCATTGTCATTGTTCTATCTTTTCTGACCTTAATGGAGGAGAATGATGTCGAATCTTAAAACAAAGTGAAGTGATACAATATTAACTCTAAATAAAGGGTGAAAAATGAAAGATGTATAACGTAATCTCTAGAAGAGCCAATAATGCAAAGAAGTATACAGTAGTCCCCCCTGTTTGTGGGGGATATATTCCAAGACCCCCAGTGGATGCCTGAAACCACGGAGAGTGCTGAACCTTATATATACTATGTTTTTTCCTATACATACATACTTATAATAAAGTTTAATTTATAAATCAGGCACAGTAACAGGTTACAATAACTAATAATAAAATAGAACAATCGTAACAATATACTGCAATATAAGTTATTGCAGATCTTAACAACCTCAGCGTACAATTTTCTTTCTTTCCTTATTAAGTTGAGAACTTAAACCTTTTCACTTAAAGGAAGCACTTTAAAGCTTCTCTTTGGCCTATCCAAATTGTTGATAATTTGGGGCCGTTATTAAGTAAAATAAGGGTGACTTGAACACAAGCACTGTGATGCCGCGATTGTCGATCTGATAATTGAGATGACTACTGAGTGACTAGCAGGCAGGTGGCCTACACAGCTGGATACACTGGACAAAAGGATGATTCACAACCCAGCAGGACGGTGAGAAATTTCACCATGCTTCTGAGAATGGCAGGTAATTTAAAACATGAATTATTTCTAAAATTTTCCATTTAATATTTTTAGAATTCATTAGAGAATATTTTCACAACTTAAGTGTAAAAAAGATTTTCTTGGATGCATCACATAAATCATCAATAATCACAAAAAAATTGATAATGAAAATCACCAAAATTAAAAACTTTTGTTTATCCAAGACTACACTTAGAAAATAAATAGGCAGACCACAGACTAGTTAAAATATTCACAAAATACGTATATAACAAAGGTTGGGTACCGAGGATATATCAATAATTCTTATAATGCAACAGTAAGAATGTAACCCAATAAAAATTGGATAAATATTTGAATAATTACCTCACAAAAGAAGATACACCAAGAATCAATAAGCACATGGAAGAGTGCTCAACAACATTAGTTATCATGAATATTTAAATTAAAGCACTATGGGATAACACTACACTGGCACCAGAATGCCTAAAATTATAAAGACTGACAACTACAAATGTTGACAAGCATGTAGAGGAAACAAAACTCTCAAATACTATCAGAATATAAAATGGTACAATTACTTTGGAAAAACACCTGGCTATTTCTTATAAAATTAAACATAAACTTCTCCTATGATCCTGAAATTCCACTCATAGGTATTTATCCAAGGGAAATGAAAAGATATTTACAAAAAGATTTATATGTGAATGTTCTTAGCAGCTTTATTCATAAAGCTGAAAACTGGAAACAACCCACATGTTTATCAGTAGGAAAATTATTAACACACTTGACCCAGCAGTAGAATAGTAGTCTGCTATACAAAAGTGACAGACAACTGATAACCATCCAACACCAATGAAACGTAAAAACATTGTACCAAGGGACCAAAAGCCTTACATAAGCTATAAGATTTCATTAACATGAAATTCTAGAACAGGAAAAACTCAACTATGGTCGAACAATATCAGGGCAGTGGTTTCTTCTTGGTGGGTGTGAGGATTAACTGGGAAGAAAAATGAAGGCACTCTCAGGGATGATAGCAAGCAATCTACGTTTTGATAGAGGTTTGGGTTTTGTAGATGTACGAATTCGTCAAAACTCAGCAAACATACACTCAAGATTTGTGCATTTAATTTTATGCAATTTTTACATAAAACTTTAAACAAATAATTATGTCATAGTTAATGATATGCATCTGAAATGTTTTGGTGGAAGCATACTGATGAGAGATGGATAGAGAGATGGATTGATATATATGTGATATAGCAGCATAATAAAATGTAAATGACAAAATTTGTATGGTGGAGATATCGATAACTAAAATTCTTCCAATTGTGCCATATATTTGAAGAACTTTATTAAAAAATGCTTGGAAAAAACTTTCATTTCGATAATAAACATTTTGTTGGTAGTAGTAGTCACAGTGATACACCACCCTGACCTGCACTCGACAAAAGGCTTGTTTTTCCACTTGCTTAGAACATAATTTCCTGGAATGCAACAGCTTTCAGCTCTCAGCCCCTTAAGACTGGCCTCAGCTGCATAGAACTTCCTCATCCAAGGTCATGCTATTCCTCAGGCAATCCAGTGACTGATGGAGGTGGAGCAGATGGAGTTCAAGCCATTTTGGCCCAAACTGGGACAACCTTGCCAGGCCATTTCCAATCCAACACGCTCTCCTCCCTTCCACAGGTGTTGTCCCCAAAGATACTCCCTAGTAAACAGTCTGCACATTCATATCTATCTAAACTCTCTCTCAGAATCTGGTTCCTGGAGAACACAACCTATGACGGGTAATTGATTAACTCAAAATGTTTCACACATTTTTTTTTGACTGGAAAATATAAGTTAAATTTAAGTCAGTCACAGAATACCAGTTTTAGTGTAGTTAGCTCTTTACAATTCAGGGTTGATTATCTCATATATGTACGTAATTTTCTCTTTTCTCTAATGTTTTTAACTTTTTTTCTTTTTTGAGGAAGATTAACGCTGAGCTAACTACTGCCAATCCTCCTCTTTGCTGAGGAAGACTGACCCTGAGCTAACATCCATGCCCATCTTCCTCTACTTTATACGTGGGACGCCTGCCACAGCATGGCTTTTGCCAAGTGGTGACATGTCCGCACCTGGGATCCAAACCTGAGAACCCCAGGCTGCCAAGAGGTGGAACATGTCCCCTCTAACTCTTTCTTTTAATTTTCATTTTCTTGGCAATTTCCATTCCTTTTCTCAACTCCTTTAAACTTTTCAAACAAATTTATAATCCTATTAGCACCTTTCATTTAAGATTTGTTTGGTAATGATTTTGTGTTTTTATTCATTTTCTAAGGTTCACCTTTTTTTTTTTTTTTTTTTTTTGCTGAGGAAGATTTGCCCTGAGCTAATATCTGATGCCAATCTTCCTCTATTTTGTATGTGGGTTGCCACCACAGCATGGCCATCAATGAGTGGTGTAACTCCATGTCTGGGAACCAAACCCGGGCTGCCAATGTGGAGCACACTGAACATTACTACTAGGCCACAGAGCCAGCTCCCTCATCTATATTTTGACTATTTCCATTATGAGTTTTTAAATTTCTGAAACTGCATTTTTTCATAAGGAGTTCTGCTTTACAATGTTGTCTTGATTTGTGCTTGTTTAGCAGTGAGTATGTCCATCAATTGTACAGATATTGCTTTCCTTTTTCAGCTCTTTTTCAAATGTCTCAATTTTTCAGGACCAGTAATATCAAGAGGTACATTCTTAGTTCAAAACCTCCCTACTGCTATGTATAGTGAGTTAAGTACTGTAAAGAATCAGAGATTTTACAATGCTCATTAAGTCAGCCACTGAGCCTGCCATCGCTTTATAGACGTTAGCAGAAGACAGAAACAAAAGTCTTTACTACTCACAACACAGCAATTGTTGCGTGCTTCATGCTCACGTCAATTTCACTTGCTCCTAAAGTCCCATGTGGGTAACATGGAATGGTCTTGGGGGTGCTTTGCATTCAGTGGGTTTGTATCGCACCTGTGGAGCACAGATCTTAGTAATCCCAAATCTTTTTTTTTTTTTTTTATTGTGAGGAAGATTGTTGCTGAGCTAACATCTGTGCCAATCTTCCTCTATTTTATATGGGATGCCACCAAAGCATCTAGCTTGACAAGTGGTGCTAGGTCCGTGCCTGGGATCTGAACCTGAGAACCCCATGTCACTAAAGTCGAGCACATAAACTTAACTATGATGCCACCAGGCTGAGCCCAATTCCAAATCTTTTTAAATGAGCTTCAAACAAACCTTGTCCAGAGGAAAGTATTTTCTCTACCTTCCCAATTGCTTGCTATTCAACTGTCTTTAAAAAGATGGGCCAGAAAACAGGCTAATAGTGTTCTTCCCCAAATATAAGTAGAAACATTAAAAAACCCATGGAGAATTGCCTCCCACATAGTGAATTACAGTTTTAGTAATGAATAGCGTTTTTTTGTGGGAGATGGTTGTGTCTTCTGCTTTTATGATCATCTTGTTTCTTTAGAATCATGAATTTCTGTTACTTTCTTCCCTTTTTCTTCCAAGTATCTAACAGGCATTTCTCTGTTCTAAGTTAACCACTCCCCTCCTAGTTTCTGATACCACTCGAGACTGGCACGCCTGTTCCTATGAGCTCTCAAGATTTTCCATTGTTTCCCCATCAATGCAATTTTCTGATGGAACCAGTCTCAGATTTATTTTAAGCATTTTCCCACAAGGGTAGAGTTCTTTTTTTTTTTTTTTTTGCTAGATGTAATTTTGCCTCTCTTCAGGTACGGGTATTATGTCACTGCCCTCTCCCTCCCAATATATTTGCCTGATTCTCAGCTCCATTGTGTACTCTAGAACTGGCTGTAATGGTTTTAGAATGTTTATTTTCCTACATACGTGTTATTGAAATTTTTAGTGTTTTTGTTCCTTTGGGATACAATGAATTTGATATGCTCTTCTTATTGGATTAAATGGCTTTCAGAGAATGCATAAAAAGATTAATATTTTGATGGCTTTAATTATCCAATATGTGAAAACTAAAATTTTGATTTAAATTAGATTAATTTTATAGATTACCAAGGAAAGACTGAACATCTTTATAGTAGTATAGTTTTACATCTAGAAACATCCTATGAATCTTCATTTATCCATATTTTCTTTTCTACTCACCTATAAATTTTTATCTATTTTAAAAAGGAAAATAAGTCTTATTGTTTGTGCTAAGGTGTTTTATTGTTATTTTTATTGTAAATTATATCCTTACATTGTTTTCAGCTTGATTTTTGCAGATATTAGGTAATTCAATTTAATTCTGCATATTTATTTAATAAAGAACATATTTTCTGAATTCTCATGAGGATTTTAATATTTTTAAAGTTGCTTCTCTTGTTTTCCTTCCCAAGAGAAGATGCAACTAAAGAAAATTTATTTTCTTCCTTTCCAATATTTATAACTCATATTTTATCTTTTGATTCCTTTAAAAAACTTTTAAAACAGGATTAAATTATGAACACAGGAGTAGATATCATTGTTTTTGAACTCATTATAATGGAGTCACTCTTACTATTTTACTATTGTGAATAATATTTGCTAATATTTTATATAGATATCCTTTATCATGTTAGAAACTTAGCCTATTCTTATTCTAATAGTTGTATAACAAGTGAAGGTTAAATTCAATCAAATAACTTTTTAGCATCTATAAAAATAACTACCATGGTAGATAATCACTGACACTTTTTGAGGACGTGGAGAAATAATAATCTTACCTGACCAACCCGTTACTGTGACACCAGCCGTTGTAGGAACTGCTTCAAACACAAATCCAGTATTTGATCTCCAAATTCCTGTACAATCAGGCTGCAAAGTCATCACTCCCAATCTTGCAGCAAGCTAAATGCTGACCAAACTGAAAACTAACATCTTTTCTTAGCTACCTCAGAGAATCAAGGTCACAAAACAAACCACTGACCCCCAAACTGGAGACACAGACAGGCAGATACAGAGAATCTTACCAACTTACGGGAATCAAATTACCAGGGCAGAGCCCAGGAGCAGAACTTTCATAGGAGCCAGTGCTGTGGTAGGAAAACCTAAGCTAATTTACAAATTGCTGGATGCTCATTGTGGACAAATTTGAGACATAAAAACCCCAGAGGTGCCCAGACTTAAAGGGTCTCCAAAATTGTTTAATTGTTCATCTCCAAGAATCCTACAAGGTTTTCACAGTGAAGATTGGAGAAAAACCCCTAAAGTTTCTGATAGGGGAAAGGGAAAAGTTGTCATTTGACAACACACCTAGAGAATTCTGTTCTTCTTAAAAATGTCTGCTTTCAAGAGAAACTATTTTAGCAGAGTTTAGCTGAGTTGGGTGTAACCAGAGCTTAACTGACCTGAGGGAAGGGAAATGCACAACCCCAGCCCTATCTAGCCTTTCTGTCTCACCTGAAGGGGGCAAGGAGATAGCCTGAGAAACAATGTGAAGGTCACAGCCTGGGGACACAGGCTCACTAAAAGACTGAGACCAAATCATAAGATTATGAAATGCTTCCCTTCCTTTCCCCATACCTTAGTACCACATCAATAAAGCTCCTAATAACAACAGGGGTTACAGGCAAAACAGCTGCAAGACTCAGACCTCATTTAAGAAGAAATCTCTAGGGAAACCCAAACACAACAGAGAAGACAAAAACAAGAATACTGGAATAAATTTTAGCCCCTGACACCTACAGCTACATCAAATAGTAAATACAGCCCAGCCCCTAGTCAGATAAACATAAAACGTCACACTAAACACCTATTTACCTCAATTCTTTTTACCTAGTACATCACGTCCTGGTTTCAACCAAACATTAAAAGGCATACTAAAAGACAAAAATCACAGTTTGAAGAGACAGAGCAAGCATCAGAACCCAATTCAGAGATCGTAGAAATCTTGGAATTATCAAACTGGGAACTTAAAACAATTATGATTAGTATGCTAAGGGCTCTAATAGAAAAGGTGGACAACATGCAAGAACAGATGGGTAATATAAACAGCGAGATGGAAACTCTAAGAAAGGAAATGCTAGAAATCAAAAAATACTGACAGCGATGAAGAATGTTTTTCATGGGCCCATCAATAGATTAGACACAGCTGAGAAAATAAGACTATGGGTGGAGATCTGAAAACTGGCTCAAGTCTGGAAACTGGGGAAAGGATAGTGACTCTTCCTGGAATGAGTGCCCACATCCTGCCACCCATCCTTGATTTCTTCTGGATGGTACAAGTTGAATAGGACCTTTGTCAGTTGCCCACCTAGTTTGCTTGCAGGGATGCTGTGTTCTATTCGCAATCTCTATGACTCTGTGGGTGAAGAACCCTAGGCTGTCATTCTGACCCTGCAGCTCACTATGATAACTGCATCCTCCTATTGTCTAATATTTATCCCAGCTGCCTGGCCTTGATTGTTCCAGGATCCTATCATTGTCATTGCTATAGCGAGTCCCTCCTACTGTCAGCCCTCCTTACAGCGGGGAGCCACCACCAAACTTTTCAATACTGCTGGTGTCTCTGCAGTACATTCCTAAAGGCCTTGGTAATAGCATCTCCTCTGTGTCCTCGATGGTGAGTACTCCTGCCTTACATGGTTTATTCACTCCAGCATGTTCATATTGCTGAGTCGTTTAAGCTTATTTTCCACAGTGCCATGCAATTCTTGGATTTTAATTTCAATTCTCATGGGCCACTGCTTTTTCCCCACCCCTAGAAGCCATGCTAGTATTTAGTCTTCCACACCTCATGGTCATTGCTAGAGCATTTAAATCTATGTTTTAGAAAAATGATCCCAAATGAATAAGTGCTCCCTGAGCCAGTTTTATCTTCCAGGCCCTTAGATTAAGTACCCTGAAGATCTAGTCCCATACATTTTCCCCTGGCTCCTGCTGGTATGTGTTGCCTAGGTCTTGTCACTTTAGGGGGATATATTCCTGGCTTTTTTCCTTATTAGACAAAGCACACCTCCCATTAATTTATTCCATGACTTAACTCTAGTTGTAGGCCAAATTGAAGGAGAAAAGGGGAGGCAGATATTGTTTTGCTCAATAAGGCATCTATATTTTTTCCAAGTAAGTTTGCAGTATTAATTCTTAAGAGAAAGAGATGTGCCATTTTTGCATACTCAAAGGTTTCATAAAAGTCTGTGGGTTCAAAATTTTCATAAGTATTCACCCAGATGTCCCCATCTCACCTGTTAAGAACCTGTTTATTTTCAGCCATGGCCCTGGCCTTGGAATAACATATCTGCTTGGTTGGCATTTAACTTTCTCTGGAGTTCTTTGGAATGGTCCAATTATTAATCTCTGGGCCTGATCTTCCTCTTTCTCTGCCTTCTGCTTTCCTGATGCATAATAGGAGAGCTTCCTTGTAAATTTCTAGGGAGGTTGTGGTTTTCATACATACTTTTCAACTGTCTGTTAATCACTGACATCTTGTACTTGTATTTCTATAGGATATCCATGGCACTTAGCGATAGCCAATCACATTATCCTTAGACTTACTATTTCCTTCCAAACTCCTTGGCTGCCTGATAAATCACAGCCTTTAGTGCATTCCCTTCTATGAGTAAATCATCACAATTCACAACAAGTGAGAGTTCTAAACATTGGATCACCATTTTATGCTAGGAGCTGTCTGTGCTCTACCTATTGGCAGTTTTAGGGTCTTCATTGCCAGCTAGGCAATGTGGGATATAGCTCCCCAAATCTCACATTATCACCTCCTTTCTAGGAGGACTCCCAATACCAAATATCACAGTTCAGTTTCTTCAAAAGTAGACCAGATGGTAAGGTGGAGTTTGGTGTGCAGGGTATTTACTAGGAGATAACAACTGTAAAAGAGAGGTGGATAGATGAAGGATTGATCAGAGGGAGGAGTCAAACTGCAAAGAACAAGCTTTAACTAAGCTCATATGGAGTCAGGAAGCATTTATGACCTGCTAGAATTGTCCCTCAATTCAAGGTGGGACTGGGCTTTCTCACCCCTGCCTTGATCAGTTATTAGATTTGGGTCATCACAGGAAGAGCATGCCCTTGCATGACATGGCTTTCAATAGCTGCGCCAAATCATGAAAACACTGACAAAGGGAGGCTTGATTGATGGCTGGGGCAGCAAGCCCTTGCATGGGAAAGGACAATTTGGGCAGTGCTTCTTTGTGTCCACCACAGCATTCCACTTATAATGTTGATTTACATAGTTAACTTTTGTGTATGAATGTTTTATCCATGTGATTAAATTATGTGTTTCCTGGAGATAGAATGTGTATATTCATTGTCCAACAAGAGCGAATAAATGTTGACTTGGGTAATTACTTCCATGGAGTCTCTGTAGACCATAAATTTGATAAAAGCAAGAATAATCTCTCTTTCTCTTGTTTGATGTAGATGCTCAGTAACCAGGATAATGCCTTCTAAAGACTAGATAAGCAATAAATCATTATAAGTGAATAAATGTACCAATAAGTACATAGTAGGTATCCATGGAACATTTTTTTAATAAGTTGTTGAATGAACATTTTGTTGATGATTCACAAGCCAACAGTCATTATATAATTTTCAGAAAATAAAATTTAAAAATAAAACATATAAGTTGCCACCTAATAAACTGAAGTTCTTCCAAAGTTGAGGTTTGTTCCCCAAATTATATTTACTCTTACGCCACTGGCACAATGTTACAGCAGTGAGGGAAGTTACGTAACGAGCATTAGTGCTCAAATCAGTTCATCTGAATTTCACCTTTTTATTTATCTACACATATATTTTAGGATCTAATAAGTCTTTTGAAGCGTCGTTATGATGATTTATAACATGATTAAAGTTGTGTTTGACTAGCAGCTGTTATTACCATTTCTTACTACCTCTCAGTAAAATACCAATGAGGCAAAGATAATGGTAGAAACTCACAACAACATAAGCTAAGACTGACAATCATTGTGCTTTAGAAATTGGGAGGAATTCACACTCTCTCTAAAGCAGTGGGAGGGAAACAAATTGGAAAGGAAATAACACTTTTCTTCATCTTATAATATCTTTAGGCTTTCTTTAGCTCACGGAATAGATAAGATCTTAAAAAATAGTGAAGAATAAAAATACTTTTTATCTTCTCCCACTGTTTACCCCCTAAAAATACATTTTTTTCAATGTGTTTTAAAGTTTTAGGGTGATCGTACACGAAAATGCCTCTCTTCATTATAGAATGCAGAAATTTAAACTCCTATACTTATAATTTTTCCTGCCAATATTATTATTCATAATAGACAATAGAATATTATTTATAATAGAATCTAATATTTCTCCTGTGTACTTAACACACACTGATCTTGAATTTGCCAGTGGATAAGGATAGTCCTGTCGCCTATTGTTCTGTTGTGTCTGAGCAAAGTTAAGTGTGAGTTGACAAGAGCTCTCAGTCCTGGGCTATGAAAGACAGAGAACGTACAAATCTTCTTGGTGGGTCATAGGACCTGTAAATGCGGAGTGGCTGAGCCTAGTTAAATAGAGGTGCAGAGTGGTAGGATATAATTAAGAGCTAAAATTTGTCTAGTAGCCCAGGTTCAGAACTAGCATCCAGCGACTTAATGTAATTGTAAATATGCAAATATAATGACACATATCTTTGTCCCTCACTATTTCGTATGCTTCCTCTTAAATAGGTCGTATAATCCTTAAATACAAGAATCACATCTTTTCAGCAGTTGTACTCTGTCTGACAGCCGCAATAATGTGGAGTATAAGTATTCATAAATAGCTTCTTACTCTGAGATTAACAGTTACACTTGATTCCGCCCATAGTTCTTCCGGAGGACGAATGCTTAGCAAACTTTTGCTCATTTTTATTACAGATAATTTTAAAATTAAAACAAACAACCTTCCATAACAATTTGGGTTTTAGGTACAAGAGCATTGTTGCCACTATGAAAATATGTAGAATGTGCATATATGAGGCTTCAAATCAACAATAAAATACCCTTTAATAGAGGATACTAATTCAGAAAATAGATGGGAGGGTTCCTTTATATTTTTGAGACTCTAACATAATGGACAAATATTCTATTGTCTATCTCAGAATACTCAACATTAACAAGAAAATGCTTCTTTTTAATAAAGGAAATATCACCACCTATTTTACTTTGAATATCCTGGGCTAGTACTTAATTTTGGTTCTTGACCGACGCTTTTCTACAAAATTAAAACAATTTAGATTTCAAGAGTTTGCTTTAAAAAATTTTATTCTCTTTTAATTTTCAAAATATTTCAGGTACTCTTTTGGCTTGCTTCAGGTTGTACTGCAAACCTAATAATTCTAAGCCTTTAAGACTAGGAAAGAATATAATATTTGTTTTTCATAAATTCCTTGAGTAGAAATCTCTTTAATTTTTAATATATTGAAGCATCAATACTGTAGGATCGAACCTTTAAATGAAAAAAAAAATGAAGTAATACAATACAGTTCTTTGGGGATAAGTTCTGCATAAATCAGCTAAAGGTCTTTTAAAACACAGAATGATCTGGTAAGAAGACTTTTGTTTCAAATTCATGATCGAACAAGCTTGTTTTTTAAAAAAATTCTATAACTTACTATATTTGGATTTAAGTTTCTTCTACAGGACACAGAATAAACATGAAAACCAAAACAAATAATGATCTCAGATTAAATATATTATGCAAGTTAAGTATTACATGATTCATGTAATATATCCACTATTTTCTCCTTTTCCTAAAATAGTTTCATTACATTAAAATTTTATGATACATCATCTATCCACTTACAGTAGAGTGTGAAACAGGCTGTCCAGATTTACAGAAAGAAACAATGTCCCTGATTTTTCCAGGTGAAATTTTATTCAAAGAGCTACTTTTGTGTATGTTATAAGGCATTTTCCATAGATATTTATATAAATGGACATATTTTTAATTATAACAAATCATTGTATGCCATAGGAATGCATTTTTAATTAGCCCATCTTTAAAATTATTAAGTGCTAGTTATAAATGGTGAACTACTATTTTATAGAGAGCTATTAAAAATAATTACCTTATAATGTTTTACTATAATAAACCAAACATTTATCATATATTTCAATTAAGTGTTCATGAATAGTTATGCAGAGATGTCCTGTGATAAAAAGAGAATTGATACTCTAAATGTTTTCACTGGAGAGATTAGTTACAGGAGGTTTTTATGCAGTAGTGTCTATGCTCTGTTTAGAACACAATTTAAATACAAAAATCATCAACACTTACACCTAGCTCGTTCCTCCCAAGTTAATCCTGATGCGCCCAATGGAATTCTTTTATAACCTTACTAATGTTTTGTCTACTTTCTCTATGAATTACTAAAATATATTAAGATATCTCACTATGATTATAGAGTTGAAAATGTCTGCTTGTAATTATGTCAATATTGCTTTACATATTTTAAACTATATCATAAGGGCAAACAAACTCAAAATTGTTGTCATTATGCATTATACCTGTTTTTTCCCTAAGAATTATTTTTACGTTAAAGTTACATTGATATGAGTCAAAATAAACTATAATAGTTCTCTTTATTTTTCTAGTGTAGCTTTCTTCCTTTTATTTTTAATGTTTTTGTATACTTACAGGAATGGGCTTATACAAAATATACCTTGATTACTTTGATTAAAAAAACCAAATCTAATTATCTCTGTATTTTTTCAAAGAAGGTAGAGAATGATAAAATTCAGACATTGTAAAGTCAAGTAGGCATGCTAAAGAAGTACAAAATATGATTTCTAAACTAGTGTTAAAAGAAAGAAATGGAGAAATTCAGTTGAATGCAGTTTTAAATGACAAATTGCTTAGCATTCATTCTTTGACAATATTTAATTGTCTCCCTCTGTTTTTTAACAGATTATTTTTTAGAGCAGCTTTAAGTTCATAGCTAAATTGAGTACATAGAGTTCCCACATACCCCCATCCCCACAAGGCACAATTTCTCTTACTAGCTGCATCCTGCACCACAGTGTTACATCTGTTACAATTAATGAACCTACATTGACGCAGCATCACCCAAAGCACATAGTTTACATTACAGTTCACTCAGTGTTGCACATTCTATTGGTTTGGAAAAATTTATAATGACATGCATTCTCTGTTGTAGTATCATACAGAATTTACCCTAAAAATCCTCTGTGCTCTGTCTATTCATACCCCCTCCTCCTTAACGCTTGACAACCAGTGATCTTTTCACTGTCCCCATAGTTGTGCCTTTTCCAGAATGTCATATGGTTGGAATGGCGCAGTATGTAGGCTTTTGAGATTTGCTTCTTTTACTTGATAATATGCAGTCAATGTTCCTGCCTGTCTTTTCATGGCTTGATAGCTCACTTCTTCTCAGTGATGAATAATACTCCATTGTGTGGAAGTATCCCAGTTTATTTACCTTCACCTACTGAAGAACCTCTTGGTTATTCCCATGTTTTAGAAATTATGAATGAAGCTTCTATAAAGACCTGTGTTCAGGTTTTTTCGAGGACATAATATTTCAATTCGTTTGGGTAAATACCACGGAGCATGACTGCTGGATCCTATGGTAGGAATAAGTTTAGCTCTGTAAGAAACTGCCAAACTCTTCCAAAGTGGCATTCACATTTTGCATTCCCACCAGCAATGACAGAGTTTCTGTTCTTCCACATCTTCATAAGCATTGGGTGTTGTCAGTGTTTTCAAATTTTGGCCATTCTATTAGGTGTGTAGTGGTATCTCATTGTTTTAATTTATGACTCTTAATGGCATATTATGTGGAGCATATTTTTATACACGTATTTGCCACACATTCATCTTGTTTGATGAGGTATCTTTTCAGATTTTGTGCCCAACTTTAAATCAGGTAGTTAGTTTCCTATTGTTGAGTTTTAAGGATTCTTTGTATATTGTGCATAACAGTCCTTAATGAGATACGTTTTTTGCAAACATTTTCTTAGAGTCCGTGACTTTACTTCTCATTGTTTTGACAGTGTTTTTTGCACAAAATGCTATTAATTTTAATGAAGTCCAACTTAGTTATTTCCTTCATGCATTGTACCAATAGTATTTTGTATCTAAAAAGTTATTGTCAAAAACAAGGTCATTTAGATTTTCTAGCTTTTCTCCATCTCAAAGATGAGTTGACTATATTTGTGTGGGTCTATTTCTGGTCTCTCTATTCTGTTCCATTGATCTATTTGTCTATTCTTTTGTCAATACTACATTGTCTTATGTACTGTATGGTAGAGAAAGTCTTGAAGTTGGGCAGCGTCAATCCTCTGTCTTTTTCCTTTCCTTAAACATAATCTTGGCTATTCTAGGTCTTTTGTCTCTCCATATAAACTTTAGGATCAATTTGCTGATATCCACATAATAACTTGATGGGATTTTGATTGGGATTACGTTGAATCTATAGATCTAGTTGGGAAGAACTAACATCTTGACAAGATTGAGTCTGCTATCTATAAATGCAGAATATTTCTCCATTAATTTAGTTTCTTTCATATCTTTCATGAGTTTTGTAGTGTTCTTTTAGAGACCTTGTTCATATTTTGTTAGATTTAGACTGTGGCCAAGAAATCAAAAGAAGACTAAGACTCAGAAGGGCATTAATGAAAGAATCAGGAAAGATGATCAAGTGTAAGGAAGTGTCATTAGAGACCATGGCAAAGATTATTAATATCCTTATATTCTCAATTACTATGTACAGGTGCAAAAGCTGGAGAGTGAAGAAAGCTGAAGAGAAAAAAACGAATTCGTTTGAAATATGGTGTTGGAGGAGAGCCCTATGGAAACCCTGGACTGCTGGAAATGTACAAAAGTAAGTCCTTGAGCAAATTAAACCTGAATAATCACTAGTGGCAAAAATAATGAAATTACTGCTACCCTCCTTTGCACACATCATGAGAAGGTGTATTCTTTGAAAAAGACAGTAATGCTGGGAAAAGTAGAAGGCAGCAGGCAAGAAGAAGACCAAGTATGAGATGGATTGACTCCATAAAGGAAACTACAGGCATGAATCTACAGGAACTGAGTAGGGCTGTTGAGGACAGGCCATTGTGGACATCACTCATTCAAAGGGTCACCAGGAATCTGAGCCTGAGCTGACTTGATGACATGCAATGACAACAATATAAACGGTACTGTAGTGGCAAGTCCCAAGGCATAGTGATTAAGTTTGTCATGCTCTGCTTCAGTGGCCTGGGTTCAGTTCCCAGGTGCAGACCTACACCACTTGTCAGTAGCCATGCTGTGGCAGTGACCCACATACAAAATAGAGGAAGATTGGCATAGATGTTAGCTCAGGGCAAATCTTTGTCAGTGAAATTAAAAACAAAAACAAAAATCATAGTACTGTATTTTTAATTCCAAATTTCAATTGTTAATTGCCAGTTTATAGGAACGTGATTAACTTTTGTATATTAACCTTGTATCCTGTAATTTTGCTATAATTGCTTATTAGCTCAAATAATTTTTCTGTTGATTGTTTCACACTTTCTACATAGACACTTACGTCATCTGTAAACAAAGGCAGTTTTGTTTCTTCCTTCACAATCTGTATAACTTTTATTTCCTTTTCTTGTCTTATTGTGTTAATGAGGCTTCCAGTGTGATTTTGAAAAGCAGTAGTAAGAGGACACAAGCTTGCCTTCTTTTTGATATAAGCAGGAAGCCTTCTAGTTTCTCACCCTTAAGCATGATGTTATCTGTAGGATTTATGTAGGCGTTTTCCATTGATTAGAGGAAGTTCCCCTGTACTTCTAGTTTGCTGAGAGTTCTTCTCTTGAACGAGTGTTAGATTTTGCCAAACACTTCTTCGCATCTGTTGATATAATCATGTGATTTTTCTTCTTTAGTCTTTTAATGCAGTGAATTATATTCTTTCACTTTCAAATGTTGCACCTTACTTACAGATTTGGCATAAATCTCACTTGATCCTGTTGTATAATTCTCACACGTTGTGGGATTGAATTTGCTAATATGTTGTTGAAGATTTTGGTCCATATGTTCATGAGAGATAGTGTTCTGTAGTTAACTTTTCTTGTAAAGTCTTTATCTGGTTTTGGTATTAGGCTGGATTCATAAAAAGAAGTATTCCCTATGTTTCTATCTTCTGAAAGAAATCATAGAGAATTGGGACAATTTCTTCCTTCAATATTTGGCAGTATTCATTCATCATTGAACTCATCTGGGCCTGGTACTTTCTATTTTGGAAGCTTATTAATTTCATTTACAGATATAGGCCTATTCAGATTATCTATTTCTTCTTTTGTGAATTTGGCAGTTTGTGTCTTTCAAGGAATAGATCTATTCCTACGTTTTGAAATTTGTGGGCATAGAGTTTTTCATAATATTCCTTTTCTATCTTTTCAACATCCATGGGATCTGTAGTGATCGCCCTTCAATCATTACTGATAGTAGTAATTTGTAGCATCTCCCTTTTTTCCCTAGTTAGTTTGGCTAGAGGCTTATCAATTTAATTGGTCATTTCAAACAACCAACTTTTGATCTTGTTGATTTTTTGGTAGGTTTTCTGTTTTGAATTTGACTGATTTCTGCTCTAATTTTCATTATTTCTTTTCTTCCAGTTACTTTGAATTTAATTTAATCTTCTTCTTCTGGTTTCTTAAGGTGGAAGCATTGATTATTGAATTTAGATCTTTTGTTTTTTCTAATGTATGCATTCAATATTATAAACTTTCCTACAAGCCTCTTTTTACATTTTCTTTCTTCCTTATATTATATCCATCTTGTTTGAGTATTCAGAAACTAAGGGATTTTTTATTATCTTTAGGGTGGTCAGTATTGGTTTAGATTTAACCATGTGTGTATCAGTTCTTTTGTTCACTATCACTTCTTTTACTTTATTTCTTCCTTTTGGGTTGAATTTTTTTCCCTGAGTTATATCCTCTTGAAATTTATTCAACAAGATTTGTTAGTCAGAAACCTTCTAAAACCTTATGTGTATATATTTTAAATTGTCCTCACTCTTGATTGATAATGCTTGGATAGAAAATTTGGCATTTATATTCACCATGTGGAAGCTATTATTTGTATTAGTATTCCTTATTTCTGGCACATCGTGCTGCTGTTTAGAAGTCTTCTCTTAGTCTACTTATTATTATTTGGATGGTGAATTTGTTCTCTCTGACTACTTTTAGTATCATCTCTTTGTACTCATTATTCTGAGTTTCACAACCATATATCTACATGTAAATACATTTATACTTATTCTTCTCAAGGCATAGTGTGCTTCCTAATCTGAATCACGTCTTTCACTACATGTTTAAAATTATTAGCCATGTCAGCCACCTCTTTGAATATTGCTTTTCTTCCATTGTCTCAATTGTCTCCACTTGCAATGTGCATAAGTTATATGTCAGTCCTTCTTGTTCTATCTTCTCATCTGTTTCCAAATGCTGTAACCCTGTGTAGAAGTCCAGATTCTTTTCTCATATCCATTTTCCAGTTCACTATTGTCTAGTGTTTATGTGAAAAATTTAACTTATGTAGTTATTTGTACATTTTTAAATTTGTTCTATTAGCGTTTGATAGTGTGTTCTCATGCTTCATATTTTAATTCCTCACTTTAGTATCTTTAATCATTGTTAACATTTATTTTATGATGTATATCTTACTTAGCAATGATATTAAGTTTCAGGATAACTAATCCTGTTGTTAATAGTATCTGATACTTCCCAGTTTCTCAGGGAAGACGAGAAAGTTACCTTTCCTGTGTTAGTAGGTCCGTGTATTTCCTAGTCCATATTTTTATTCAGATTTCTGATTTCATAATGCCCTACAGGAACATGGCTCCATTCTCAGATTACCAATGTGCAAATTAAATTTAAATATGAGGATTACGAAAACAAATGCATGCTCTTCATTTCCCACTAACTCCTGGTTGTTCAATATCAGCTTATAGCTTATTGCTCAGTTCTTTAGCTCCCCTTCATTTGCAGTATATAGACTTGCTCTTACTAACTCCATTTACTTGTGAATTTGTTTGTTTAAATATTTATTTATTCATTTAAATATTTAGAAATTTTGTTGGCTCAGATATGAATTTTAAAGAATGCACAATGTGTGTAGAACGTCTGTGTGCATGGGTGTGTGTACAGGCATAACTTGGAGATATTGCAGGTTCAGTTCCAGACCACCACAATAAAGTGAATATCACAATAAAGTGAGTCACACATAAATATTTTGGTTTACCAGTACATTTAAAAGTTATGTTTACACTATACTATAGTCTATTAAGTGTACAATAGCATTACGTCTGAAAAAATAATGTGCATATCTTAATTAAAAAATACTTTATTGCTAAAAAATGCTAGCCATTATCTGAGCCTTCAGCAAGGCATGATCTTTTTGCTGGTGGAGGGTCTTATAAAATTCAGAATATCTGTGTAGTGCAATAAAGTGAAATGCAGTAAAATGAATTATACCTGTATTTGCTTTTCCATTTTTTTGTAAGGAAGATTTTTTTAATCTATATTTCTCATTTGCCATATTGGTAATTTTAGTGGTATGCCATTTCCAGTAACAATTTTCTAGCATTTACCTGAAATAATAAAAAGTAATTAAGTGTCAATAACTCATTTTCTGTCAGTACATATTAGGAAATTAAGAGATAGTGGAACATAGATTTGAAAAGACAGATGCTTATCATAGTGTTATTTATAATAAAATTATGAACTGTAACTAAACCATGTAATTGTCAGTGGATGGTTAAGCAATTTATGATACTTCAATGAATCATTACTTTAGGAAGCCACTAACTTGTTATTGAAGGCTACTTATTAATTTGGAAGAATGAAAAAACAGTGTTAACTTTAACTTGTAAAACAACTTGAATGGAAAATTTTATTTATTCTATGATCCCAAATGTATTTTAAAAATAATGGAAACCAATAAAGATGATAATTACCACTCAAGATTTTATGTTATTTAATTTACATTTTCTCCTACCATAAAAATATGTGTTTATTATAATCAAAGGGAAAAACAATAAACTTAAAACTTAATTCTCAATAGTGATAACTATTAAAGCTGTCCTAACAAATATGTTATGATATAGGTAGAAAAATAAAAGTATGTTTAGTTTAAACTAAAAGTTAGAATCCTGCCATTTATGTTAATAGATATGTTTTTGAGCATCAGGTTCAAATGTCCTATTTTTATCCAAGAAATTACCTTGTATCAGCTTATTGGTAGAACTCTATAACTTTAATAGTAAAATTATATCATTTCAAGGGTAGGTATTTAGGAATAGCAACAGATGCTGGTCAAATATTTTACTCTTTGTCTGAAACTTTGGTTTTTTTCTTTACTGTAGAGGTGATAATAATGTCTCAACACCAGAAATTGAACATAGTAAGGATGCAGTTTATATCGTTATGAGACTTACCTAAGAACATGATTAATTTATAAATATGTTAACATATCCCATCATCCCAACTTTTACCTGTTTGTTCATCTTTCCTTTCTAATGATTCCGGTTACCAGTTTCCAGCATGTGTTTGTGTGTGGTGGTGGGTGATGCGGGGTCGGTGAGCCGAGGAGTCGAAAGAAAGATTTCTTAGACTCTTAAGATCTGTCAGTAGTGCTCTTTTATTTAGAGAGTAGAATAGCATGCGGACAGGACCCATGGACAGTCAGAGTTTCTGCTGCTGCTGCTGCTGCCCCGCTGGCATGGGGACAGGACCCATGGGCAGGCAGAGCTGGTGAGTGGGGACAAGACCCACGGGCAGTCAGAGCTCCTGCTGCTGCTGCCGCAAAGTTGGGTGGAGAGTAAGGCTAAATTTAAGGCATAGGTATGTGAGTTATCTCTTTACAAGACAAAGAATATGTAAAAAAGTTAAAATGGTATCAGTGCCTGTATGGTCTGGCCATTTGGCGGTCCCACAACTTTTAGATAAGAATCTAAAGACAAAGGAGGATTTGGGGGGGGGGGGGGTGTCAGTTACATGTTTCCCAACAAAGGGGTAAACAAATTCCACTCCTTGGAGCCTGAATCTCATCTGGAGTTTTAAAACTAACCAGCCTAAAAGTCCTCATCATAAACCATTTTAAAATTAAGCAGCCTAAAAATCCTCATACGTGGGGAGGGTTTCCTCACACATCCAAGGAATTCTCCAAGATTCCAGCTGGGTGTCTTATCATTCAATTCACTTCTGACACCTTCTAATCAGAGATAGCATCAGATTCCACATGTTAAGAGTTCAGTCTCACAAGACTACCCTTTGCTTCAGATGCCAATTGCAGGTTCAAGTTGTCATCAGTGCTTTGGACTAAAAGATTGTAAATCAGAAGTTTCTATGAACATCTCCTTGGGTTCTATTAAGTTGCTAGAGAGACTCACAGAACTCAGAGAAACATTTTACTTACTAGATTACCAGTTTATTATAAAAGGATATAACTCAGAAACAATCAGATGAAAGAGATACATAGGGCAAAGTATGTGAGAATGGGCATGGAGCTTCTACACCCTCTATGAGCATGCCTTTCTCACCAGATTTCCACTGTTCACCAAATCTGGAAGGTCTCCAAACCCAGTCCTTTTGGATTTTTATGGGGGCTTTATTAAATAGGGATGATTGATTAAATCATTGGCCATTGGTGATCGATTCCACCTCTGGCTTCTCTCCCCTTCCGAGAGGTCAGAAGGGTGGAATTAAAAGTTCTAATCTCTAATCACATGGTTGATTCTCTTGGCCACTAGCCCCCATCCTTAGGTGAGATCTCAAAGTAATCTCATTTAACATAACAAAAGACACATGTGTGACTCTCTTAGTAAATCCCAAGGTTTTAGGAACTCTGGGCCAAAAACAGGGAAGAAGATCAAATATCTATTTATTATAAATCATGATAGCACATTTTCTCACACATATATATGAAATATATTAATCTTTTTGCTAGTCAGTTTTTATTTATCTGAGAATTAATATATTGTTGGCAAGTTTTTGTAAGACAACATTTGCATTAAGGATTTTGTAATGTCTTTTGCATGCATTTCCTTATTTTCTCTCTGTTGTAAATTATACCAGATTGTCATTTTTTTCATATGTAGATGTTTATAATAGCCAGTTAACCAACAGTTCTGGGAAAGAGCCCTAAACTTGAAAATCGAAGACTTTTTCGTCTATCTTCCACTATCCCTGGATTCTTTTTGACTTCTTGTGTTTGTTAGTTTTGTGATTTTTTTCTTTGCTTTCACATTGTTTAGCAATAAACTCCTTTAAATATAAAGTATTTAAAGGCAGTTTAAAAAAGTTAAAACAAACAAAATTTTTTAAAAATACAGGGAAATTATATCCAATATTGGAGTCATTATTGCAGGAAGAAGAAACCAGGGGAAAAAAACTGAGTAACTAGTTATAGCTTTAAGCAAGGAAGCAAACAGGTCAAAATTTGAAACACTGAAGGAGAAAATGTTCATGAAAAGATTAAAGCAAGTGTCTGAGGTTTGGTGGAAGGATAATCTATATGTCCCAGGACTTGGGCACAATATCTTTATTTCCCCTTCAATAACCTGCTAATGTCTGAAGTTGATTGAAAAGTTGCTTAAACCTGTGACTAAACTTAAGTAGTTAACTTGCCTAATTTTCTAACTCAGTTCACTCAATTCTTGGAATTATTCCTACATTTGCTTGCAAAAGGATTGGGCGCTTTGCTTCTATAAAATATTTTTATTTTGTCTTTTAATAATGATATCTGAATCTGGACTTCTCCTGTGGGGAGTAGTGTGAAAGGAAGAGGAGGAGACTACACATTTTCTGCTAGGGGGTTTCAGAATTTCATACCGGAATTTCTACATCAGAATCAGAATCATTCTTTAGCACCACCAGTTTTCTAACTTTCTCTAAAACTTACGAATGTGCACACATGTGCACACAGGCCTCACGCTTCCTTGCTGGCCTTTAAAACTAATGTAGGGAGTGACATCACCATCGTGGTGGAGTGGCCTCCTCCCTTAGACTCTCCTCACTAAGATATAATGAAAAAGATACTCATAAATCAACAGAGGACATTCACACCACACAATAGATATTTGAGAGACCCACACAGCAATACTCTGAAGGTGGAGGTGCTGGGCCCCTCAGGAGGCAGTGGAAGAAAGTAAGGGGATCTCTTCTCTCTCTCCCAATGGCAGCAACCTAGAGTGTGGGATTGTGTGTGGCTCTGAGAGGAGAGGAGATAGGGGTCAACCCTCCATGGGAATGCCTTCACTCTCATAATTGCCTCCCAGTCTGTGGGAAAGCTCCATACCAAAGAAGCTAAGCAATCTCATGGGTGTCTTCACCAAGCCCAGCACCTCAGGAGGACAGAGAGAGAGTGCAGAGTAGGAGTGCCCCTGGCATCCTGCACGTGAAAGAAAATGCTGCTGCCCCCACCTGGTACACCAGCTGGGTCAATCAGCCAGAGCAAAGGATCACCTTCACATATGTTTGTAAAGCAGCTGTGGTGAGCATGCAAACACAGATGCACCATGTCAACTAAGCTTCCAAAGGACAGGTATAGCTACCAGGAATTGCAGTGGGCCCAGAATACACAGCTTCTCCCCCTCCCCCAAGTGGCAGCAGGTGGAATCTTTGACCAGATACTACCACTAGGCGATGGCACATTTCCACCCAATCAAATAGTATGAGGAAGTATATTAATACTCTAGACAAGGAGGAAAATTACAAGAAACTAGAAATCAGTCCTGAAGGCACAGAAATTTACAATCTAAATGTCAGAGAATTCAAAACAACTATCATAAAAAAAACTCAATGAGTTACAAAGAAAACTCAGAATGACAGTTCACGAAATCAGGAATAAAATTAATAAGCAGAGGGAATTCTTCACAAAAGAGACTGAAACCATGAAAAAAAATCAGAAATTTTGGAGATGAAAACACAATGAATGAGACAAAGAAAAATCTAGAGTCTTTAAATAACTGAGCCGATATTACAGAGGACAGTATTAGCACTTTAGAGGAGAGAAATACAAGAATGATTCAGATGGAGGAGGAGAGAGAACTAAGACTAAAATGGAGTGAAGAAATTCTCCAAGAAATATCTGACTCAGTTAGGAAATGAAACACAAGGATTATAGGTATTCCAGAGGGAGAAGAGAGTGAGAAAAGAGCAAAACCTGGTTCAAAGAAATAATAGCAGAGAATTTCCCAAACCTGGGGAAGGAACTGGAATTACAAGTAAAAGAAGCTGACAGAATTCCTAATTACATCAATGTAAAAAGACCTTCTCCAAGGTATATACTAGTAAAAGTGGCAAAAGTCAACAACAAAGAAAAAATATTAAGGGCAACAAGGCAGAAGAAAATAACCTACAAATGAACCTCTATCAGGCTGTGAGCAGATTTCTCACCAGAAACCTTACAGGCTAAGGGAGAGTGGGAGAATATATTTAAAATTCTGAAAGACACAAACCTTCATCTAAGAATAGTCTATCTAGTGAAAATATCCTTCAAATATGATGGAGTATTAAAATCTTTCCCAGATAAACTAAAGCTGAGAGAGTTCTTTGCCACAAGACCCGCCTGCCGCACTTCATACAAGAAATAATCAATAAGGCCCTCATACATGAAAAAAAAAAAGAGAAAGTGTTTACAAAGCCTTGAGCAAGGAGATAAATTGGCAGATAAAATTAGAAAATTGCCGCACTCTATCAAACAGATCAGCTAAGACTCAATTATAATACTAAAGGGAAGGAAAACATCAAAAATAACTATAATCACTTCTTTTTAATCACAAACACAGTACAAAATGGAATAAGTTGTGACAACTTATTCAGTTGTCAACTTAAATGAGGATGAGAAAGGGAATAGAAGCTGCTTAGACTAAGGAGATAAGAGGCTATCAGAAAATGAACTATCTCATCTCCAAGATCTTCATACAATCCTCACTGTAACCACTTAACAAAAAATTAGAACAGAGATACAAATGCTAAATAAAGAGAAAACTGAGAAAACCGTCATAAAGAACCATCAAACTGAATTGGCAGTTGGAAATACATGGGATCAGAATCAAGGGAAATACAGAACAACCAGAAAAGAAATGATAAAATGTCAGTATTGAACCCTCAATATATCAATAATTACTCTAAATATAAATGGATTGAATTCTCCAAACAAAAGACACAGAGTTGCTGGATGGATTAAAAAATAAGACCCAACAATATGCTGCCTCCAGGAAACACATCTCAGCCCTAAAGACAAGCACAAGCTCAAAGTGAAGGGATAGAAGACAATACTCAAGCTAATGGCAAACCGAAGAAAGCATGTGTTATACTTATATCAAAGTAGACTTAAAGATAAAAAAGAGAGTGACAAACAAAGAAGGGCAATATATAGTGATAAAAGTGACACTCCACAAAGAGGACATAGCAATTTTGAATATATATGCACCTAATATAGGAGCACCAAAGTACATAAAATAACTGTTAACAGACCTCAAAGGAGATATTAACAGCAACACAATAATAGCAGGGGACCTTAAAACCCCACTGTCATCAATAGATAGATCATCCAGACAGAAAGTGAACAAAGAAATAGTGGAATTAAACAAAAAACTAGACTAGATGTATTTGATAGATATTTATTGAACACTGTATCCAAAAACAGGAGAATACATATTCCTCTTAAGTGCACATGGAACGTTTTCAAAGATAGACCATATGTTGGAAAAGAAGGCAAGCCTCAATAAATTTAAGGTTGAAATCATATCAAGCATATTTTCCAACCATAAGTCTATGAAACTAGAAAACAACTACAAGAAAAAAGCTAGGAAAGTCAGAAATATGTGGAAACTAAACAACATGCTAGTGAAGAACCACTGGAGCAGAAGAAATTAAAGGAGGAATCAAAAAATATCTGGAGGGGGCCAGCCCAGTGGCACAGCAGGAAAGTGCTCATGTTCCACTTCGGCAGCACGGGGTTCACTGGTTCAGATCCCGGATGCGGACACGGCACTGCTTGGCAAGCCATGCTGTGGGAGGCGTCCCACATATAAAGTAGAGGAAGATGGGCATGGATGTTAGCTCAGGGCCAGTGTTCCTCAGCAAAAAGAGGAGGATGGGAAGCAGATGCTAGCTCAGGGCTAATCTTCCCCAAACGAAAAAATATCTGGAGACAAATGAAAATGAAAATACACCATACCAATGCATACAGGATGCAGCAAAAGCAGTTCTACAAGGGAAATTCATAACAATTCAGGCCCATGTTATCAAACAGGAAAAATCTCAAATAAAAAATCTTAAACTATACCTAACAGAACTAGAAAAAGGAGAACAAAGTCCAAATCAGTAGAAAGAGGGAAATAATAAAAATTTGAGATGAAATTGAAACCAAAAAACAATAGAAAGGATCAATGAAACTGAGATCTGGTTCTTTGAGAAGATCAACAAAATTGGCAAACCCTTAGCCAGATTCACTATGAGAAAAGAGAGAAGGCTCAAATAAATAAAATGAGAATTGAAAGATGAGAAATTACAACAGATGCTACAGAAATACAAAAGATTAGAAGAGAAAACTGAAAAACTACATGCCAGCAAATTGGACAATCTAGAAGAAATGGATAAATTCTTAGATTCATACAACCTCCCAAAACTGAAACAAGAAGAAATAGAAAATCCAAACAGACCAATGGAATTTAAAGAGATTGAAACAGTAGTCAAAAACCTCACAAAAAATAAAAGTCCAGAAGCAGATGGCCTCCCTGGAGAATTCTACCAAACATTCAAAGAAGATTTAATACCTATCTTTCTCAAACTATTCCAAAATTTGAAGAAGATGGAACACTTCCTAACACATTGTAAGATCCCAAAGCCAGGCAAAGACAACAGAAAGAAGGAAAATTATAGGTCAATATCATTGATGAACATAGATGCAAAAATCCTCAACAAAATGTTGGCATACTGAATACAGCAATATGTTAAGCAACCATACACCATGATCAAGTGGGATTTATACCAGGGAGACAGGGATGGTCCAACCTCTGCAAATCAATCAATGTGATACACCACTTTCACAAAATGAGGAATAAAAACCACATGTTCATCTCGATAGATGCAGAGAAAACATTTGACAAGATCCAGTACCTGTTTATGATAGAAAAAAAAAGACTCCATAAAATTGGTATAGAAGGAAATTACCTTGACGTGATAAAGGCCATTTATGACAGATCCACAGCCAACTTCATACTCAACAGGGAAAAACTGAAAGCCGTCCCTTTGAGAATAGGAACAAGAGAAGGGTGCTCATTCTCACCACTCTTATTCAACACAGTACTGGAGGTTGGTCCAGAGCAATTAGGCAAGTAAAAGAAGTAAAAGGATTTAAACTGGCAATGAAGAAGCGAAACTCTCACTGTTTGGAGACGGCATGATTATATAGATAGAAAAGCCCAAAGATTCCTTTGGAAAACTGTTAGAAATTATCAACAACAGCAAAGTTGCGGGGTACAAATTCAACTTATAAAAATCAGTTGCATTTCTATACTTTAATAAGGAACTAACAGAAAGAGAACTCAAGAATACAATCCCATTTACAACTGCAACAAAAAGAATGAAATATCTAGGAACAAATTTAACCAAGGAGGTGAAAGACCTATACAATGAAAACTATAAGATGTTATTGAAAGAAATCGATGATGACATAAAGAAATGGAAAGATATTTCGTGCACCTGGATTGAAAGAATAAACATAGTTAAAATGCCCATACTACCTAAAGCAATCTACAAATTCAATGCAATCTCAATCAGAATCCCAATGACATTTTTCATGGAAATAGAACAAAGAATCCTAAAGTTCATATGGGGCAATGAAAGACTCAAAATAGCTAAAGCAATCCTGAGAAAAAAGAACAAATCCTGAATTCAAGATATACTACAAAGGTATAGTATGAAAACAGAATGGTACTGGTACAAAAACAGACACACACACCTCAATGGAATGGGATTGAAAGCCCAGAAATAAAAGCACACATGTGTGGACAGCTAATCTTCAAAAAAGGAGCTAAAAACATATAATGGAGGAAGGGAAGTCTCTTCAACAAATGATGTTGGGAAAACTGGACAACCACATGTAAAAGAATGAAAGTACACCATTATCTTTTACAATACATGAAATTAACTAAAAATGGTTTAAATATTTGAAGGTAGGTCGTGAAACCATAAAACTCCTAGAAGAAAATATATGCAATATACTCTTTGGCATTGGTTTTAGAAGGATCTTTCGAATACCATGTCTACTTGGGCAAGAGAAACAAAAGAAAAAATAAACAAATGGGACTTTATCAGACTAAAGAGCTTCTGCAAGGCAAACCAACACAGGAACAAAATGAAAAGACAATTCACCAACTGGGAGAAAATATTTGCAAACTATATATTCGACAAGGGGTTAATCTCCAAAATATATAAAAATCTTGTACAACTCAACAACAAAAAGCAAACAATCTAATCAAAAAATGGGTAGAGGGTATGAACAGACATTTTTTCAAAGAATTTCAACACCACTAATCATCAGAGAAATGCAAATCAAAACTACAATGAGATGCCACCTTACACCTGTTAGAATGAATATAATAACCAAGACAAAAGACAACAAATGTTGGAGAGGATGTGGAGAAAATGGAACCCTCATACACTGCTGGCAGGAATGCAAACTGGTGCAGCCACTATGGAAAACAGTGTGGAAATTTCTCAAAAATTGAAAATAGAAATACCATATGACCCAGCTATCTCATTACTGAGTATTTAATCAAGAACTTGAAATCAACAGTTCAACAAGACTTATGCACCCCTATGTTCATTGCTGCATTGTTCACAATAGCCGAAAGGTGGGAGCAACACAAGTGCCCATTGACTGATGAATGAATAAAGAAGATGTGGTATATATATATATATATATATATATATATATATATATATATATATACATGAAATACTACTCAGCCATAAAAAATGTCAAAAATCATCTCATTAGCAAAAACATGGCTGGACCTCGGGGGTATTATGTTAAGCAAAATAAGCCAGACAGAGAAAGATAAATATCACACAATTTCACTTATATGTGGAAGATAAACATACGGACAAAGAGAACCGATTAGTGGTTACCAGAGGGGAAGGGGGTTGGGAGGTGGACCTAAGGGGTAAAGGGATACATATGCCTGGTAACTGACACATAATAATGTACAACTCATATTTCACAAAATTTGCAACTTATTATGATCTCAACAAAATAAAATAAAATAAAATAAGGCAGGATACAGTCATACACTGGATAACAATGTTTCAGTCAACAATGAATCACATATGCAACAGTGGTCCCATAAGGTTAGTGTCATATAGCCTAGGTGTGAAGTAGGTTATACCACCTAAGTTTGTGTAAGTCCACTCTAGGGTGTTTGCACAATGACAAAATCGCCTAATGGTGCATTTCTCAGAATACATCTGTCATTAAGCAATGCATGACTGTTTAGGTGCCTTACATGGTCACACATGACTACAGGCAAGAGCTGCCCTTCCCTGTATTTCCCCTGCAGCCTTCAGTCACCTCTACCTTCAAATAGCTCATGCCATTCAGAAATGGGGATTGAAAGTATTGGAACAACAATGCCACTCATCCCTTAAGAGTATAGTCCTAGCATAAACTTCTCCAGGTTACTCGAGCTAAAAAAGAGCTTGCAAAAAAGGACTTGGCCAACCACCCTCTTGTTCGATGTGTTTAAATTTAATGCCTCTTTGCTGAATTTTAGCATGTGTCTTCTAGGCTTGGCTTGAGAGCAAATTGCAAACATCTGGTTAGTGTTTCATTGCAAGAGGATTTGATAGTTGTTAAAGGTTGGTAGTAAAAGGAGAAATTCTTCAACTAGGCATCAATATAGTTTCAAAGACAGCATTGAAGGTATTGTTGTAACTTGTCTAAATGGCTTAACTGGAAATTTAAAAACATAATAATTCTCTATTGTGGATTGTGTAAATAATTATTTAATTAATCTTTTTAAGCAAATTTCACAACAAAAGACTTTCCTCAAGGAATAGCAATAAGAGAGAAGAGCAGAGTAGGCAACAGAAGAGGAAAAGCAAGACGTGAGGGGGCGAGAGAAAGCCTTGGCGTCACTGGTAGACAGAGGTAAATAGGAGATGGCTGCTGAATAAGCCTCTGGAGATGGGAGTTTAATAATAACATACATTTTAAAAGATGCAAAGTATAAAAGGAAATATCAAACATTTTTTAAATAAAAAAGAGTCAGTTTTAAGGTCTATCATAGCTAATGCTTTATTCTTGTCCATAATTCCTAGATTGCTGATACTTACCTTTTAATTAGTTTCCATTTGTGTAATCACAACAGTCTAGCAAAAACACATATATGATATATATGATAAATATAATTTCATAGTCTCCAACCACATAAATATATGTAAATGTAAGCTCTTGACTATAAACTGTGAAAATTATATATGACACGATATGTTTCTCATCTCTCCAGTAGGTGAGAAATTTTAAAGGAAATACATGTTAATATATTTTAAACTGCCAAATGATTTGAATTGTCTAGCCTAAGAGAAATTTAGTTATATTCAGATTAAATCAAACGATGCAAATGAGTGCTTTATAACAATTCCTTTAGCTTTGATATTTCTAGCAATTTGAAATGCAGGGTAGAATATTAGAAATATGAAATAAAATCTTGTTAAAGTTTGATAATAAGAATAGTCAACTTGGCAGCAAAATTGAAATCCAGTTTGGATACACGAAAAATACCTTTCATATTAGACATATAACAAAGAAATTTTTTCCTCTGCAAATATGTTTGTATATAAAAATACATGCATAGAAAAAAATATTTAGTGACACGTAAATTTCCTCAGAATCCAGATCTATTGTTTCTGGTCATATTATGTCCTGGGTGATACCAATCTGCAGGGAAATGAAACCAGGTAAAAAGAAAACCACTGTCCTACTAATGGTGCTAGGGATTTGAACTGATGAGATAGCCTGGAGAAGTGCGCAATTTAGATAAGACTATCCTGACTTCCTCCTCAAGTCTTAACATCTTTATATGAACCTGCCTTTTAAATAGATGGATTATATGGAATGGGAATGGCTTCTCAATAGACCAGATAAAAATGCAAATTTATCTCTTTACATATCAAAAGCAAAGTTTCAATTTCCACATACAGATTATAACTTTAAGCTTGGATATGTGACCCTTCATGTGAGTGAGGACTGGGTTGAGGAAAGGAGTCAAAGACCTCTCAGCCTCTCTTGGAATAGAGTTTCTTCAAGGTAGAGATGGGGGTTCATATGGTAGCAGCTCGCCCCTTCTGGGGAAGATTCCATAGCACTAACCTGAGGTTCGAGGGGAGCCCTGTTTTCTCAGCTGCACCCTCCAGGAGTAAAGATTCTGTCTCAAAGAACTGGCACAGGGAAAGGGAATAGGTTATGGCTCAAACGCCACAAGAGCTTGCTGTTCTTATCCAGTTTCAGTAAATTTTCTGAAATAATTGTCTTTCATTTGCTGTATGCCCTTAGGAAATGTTAAACGGTTAGTAAATAAAATAATTTTAAACAATTATGATTATTTTATTAGGGAGAGGGTCACAGAACTCTTCATGCTGCCATTCCAGAAGTGTTTCTCCTTGAAGATTTTGAATTTAGAAAGCTGTCTTCTGCCTTGAAAAAGATTGACATTCAAAAGGATTTTCTAAAATAAAGATCTGATTTGAGACACAATCTAGGGCAATGAATCCTACAATTGCAACTGCATCCAGCTTTTTTCTGAAGCAATGAGTGAAAATTATATAATTGTTGGGGAAATCCAAGGATTGACTAGGAATGAGTGATTTTAGAGGTGAAAATAGTATCCCCAGATAATAGCCCGACTGTATTTCACATTTGAGCCATGACCTTGGTAAAGGTTTCTTTCCGTTGCTCCACCAGGAAATAAAATTGCTTTTGTAAATTTAATCCATTATGTGTGTTCATTTTATCCCGAAGTTTTTCCATTAACTTTATTATACTATTCTATGACATCTTCCTTTCCCTGATAATCCTCCTTCTGGAGTCTTTCTTCCTCTTGTTTCATCTAGACTATTTGATGTCTAAATCTGCTATATGGCTACTAGTCAGGAATATTGCTCCTCAAGTTTTTAGTTTTGGTTCCATTGCTTCCTGGATTCAATGCCTTTTTTTTTTTTTTTTGCTTTTTGAGGAAGATTAGCCCTGAGCTAACATCTGCTGCCAATCCTCCTCTTTTTGCTGAGGAAGACTGGCCCTGAGCTAACATCTGTGCCCATCTTCCTCTGCTTTATATGTGGGACACCTGCCACAACATGGCTTGACAAGCAGTCCATAGGTCCACACCTAGGATCCAAACTGGTGAACTCAGGGTTGCCAAAGCAGAACATGAGAACTTAATCACTGCACCACTGGGCTGGCCTGCCTTTGTCTTTCTTGATGAATATCATCCCTCAGCCAGAGTACATCCTTAAGATATTTCATAACAAATTATGTCTTTCTGTATCTTTGAATCATTGAAAATGTCTTTATTTTGCCATTATTTTGATTAGCATATTACATTGAAAATAAATTTTTTTCAGTGGGCTGATAAGAATATTCATAGTTTAATTGGATCTTCTGAAGGTGACATTTTTTTCTTTTTCGTTTCCATCTCCACAATCTTTTGGTATTTTTTCCGTGTCCTTTCTCTAAAATTTGGACCCTCTCCTTGCTATAGCACAAGTCTTAAAGATCTTCACTCTTTAAACCACTTTCACCCTTTCCATCCTACTTATAAATTTCTAATTACATAAAATGTTCTTCTCTAAACTCCTTTGACCTGCTTTTTTAAGCTTATCACCTCTCTATGTTCATTAATTTCCAACTGCTCATTTTATTTCCTGATATCATTCATTAAACTTTTTGATAAATACTGAGCATTGCTCCTAGAATGTAGTCCATTCTCATAGGAATCTACTGTTTCTGAAACCTATGCTTAAGCTGCTTTTACCTTTTAGTCTGCCTAGTTGCCTGTGTTTACCTCCTGTCAACTGCACAGGTCACACCTTTCAACAAATTCACATGCGCTTAACTTGGCCTTCAAATCTGGGATCATTCGTTCATTCCTATACTTGATAGGAATCAACTCCTATCACTAGATTGGGGGTTCACAATCAGGTTGGTCGTGTCATAACCTCACTGTGAACTTGTAGTCAGATGTTGGTAAAATGCTTTTGTTCTCTGACCATATACACTGATAACTGTAACTTCTATTCTCCCATCCTTACCACCCTAAAGACGGTTTCAGTTCACTCATAATGATTTCTAGTTCTTCCTAGGCCTAAAGAACTACCCTGGAACTCATCCTCTGACAGTCTCCTCAGTATTTACTTCCAGAACTTGCAATGCTGTTTTTTTATTTTCAGAAATATTAATGGTACCTGACAGTTAAACACACGTTCAAATTGACGAGACAAATATAATCTACAAGAGACAATTATACAACAATTAACTACTAAATTGTGTCACATTGACTATTAATTCAAAGGAAGTTCATAAAAAGTAGAAGATTGAACAGTGACCACATCATTGTAGGAGTTAGAACCTGAATTGGATCTAAAGAGCTACCATTTATTGAAAATCTGCTATGTGCCACAGTCTTTATCTTTCATTATTATTTTTTTGAAGATTGGCACCTGAGCTAACAACTGTTGCCAATCTTCTTCTTTTTTTTTTCTTTTGTTCTTCTCCACAAAGCTCCCTAGTAAAGAGTTGTATATTGTAGTTGTAGGTCCTTCTGGTTGTGGCATGTGGGACGCCACCTCAGCATGGCTTGATGAGCAGTGCTGTGTCCGCGCCCAGGATCCGAACTGGCAAAACCTGGGGCCGCTGGAGTGGAGTGCACGAACTTAACCGCTCAGCCATGGGGCCGGCCCGTATCTTTCTTATCTGTAATCTGTGCAAACATTTTCCAAGACATATTTTTCAAATTTTATTTTATAGGTCAGTATTTCAAGTTTTAGAAACAAGTAATTGCTCAGTTTCACCCAACTATTATTCACGTTGCTCCATCAGCATGCAAATTCAGGTCTACCTTATTCCAAAGTGAATGAAATTTCACTCTGACTTTAAAAATAAGTAGATTTCAGACCATAAGATAAAGTTTAAGTGTAAGAAACAGTAAGAGCACAAAGAACAGGAGTATATGTTACCATGACCAGCAGGAGGCAGGTTCTGCTAAGACCAGGCACTCTCCAGGCTTTGAGGTTAGAGGACCAAGGAGGTGCTCATAGATCTTGGACATGATCCTCTTGCAATCGAATAATAGCAACCCCAGAAGTGGCAGCAGCAGCGGCAGCACTACGATAACAGCAGTTTATGATCCTGTTATGTTTATAGAGCGTGCAACTGAATGCTATCTCTTCTGAGCTAACCTCACTCTCAGGTGCCCTACAACGACTCAGTAACTTTCATTTCTGGGTTTCCATGAGATTTAAGCAGCATTGTATCAATTACCCCTGTCCAATCCTACCTTAAATACTTCGCTGATGCATGAAATTCCTAAAGCAGGACACAAAGGCTTTCATTCTATCATTTCGGACACAAGTTTAAAATGCAAATGCTGCTACGAGAGATAAGTAGTGTGAAATCAATGACAGATGTTTCCCTGTTTTGAAAAGGAAGATAGAAAAGAAGACAGCATTAGGTCCTAAAGTGGGTAGGAGAGGTTAGCAACATGAAGAGGCCAGGGATACGCACAAAAATGTCAGTCTTATTTTCCTTATGGCCTTAGACCAAATTTCCTTTATCTGTTCATAGGTAACTTGTGCAGTAACTATATATCTTTGACCCATAGTTCCTTGATATAGATACCATTCTTTAAGGGTGAATTTTTACCTTTTCTGCCCTCCCTGCACAAGTAAATTTTACTATACAATTATCAATTGAGTAGTAACTCAATTCTAAAGGAATTATGGTAACTTTGTACCTTAATGGTGACAGCAAAAGGCGTCTTTTGAGAAAAAATAAACATATAGAATGTGTTGTATATATTATAATAATTATATACTAAAGGTCTACAAAAATATTACTGCAGTAAGATTTTGCTGTTAATTTATAATCTTTATTTTCTAAAATAATTAGTGAAGTTGGGCCAAGCATTGTTAAGGACAATATGAGTAATTTTTGCGTGTTTTTGTGTCATCCATTGCTTCATTTAGACACAAAGGTGATGTTTCTGGAGAAACATTATTCCTAATGCTCGGAGTATTTCTTTGAATTAAGTCTGATACACTAAATGCATGGAATCCTCAGTCTTTATACATTTCTTTAAAAACTTAGACTTTAAGTAGAAGGTTTTATTAATTTTGCTGTTTAAGTAGCTGTGTTATAAGATGTATTACGGCTGATTTCAGTTATTAGTTAGCATATTTGCTTCCCCATCATATCCTTGTTGGGCAACTCCCCTCCCGCCCCCACCACGGGTCTCGTGTGCTCCTTTATGTCTTGCTGGGTATGCCAATGATGCAAGGCCCTGACTGGTCTTTCCTCGACCATTTCTCAGGACTGTTTTTGTAGAGAAAACTAGAGGGGCAAAGTAATGTTTCTCCCTGGAACAAAGGGCAAGTTTGCATATTGCCTGCTATAAAACTGTGGTTTCCTCAAATTGTGTTTCCGTGCTGTGATGTGAACTCTCTGTGGGCACACCATCTACCTGAGCACCTGCATATCATCCTGTGGGTTTTGTGGGGCAAGAGAACTGACACAGACACGAGTCCCATGCTTCTTGCCATGCTGTGAATAACAAAGTCCCTTTGTCTCTATCTTTAGCCAGACTTCATGAAAGAGGAACAGGATAGCATTTCTCTAAATTGAAACATTACTGATCCTTACAACTAGGAAACTTAAGGAAATTCATTATCCTCCAATACAACGCTGACAAATTTGACAGGTTGCTGCTCAGCATAACTGTTCTATCTGTGTCAGGGCGCTGATAAAGGAAGTTACAATGACTACAGTAGCTTTTGGTGGAAAAAAGATAACTTCTTGATTCACTACAACATGGAAAAGGCTCAATTGGATTCTCCAAATGTATTTCCTTGTGGTTACTTCCTAAGTCTCACTATTAACCACACCACCTCTACCATGGTCTGCAGTGGAAGGGTGAGTGGGGGTATAATGGGTACACTCTTTTACATGAGTAAATAAAGACATTTATCTGAAGGAATAGTGTTCCTTTGGGTCCTTGCCCATATATACCTTGATTGAAAGTGTAGAGTTTAAGATGTCTTCCCTTTCTTGCTCAGGCCCAGCTAACAAATATGTTCCAGCTCTCTCTTTGGTTCCCTAATGATGTTATCCCATGTTTCAGATGCTGTGTATTATGCCAGCCATATCCCTTTCAAGACTTGGACTCTTTAAGATTGCCAACAACTAATAGCTTAGCTCCTCTGTAGAAATTTCACTGACCAGAGGGAACTGCTTCAGACAAAGGAATGTCCCCTCCCTGGGACAATAAACTCCTAATACCTGATTGATGCAAAGGTAAAGGATCTGGCCTCCTTGCCTAATACAGAACATCTCAAAAGGGCTATTCTAGCTACAAAGCTCCACATGGGGTTGGTGGAGGCCTCTGTTGCAACTGCATTGCAGTTCAAATTCTCACGTTGGCTAATCTAATTTACCTCCGACCTGCAAATCTCTCTCAAAGTGTATTTCTGAGGAGCCTAAATTATGACATTTGATGTCAGAAGACGTCCTAAACGATAGGCCCCTAAGTAGATTTTGGAGCAGAAGATTGGTAACCTCTGGCATCCTATAGCAGTGCAGTTATTAAAATTTTTAATAGTTCAGTGGTAGACTGGATGGGATACCAGTGGAAGAGAGTACACTGACTGATGCAATATCTTCAGCCTTTGAAAGTTTCAAAAATGTAGAAATTATAAGGACACCAGAATCAGGTGCTATTTCTGGGTGTTATCAAGACATGGAGGAAAGTCAAAAGCCTTGGGTGATTAATCATCAATTTAAGGCAGAGTGTAAAACTTAGTGGGCCTCCTTGAGAACATATAAAGAGATTTTCAACTCCTTCAAGCTGAGGGCAGAAAAAGCAAAAGATCAATGGCAGACTTAGTTTTAAGAGTAGCAGAGCTTCAAAATGTTTGACTTCTGAGCCCAGCAATTCTGCTATAACAAGATCAAGGCCGTACTTTGGAATAAGTGCGACTCTGGGGCTTTTGATGAGAATCTCTGTGACCATATACTCAAGAATCTTGTAACCCCAAATTCCTCTAAGCCCTCTGGGACTGAAGAAGTGCTTACTATTCCCTGTTAAATCCTAGGCTTGCTCTTTGCTTGACATCTGCTTTGCAAGAAAAATGCACCCCCTTCAGGATCTATGGCTACACCCCTTCCATGGGCAGATTAATAACCAAGGTCAGTCAGTCATAACATAAGCTGTTTGGGGAAGTGTTGAGCTTGCTTAAGAAGGAAAGGGATTATACACAGAAGGAACATTATGATCTACCCCACATGTACTAGCAGGATCCAGGAAAGTATATATGGGGCAGTATCTTAAGGATGCCTGATTATGGGAATGGAGGTAGACAAAAGATTAAAAGGTTGAGATTATCAATATGGAAACAGTCTCACATAATGCATGATTTAACATCCCTATGCAAGGCTTCCAAGCACCATTGCTAACATGCTTGTGTAAGGCGGTTCTTGGATGTTTGAAGAAATGGTGTTCACATCAAGTGAAATAGACATGCCAGAACTGCCATGGCAAATGGTGGAAGAAGAGAAAAGGCATACTAGAATGAATAAACGATGTCAAGCTGAGAAACACGCCAATAACTATGATCTCTAGAAGGACATGGAGGAGGTTGCGTTTACCAAAGTGATAATGCATACATTCCTGCGTCACTTAATGACAGGGATGTGTTCTAAGAAATGTGTTGTTAGTCAATTTTGTTTCTGTGTGAACATCATAGAATGTACTTACACAAACCTAGACGGTGTAGCCTACAACACACCCAGGCTATATGGTGCTAATCTCATGGGAACATCATTGTATATGTGGTCCATAGTTGATGGAAACATTGTTATATGGCACATGACTGTGCTCTCATAAGGAGGTTCAAGCATCAATGTGAATCCCAGTCCTGACTGTCTTGTACAGGGCAGGGCTGAAAGTAAGAGACTCAGTTATAGAACTGCCTTCCCTTAGGGCAACGGAGATGAAAAGTTCCTGAAAACAATTAAGCAGTGCTTACCTGTCAAAAGTAAGGTGGGGAAATTATTGCAATGAGCAACAAAGACAAAGTGTCAGCTCAAAGGTTTCTTAGTCCATTTTCGCTGCTATAACAGAATATCACAGACTGGGTGTTTTATACACAACAGAAATTTATTTCTGAAGTTCTGGAAGCTGGGAAATCCAAGATCAAGACACTGGCAGATTCAGTGTCTGGTAAGGACCCACCTACTGGTCCGCAGATGCTGTTTTCCAGTTGTATCCTCACATGTCAGGATGGATGAGAAAGCTCTCCAGGTCTCTTTTATAAGGAAATAATCCCATTCATGAGGGCTCTACCCTCATGACCTAATCACCTCCTGAAGGCCCTCCCTCCAAATGCCCAATTAGGAGTCAAGTTTCAACATGTGTATTTTGAGGGGGAGTCAAATTTTCAGTCTATAGAAAAGGGGTTTGACTTTTATAGAGCTAAGAGTCAGTTGTTAGAACACATGATCCACAAAGGCAAAACAGATGGGAAGCCATTGAGGGTATTGCCAAATATATTCAATCAAAAGAAATCAAGTGTAGAAATGACTTCAATTAAAAAATCATGAACTCCTGCCCAGTGTCAGAACCTGAGTTTTTTTCAATCTAGAACCCATTAATTTAAGAAGAAACTGTATCAACAAAAGGAAAGATTATGCAATAGCACAGCAAGTATATACAACAATTACCCCAAGCCATGCTCAAAGGCCATTTACTTAAGTAGCTATACACTGGGAAAAGGTTTACATTTTCCCAGGGACCCAAAGTGTTATCACGGATCTCCTGTTAGAGAAGTACAGATGTGCACCAAGTAATAAATAGAGTCCTGGCCCAAGTCTGGCTCACAGTGAGTACAGTGGGTTCACAGATACACCAGTTATCATTTTCAGTATAAATTAAATATTTATACTTGGTAGTTAGAAGAAAGCTCCACATTAGTCACCTTCCCTGCATAGAAGGATCATTATATTAAGGAAGGTAAAACCATATGCACTCTAGAAGGTGTCAGCTGGCTACCACAAATTGAACCAAAGCGAAGTCTTATCTTCAGCTATTGTGCCAAGTGAGGAATCTTTGCCAGAGAAAATTAACATCACTTTAAGTACATGGCATGTGGCTATTGAGCGCGTGAAAGCTTACTTTTCCATCTCTATCAGACAAGCAGCAAGAAGTAGCTCACATTCATAGGACATAGGCCACAGAATACTATTACGGTTTTGGCTCAAAACTAGATGAACTTCTAGCCTTCTGCTATAATATAGTTTTAAAAGATTTGGGCCATCTGGATATTCTGTAGAATACCACTTTGGTCCACTATATCAAAGATATTATGTTAATCCAACTAGAGAACAAGCTATGGCAATTACTTTGAGGCCTTGATAAGGCACCTATGTTATAGACAGTAGGAAAAACAATTATATGAAGATTCAGAGTCTTGCTACATCGATGCAGTTTTGTTATACATTCAGTGATCTGATGCATGACAGGAATTTCCCTCCAAAAAGTGATGTTATTGTGTCTTTCATGCTCCACCACTAATGAAGAAGCTCAACATCTAGAAGGCTTCTTCAGGCGCTGAAGGCAACACATTCCACAAGTGGGAATACAGCCCTGATACTCCATAGAATAACAAGGAAGGCTGCCAACTGTGGGTGAGCCCGGCACCAGAAAGAACTCTTAGCAGGTCCAAACTGTGGTGCTAGCAGCACTGTCGCTTTGGAAATAACTCATAAAACCTGTGGAATTAGAGATTTTGCAGTGGGAAGGACACTATATGGAGTTTAGGGCAAGCCTCTGTAGGAAAATTACGACATACACCATAGACCCCAGAGTTCTGTGACAAAGCCATGCCATCTGCATCAGAGAATTTTATCCCATTTGAAAAACAGTTTCTGAGGTGCTACTGAATCTTACTAGAGTTAGATCATATGAGCATAATCATGTGGCCAGAGCTTCTCATCATAAGCTGGTTTATGTCACATGCACCAAGTCATAAGTTCAGGCAGGCCTACCAGAAATCCATCACACAATAGAAGTGGTGCTTCTTGGATTGGACAAGAATAGGGTCAAGGAGTACATGTAAATTGCATGAACAGGTAGCCTAGATCCCCAGGCAATCCACTATTATCATTACATTGGTGCCTCTACCTGAGATCACTCCTTTGTCATCACAGCGTTGTGTTCCTGATGACCAGCTGACAGAAAAGGAAACAGACCAATCTCGTCCATGAGTGCCTTGGCTTGATTTTTGGGTTGAAGCTGAAAAATCACTGCAACTAAACTAAAGGTTGCTTTCAAAGGCAGTGGTGAAAGGATATCCCCCCAACAGGCAATCCATATTGCATGGCCCTGACTTCCCACGTTGCGTGGGAAGAAAAGTGGTCTGAAGTAAGAATGCATATGGGTTTATGGATGGAGATGAACATTTCGGGCATATGGAGGAAGAATATATTTGGCACCCAGGTGATCTACTGGTATATTCCTTGGCATTCCCCTGCTCAATTTAGTGATAAATAGACAAGTTCAGCAGCTATGGCTTGAAAAGAGCGTGGTGATTAGGGGCTTAGTTTTTTTACTAAACTTCCTCCTCTAATTTTCTCCAAGAAAAGCCTGACCATAAACTGGAGGAGCTTTCTCAGATAGGACAAACTTACGTCAAAAAGCACATGGATCCCAGTGGCACGTGGGGTAAACCATAGCGAATGCTATGGTACACGCTGAGATGCCCCGTCAGCACTAAGGCGTTCACTCTTCCAGTGACTGGGAGTGCTGACTGCTGATAGCTCCAGCTGGCTTCCTCTCTTGACGTTACCCTCAGCCTAAAGGGCTGCCTCACAAATGTTATTCCTCTTCCTCAGGAGCAGCTTGCATCAAGTGACTAGTCAATGCCTGTGTTCAAGGCCTGGTCCCTTGTGTCATTTTGGGATAACTTTAAAGGGTCATCCCAACTTCAGTGCAATATGTGGTCTTGGTTGGGGTATCAGTAGCAATGGCGTCACAGTTCATTTTCTCCTTCTGCCCACTCCTCCCTTCCTCAGTGCTTTAGTGGTATGTTTGCTAAGGACATCCTCCCCACTAAACCTCCTGCATGCAAATCTCCATCCTGAAATCTACAACGATCTGACTGCTTGGATTGCCTCAACATTCATGTATGGAAATCCTAATGCATGATGTGATGGTATTAGGAGGTGGGGCCTTTGGGGAATAATTAGGTCATGAGAGTGGAGCCCTCATGAATGGAATTCACCCTTATAAAAGAGGCTCCAGAGAGATCCTTCATCCCTTCTGCCCTGCGAGGACATAGAAAGAAGATGCCTTTGTCTGAAACAGGAGGTGGGCCCTCACAAGCCACCACACTGAATTTGCTAGCACTGTAACTTTGGACTTCCCAGCCTCCAGAATTGTGAGAAAGAAATGTTTGATATTTAGCAGCTACCCGGTCTGTGGTATTTTGTTACAGCAACCTACAGGGACTAAGATAAAATCTGTTTCTGGGAAATTAACTTCTTGCATCATTCATGTTTTACTTGTTTCTGTCCCCTAAGCAAATTTCTCACCTACCATCAAAAAAGCATGTGCAGTCAATTCTAAGATATCACCCAGCACCACTCAGAAATGTCTACTAGACTAGCTCTCTCGATCAGAGTTCTCATCTGTTTTCCTGCCCTCATGTAATTGTTCATAGGATTTTCTTTTGCTGTAATCTCTTCCTTTCTTTTCTGCTTCTCCAGGTACCAATTTTACTTCAAAGAGTAATTTTAGTCTTAACTCTTGGTGAAGACCACGTATGTTGTCCAAGAAGAACTCCCTTTCTATGCTCTTAAAAACACTTGCATCATGAATATGACCATTAACATATTCTATTTTGTATTATTTCTGTTTTGTCTACTTTGGGGCTATGGGAGCAGTGCTCTATGGATTAAGAATTTGGGTGAATATCTCTAAGATGTAATTTCCTACCTCCAAATTAATGTACCTATGAAAACGTATGTTATGTGTCCATTGTAACTTAAAAATGGGTTTTGGAGTCAGAAAGATCTGATTGCAAATTTCAACTCTCCCATTTTAAGTGAGCAAGTCACTTAACCTCACCAAGCCCAAATTTCCTCCCTCCACCATAAACGCAACAACTTATTTTAGAGCAGCATTATAAAGATTAAATAATTCAATACAATAGTTCAGCATAACTCCTAGCACATGGGTTCTATAAGTGGTGAGGACTTTTATTACTGAAGGAATACCTTTTTGTCTCCTTATATCCCTAAGCCTGATGTTTGAATAAAGTAGGTGCTCATTGCACGTTTTTGACATGACATACTGAAGACCTTCCAATACTTTTCATGAGTCAGGATATTAATAGTAAGTTTCTACAATGATACTGAATTTCAAACCTCTGAAGAAAAAGATAATAGCAAGGCAAACACTGGGTATGCCCTGGTGTTTTTCAATAGAAACCGCTTTAGAAATGTAAAATCTGGAAATATGGGGCACTCTACGCTCTAATCATGGAATAGTGCTTACATTACCCAAACCAGATTTTGCTTAATGTTGGCAGGTGGTTTTTAAAACTTATATTAAACCAAACAAGTTCTATGGAAAAACTATCTCCTCAACTTCATTCCTTTGAAAATCTGCCCTAAATATATATCAATTTCCTTATAAAAAATGAAAGTCCACATAGAGACACATAATCTTCTTATTAATTCAATATTAGTGCAATGCTTACAAAAGGACCGTGTCTAATTCTGGACAACGTTAATAAAACACAACATAAAAATCTTGGAAAGATTTCAAGAAGAGCATCCAAATGATTTAATACGATTTATGTGGAAAATTGTGTCTGTTAGAAAATTTCGGAAATCTGTGCTAATTTAGATAAAAGGCCAGCTGATAAAAACCTTTAAGAGTATGAAAGTTTAGAGAAAATAATGTATGGCTTCTATAATTACAAATTCATTGAAGTGATTACAAAACAATTAAATAATACAGAAATATTTATACTAAATTATGAAAGTCCTCTTTCATCTTTTCAGTCCCTTCCCCAGAGGTAACCACTGTTAAAGTTTTTGAGTATATTTCATATCTTTCCTATGCCTTTAACACATCCATGTTAAATGTATATGATTTCTTTTTATACAGGGCATGATAAGCATCTTTCTTTCCATTGAGGAATAGTTGAAATATACAAGTAAAAGCACACAGGAAAATGATCTCTGATTAATAAATTCTTTCCTCAGATCTTGAATATGGTTCAAAATGGTTTGTAGGAACCTCAGGAAGGAAAGCATATGTCTAGGAATGAGAACTGTCTTTCCAGCTTGATTTTGACACTTCCTTATCATCACTCCTTAAGTCAGCCCCCTCTTCTTTAATCTTGTCAAGGTTTCAAGAAAAAAAAATGTGAATTTCCTTTCTAAAACGTCTGAAGACCTGTATTGTTTTATAGAATTATACAGGTGAAATCTGTACGCTGGTTCTGAAACTTCTTTCGAGGCCTTATTTGGTTTAAATATGGATCTCAAAGTCCTTTGCAAATTCTAATACTGTATAATTCTGCCATTCTTTAACTAAAAGCGAAAGAAAAAAATGAGAAAACAACAACAACAAAAAACTATTCTAGTTAGTCCCATTTCTTTTGCCATTCTGCTTCTTTCTTGGCCATTGCTGTCAATCAAGCATAATTGTGAAATTGCCTTGTGGACGGATATAAATTGAGACTAGTTTGAAACTCATTTTCTCTTTTAGCCCACTCTGACAATTCAACTCGATGCCATTTCTTGGACATACAATGGATAGCAATCCTTTATTTAAAGGACATCTGGTCATCAATATAATTTGATTCTCATCTACAGGAGGCTATCTGTGTGAGTGTGTATGTGAGTGTGTATGTATTCAGATTAATATCGAAGACCTAAGCGGATGAATGATCATCAGCAGGAATGGTAAAGGAACTTTAACAAGGAGATTATAATCAGAAATGCAATAATAGGAAACTTGCTTAATGAGGACATTGGTGCCAAACTACATTATTCATACGACATTCTGATTAGAGACAAATGCAAAATGAAACATACATTCCTTAGTGGAAGTCTTCATTTACATTTCAAATAAATGCTATTACTCCAACCTTTGGCTGAGAAAATGAGCCTTCATACTGAATAACTAAAGACTCCCCCAAAGATAATGGTGTACCAAACATATTGTTAAAGAATGAATTGAGGATTCAAATACATCTTTTTGATTTTGAGTCACATTTCATTGTATATCCAGTTCAAGACACATTTTTCATCCCACTTATAAATGTACTAAATTCAGGATCTCTGTCCATGAAATAAAACATGCCTATAAATAGATCTACTCATTTCACCATTTTATTACATTCTGATAGCTCTCATTCTCTTGTAAGAGTCAATCAGCTCAACTGATTAAAACAAAGTGATAAGGAGACCTGAGTTTTGGATCATAGCTTTTCTCATTAGATTTCTTGGCCCTGAAATGGAATCCTGGCCTTAGAGGGCCATATCACAAATACTACAAAGTGAAGATGAATCATCTCTGAACAATTATTCCTAATGAGTATGTATGTTTGTGTGGGTGTGTCGGTATGTGTATAGAGAAGTATGATTATCACAATCACCTCATGGAAATTTTCTGCATTATAGGGTCTCCTCTGAGACCTTGGAGACCTTTGGAGATGGAATGTGAGCGGAGCATGGCTACTGTAGGTTCAGAGCTTCCTGCGGAAATTCTTCTAAGCCAGAATTGAGACCATCAAAGTAAAACTCCAAGTATTAATTATACTTTTATACAATTCTACTACCAAAGAGGATCCAGAAAGGGAAAAGATTTTTTTTGAATAGAGCATAAACTAATGCTCTTTTGAATGGACTTTTGAGTGGAGAGTGATGAATTTGCTTTGAGTGGACAAAAAGTAAAGAGTAGAACTCACTGTTTGATGGGACCAGAAAGAAAAACAGAGAAATTAAATTTTAAAATTAAAGAAAAAAAATAGACTCTGATAGTTTAAATTCTTTGGTATTTGATTTTCTTTGGTCTGTCAGTAACTAGTGGAAAACTTTCTCCAGAGGAATACGAGACATATACATTTGAGCAAAACAATAAGGAATTTATAAATAATTATTAGTGGTCAGTGATAGTGACACTAGACATTGAGGAAAAAAACTTAGAGGAATTTGGACTCAGTCTTGTCCTATGAGACTATGTGGTTACATGAGAATTATGTGACAGTTTGAAAAAGAGGTCAATACCCTGTACCCAATCCTTGACTTCTGGACAAAGAAGTTTAGATGTAGGAGAGGTAAGAGAAAGGTCAGTGTTTATATAAATCACATTTTATATTTTTTTGAGGAAGATTAGCCCTGAGCTAACTACTGCCAATCCTCCGCTTTTTGTGGAGGAAGACCAGCCCTGAGCTAACATCCATGCCCATCTTCCTCTTCTTTATACGTGGGACACCTACCACAGCATGGCTTTTGCCAAGTGGTGCCATGTGCGCACCCAGGATCCGAACCGGCAAACCCTGGGCCACTGAGAAGTGGAATGTGTGCACTTAACCGCTGTGCCACGGGTCGGCCCCTAAATCATATATCTTATACAGGATGCACACAACCAAGAAATACGGATAGAGTAGGAAGAGGTGTAGAGCACCCCATGTGGCTCTTAGCATCTTTTTTTCCTGCAAGGATCTTATGCTCTCTGACTGAACATACATTGGGTTTGTACGTTCCAAAGCAGTCCGTTATGAAATATCTCCATTTCATACCCCAGAAATCTCTATAACCTACATGACATTCTCCAGAGAGCCATGCCTCGTAAGTCCATAGATCATGGACTTGTTTATTTTAAGCAATCCCAAACCAGCGTCATCCTGCAAAAAGCATTCCACGTATCAGGACTCTCCTAGAACATACCTTTAGTCTATATACCAAAAGGTCAGTTTTCAGCATGTTTACAAGGAATCCAGTTATCTGCCTTCTTTCTTTTCACAGAAGCGCCCTCTCAGGAATCAGGAGACGAATATTTCACGGGGCAGCTATTTATAATTCCTTCCTCCACACTAGGCTAAAGTTCCAGTGAGTTTATTTTTGGCTTTAGTCATGCAGTAATGGGTGTGTTAGTGTTTTCCACTCTTACTCTGCCACTAAACCTGTTTTATATTGTGGCATGTAATATTCTGTTATACTTTAAAACTCAGACGGCCTCCATTATAGGTAGGATATTACAAGGAAGTTGAGATGTTGCCAAAAAAGCAGCTAGTTGGTGCCCCTCTGAGTTCGAAGGTAGTAAACTGATGCAAGTTATAGTTAGATTTCTCACAGACACTACAGGCAGCAGAGTTATGTGTCTGGCCATCTTTAAAGCTTTCAATTCTGTGGCATCTTTTTGGTGGCAAGAGTAGATAAAATTAAACATATCTTTGGCTTGTAGAGTGTATGCTACGTTTGTTTATAGAAATATACTGTTTCTTCCCGCCTCATCATCAAAACACGCCCGTACTGTGTCTCACATCCTTAAAGTAGGAACTCCCATAACACTGTAATTTGGTTTATTAATACATTAATGGCTAAAGCAGTTTAATGTTTATATCTCCCAAATGATAATTTCCAGGATCTCAGATTATTTAATTTAAGTAATTTAAAATTTTTATTTCAGACAGTGGATAGATCTATTTTACTCAATAGTCTATTTTTTTGTGAATTGTTCAACTCCTCATTCTAACTGACAAAAAATCGCGTTTCTCTTTCAGTAAACAAATATTAAATGCTTTCTTGACAAAACAACCATAAAAAACGAGGCACGTGTCTTCATCTATGCACTTTTAGCATTTATTTTTAACAAACCATTCCTTTTCTCAATCATCCAGCAGAATGGGACAGTGGCTTCCAGAGTTACACCTGCGTTGAGAATGACGCATGTATTTTATGCAGATTACATTTTAACACTTCAGAGCAAGATATAAATGGAATCAAGATGAAAATCTAGTCATTTCCTAGAACACACAACACCCACAGCCATTACTTGATATGAATAATGGTGGTATTAGTTATTAGTGCTGTTGTCTTAATTGAGTACAGAGTATGATGGCGTTTATTCAAATGTTCATCAACTGCACGTAATAATTGTTTGGCAACATGCTATAGTAAGTGACACAGTCACTATTGATTCCTGTGGTACTCATTGTTAGAATATGAATCATACTGAATTGTTTTGGTATTCATGTAGATGTAAAATGTAATTTCACACGAATCCCATCATAATTTCCCAGAGCAGTAATTAATACTACTGTGCAAATATGAGCCAATAAGTTACACACAGAAATGAAGCAAGGAAAGCCGTGAATTTAAGTTTCCATTTTGATCACTTGCAGTTTTCATGTATAGGAAATAATTGCCAAATGTGGAAGGTGGCCCAATTAACCCGTATGTCCAACACTCAGGGATTATTGGAGAATCTTAAACCCAAGGTCCTCAAAATTAATGCTAATTTCAGGAAGTTCATCTCATCAGATGGTCCTTGCCTCACCAATATTCAGAGATCCTCTGAATTTTAAATACCTCAGGGAAATAGCCGCCCTTGCAGTAGTGTTCCATCTCTAGGGAGATTTCTTGAAGACAGCTGTCACTGTTTTGCAATCGCCCAGGTAAATACTGTGAGGTCATATAACCAGTACTGGGATGCGCAATTACAGCTACATACAGAAGACGATGTCTAGTTTAGGTTGTAAGTTTTATGGAGTTCAGCCTGGTGTTACAGAGATGCAAAAGATGACTGCAGGCCTGTCTTCCCCATCTGCTGGCTACAGCTACGTGAGTGTGGGCAGTTTGATTAACAGCACTAGGTTTCGGTTTTTTCATCTTTCTAACACGGATCATAATATCAGTCCTATTTACCAGAATAGAGCTGTGTCAGATTATTTCTTTTGAGACATTTTATCTATGTGATCTAGTTAAAATCTATGACCTCAGACTAATTTGTCCAGGCTATTTTCAATTTGATACTTCTCTTGTTCCCGGGCACGTGTAAGTATCTGTGTGTGTGTGTGTGTGTTCCTTTCTCTGTCTCTTTGAGTATGTGTATGCATGTAAGTATACTCAGACCAAATTCTTAATCTAATTTCTCACTTATCATCTCCATGTTTGCTTTATCCCCCAAAAAGTTACAATCATGAGGATTACTTTGCTCCTCACATGAAAGTTAAGGTCTTAGTTAAATTTCTTTGGCCAAGTATACAGAAAGCATTCTAGGGTTTCCATTAATAATTAGCTAACATTTTTTCAACTTTGATTCCAAATACTGGCTTTTTGATTTGTCTTTTTACGTTATGTATTGGTTTCTGATACCCACAGCCAAGATCCACCTGTGGCCTCTTTCTGCTGCCATTTTTCTTTCATGTATTGACACACACCCAGAGATGTGGACTGCAGTCACTTCTTTCATTTACTCTTCATCTGACGAGCTCTTCTACTCCCCTCCACCACCATTCTACTAAAACCATTGTTCATTAAGATATCTAGTGACCAGTTTCGTGCCAGACTTCGATTTTTTAAATCTGTTATCATTCTCCTTGGTGTTTTTGTAGCATCTCCCTCTCTCTCTCTATTTTTTCTATCACTCATACATGTACTATGTATAATACATATATGTCACACACATACAGCACACACACACATTCACACTTCACAATATACCATACATTCTCTTCTTTTTGCAAAAGTTTTTCCTTGGCTTCTGATATTGCCATTTGCTTTTACCTCCTTTTTGCTCCTAATAAAGATCAAATAAAAGTTCAGTCCTTGACTTTCTGCTTTCTTCTTCGTCAATTAGTTCAGAACCAAGGTGGGAAAAAAGAAGTATTCTTTATTGAATTCCCTCAAACACTCAATCAATAATATGACTTGAGAACACCTAGTTGCCACAGAAGATTTCAGTCATTGCCTCTCCATTGTCACTACTAATGCCCTTGTTTGCACTGCCATCGCTTCATGCTCGGGCTACTTTGAAGGTGTTTTGATGCCAGAAGGCATTTATGTAATTAATTTCAACTTGGTCTTTCAATATTTATTTTTTGTTTACTTTTCTTACTTCTTTCTCCCCTTTGCTTTCTGCCACATTCTCTTTGTCATACAGACCATCACCCCAAACCTAGTTAACAACCTACCATGTATCCTTCCATACTTTTCACCGTGAGTATAATTCATATTAAAATACAATTATACACATGCAGAGAAAATTTCCTGCCTTTGTTTTAAAAATGAGAACTTATTCCATTTTTGCATCTCAACATTCTCACCTAACAATACCACATACAAGTCACTCTAAGAAATTTGCAAGAGTAATTCTTTGTAATGGCTGTACAGTTTTCCATGATATGGATGTACCGTAAATTATTCAACATTCTCTTATTAATGGACATTTGATCTGTTTCCATTTCTTTAGCTCCATGCACAATTCTATAATGTATATGTTTATATAATTAATTTTTTAATTTTTTGCAGAACCACTTGCATTGGGAGTAGATTTCCTGAGCAAATTTATATACGTATGTTTTAATTTAATAGATAGTGTCTGTAACAATTTACTTTTCTACAGGCAATGTATAAGATTACCTTGTTTCCTAAATTCCTGTCAGTATAATATAATTTTTCCTCTACCAAGATAATGGTTAGAAAATGCTATCTCCTTGTCGTTTTAATTTTTATGACCCTATCTACCAAGTGAGCTTGAATATATCTTCCTGTGGTTGTTAAAATTGAGGCTCATGAATTGCTTGTTCCTGTTCTTTGCCCATTTTGCCTTAAGTTGTCTGGCTATCACCTGGCTTTTTTTCATACCAGAGAAAATTTTATTTCTTCCTTCCCAATTTGGATGCCATTTATTTCTTTTTCTTGCCTAATTACTCTGGCTAAGACTCCCACTACTACGTTAAATAAAAGTGGGTGTTCTTGTTCCCAATCTCAAAGGAAAAGCTTTCAATATTTCACTATCAGGTATGATGTTTGTGATTTGGTTTTAAAATTATGTTGGATTCAGAAAAATGAATTTTAAACCACTGCATCTTTAAACAATCTGAAATGGATTCTTTAGAAATGAGGTAGAATCTGACTGTGGAATGATCTAGTCCTGATTATCTTTTCATTAGTAGATATTTAATCACATTTTCTCTTCTATGATAATTGCTATATTGATATTTTTACTTCTTTTTTGGTTATGATATTTATATTGAAAATATATTTATATATATATATATGGAAAATCTCAAAATATCTGGAAAGTATGTTTCCTCTAGGTTTTTGATTTATTTCCATAGAGTAGCACACATTTCCTTAATTTACTCATATTTTAGATGTGCTTTTGTCTCCTATCTCATTGTTAATATTATATATTTTAATGTTTTAATCTTTTTTTCATAAACAGGCTCATGTGGTATGTATTTAAGCATTTTTAAAATGTATTTATTTTTAATTTAAGTTCCACTTGTACATTGCTGGTATATAGAAAAGTGGTTTTTGTATATTAACATTGTATTCTGCAGCTTTGTTATAATCACTTATTAGTTACAGGTGTTTTCTTGTTGATTCTTTCAGATATCTTACATAGGTGATCACGTCATTTGCAAACTAAGACAGTTTTATTTCTTCCTTCCCAATATGTATACTTTTTATTTCATTTTCTTGTCTTACTGTATTGTCTAGACATCCAGTGTGATGTTGAAAAGGAATGGTGAGAGGAGACGTCTTTGCCTTGTGCTTGATCTTAGTGAGAAAGCTTCAAGTTTCTCATCATAAAGTATAATGTTAGCTTTAAGTTTTTTCTGAATAATCAGGTTGAGAAGTTTCCATTTATTCCTAGTTTACCAAGTGATTTTATCATGAACAGATGTTGGATTTTGTCAATTTCTTCTGCATCAATTAAATGATCATACGAGTTTTCTTTTTTAACCTATTGATGTCACGGACACATTAATTGATTTTCAAATGTTTAGTCAGCCTTTCACACCTGGGAGAAATCCTATTTGGTCATGATATACTATTCTTTTTATTTGTTATTGCATTTGATTTGCTAATATTTTGTTGAAAAATTTGCATCTATGTTCATAAGAGACATTTGTCTACAGTTTTCTTTTCATGTTATTTATTTGCCTGGTTTTGATACTAGGGTAATGCTGGCCTTATAGAATGAGTTAAGAAGCACTCTATATGCTCCTATCCTCTGAAAGAGATTGTGGAGAATTGGTATTATTCCTTCCTTAAATTTTTGATGGAATTCACCAGTGAACCCATTTGAGTCTAGTGCTTCCTGTTTTGCAAGGATAGTAAATATTGATTCAATTTCTTTAATAAGTATAGGCCTAATCAGATTGTCTATTTCTTCCTTGTGAATTTTGGAAAATTGTATTTTTCAAGGAACTGATCCATTTCATCTATGTTATCAAGTTCATGGGAATAGCATTTGTTCATAATTTTCTTTATTATCTTTTTTAATGTCCATGGGATGTGTAGTGATGCCCCCACTTACATTACTGATATTAGTAGTTTGTGTCCTCTCTCTCTCTCTTTTTTAATTACCCTGGTTATGAGTGTATTGATTTTATCATCTTTCTAGGAACCAGGTTTTCATTTTGTTGATTTTTTTCTATTGATTTCCATGTCATTGATTTCTGCTTTAATTTTTATTATGTCTTTCCTTCTGTCTGCTTTGGATGTAATTTGCTCTTCTTTTTCTAGTTTCCTAAAGTGGAAACTTATTGACTTTAGATCTCTCTTCTTTTCTAATATATGCATTCAGTGATATAAATTTCCCTCTAAGTACTGCTTTTACTGAATCTCACAAATATTTTGTGTGTTTTCATTTTCATTTTCATTTAGTTCAAAATATTTTTTTAATCTCTTGAGTCTTCTTTTTTGACTCATGTATTTTTTGAGAAATATGTTGTTTAATCTCCACGTATTTGGGGATTTTCCTGTTGTTTTTCTGTTGCTATTTCTAGTTTAATTCCATTGTGGTCTGAGAGTAGACATTGTACAATTTCCATTATTTTAAATTTATTAATGTGCATTTTATGTCCCAGAAAGTGATTTATCTGGGTTAATGCTTCTTAAGAGCTTGATAAAAAGGTGTATTTTGCTGTTTTTGGATGAAGTAGTTTATAGATATCTGTTATATCCAGTTGACTAGTGGTGTTGTCGAGTTCAACTCTGTCCTGACTGATTATCTGTATGCTGGATCTGTCCATTTTTGATAGAAGGTTGTTGAAGTCTCCAAACATGATAATGTATTCATCTATTTCTCCTTGCAGTTCTATTAGCTTTTGCCTTATATAATTTAATGCTCTGTTGTTAGGCACATATACATTAAGGATAGTTATGTCTTCTTGGAGAACTAGTCCTTTTATCACTATGTAATGCCCTTATTTAACACTCATAACTTTCCTTGCTTTTGAAGTCTGTTCTGATTGAAACTAATATAGCTACTTCTGGTTTCTTTTGATTAGTGTTATCATGGTGTATTTTTCTGCATCCATTTACTTTTAATCTGTATGTGTCTTCATATTTAAAATAATTTCTTGTATTCAACATATAGTTGATTATTGTTTTTTGATGAACTCTGACAATCTCTGCCTTTTATTGGTGCATTTAGATTGTTGACATTCAAAGTGAATATTGATATAGTTAGATTAATATCTACCACATTTGTCACTGTTTTCTATTTGTTGCCCTTGTTATTTGTTCCTATATTTGTCATCAGCTCTTTTCCTTCCTTTTACAATTTTAATTAAGCATTTTATATTATTCCAATTTCTCTCCTTTCTTAGCATATCAATTATATTTCTTTTTAACATTTTTTAGTGGTTGCCCTAAAGTTTGCAATATACACTTATAACAAATTCAAGTCCATCTTTAAATAACACTATATGTTTCATGGGTAGTATGAGTACTTTATAATACAAAATAATACTAATTCTTCCCAATAGACCTGCCATACAAAAAAATATTAAAAGAAGTTCTCTAGAGAGAAGGAAAACAATACAGGTCAGAAACTTGGATCTACATAAAGAAAGGAAGACCATCAAAGATGGAGTAATGGAAGATAAAATAAAAATTTTTAATTTTCTTAATCTTAATTTATCTAACAAATAACTCTTTGTTCAAATGATAATAGCAATGATGCATTTGATTACATATACATATATTTTTGTGTGTGCTTATGTATAAATGAAATGAATGACAGCAATGTTACAAGGATTCTCCCATGGCAGGTCTATTGGTAACAAATTCCCTCAAATTTTGTTTTTCTGAGAGGTTTTATTTCTCTTTCACTTTTGAAGAATAATTTTGAAGGGTACAGAATTCTAGGCTGAGGTATTTTTTTTTCTTTCAACATTTAAAATATTTCACTCCACTCTCTTCTTGCTTGTATGACTTCTAAGGAAAATTCGGATGTAATTCATATCTTTGTTTCTCTATAGATAAAGTTTTTTTCCCTCTAGCTTCTTTCAGGACTTTTTATTTATTTTGATTTTCTGTAGTTTGAAAATGATATGTCTAGGTATAATTTTTTCGGTTTGTTTGTTTAGTTTTGGGGGGGCATTTATTCTGCTTGGTGTTTTTTGAGCTTCCTGTATCTGTGGTTTGGTGTCTGACATTAATTTAGGGAAAAATCTCAGTCATTTTTTCAAAGAGTTCTTTTGTTCCTTTCTCTCTCTTCCATTGCCTTCTGGTATTTCCATTAGTTGCATATTAAACCTTTTGAAGGTATCTCACAGTTCTTGAATATTTTGTGCCATTTTTTTCAGTCTTCATTCTCCTTGCTTTTCAGTTTTTGAGCTTTTTGTTGAGATATTCTCTAGCTCAGAACTTCTTTCCTCAGCTGTGTCCAGTCTACTAATAAGCCCATCAAAGATATTCTTCATTTCTGTTTCAATGTTTTTGATTGCTAGCATTTCTTTTTGGATCATTCTTAGAATTTCCATCTCTCTACTTACATTGCCCAGTTATTCTTGCATGCTGTCTACCTTATCCATTAGAACCCCTAGCATATTAGTGACAGTTATTTTAAATTTCTGGTCAGATTCTTCCAATAGCCCTGCTGTGTCTGGTTCTGTTGTTTATTCCCCTCTTCAAATTGTGTTTTTTGGCTTTTGGCATGCCTTGTAATTTTTTCTTGACAGCCTTACATATGTACTGGGTAAAAGGAATTGCTGTAAATAAGCCTTCAGTAATGTGGTGCTGTGTTATAGGGGGAGAGAAACCATTCTTTTGTTCTATGATTCGTTTTCTGTCTTTTGGTGAAATTGTGCCTCTGTTCTGTGAACTTCAGAAGTGTTTCCCAGTTTTTCCTCCCTTCTCAGGTTGCACAGGATAGGTACGGTGGACTGGAGTTGGATATTTTCCTTCTCCCAGGTGGGTGGCTCCAGCTGACTGGAGTTGTGTATTTCCCTTCCCCCAAATCATTTAGGCTATGATAATACCCCAACAGTTTAAGTTTGGGTAACTAGTTTCCTCTATAAGCAGGGCTTGTTAAGAAAAAGGTGTAATTTAAATGGTTATTTTTCCCTTCCCCACCAGAAGCACAAGGTGGCATTTCTTCAATATTTATAGGGAGAACCGGGTAGTGCTCCTGGTACTAAGCTCGCAAAAGTATGTGGGTCCCCTTTGACTGGGCCTTCCTGGAGTTTTTAACTCTCAGAGTTGTCCACACTAAGCCTCTAGCAATTCATCAATTACAATGAGGTTTTCCTACCCTGGCACTACTTCCTGTGGCATTTTCTGCTCCTGAATCTCTGCTCCAACAAGACATGACACTCTGTATTCACCTATCTGTCTCTGCAGTCTTGAGGACGGTGGTTTGCCCCCATGTCCTCACCTCTCTTACAGATCCAAGAAGAGTTGACTTTTCAGTCTTCAGCTTTTTTCTTTTTGTTACGACAGGGATGCTATGTTCAAACTCCTTATATGTGGAACCAGAAACTGGAAGTATCAGTATATATTTTTTTTAATGTTCAAGGCTTTAAGAAAAAGAGTATTAAATGGAATTTTAAGAATCTACATATCAATAAACTAAGTTTGTTGATTGAATTAAATATTCTACATTTTTCCTTTTTTTTTCTTTAGATGCTTTTAGATTTGGAACAAAGCATATAGAAATATTCTATTACTATCATATATGAAATCAAATTTTCTTTGCAGTTCTTTCTTTTTTTCCCCTGAGGAAGATTCACCCTGACCTAACATCTGTTGCCAATCCTCCTCTTTTCACTTGAGAGAGATTTGCCCTGAGCTAACATCTGTTGCCAATCCTCCTCTTTTTACTTGAGGAAGATTTTCCCTGAGCTATCTGTGTCAATCTTCCTTTATTTTTTATGTGGGTTGCTTCCACAGTGTGGCTGCCAAAATTGGTGTAGGTCTGTGCCTGGGAACCAAACCTGGGCCAGTGAAGCAGAGTGAGTCGAACTTAACCACTAGGCCACAGCGCCAGCCCTCTATTTGCAGTTCTAATGGTAATTTATGAGCTACTTTGGTGAATACAAGTTAATGATTATAGCATTTTCTTCATAAATTATGCCTGCCATTTTTATACAGTGTTCCTCTCTGTCTTGATAAATGCTTTTAACTTTATATTCTACTTTTTAAATATTATATTCATCTCCCTGCTTTCTCTTTGATTGCATTTCTTTAGTGTCTCCCTGCCCAATCCTTTCTCTATCGTATATATACATATATATATATGTGTATAGATATAAATATATAGATTGTTTTATTCTCTTATAAACATTTTTCTGCTTTCTATTTGCATAGTGTGCCATAATAAGAACCACAAAACCTCAGAGCTTTACAACAATAATCGTTTATTCATAGCTCACTAATTTTGTGGCAGAATTCATCTGTTCTGGCCTATGGTTGGCTGATCTCAGCTGGATTTGTTTATGTGTCTGTAGTTGACTGCATTTGAGTGGGAGTTCTTCAGATTTTGTCTGCTTTCTCTCACTTACCTAGAGGTCTACTGTCTGTTGGCTGTTCTAGGATGTGACTATGGGGACAAATTAGAGCAACTCAGGTTGTGTCATGTGTCTCATCCTGCAGCAGGCTATTCCAAGCACGTTATCTTGGCCATAGCAGAGGTGCAATAGCAATCAAGGGGCAACATGCAATGCCTTTTGAGACCTCGCCTCAGACCTTGGTACACTGATACTTCTAAATGAAGTTATATATTCAAGCAATGGGGAAATTACTCTGTCCCTGTGGTGTGGACATAGGAAGGAGTAAAGAATTTGAAACGTTTTTACAATCTACAGCAAACATATAATGGAATTTTGTGCTTAATTGAATTTGACAACATATTTATTTTAGTGGGAGCATTCAGTTTGATTGTATCTTTTTCCAATTTTTTTATTTTTAAAATTTATTTTTATTTCTCTTTTTCATTTTTGTTATATTTTTGTATTGAATATAATGATTTTTGTTATCTACTTTCCAGTTTATAATTTGTAAATTCTGCTGTATTTTTCTATTGCATTAGTTTTCCTGTATTTTTGTGCTTATAATCAAACACTGGTCTCAAATATTCTGGGAAAATTAAATATTTTTTCTCCATCAAAACTTGTTTCCCTAATGCTTGCCTCCTCTATCTTGCTTGCATTTCCCCCTATCTTGCTGCCCACAGTTTTCTTCTTTCTTTGTATTAACTGTTTTAGTTTAATATTTTCACTTCTGATCCTTATAATTTTCTTTGCATTTTGGCCCTGCAGTTGCAAGGATCTATATTAATATTCATTGTATGCATTTCATTCTCTTCCATTTGTCTTTGGTTTAACTATATATAGGTGCTTAGAAAAGAGTAAGAGCAAAGAATAGAGGAACTGCAATGGAAGGATATTAAAAATAAAACATTTCATGGTTCATTCGTTTTCTCTCTTTTTCTGTTTTCTGTATCTTGTGGTCTTTATTCTGATCATTTGTTGTTTGGTAGAACATTTTGGTAAATCCATTTTTCTCACTAGTTAATATATACTCTTACTTAACGCATATCTGCTTATAATTTCCTGATAGGTGAGTGATCTCATTATTTTGGGCTTAACAAACATCCTGTCAACAGTCTAAAGATGTTATCTCACCATCTTCACGGCTAAACAGTTGCAACCGGAATGTCTATGGTAATCTAATTCTTTTTCTTAATAAGTAATTTTTATTTTAGTCTGAAAGCTTGTGAGAGTTTTTTCCTTGGTTTTGGGTTTCAGACATTTTACTATTAAATGCCTAAATGTGTGTTTTCTCATCAAAATGTATGTTTGTTAATATTATTCAGCATATAGATTGAGTACTTTCCTTAATTTAGGGTGATTTTTCTCATTGTCTTCCTCTTTAAATTGATCTTCCATGACACTAATTTGAATCTCAATGATAACCCTTTTTTTTTTTCAATTTTCTCTAAAAAGCTTTAACTTGAAAATCCTTTTTTTCAGTTCCACGAAGATTTTTTTTCTTATGTTTGCTAGACTTGAATCTTGTTAAATACTAGTATCATTTTTGTTGCTTAGGTTTACATTTGCCTCTTCTAGCAGGTCTACTTTTTCTGGAACTCTCCTAATTTTTATTTGTTCTTCCTCTTTCTAGCGTATGGACCTCTTTTTTTGAGTTGTTATTTATCCCTGTTGGTTTGATGAGTCTCAGATCCAGCTGCTAGGTAATGCTCAGTAAAATCTCTGTCGAAGATGGGGGAGCCAAGCTGGCCTACAGTTTATGGGCTGGGGAAATAATAGAAGGTAGGTCAGTAGTCCCCTCTTTAGATACCAGGAAGAGGCTTCTGGGCTTCTCTCAGATTAAAGGCTAAAAAAGACTCAACTCATCTATTCCAAACCTCCTTGATACCCTGGGAAGTGAAGAGTAAGACACTATATATTATCCTTTCTTTGCAGGATCCAATGGTGTCCATTGGCTAAATCCTCACCAGATTTACCCTAGAAAGATCCTTACCTTTGGGTTCCTTTTCAGTGGCTTGCAGAAACTTAGAGGTCCCAGAGCAGAGAAAACCCTAAATCATATCCCTCTTGTGTTTTTTATGTCCTAGCTACCTGTCTCAGTGTGCGCTTGGCTTACAAGAGGAGAATGGTTTGTAGATAAAATAAGAGAAGGAGAACATAGATGCTTTTAGATGCCTTCTTAGAATCTCCATTTCTGAAGCCAATCTCCTGCCATAAATTCTGCATGTCGTGCTGTACAAAGACAACTAGCATTTGAGAAAAACCCTGAGAGCTAATTTATCTTAGCATTTATGCCTGCCTGTTTTCAAATTCTGGTTCCATTCCTTGTGGGATCCACTGTCCTTAGGTGTAAGTCAATAATGTATACCACGCAGGATTGTTATGATAATTAATCTATGCAAGTGTAAATTTTCACATCAGTGCCTAGCATAAAATATATGCTCAGAATGTTATTGTTATTATTGTCGTTATTATTCTATTCACTCAACATATGAGCATATTTATTACGCACTAAAAAGGCATTGAATAAAAACAAATATCAAACACCATTCTTTCTGTGCTTTCTGTACAAGGATGTATATAAACAAAATAAAAATTATTTAAAGTGCAGCAATGCATAGAGTTAGCATAAAAGTCTGTCCTGTAGCCAAGTAGTTGTCACAATTACATGACTTTAAAGCCATATTCGTGGTCGCCATAACTGAAAGAAAATGGCTATTGTGTGATGTTTCTATAGAGAGTAATATACTACGAAGGTGTAATAATGGAACTGAAAGTTGTAAACAGTCATAGATTATTTGTGAGAAGACACAGTATGGTTTGATATCATTATTGGTTTGCTCCTGTGCGTGCACACACACATAGGCATGCATGTACACACACACATGTATGCATTGCATGTACATGTTCCACCAATAACAACCAGAATTGTAATGAGTAGGGGATCAGTAGTAAGAGCATTCCCTGAGGATCATGGCAACATTAGCAGTAAAATCCTGATTTAAATTTTTAAGTACAGCCTTCAAATTCTATTAACTTTCATTTCTAATATCAAATTTTTAAGGAAGAAAAGAAAAGAGCAGCTAAGTGTAAAAAAGGTCAAATGAAGAATTATCTTAAAATGACATTTTTATGATTATAGCCATGTTTAATAACTTCAAATGAAGAATTATCCCCCATTTGATGTTTTTAAGACCGAGACAGTGTAAAAACGTCATTTTAAAATGACGTTTTTACAATCAAAGCAATCTGTAAAAATGTCAGGTGAACAACTCAATGAATTAAATGTTTCTAAAGATATAAAAGTAGGTTAAAATGTCCAGTGGAGCATTTCATTGGCATTTGATGCTTTTTTCCCAGGAAATATTGATCATAAAAATGCAGTGCTTAGTATGTTACTATCTTTAATTTTGTTAGTTATCTGATGTGTAGAAATGACTAATAAATAAATGTTCTTCTAATCTGTCTAACATCAAAGTGATACATGATAATTTGACCAGCATCTAAATATTGAATGCATGGAATGTTTTAAATATCTCTGCAAGATAAAATTAAATGTTAAAAGCAAGATTTATACAAATATGCAATTTTACGATTTCAAATGTCTTTTATCATTTTTATACACTATACAAGCAAGAATTAAGAAGGAGGCAGATGACATCACATCTTTCTTATAGAAAACTAAATTTGACAAATTTCCAGTACAGCTAAAAATTATATACAAAGTCTCCTCATTCTTTTCTCAAACTTGAGGATTGGGGGGGATGTGCAAATACAATAAACTTCCTGGATATTTGCCCAATATCATTTCAAATATCTTTCTATAGTATCATTCTTTAGTAAAATTTTTAGCATTGATGGAAAATTCTCTATTTGTGCTCTCCAATGTGGTAATCACTAGCCTCTTGTGGCTACTGTGCATGAGAAATATGCCCTGTACGACCAAGGAACTCAATTTTTATTTAATTTCATTTTAATTCTAATTTATATTTAAATATCCACATGTGCCGATTTATAGGAACTAATTTTTAGTCTGTCACATTATGTTAATTTTGTATACAATCCAATTCTAAACTCAAAGTTTCTGATTACGGAGTCTCTAATAATGGGCTAAGTCAGGGCAAACTTCTACTGTCTGAAATAGCAAATGGTCTTTGGCTGTAGTTTGGTCTAAAAGTAGGGCCATTGAAATAAATTGAACACCCAAACCTAGGGAGTCAGGATTAAGCCTGTACAACACAGTGCTTCCCAACATGCTTCCAACAACATATTCACACATTTTTCATAGATAAAAAGAAAAAGATTCTATGGATTTATTTGCAGTGTCAAGGAAAAAATAAAAATTTAAGTTTATCATAAATAACTCTAACCAGACATTTCGGTGGGCAAATATATGCACATACACATTCACTCACACATGTGTGCATGACTAGGGTGACTATATAAGCTTCGTGCATTAGGAACAATTTGTCATCCAAAATAGTTCTTCATTTTTTTCAATATCTATGGCATATGATTAAAGTTCTGAAGAAACTAGCATTGCTTACTTACATAAAATGCTTTACAATTTAGGAAACATTTCTTCATGCATGCCTTATTGCTTTTGAGACTTAGGATAGTGCAAAGGGCGGGTTTTACAGCTTTTTTTTTTTTTTTTTTTTCAGATGAAGACATCAAGGCCTGAAGAAATTGAGGCAGAGTTACCAGGAACAAAAAATTCACTGTAGTGATGATGATAATGGCAAGGCCTGACACTTACAGGACTTTCCAATCTCTAATCACGTCTAATGCCCACACTACTCCATGAGATTGAGCTCTCTTGATTACTACGCCCATTTAATAGGTAAGAAGCAGACATTCTTCAATCCAAGTTACTGCTAGTTAAGGTTTGAATCCAGCTCTCACGATTCCCTGCCTAGTGGTGCTTCTAAGAACTAGGCAAAGATCATGGGGAGATATGCAGCACCAGAAAATATAAAAAGCCGTTTTGGCTGATTGATTGCAAATGAGTTGCAAAGGATTTCTATGAATCAATGACTGAAAGATCAATGCTTTGATAAGTGGAGGACAAGAGAGGAGTGTCAGTGATAAGCGGAAATTTAGCACCGGGGAGTAGTCAGGGAGAATATAAGAATTCTACCTATGTCGTCCTGAATTGTAGTAATGCCAAGTCATCTGGGTTTTTTTATGCCTTACTGAATGCATAATGACCCTATTCTGCTCACCTTGCAGAGGCTGGACAATCTTAGAAAACCCTGTTAGAACCATCTTTTCCCTGATTCTGACTTTTTTTTTTTGCTTTCTCCTCTACCCTGTCTGTTCTCTCTTATAACCCGCCTTTATTATTCTTCTCTGACGTAATAGGCCAGCTACCATTTTTTGAGTTCTTAATACCCACCAAGCTTTACATTCACTATTTAATTTATTACTTCCAACAACCTTGTGAAAATGAAAATTTATATTTTTGTAAACTTTGTAAAAATAAAAACCTCGTCAAAATAAAATTTTATTACTCAGATTATACAAATGAATAAACTAAGGTGAGGAGTATAAACTACCCTACCCAGAGATAAGAACATAGTGAGTTTTGAAATCAGAACTCAAACATAGATATGTCTATTTTCAGAGTCCCTGTCCATAAAAATTATGTTCTAAGTGAGAGGATAATAAGCTATTGCTCCTTGATTCTGTCAGATACCCACTAATTTTGCACACCCCTAAGACTGACTCAGCAAAAATCTATCGGATTTTTTTTTAAAAGGAGTAAATAATTGAAGAAAAGTTCTGCCAGTGACTTGAGTATAAGAGTCAAGACATGGTTTTCCAAGTAGGTTGAATCAAAGGCATTATATCCACTGCAGAACTTTTACTGAAAACAAATATCAGATAATTGTAACCGACACATAAGACAGCGTCCTGCCCTCTCTGCCATTTTTGCAAGTGCCAGTTAAAACCTGCTTCCTTCCTTATGTGTTGCCCACCATCACTCCCCAACACAGAAGAGAGGACCTCCAAGAGATGCTCTGCAGAGAAAATCCCCCTTAAGTTACAACTGATGGAGAAAAACTTGCATTACGTCTTCTAAATGGAAAATTTTTCTTAACCTTTGTGATGCAAGAAATCATAATTTAGTGGTCAGTTAAGATGGAACAGATAATTAGTCTGGATATACAGCAACCCTTTAAGAGATGATGCAAAGGTTTATAAGGTGTAGAATTTATGAAGGAACTGTTGGCTTTGGAATTTTGGGTAAAAATCAATGGGTGCTACCAAATCTCCACATCTCTTTCACTGGTTTAATAAATCAGAGCAAGCTTGGGGTATTTTTATGCCCAATGATCATCAAAATTGTTGAATAAAATAGGTAACACGTTGAAAAATTAATGGGCCAATTAGTGTGCTAAGTAATCTGTAGAGGATATTTAATTCTTACATTATTATTAGATACTTCCTACTATTGTTCCTATTTAACAGATGAGATAATTGAGGTTTAGCAACTTTAAATCTTTCCTAAGTCAAAGAGTTCATAAGTGATAAAGCCAGAATTGAAGCATAGATATACTTTGCTCCAAAGGAGCATTTTTAGTGTCTGGGAAATTAGTTCTCTGAATCATGAACCAGGATGCTTACGCTAACTGGCTGCATGGACAAAGTGTGTAGGGGTATCAATTTCTATAGGGATATAAGAAATAGCATCTAGTGACAGGTAAATGTTTCACTCCATTCTTAAATTTTATCTATTTGCTAAATGAAAATTAGCATCATCTGTTCAATATGTCACAAGTATATTGGGAAATAGCTATTATTTATTCATTTAACTTCATTAGGGTGATTGAAAGTGGCAATATTTTGAGATAAAATTGATATTTTTAGAATGATATAAGCACAAAGACTTATGGAAACAATTTTAATTTGCCTAGAAAATATAAAAGAAATAATTTTTAAAAAGTTAAGTTTCACTAAAACTTTTCAAAAATGCAGTTTTAGGCCTCAACCAGAAGACAGGATATGAAATAGGCAAATCAGATTCTGCTTGCACATTTTCTATGGCTGAGTTGAAGCCCAATATTTACTGATTAAGAAAGCATTATAATAATGAAGTTCACAGCAACAGAATAAAAGTCAGAAAAAATACTGTTTGAGGTACTACTTGATTTGAAAATAATTTCTCAGCAATATAGAAGATGATAAATTGTAAAGTTTCTTCAGTACAAAATATAGTGTGGAAAAATAATTGGTGGGTATTTTTATGACCCAGTGAAGTAGTAAACTATAATGGGAATTGGTCTCCAAATATGGAAAAGGCAAGGAAATGATATAAACACAGTCTCACACCCATTAGAATACTGAAAATTTTGTTTAAACTCTTATTGTCTAGTAATTTTGGAGTCGTAAAGAATCTTGAATATAATTTGTACTAATCATAATGTTGAAGATTAAATTATTGAACCCTGGAGGGGTTAAATGGTAAAGATCTGTCATACACTCCATAGTGAGAGTTGAGACTAGAACCTAAGTCTCCTAGTTCTTGGCCAACCATTTTGTCTTCATGCAATTTTGCGATTCAGCTGAAATGTAATTAGAAATATCTAAAATCGAATCAGGTATTTGCAATGTCTTAGGGAAAGTGTAGTAATTGGGAAGAAAAACAGAGATTAGCAAACAAAAATTCTTATGTAATCCTACCCAATTTTCTTCACATCACAATGGCAAAAAAACACTATAATTGTGAAGACCTTCCATTGATTTGGAAAATAAATTATTGCTTTAATTTTAGAATGAAATTTTCTGTGTTTAGTCTTTCAAAAAAAACTTATGGGCTGAATCCAGAAACTTTTTTACAAAAATTTACTTTGCACATTATTGGGTAAATTAGCCAATCCACAGAAATGTTGATAATCTCTTCACTAGCAATTGATAAACTGTTAGATTCACTAGCAAAGGAACCAAAGGACAGGTTCAGCTGTCAGGGATCATGGCAAGTACAGAATACACAGATCCTCCCCACCTCAGTGGAGGCCAGTGGAATCTGTGGCAAGACATTACCACTATGTGATGGCAAAATTCATGCCATCAAATAGCATCAAGAGGTATATTAACACTCTATGCCAGAAGGAAAATGACAAGTACCCAGAAATCAATCCTGAAGTCACAGAAATTTACAATCTAGATGACAGAGAATTCAAAACAGCTATCGTAAAAAAAACTCAACGAGTTACAAGAAAACTCAGAAAGACAGTTCAATGAAATCGGGAATGAAATTAATGCACAGAGGGAATTCTTCACAAAAGAGATTGAAACTATTAAAAAATCTGAAACTTTTGAGATGAAGAACACAACGAATGGGGTAAAGAAAAATCTGGAGTCTTTAAATAACAGAGCTGATATAATGGATGACAGAATTAGCAATTTAGAAGATGGAAATATAGAAATGCTTCAGATTGAGGAGGAGAGAGAACTAAGACTAAAAAAGAAATGAAGAAATTCTCCAAGACATATTTGACTCAAATAGAAAATGCAACATAAAGATTATAGGTATTCCGGAGGGAGAGAGGAGGGAGAAAAGAGCAGAGAGCTTGTTCAAAGAAATAATAGCTGAGGATTTCCTGATTCTGGGTAAGGAGCTAGAATTACAAGTAAATGAAGTTGATAGAACTCCTTATGACATCAATGTAAAGGACCTTCTCCAAGGCACATAATAGTAAAACTTGCTAAAGTTGATGAAAAAGAAAAATATTAAGGGCAGCAAGGCAGAAGAAAACAACCTACAAATGAATCCCTATCAGGCTTTCAGCAGATTTCTCAGCAGAAACCTTACAGGTTAGGAGAAAGCAGAATGATATATTCAAAATTCTGAAAGACAAAAACTTTCAGCCAAGAATACTCCATCCAGCAAAATTATCCTCCAGAAATGATGGAGAAATAAAAACTTTCCCTGGGACTGGCCTGGTGGCACAGCAGTTAAGTGTGCATGTTCAGCTTCAGCAGCCTGGGGTTCACCAGTTCGGATCCCGTGTGAGGGCATGGTATGGTAGGTGTCCCACATGTAAAGTGGAGGAAGTTGCGCATGAATGTTAGCTCAGGGCCAGTCTTCCTCAGCAAAAAGAGGAGGACGGTCAGCAGTTAGCTCAGGGCTAATCTTCCTCAAAAAAACAAACAAACAAAAAAGACACAAAAATATGCTTCCCCCAGGAAACACATTTCCCCCAGGAAAGACAAACACAAGCTCAGAGTGATGTGACAGAAGATGATACTCCATGCTAATGGCAAACAAAATAAAGCAGATGTTGCCATACTTATATTAGACAACGTAGACTTACAGATAAAAAAGACAGTGAGAAACAAAGAGGGGCAGTATATGATGATAAAAGGGACACTCCATCAAGACAACATAACACTTATAAATATCTATGCAACTGACGCAGGATGACCAAAGTACATAAAGCAACTATTAACAAACTTAAAGGAGATATTAACAACAACACAATAATACTAGGGAACCTGACATCGATAGATAGATCATCTAGACAGAAAGTCAACAAGGAAATAGTGAAATTAAAGGAAAAACTAGATGAAATGAACTTAATAGACATATATAGAACAATCTATCCATAATCAGCAGAATACACATTTTTCGCAAGTGGGCATGGGACATTCTCAAAGATAGGCCATATGTTGGAAACAAGGCAAGTTTTAATAAATTTAAGAAGACTGAAATAATCAAGCATCTTTTCTGACCGTAAGGCTATGACACTAGAAATCAACTACAAGAAAAAAAGCTGGGAGATTCACAAATATGTGGAGACTAAACAACATGCTACTGAACAACCAATGGATCACTAAAGAAATTAAAGGAGAAATAAAAAAAAATCTGAAGACCAATGAAAATGAAAATACATCATGCCAATTCATATGGTATTCAGCAAAAGAAGCTGTAAGAGGGAAATTCATAGCAATACAGGCCCACCCTAACAAACATGAAACATCTCAAATAAGCAGTCTTAAGCTTTACCTAACAGAACTAGAAAAGAAGAACAAAGTCCACAGACAGTAGAAGGTGGGAAATAATAAAAATAGAGTAGAAATAAATGAAATAGAAACCAAAAAACAGTAGAAAGGATCAATGAAACTAAGAGCTGGTTCTCTGAGAAGATAAACAAAATTGACAAACACTTAGCCAGACTCCCTAAGCAAAAGACATAGAAGTCCCAAATAAATAAAATAAGTGAAATCACAATGGATAGCCCAGAAATATAAAAGAGTACAAGAGAATACTATGAAAAACTATATGCCAACATATTGGACAATCTAGAAGAAATGGATAAATTCTTAGACTCATACATCCTCCCAAAACTGAATCAAGAAGAAATAGAGAATCTAAATAGTCCAAGAGATTGAAACAGTAAGCAAAAACCTTGCACAAAATAAAAGTGCAAGATCAAATGGCTTCTCTGGAGAATTCTACCACAAATTCAAAGAAGATTTAACACCTACCATTCTGAAACTGTTACAAAAAGTTTAAGAAGATAAACACATCCTAGCACATTCTATGAGGCCAATGTCACCCTGATCCCAAAGCCAGACAAGGACAGCACAAAAGAGGAAAATTACAGGCCAATATCATTAATGAACGTAGATGCAAAAATCCTCAACAAAACATTGGTAAACTGACTACAGCAATACCTTAAAAGGATCATACACTATGATCAATTGTGATTTATACTAGGGATACGGGGATGGTTCAACATCTGGAAATCAATCAATGTGATACACCACGTTAACAAAATGAAGCATAAATATCACATGTTCTTCACAAGACCCAACACCTGTTTATGATCAAAACTCTCAATAAAATGGATATGGAAGGAAAGCACCTCAACATAATAAAGGCCATATTGACAAACCCACAGTCAACACCATACTCCACAGGGAAAAACTGAAAGCCATCTCTCTGAGAACAAGAACAAGACAAGGGTATCCACTCTTGCCACTCTTATTCAACACAGTACTGGAGGTTTGGGCCAGAGCAATTAGACAAGCAAAAGAAATAAAAGGTATGCAAATTGTCAGTGAAGAAGTGAAACTCTCGCTGTTTGCAGATGGCATGATTATATAGATAGAAAACCCTAAAGAATCCTTCAGAAAACTATTAGAAATAATTAAAAGCTATAACAAAGTTGCAGGGTACAAAATCAACTTGCAAAGATCAGTTGCATTTCTATTCTCTAATAATGAACTAACAGAAAGAGAACTCAGGAATACAATCCCATTTACAATCACAACAAAAAGAATAAAATATCTAGGAATAAATTTAACCAAGGAGGTGAAAGACCTATATAAAGAAAATGATAAGACATTATTGAAAGAAATCAATGATATCATAAAGAAATGGAAAGGTATTCCACGCACATGGATTGGAAGAATAAATATAGATAAAATGTCCATACTACCTAAAGCAACCTACAGATTCAATGCAATCCCAATCAGAATCCCAATGACATTCTTCATGGAAATAGAAGAAAAAAATCCTGAAATTCAAATGGGGCAACAAAATGCCCCAAACAGCTAAATCAAACTTGAGAAAAAGAACAAAGCTGGAGGCGTAACAATTGCTCATTTCAAAATATACTACAAAGCTATAGTAATCAAAACTGCATGGTAATGGTACAAAAACAGACACACAGATCAATGGAACAGAACTGAAATCCCGGAAATAAAACCACACACCTACTGACACATAATCTTCAACAAAGGAGCTGGAACATACAATGGAGAAATGAAAGTCTCTTCAATAAATAGCATTGGCAAAACTGGACATCCACATGCCAAAGAATGAAAGTAGACCTTTATCTTTGACCATACAAAAAAATTAACTCAAATGGTTTAAAGACATGAAGGTAAGACCTGAAAACATAAACTACAAGAAAATGTAGGCAATAAACTCTTTGAAATTGGTCTTAGAGGGATATTTTCAAATACCATGTCTACTCAGGCAAGGGAAACAAAAGGAAAAAATAAATAGGAACTCATCAGACTGGAAGTATAAACATAGAAGAATAAACATAGAAGCATACAGTGCCTCCGCAAGGCAAAGGAAATCAAGAACAAAACAAAAAGTCAAGCCACAAACTGGGAGAAAATACTTGCAAACCATATATTTGACAAGGGCTTAATTGCCAAATATATATACAACTCATGCAACTGAACAACAAAACTCAACCAGATCAAAAAATGGGCAGAGGAGATGAACAGTTTTCCAAAGAAGATGTACGGATGGCCAACAGGGACATGAAAAGACGTTCAACATCACTAATAATTGGGAAAATGCAAATCAAAACTACAATGAGATATCGCCTTACACCTGTTAAAATGGCTATAATAACCAAGACAAAAAACAACAAATGTTGGAGACTATGTGAAGAAAAGGGTACCCTCATACACTGGCGGTGGGAATGCAAACTGGTGCAGCCACTATGGAAAACAATATGGAGATTTCTCAAAAAATTTAAAATAGAAATACCATGCAACACAGCTATCCCACTACTGCGTATTTAACCAAAGAACTTGAAGTCAAAAATTCAAAGAGACTTATGCAGCCCAATGTTCTTTGCAACATTATTGCAATAGCCAAGAAGAGGAAGCAAGCCAAGTGCCCATTTGACTGATGAATGGATAAGGAAGATGTGGTATATACCTACAATGGAATACTATTCAGACTTACAAAAGACCAAGGTGTCCCATTTGCAATAACATGGATGGACCTTGAGGGTACTATGTTAAGTAAAGTAAGCCAGACCAAGAAAGACAAACACTGTATGATTTCGATCATATGTGGAAGATAAACAAACGCATGGATAAAGAGAACAGATTAGTGGTTACCAGAGGGGAAGGGGTCGGGGAGTGGGCATAAGGGGTAAAGGGGCACATATGTAGTGACTGACAAATAATAATGTACAACTGAAATTTCATAATGTTAGAAACTATTATCACCTCATTAAAAAAAATCTTATACATCTACCATATGATCCAACCATCTATGTCTTAGGTATTTACCTAAGAGGAAAGGAATCACGTGTCAATAGAAACTTGTGAAGAAATGTTCATAGCAGCTTTATTTGTAATAGATAAAACTGGAAACAACAGAAATGCCCCTCCAACAGGTAACGTAGACACAAATGTGTTATAACCATACAATGGAACACTAATGAGCACTAAAAGGAAGGAACCATTGATGTACACATGTATAATCTCAAATAATTTTGTTGAGTGGAAGAAGCCAGATGGAGTACACATTTTTCCTTTGCATTATATTTAACTGTATACAAAATGCAATCTAATCTATTGTGTCAGAAAGCAGAGCAGTGGTTGTGTGGGAATGGAGTGGAGGGTTTCAGAGAAGAACAAAAAGGAGAGATTACTGAGACACATGGAAACTCGGGAGATAAGGGATATGTTCGTCTTAATTGTGGTGGTGTTTCGGGGATGTACACTTATTTAAAATTTTACATTTTATATATGTTCAGTTTATCGTACGTTGCCTACACCTCAAGGAACACATTAAAATAATGTGTTCTGATCTCATCAGAGGCAGTTCTCATGACAATTATGCCAAATCTTCGAGCAGACTGAAATCAACCAAATGCAATGGGATCATGAAAGTTTTCTCCTGAGAAAACATGATCTTGAAAGATGAGACGATTTTGGAGAGGAGGAACGTTCTGTGAGGCAGAAAATTACCTAACCGTAGATTAAAGCTTTGAAAGAATGGGATTTTGAATTCTTTCTAATAACAAAAATATGGATTCATCAAGATAACTACTTGTGAATACTTTTCCTATATTTACAAAAGCGAATAAAGTCTGTGACTTATAAGTACTGTCTATGTAAAAAGTACACTACTTATTTTTTTTTGAACATCAGTTTTGTCCTCAGTCTTTCGGAACCCACCAGCTTGCTGATTTGTGTCTAATATTGGAGGTGTTTGCCATTCACGGCTATGCATACAAAGGTATGAGTACATCTTATCGTCCTCCTGAATACCGCATCATTATGTTTTTAATTCCCTTCTCCTAGAAGACCAGGAGATGTTGCATATTCCAAGCAGGGAAATCAAACCATAAGAGATTGATTCCAGGTGGCTTCTCAACTGAAGACAGAATACCTAAAGTTGCACCCCCTCACTCTAATGAAAGCACATTAAACATAAACTCTGACAAGAGTTAAAACAGCAAGATTGCACTTACATTGTATAATCGCCACACAAAAGGCCAATAATCACTTTGTTCAAGAGAGATAATGCAGTATAACATAAGTAGTAGTTTAAGCAATTATCCAGCAGAGCTGTTAATCATCACCCTCAGTTCACAGCCTTTTGTTTCTCCCGAATACACATGTCAGATTATAATTAAATGCACTCACACTGTTCAGGGCAGAGTGAGCATCCTGGGTTGAAATGTTCCAACTAAGCTGAAAAGCACAATGCAGACAAGTTTAGGCACAGCTTTTTGACTGTCTGCCTAGTATGGGGTCTTGGTTGACAAATTGGCTGTATAAGGGTGAAACCACACAGGAGTAAATTATTTATAGAAGAGAATAATTTATGCTGTAGAAAAGTTATGCTTTTAAAGTTCACAAATTTTACAAACCTGACTTTCCGTGTGAATTATCTGCCAGGCATAAATTTGCTCTAAATCGGATTTGTAGGAAAAGAGAGTTTATAAGTACACTGGCTCGTTTAAGTTGTTTGATGATGAAGCTAGAAAATATATCTGTATCTATACATTTTTTTCATTTCTGATAAATAATACTATAGAGCTGCCATTTTTTAGTTACAGTAGTGAAGCATGCTTAGATAGTGTTTTATATATTGTAGGGGGCAGAAATACGATAATCGAAAAATGGAATTATAGTTACTTTTGATGAAATTGACTTTTTATAACTTTACAGTTTTTAGTTGGTAATTAGGAGTTATAAATATCAAAAATGAAAATGTTCAGTATCAAATGCAATCTATGGCCATAATGGAATGGATGGTCAACTTTTCATTCTTTGAAGATACACACAATTTCATCATTACTTATTGTTTAATTTATGATAATGATATTGATTTCCACGCCCTTATCTCCAACTCAAACTTTCCTACTGAACTCTGGACCTAAATATCCAACAGTCTACTAGAGCAATACCTCTCAAACTTTAACGTGTGTACAAAGCACTGGTGCTTTCTCCAAAAATGCAGATTCTGACCCAGTAGTTCTGGAATTTGGGCTGAGATTCTGTATTTCTAACAAGCCCCCAGGTGATCCTGATTCTGTGGGATTACGCTTTGATCCAAGGTCCTAGGTAATCTCTGCTTAAATTTCTGACAGGTATTTTAAACTCAAAGGGTAGAAATTCAAATGAAACCTTTAACCTCAAACCCTAAATTTGCTCCTCTTAGGTGTTCTTTGTCAAGTTTATTTTGTCCACTATTCACTTGGTGACAAGGCTGAAACCTATGTGTTTCAGCCAGATTTCACAAGGGTTTGATTCAACTTGACAAACATTTCTTTACTATTTATTATTCTTTCCAGCTCCACATGAGTATTTTAACTCAAGCCACAATAATCTCTTGTGTGTTGTTGCAGCAACCTGCTAATTGATCTACCTTCCGTTGTTCATGACCTCATCCATCCTTCACTTGCAGCCAGAATGATCTTCCTAAATGTAATTCCCACATCAATCCCATTCTTAAAATTCATCAGTGCCTTTAACACCATCTCCAAGACACCATATCACCACTTTATTTTCATATTTCCCATCATCTAATGTCTACACCCTGGCTGTGCTATACTTCTTTAAGTTTCTGGATCTTTCTTATTTCTTTCTTCCGGGTGATGTTGCATTCTCTCTCTCTCTCTTTTTGTTAAACCCTCTCACACTCCCTCCATTCAATATGTCCCAGGTGAATCTTATAGTAAACTTCCTCCCAATTTATTATTCTGAAGTTTCTATTCCAGTTTATGAGAATGACTCTATACCAGAAGCTATGCTAGACTTTTTCTATACCCACAGTCTTCAGTTTAATTGAGAATACGTTCCTTTAGGTTCTACACTGAAAATATTTATGAAAAACACCTTTCATTCTTTTATATTACGGCTTTATTCATGTATAATTTACAAAGCATACAATTCAGACATTTAAAATTTACAATTCAATGATTTTTCTTGTATTTGCAAATCTATGCAACCATCACCATAATCAATTGCAGAACATTTTCTCCACAGCAAAGAAATCTATACTTGGTAGCAATCACTCTCCATTTCCTTCCAACTGCCCCTCACCCCACCCCTAGGCAAACATGGATCTACTATATGTATCCATAAATATGCTTATTCTGTACCTCTCCTATAAATGCAATCATTCGAAAAGTGGTCTTTTGTTATTGGTGTCTTTTATTTTGGCGTAAAATTTTCCAAGTAGATACATATTGTAGCGCATGACAATACTTCATTCTATTTTAGCGCTGAATAATATTCAATGGTATGGATTTACCACATTTATATGTGATATACTTATTAAATATATTAAATAAATATTAAATATAAATGTATTGAATGCATCCATTCATCCATTGGTGAGCATTTGGAATATTTCCATTTTGTGACGATTATGAATGATTGTGCTCTAACTCTTTTATACAAGTTGTTGTGTGAACGTAGGTTTCATTTCTTAGGGGTACATTCCCAGGAGTGAACTTGCTGGGTCATAGGATAACTATTTTTAGATGTTTGAGGAATTGTCAAATTGTTTCCAAACTGGCTGTACCATTTTCTGTTCTACTGGCAAAGCATTAAGGTCCCAATTTCCCCACATCCTCACCAACACTTGTTGTTTGTATTTGACTTTTAGTCATCCTAGGGTGCGAGAAGCAGATCTCATTGATTTCAGTTACCCTGATGTCTGATGATGTTGAACATCTTTGTGTGCTATTGGATACTTGCATATCATCTTTGGAGAAATGTGTATTCAGGTTATTTCTAAATTAGGTTATTTGACATTTTATTATTGAGTTGTAAGAAAAAAAATATATGCACACACACTCTCCCACTTTGTGGTTTCTCTTCACTTTCTTGATGGTGTCTTTTGAAGAAGAAACTTTTGAAATTTTTATGAAGTCCATTATATCTATTTTTTCTTTTATTGTTTGTGATTTGTTGTCATATTTAGGAAATCCTTGCCTAAGCCAAGATCACGAATCTTTATTCCTAGTTTTCTTCTATAAATTTTTGCTATTAAATTTAATTTTTACAAATTTTATTTTAATTTTTGTAAATCATGTGAGGTAGCTACATTCCTTTACATGTGAATATCTAGTTGTTCCAGCACTGTTTGTTAAAGAGGCTATTCTTTCCTTATTTGATAGACGTGGCACTCTTTTCAAAGATCAGTTGACAATGAATATGAATGCTTTATTTCTAGACTTTCAATTCTATTCTATTGATCTTGTCTACCATTATGCCAGTAACACACTCTCTTGGTCACTGTAGTGTTTTAGTAGATTTTGAAGTTGGAAGGGTGAGCCTTCCAATTGTGTTCTTCTTTTTCAAGATTTTTGAATATTTTGGCTCCTTAATTTTCACGTGGATTTTAGGATCTGCTTGTCAACTTTTGTAAAGAAGCAATCTTGCATTTTGATAAAGATAGCATCAAATTTGTAAATAAACTTGGATATCATTGCCATCTTAATAATATTAAATTCCCTAATTCATAAAATGGATATATTTGCATTTATTTGTCTTCTCTAATTTCTTACAAAATTTTGTAGTTTTCAAAGAATGTTTTGTATTTCTTTTACTAAATATATTATTCTTTTTCAAGCTACTAAAGATGAAATTTTCTTCTTAATTTACGTTTTCAGATTGTGCATTGCAATTACAGAAATTGTGCTTTTGAATATTATTTATAACGTTTTTCTTTTGTATTTTATATGAAAAATATAATTAGTTTTTTGTATTTATCTTGTATCCTGCAAACTAGTTGAACTTATTTACTAGCTTTGGTAATTTCTCATGGAATCTTTAGGACTTTCTACGTACAACGTGAGGCTATCTGTGAATAGATAGTTTTCTTTCTTTCTTTCCAATTTGAATACATTCATTTATTTTTCCTTTTTTTCCCCCTAATTGCCCTGACTAGAACCTTTAGTACAACATTGACTAGAAATGTAGACACTTGAAATACTTGTCTTGTTCCTGATCTTAGGGGAAAACCTCTCAATCCCTTGCTATTAAATATAATGTTATCTCTGGATATTCTGATGCATTTTAACAGGTCAATGATACTTCCCTGTATTCCTAATTTGTTTAGTGCTTTTTTCATGAAGTGTATTGAATTTTGTCAAATGTTTACTTTGTGTCTGTTGAGATCATCATACAGTTTTGTCCTTTGTTTATTGATAAGGTACATTTCATTAATTGATTTTCTAATATAAGTCCAATCTTGCATTCCTGGGACAAATTTCATTTAATCATAGTGTATAATCCCTTTCATATGTTTTTGGATTCCATTTGCTAGTATTTTATTAAAGATTTTTGCATCTATTTTCATGATATATTGGTCTATAGTTTGTTTTTTGTCTTCTCAGGTTAATACAGGCCCCACAGAAAGAGTTGTGTAGTCTTCCCTCCTTTTCTATTTTTTTGGAAGTGTTTGTGAAGAACTGATATTGATTCTTAGTGAAATGTTTGGTAGATTTACGACTCCAACTGGGCCTGAGACTTACTAGTGTAAAGTTTTTAAATTACTAATTCAATTGTGTTTCTTGTTATGGATCCACTCACACTGTATATTCTTTATTGAATCAGCTTTTTTATTTTGTATCTTTCTATGCTTTTGTCCATTTGATCTAAGTTATCTAATTTGTTGGTATCATTTTACTCAGAGTATCTCCTTATAATCCTTTTTTCCCCCATAAGTTTGGTAGTAATATCCCATCTTTCATTCTTGATTTTAGTACTTTGAGTGCCCTCTCTAATTTTTTTGGTCACTCTAGTTTAAATTTGTCAATTTTATTCATCTTTTCATACACCAGATTTTTGGTTCTCTTGATTTTCTCTATTTTGTGTTCTCTATTTCATTAATTTCCACTCTAATATTTACTATTTTCTTCCTTTTGCTTTCTTAAGTTGTAGTTTCTCTCTCCAAGGCCTTAAGGTACAAGGTAGGTCATGTTTTGAGATCTCTTGTCTTTTTTCAATGTAGAGTTTTATCACTATCATTTTTCCTCTAAGCATTGATTTAGCTATACCTCATAAATCTTGATATATTTTCTATTCACTGTCATTCATTCCAAAGTCTTTTATAATTTCCCTTGTGATTTTTTATTCGACCCACTGGTTATTTAGAAGTATGTTTTTCAATGTCCACATATTTGCATGTTTCTGAAATTTCTTTCTGCTAATTATTTCAAATTTCATTCCGCTGAGGTCAGAGAAACTACTTGGTATAATACCAGTCCTTTTAAATTTGAGACTTGTTTTGTGGCCTGACGTTCTTTATCCTTGACAATGTTCCACGTACATTTGAGAGAAGGTGTATTCTGCTGTTGTTGGGTATAGAGTTCTATAGATGTCAGTAAGTTCTAGTTAATTTTTAGTGTTGTTCAAGTCCTCTAATTGCCTGTTGATCTTCTACATAGTTGTTTTTATACATTAATGAAAGTGATCATTGACATTTCCCAAAACTATCATTGAATTGTCTACTTCTTTCAATTCTGTCAGTTTTTGCCTCATATATTTTGGGGCTCTGTTGTTACATGCATGTTCTTTTATTTTATGTCTTCCTCATGAATCAACACTTTTATCATTAAAAATGTGCTTCTTTTTCTCTAGTTACAATGTTTGACAATGTCGGTTTTGTCTGATGTTAGTACAGCCACTGCAATTTTCTTATGGTTGCTGTTTGCATGATATATATTTTTCTAACTTTTTGCTTTTGAATTATTTGTGTATTTGATTCTACAGTGTGTCTTCCATTGACAGCATACAGTTGTATCTTGTTTCTTTTGTTGTTGTTGTTTAAATTCTATTTGTCAATCTCAGTCTTCTGAGTTGTTTGTTTAATTCATTAACATTTTATGTTATTGATATCATTAGATTTAGGTCATTTTACTTTTTTGTTTTCTCTCTTCCTCTACCCATTCTTTACTGCTTTCTCTTACACAGTGAATATTTTCCAGTGTAGTACTTTAACTACTTTAACCTGGAACGTTAACTGACCCACAGTCTGATCTAATTACGTTTTGGCCCATTTAGGGGAAAGTTCTTTGAGGAGAGTCTTTGTGGTTTCTTCTAACTCCAGGAGAATTCTTGTTAGATATCTGTTTCCCAGTTTTCTCTGGTAAACTAGCTGGCCTACAGTTTAACTTATCGCTTTTATGGAGCTACCATCTACTCTTAATTGTTTAGCACCAAAATTTCCATTACATTTGAAAGTGTTCTTCTACTTGAATTTCTGTACCCTGTGTTTCAAATAAGGTCATTTCCTTTAGGGAGAGCTTCAGAGATCTCTGTTCTTATAGCCTTCATATACCGTGAAAATATATCTCTGAGTTAATGCTCCAGAACTAGGGGTGGTAATAGTGCCCATCACTCTTGGTTTGGCACCAATGCTTTATGAGTAGGGTTCTGGGTGTGCACAGTAGCACCTGGTCTCTTCTACTTGCATCTCCAAGCATAGAGCCTCCAGCCTATAGCAAGTTGTGGCAAAGACAATCACTCCTCCAAAATTCTCAGCCCATCATGCTGAGGGTAGAGCCTCTGATCTAGGAGTGGTGTTGGGTGGAAGGAGTATACTCCCAATCTCCCAGCTACACCAACCTGAAGTTTAGCCACAGCAAAAAGTACCTGGAGGAGAGGAGATGAAAAATACTGATGGCCTGCTTCTTCCACTGAGATGCCCCAGTCCTTGACTGAGAGCTGATAAGAAAGCGAGCCTCATCTTCTTGGCCACACTTGACTGCAGTGGAGCTTCCATAATGCTCAGCACATTTCTCTTCTGGGAGGCTTGGAAAGGAATGGGTTGTGTCACATATTCCACTGATATTTGCTATTCTTTTTGAGATACCCTTTACAGCACCAATCAGACTACTCATGATCTTTTTTTCCAACTTCCTTTTCTATTACCTTCCCAAATGCTGTAATACAGGCTTTTTACTATATCACATTCTTTCTTTACTCTATATATTATTTAATTTTGTTTTCTTGACCTAGAGTATTCTTTTCTTCTTATTGCCTTAATGCACATCTAGTTAGTTATGTAATCTAACTCTTTTTTTGATGATTTGTTCCACAAACAGAATAGTTCTCTTCACTTTGGGCTTCCAAGATTATACAAATATTTCTCTAGTATGAAACTTATCAAGATGCATGGTAATTGTTTATTTAAATGTCTGTCTTTTCATCTTAACTATAAGCTCCATGTGAGTAGGCTCCATAACTATTTATTTTTCTTTCCCACATCTTTACCTAAAGGCACACTGAATGTAGGCATTTAATAAACGTTTACTAACTGGATGATTAAAATTTAGGATAAAGCAAGATTATGAAAGGATTGCTTACATATTTAAGATAATGCATTTGTTACTCCACTTTTCTGAGTTATAATATTGCAAGGATGGAAAGAACTTGAAACATCAGGCAGGCTCCTATCACTTTACTAAGAATTCTTACTTAGTAATCTTACTAAGTTCACGTGATTAGAAATTTATCTCCACTAGGAAGAGTCGTTCCAGATTTGATAATCCTAAATATTCATAAATTCTGATACTGAACAATAATCTTTTTTCATATAGCTATAGTTCATTGATCCTTGTTCCACTTATTGGATGCATTAGAACATGCTTAACCTTTTTTTGTAAATTTGAAATGAAGAGGTGCCATGTCTCTCTTTAGTTACTTCTCTTCAGACTAAACATTCCCATTGTGTTCATCTGGTCCATACATAAAAATCTTGGTCATTTTTTTCTTAAATACATGCTGTATGTGTTTCCTAGGACTGCAATAACAAATAATCATAAATTGCGTGGTTTAATAGAATAGAAATTGATCTTCTCAAAATTCTGGAGGTTAGAAGTCCAAAATCAAGGTGTTGGTATGGCTCTGATCTTTCTAGGGGAGGGTCTTTATTTGCCTCTTCTTAGATTTTGGTGGTTGTTGGCACTATTTCGTGTTTCCTGGCCCACTGATGCACCACTCGAATCTCTGTCTTCATCATCACATGGTTTTCCTCTCTGTGTCTGTGTCTTTATGTGTCTTAACATGGCATTCTCCTCTCTATGTCCGTGTCCAAATTTCCCTCTTCTGATAAGGACATCAGTATAGCCCACCCTAATCCAACATGACCGTGTCTTAATTTAACTGTATCTGCAAAGACCCTGTTTCAAAACGAGGTCACATTCACAGGCACCAGGGGTTAGGACTTGAACATATATTTTTGATTGACATAATTCAACGCATTCCAATTCAGGTTTATCTTCTTAAGCCTGAGCACAAAACCTTCAGTACTAGGAATTTAGTTAAAAACCATTTATATTCCAATTAAAAATCACCTGTATGCCTTCTTTAGAGAAAGTTACCTAACTTTTTATACTGTAATAAATATTCATCTAGAATATATCACCAATAAGCAGCGAGGGATCACCCTTCATTCCTACTCTAACACCAAACATAAAATCCTGAAAAATAATATATCACCCTGTTATTATATTTATTGTCAAAAATTTGTTTCTTGAGAGTTATTGAGCACTATAGCAAATCATAAATGTTGAAATCTTTATTATTAATTCACCTCTCAACTCAGAGTGGAAGTCTTAGACTAGGCTATTACTATATTTAAATGCATTCTATACTAGTTTCAGTGAAGGTGTTTACTGGAACAATTTGGAAAGGAAAGAAAATTGAAAAATAATAGCAATAACAACAAGAACATTGAGAAATATATAGACGTAAACTCAATTACGATGCTCCTATAGTGATGAGACTTCTCTAGTTTTTAGCATAACCCATAGATGACACTTTCACCGCTGATAACTATTTAATACATTCATTCTTGCAACAGGAAAATGGAATTTTCAAAAGACAGAACCAAGCACAGGCACGTCTTTATGAAGGGTTTTTGCTGGAATGGAGCTAATATGAAATTAATCTTGAGGTTAGAATATATATGTGTATATATTTTTTTAAAGAACATGTTTATAAAGTATATTTATATAGAGATATTTATAAACATTTATATATGTGATATATACATATAAATTTATATATGTATTTACATATATTCCACAAAGAGGGCTAGAATACCCTCCTTACAAAACATTTGATACATTTGCCGTCCAAGGTTACCATGTGTCAAAGGCAGACGTAGAAACTGAACTTACACCCTGACACTCTTGCCAATTAAAGAGAAGCACTAATTAGAATTTCAGCACTCTATTATAGAATAGTTCGGAAATGGAAAGTAATTTTAACCTGAAAAATTAATTTAGACCCTTTGTATATTTTAATGAATATAAGATGCAATATAGTTGAGCCCTTTTTTTCTTAATTATTGTAATAGTCAGGACTCTCCAGAGAAACGGAACCAAAAGGATACATGTATATACTTATATATAAAGAGATTTATTGCAAGGAGTTGGCTCACATCATTGCGGAGGCTGGGAAGTACAAGCTCTGCGGTATGGACTGTTAGTCTTGGTGTCTGTGGTGGAGGCCAGGAGAGCTCATGGTGCAGTTCCAGTTCAATGCCTGTTGGCGGAGACCCAGGAGACCCTGACTGTACAGCTGAATTCTGAAGGCAGGCTGCCGGAGAACTTCCTCCCCTCAGGAAGGCTGGTCTTTTTGTTTTCTTCAGTCCTTCCACTGACTAAATGAGGACTCTTCCTATTATTGAGGGCAGGCCACTTTACCCAAAGTTCACCAATTTAAATGTTAATCTCATCCCAAAACACCCTCCTAGTTGACGTATAAAAATAACCATCACAATTATGTAAATAGAAGCCAAAATACAGGATCAAATATTCAAATTTTTCTTCCTTGCCACCATCAAATTAAAGAACAAGTCACTCCTCCCTAATAGATAACCTAAAGGAGAAAAACAAACATTTAACAGCGATGCACACAAAACAAGATATCAAGTAGGAGTTTTTTCTCTTTGTCCTAAACATGTGGTCAAGGCCCTAAGCTGGGGATAATAGGCATCAAAGAAGGCAATCATCAGATGGGGCAAACCAGTTCCCACAGGGCTTGCCGGGAGCTGTGAGTCTAAAAGCGGTACACAAATAAGAAGACTGGCAAGAGAAAGTAGTCAGTCCATTGTAGAGTCTTTAAAGACAGAATTGTTCTCTCCTCGAATCCAAGTCAGTTGAGTTCCCTGAGAGAGTTAGTCTTAAAGATTAGCGGTATTTGTAAGTAGACACTTGCGTCTCAGGGTGGTGCTCTTGACCCCCCTCTGAACTTCCGGCACAAGAGTATGTGAGAAGAGAGTTTTCTGAAGATTGTTCTGGGAGTCTAAATCATTAACATGCATTTATTTTTACTTCTACTCCTCAAATATGATGAAGAAGAAAGGCCCATTTAAAATTTTTCTCTGAGATTTGAAGACACTTCTAAATATAGAACCGAGCCTTCTTCTGGTCTTCGGGGAGCTGAAGATGAGGAATCTGCAGGGTAGCCCATCCCAGCAGGCCTGAAGAGACTGTGTTGTAATATATCTGGGAGCATGATCTCTGGAACTACCATTTTAGTCCACCACTTTGCAGCCCATAAGTAGGCAGAAGAAGACCTCACTGGTTTTAATGGTTCCACAAGAACCAATGTGTAGGCTAGAAAAGAGGCAGGACTAACGGTGCTCTGCAAATGGTTGCTAAATCAAGTAAGGAGCACAGAAAACCTACAAAAAGGATTGGGATCATCTACTCCTGGCAGGGTCAAGGCAAGAGATGGTACATTTTAGAAGGATTCATTATATACAGGCTGAAGAGTGCTGACTACAGTTTTGCAAACACATACTCACTATTTACTTGGAACCACCAAATTAGCAGAGGCTCACAGCATCAGGAAAAGAAAAATAGACTGAACCCGAACAAGGTCAATAATCCACCCTACCAATGACAAGAGGGCGTTCAAACAAGGAGACCCATGCTTGATTTATTCTTCTTTCATATCCCTAATCCCTGAAGAGAATGCATGTGAAAAAATAAGGGTGGGGAGGGGGGTTCTTAGAGTCACAACATACCACCCTCATCCAATTCAAGCAATAGTTGTTCAAAGGACAGTTTTAATTGAGTTTGATGCTGAAACATTGACAAACTAGAATTAATTTCAATTAATGGAATCGATTATATTAGTCGCTTAACAATTGTGAAAACTTTGTAATCACATCCACACCCAGAGGAAAAACGGGATCCAATATAGTTGAAAGTAGAGATTAAAGTGGCATAGAAAATTGACACTGTCTATGTTATAATGCTCGCAATTTAGTTAACAGGTGAGAAAACAATTACATATAATTTAGAAGATACTACTGGAAATTAGTTGGCAGAATCATAAGGAATGTGAACAGGATATACCACCAGATTTTCCATAGTTGTCATACACGAAGCCTAATTAAAAACTCCAGAAACCTATCAAATTCAAGCCACAGAATCATCCTAGAATTTCTTTTTGGTCTTCTCAAACAGCAGTCCCAGATCCTTCTTGATCAGTAGGATGAAGTGGTGCTCAGTGGCCGAATATGGGGGCAGGATGGGTGGAACTGTGTCCCGTAGGGGATATTTGGTAATGTCTGGAAATATTCAGAGTTCTCACAACTGGCCTGAGGTTAGGGGAGGAGTGCTACTCATATCAACTAGGTAGAGGCCCCGGATGCTGCTAACTCTCCTACAATGAGCAGGACAGCCACCCACAACAAAGAATGATACGACTCAAATGTTAATTGTACCAAGGTGGAGAAATTCTGGATTAAAGCAACAGGATGTGAACTTTTACCCAGATGCGGAAGAGTGATCCACCAGCAATGTGAGTTCAGGGCACTAATATGAGTTAGGTGTTTTGGGGAATGATTCAGTTGTCATCTCAAAATAGAAGATATAATTAGAACAAAATTGTTCATATGTTATATCTGAACTTTAGTAACCAATATAAATCATCGTATCTCTTTTTTTGCAGATGCTAACAAAGATCCTTGATAAATTAATTTAATTCAGCTAGGTTTATGATAGCACCAAAGAACCACTAACAACACACAAATTTGTCTATTTTGACATGTTTTCACTTAATTCTCAATTCACTTAATTGTGAATCTATATTTTTTTGTTTGTATTTATTAGAAATATTTATTGGAAACTATTTTTGAAAATTGTTTATGTACTAGGCACTAGCTAAGCAAGACTTTAGGTAAACAAAAACAAATCAGAAAATAGTCCTTGCTTTCAAAAAGCTTAGAGACCAATGGAACTGAAAAATAAGGATTATTTGAATAAAGCAAACGACAAAAAACAAGATTAATTTACCTTTCACTTTTAATTTCATGTTTTGTTGAAACAAGAATGCCTGCCTTAGGTGAAACTAGATTGTAGCTATAAGTATCAGACAGAAAATTCATTTTTGTTTGATTGAGACTATTTTTTAGGAAAGTAGGAACACTTTTAGAAGTCCGTATTTTTATATTAATAATCCTATAACTTCCATGAAACATAATATGGTTAATATAATAAAGCTTTGAAATAAGAATGGGTTAAACTTTAAATATCTTGACTGCATTTATTATCGCATTTTAATATGAAGTATATTACTGTGTAATGAAAACCAGAGATAAATGATATTAAACACTATTTTTCTCTGAAGGTCATTTTCTCATAGTGTACTTTATAATTTGGAGGGATTGTCTTCAGAGATTTGCATTAAAATTAAACCTAAGTAGTTTTGGAAACTACTTATTAAAAAGCAACAAATAAGCAAATATTCTAGGTAAAAGTTGATTCAAATAACACACCTCCAATTATAAGCCCATTAAACTTGGCATTGAAGCAATGAGAATAATGATTTTCTTCTTAAATTTTAATGTCATCAATAGTTTACTTGCTGTTTCTTGATATAATTATAATTATATATCTCAATTTTTCTATGTGGAAAAGATGGTTTTTCCCACTAGTTATTTTAGTAAGACTGAAACTTTCAATTAAATGTTACAAGAAAATAATATCAGAAATATTATAATAGATTTTTGATTACGTATGCAGAGTTCATTTTATATATCTGAATTCATTTTGAAATTTAAAAATATCTCCTGTGCATAAACATTGTGCAATGCATAGCCATGGATGTATGAGATCTATAAACTATATGGTCTGTTACGTAAGTGATGATCCATCTTTTCACAAGGAAAATTATTCAGAAATTAATATTTCAAAATATTTCATTTAACCAAACATGTGGCTTCCATTTTATTTGTTTAAATTTGTATATTAAGAATTTTATGGCATTGTGAAAAACTTTACTCTTCAATGTTTACTCTATGTTTTAGATTTCTATGCTATTCCATGAGAAATTTCCTAATTATACCATTACAGCAAAATTGAGGAAGCTAGGGATGGCCCACTTGGGAATGTTGTGTTTGCCCTAATGACAAGTGAGGGTTAATAGGAAAATCTAAAGTGAATGTCTGAGAACATTTCCTAAGCATCGAGTCTTTATGAATTCTATCCGTAAGACTGTTTGTTTTTTCCAAGTGGGATAAAATGTTTTCTTCATCTGCCTTTGATGATTTTGTGTAGATTCATATTCTGTATTTGTTTATAAATACATGAATGTTTTATAAAATCTTCCTTTACAGATATTTTAACTCTGTCTATATGCATGTGTTTGTCTGGTTAGCCTGTATCTGTGTGTGTGTCTATAGTTCTATTTAGATCCTCTGGGGATGGTGTCTCCAAATGGGGAGCATAGAACATTCAGGAAAGACTGACTTGCAATTCATGTTGACAAAAAAACCAGATACTTTTCCTTTTATGCACAAGGATATTATATTACAGATGACAACCTTTCTGAGAATTCAGTGTTTCTAGAATGCGGTGAAAATAAAAGGGAGCACAGGCAGCTATATTAAATCGAAGGGTGCAAATAATCAGGAAAAAGCAGTAAAGGCTGTCCAGGTTTACAGTGGTCTTTTTAGTAGCTGCGGACCAGCAATTAATTTGATCTGCAGTCTAAGAAGCATTTTATAATTAATTTCTCAGCATTTACCACATACAAGCCATCACTTTAAAGTGCCAAGTCATTAACAAAATCCCGTTTTTTTCCATAAAGAATAGGCATACTGATCTACATTTTTCCATGCTGCCAAGGCAGAATGGACTCGAGGGATATTATCTTATTCAGAAAGAACCTTTCAAGGTTGAATAAAAGAAATGGTGCAGGGTCCCTGGGAGCGGGAAGTGATCATCATTTTCACCTTCAACTCCTCTTTGATGTGGCAGAGTCAATTTTTAATCAGCAGCCATCAGACTGGGCTTCATTTCGCCTTACAAAGTCCTATTACTCTGCCCCTTTCTGGAAGGAGGTGATAAGGACAATGCTCTTCTTTTTCTCTTCATAGAGCCCTGCATATGATGAGTCCCTTTGGAGAGGCTTGATAAAAAAATAAAATAAAATAAGAAAAGAGCGAGTATGTAGGGATAAAGGTCACCTCTCTGTCGGAATTAACTCTTCAAGACAACAAACTTTGATTTCCCGGTGTTTGTTTTTAGGAACTCTCCTATTGTCTTTGTAGGCAAAGACAATAACAAGCTGAAGTGGTAGAAAGAGGTTAAATGCACGCAGCTTTTTTATGAAAATAATATTTAGGCTTGTTAGTCTTCCCCAGGTAACAACACAGTGGATCTCGTGCTAATGAACATTACAGGTATTAGTTAGAGGCAGGAAGAGCGTACAATTAAAATCTACTTCTTTCAGCAGTACACCTCAAAGAAATCATTTATCACCGGAGTATACATAAGTGCCACGCAGGCACAGTAAGAGAAAATCGCTTCTTTGCATTCAGCTAAATTGAAAAATGAAAGGGAAAAAAACCCCACTGTTTTTCCCCCCGGAAGTGTTTTTTATGTTAAGTAAACCTAAATTATTTTTTAAACTATGCACTCATGCAGGAAAAACCTCTCTAATCTCTTAGTATCATTTATTGTAGTTAGCAGTCTTAATTGCCTCACTGAAATGGATCAGAGTTCTGGGAATTACCCAGTAAAATGATGTTACTACGCTCCAGCCTTCCCATCCTTTGATATAATCTCATTAAAAATATCAGGCCTCTAGGTGAGGGAATACATATGGATAGTAAATGCATGTTAAGCAGGCGCACCCAAACTGATGACCTAGTTATTACAGAACAGAGCAGCAGAAGATGAATTTTAATTTTGAAGTGTAACAATTTCTTCCTTGGTTAATACCATAATTATTAACACATTTTTGGAACGAATCTGCTTGTTACCCTTGAAAAAGATAATAATATTGAACCAACCAAAATACTGAAATGACATTTTTTGGGATAAAATAAACTCTTATTTTCCAGAAGACCACACAAGTGAAAAAACACGTAGTTTCATTAACTATAATTACTGAAAGGAGATGGGAAAAGACGTGTGCCAAATCCCTTTTTGTGTGTGTGTTCTCAAAATGTAGCTGGGTTGAAAAAATATAAACCCTAGAGGAAATACACTCATCACCCAGCCAAATAAAGGGGGGAGGAGTGGAGGAGAGTCATGCTGAGTCCACCATATGAAATAATTAGATTTTTATAGAATTGGATTTCCTGTTATAAATTGGAAAGTATAGTTCTGCAAAGCCTAAGTGTGTATAGAACATAAAACTTATCCTGTACCATGCAGTCCAATGTGTTGCAATAACAAACCATTCTCTCTTTTGTAGAGAATAATGTGGCAGAGAGAAACAGCGCTGTAGAGACAAAGATTTTTTTAATTTAGTTTTAAAATAAAATTTCAATATTTGATTTCTAATAATTCATACAATTTTAAAGGTACAGAAAGCTCAGACATCCCCATAGTTAGTGAATTTGGATACAATGGATTATTTATATAGTAAATGCTCCTGAAGTATACAATTATAAAATGATACAATGATGTTATAATCTCCCCCTTCTGACTTTGGAAAAAGTTTTGGAGTGAAGGCTTATCTCCTTTTTCTGATTATATGAGAAACTTTACCCTAATTATTTCTGTTTTTTGTTCCTCACTCCAGCTTTTATTTTGCTATACTGAATTTTGCTTTAGGAAAAAGCCTTGGCAGTAATATATGGCAAGGTTCTTTTTAGCTTAACACATTGGTCAAACGTTGATTGGCTAGTACAAAAAATTTCAAGAAATTCATGCAATTTGTGGGTTAGTGTGTTCCAAAATAATGCTGACTCATAAAATGAGAAAATCATTATCACTTGGTTTCAACTCAATAAAACAAGAGAACTGAATTTTTATGTCACAGCACTTTCAAGAGACGATTACCAATTATTATAGCTGTGCCAGTCATTTCTATTCTTGGCACAGACCAAATTATTTAAAAAGGTAAAGTTTACCAAGAGAAAAATAAATAAATAAAAGGGCACCCATGTTGCACAAGCAAAGATATGAAGGCAAGACTAGTGAGCAGAGGAAGTGGGAAGAGAAGATTCCACTAGGATACTTATTTCTTTCAAGCCGGCATTTTAATGCACATATCTGCAAAAATTGGAGTCAAATAAAAACGACTTCTCTCAGCATACCCGCACACCACTGCCTTGGACCCTTTACTCATATTGTTCCCGACTTCTAGACATCCTTTCCTACCCCTGAGCACTAGGCAACACACTGTTCATTGTTCAAGCCCCATATTAAACACAGCCCTCCAGAGTTGCGTGTGTTCTTTCCCTCCCTTACCCTACGTAAGCTCCTATTTTCTTTGCTCCCAGTCTCCTCACGCTTCTCCTGGTAATGCCATTCTGTGGCTCCTCGAGCGCTCCATCTTCTGCCCCTGGCGCAATTAGGAATGCAGAGCCGAAGAATCCAGAAACCCTGAGGAGAACTCTGGGTCCCATAAACAACTCCAATAAAATTCCTCTACCCCTTCAAGTTTTATTTCTTTGATTTATGAACGATTCTAAGGATAGAGACTAGAATTTTGTAAAGGCATTTTTCTTGTTCATTGCACCTGTTCTGATGTGAAGATACGTGTTGCTAAAGTTATAAATGTCATATTAATTCAGAAGATAAGAAATGTGAGACCAGAGATTGACTAATTATTACTTAATAATTTATTTTAAGTATTATATAGACTGTTGATATTTATCAAGGTGGCAAAAGGCTGAATGGTGTTAGTACAGACCAGTGGCTGGGGTATATTTAAAACAAGGGACCCTAAGAAAAAAGGATAAAACAAAATGACAGGATGAGAGCAACTTTAAATTTATTTTATTTAATTATTTTTTAAGAAGATCAGCCCTGGGCTAACGTCTGCTGCCAATCTTCCTCTTTTTACTGAGGAAGACTGGCACTGAGCTAGCATCCATGCCCAACTTCCTCTACTTTATATGTGGGACACCTGCCGCAGCATGGCTTGACGAGCAGTGTGTAGGTTCACACTCAGGATCCAAACTGGGGAACCCTGGGCCACCAAAGCGGAACGTGCAAACTTCACTGCTGCACCACTGGGCCAGCCCCTCAGAGCAACTTTAAAAATAAAATATTTCTCCTTTTTGTATGTGTGTGTATGATGTAGACATTTGGTAAAGATATTAAAGCTTTACTTTCACTCCTTCTAAAAACCTCTTCCACTTTTACCTCCAGCTAGGAGTAATTTGGCAAATATTTGCATTTTCATGTTGCCTTAGTCTCAACATGCACACAGGCATAGCCACTTATTTCAGACGAATTACCGTTCTGGATAGTAAAGAGTATGCATGTACTTATATATGCAGCAGATATACTAAAACCGGGACCTGCGATGGTGCAGTGGGGACAGGAATTTTCAGCAGGCTCATTTGGCTCAGGCCTCAAGACCAGTGTGTCTCAAATGTTGTGGGGTTTCAGTAGCAAATTGCAAAGGGGAACAGAATAAGCCATCATCATGACAAAAGTTGGACCTATTTAAAATATAGTGACCCCTGATACTGGGCAAATCTGAAGAGAGAATTGACCCCAGAGGTTCCTGGGCTGTCTGTCTTCTACTCTCTGGCTTGAGTATTATACACCTCAAGCTTTCATGGTTACAAAGCTGTCGTGTGTTTACATACAAAGTTCTTCCTTCCTGGGAGACCCTTTTGACACTTTGTCTGCTTAGTAAACAAGTATTCATTCTTCAAGGGCCAAATAATGTGCCACATCTCTTATGCTTCCTCCCTGACCCCCAAGATCCTTCCTTTCAGCTCTGAATGGACATTTATCTCTTTGTCTTGAGAGTGTCATCCTCCCTGTTAGATTGAAAACTGAATTTTAGTTGTCTCTGAATTGTCATCATTTAACACAGTCCTCAATAGAGTAGGATCTTGACAACAACTCAGTGATTTATTTCTCCACCTGAGGGTCTGTGTCTGTACATTCTAACCTTGGAGAAAGGAAGGAGGAGAAGGAGAATGAGGAATACAAGGTCAAGAAGCAGAAAGGTATTTATGGCCAGGAAGAGACTGGTAAGAGTGGTGGGGAACAGTGTTAGGATACTCTGAGTACGTAACAGCTGAGCTTGCTCAGTGAACTTTGCTTGAGATGTAATATTGAGTGGCCACCATCAGCGTCTCTTTGTAATGCATACATTTTTAGAGGCACCATATAAAGTTTTGTTGCTTACACACTTGTACAACATTTTTTATATAACGAATTTAGTCTTTCATTCTCTATTCTCCCTGTTGGGAAAATAAAAATTCCCTAAGTTTAATAAAATGTAATGCTTTTCTAAGAAGAATGTTATCCTTTCCTTAGCTGCTTATTACACAGTTGCCATTTTCATATGGCTTTGAGAAAGTGCTAGTTTTTACTTTAAATTATGTGACTTAATTGATCAACATCAGTTACATATTTATTACACCCCTCCAATTCAGTATTTTTAACATCCTTTTAGTAGTCAATTTACTATTAGAGGAAATGGTTAAATAGGTCAGTACAACAGGTCTTCCTATTTTCTCTCTGGGGTTATCTCTGATGTTACCAAATCTTCTCTTTGCAATAACTTGCTGAAATACTGGTTTTTATCTTTTCTAAATAAGAACCTGAAAAATAAAGTTAGTTACAGATGGTTTTTTAATACAAAATAAGGACATTTGTGAACTTTGCTTTCTAGCCCATATTTCTCAGGCTTTTAGCCCATCCCCTTATAAAATATTATACATAGACAATAGAATCTTTGTGACTTTGCATAGCTCTTAAACAGATGACTGTAGAACATAATCTTAAAGATGTTTTGATTAAAAAGTGCTGTTATGTTTTTAACCTCAAGTATATACAAGTAGGTCATAAATAGTCAAACTAAAGTATTTCAAGCACTATGTGTGTCATACTCAGACTCATTTAAATGGAAGATCATTTCAAGTGATAGCAAAATTGATCTTCGAACAGAAAAAAGAATTATGCACAATAATCCTTCCTGTGTAATAATTGCAGCAGCATTAGTTTTCATGACAAATGTAAAACAATTTTAGTTGACTATGTAGAAAAAATAGAGACTTTTTTGGCCTAGATGCATTTTCACATCACAAGAGGAAAAAGCAAAAACCCTCTTAAGAAATAGACAATTACTTGATTCTTACCAAAGGAAATGTTGTTTCTGGAAAAGCAATCTGAGCCTACTTTTACTACATTTATTTTTGAAAACCTTTCTTTCTGTGATCAATAATCATTAACATTTGTTGAGCAATGTGCTACTATCTGCTAGGTACTTTGCTAAATGATTTACATTCTTTATCTCATTTATTCCTTGCAACAACTTTGTGAGGTGTCTTTTATCCCTATTATACAGCTGAGGGAAACACGGCTTACAGAAAATAAATGATGTGCTCTACATCAATTCTTAACTGGGTAAAATTTTTAACTGGGTAGTCCAGCACAATTTTCACCTGGGTAATCTGATCCCATAGCCTAAACTCTTAACCACTAACCGTGGAATAAGAGTTCAAAAATTTTATGGGAGGGGAGAGAGGAAAAGAAGGATGGAGGGTGGAAAGAAGAAAAGAAATGAAGGAAGGATAATGGATTGAAGTGAGAATATTTTTCTCTTTGACATAGCTTTTTCATAAATTAAAATATAAAAGGATTTATCTCCAAATGTTTAAATACATATGTATTATAACTGTCTACAAGAAACAAATTAATTTTCCTATCAATTTTCTCAAAAACATTTTCTACAAAATATTACTGACAGTATAAATAATAATTTTAAATAAATGCAGTGGTAGATTGCATAATTGGGTTCAACCGTTCACCCCTGCCTACATCCACCTGTACTATGAACTCATCACCAGTGCAGGCTACTCTGTCTGTTGACGTTAAGCTCAGTCACGTCTCACTATGGCCAATGATATGTTTGGCATGAATCATAACATCATCATGATATCATGCAAAAGGTAGTAGACTTCAAAAAGGAGCTGTTCATTTCACTTCTAAATCTACTCTTTACTTACTGTTGAACTTTAGGAAAGCCTTTTCGTCTTTCAAATATTCAGTTTTGTCACTGAAAATTGAGCTTAAAATAGATAATTATACATATTGTACATTTATATACCATATAATATATGTGTCTAATCTCTTTTATGCTTTCATTTTCTTTAGGTCTTGGCACACGTAGATTCCCCTCTCTCTGTCCTTTTCATAAATACGTATAAACTGGTGGATTACGGGTCCTTCAGACAGGTTCTTCTTAATTTTATTAGATCATTTTTAGGTAGAACAAATATTCTCCCAGTTAATGATAATTCCCACTATTCTTTATTCAGCTACTGTTGCCCTATTCTATACAATTGCATTAGCTGCCTGGGCACTAAAAGAATTTGCCACAGCTACTCTTGGATTTAAAGGTGATTTTGTTGATGTTTACTTTATGGTTGGAAGTTTAGTCTCTTCATTTAATTATCTTTGCCACATTTTAAGTCTTCTTTCATAAAATCAATAAATTAATCCTTCTAAAATATTGTTTTCTTCATTCTTTTGCTCAAATGCCTATGATGGCTTTCTATTTTTTAGCACATGTAACATCCAGTGTGATGTTCAAATTCTTCCATAATCCTTTCCTAGTGAACCACAATGGAAAGGACCTGCGCAACTCCTTCCTCCACCAACTAAAGTTACACACACACACACACACACACACACACGCACACCAATCTTATTACCATTTCAATACCATGCTGTCTTGTTTTTCCTAATGGACTATGTCCTCCTATACTTTACTGTCTAACATCACTTCGTCTCAGAAGGATTTCTTTATGAGTTCACCCACCTCTGTCTACTATCACCATCGATCTAATTATTGGGCAAATGTCAAATGTTGGTTAAGGCAGTCTATCTGCTGCAACAAATAGCCCCAACATCGTATAGTTTATCACACTCAATAGAGGTTTACACCCTATTCATGTAACTATATTGAATAAATGCCCAGGTTTGCAGGTCAGTTCTTATCCAAAGAATCAATTAGGGACCCTTGCTGTTGGAAGGTCTAATATCTTCACCTTGGGCCTTACAATTAGGCTCTGATGATCATCTGCATTCCAACCAGCCATATGGGGAAAAGAGAGTCAATAAGACATTTTCACATTTAAACCTTTTGGCCCAGAATGGACATGCATTCACGTCTGTTCATATTGGATTGAAAAAATTAGTTGCTATTAAGTATAGTTCCAAGTCTGTGTAGCTGTTCATCAATGACAATTGAATTCAGTGGAGAGGGAAATATTAATTGTGGTGGACAATTAGCTGTCTTTGCCATATATAATTTACTTCTCTTCTGTCAATGCTTTCTAACAAACATTTTTGTCCCCTAGCTTCTCCATCATTGTGCATTTCATTTGTTCAACATATTTGTAAGCTACAAGATATCAAAAATAATATCTTTGTTTTCTCTTGTAAAATACACCTATATCTCCTATAGCACCCAACACAGTGATGGACACATTCTATGCATAGTATTTGGTAATTACATGAAAATGTCTAGCATGATGCGTCGAACACAATAGGAGCTCAATAAATGAGTGTTCTTCTTCTATAATCAGATATGTATATTCCTCATTTAATCATTAATTCATCTATTTTTTCATTTCAGCCTCCAGACCTCCAGATTTGGAGAGTTAAATATGTGTAAGACAGTTCCTGCCCTTAAAAGGCTTGCTTTCTCTCAGCTAACAAAAACTTAAAATGTGAGCTCTAGAAGCAAGCTTAATCATTCCCAGATTTGTTGAATTCTTCCAACCTTTCAGTAAAATATATAGTACCATCACTGATACTCATATTCCAAAAGCTATAGTTGAGATCTAATTCAGTTCAGACCTATGCTTCAGCAAAACCTTTCTAATACGTGCACATTTAAGGGTAGTATACACATAAGGCCAGTCTTCCAACTTTAGACTTATTTCAATTCTACTAACGAATTTGCATTCTTATCTTTATACCTCCTTATAATTTATAAGCCAGGCCAAAATAATATAATTGATGTGGAAAATTGTTCCAGATTTATGCATTTTAACCTTAGATGTTCCTGGTTTTTAGAATCTATTTTCAAGAGAAAACACCAGTAGTTTATTTTAAAAACTGATTTAGCTATGTCATAATTTAAATATTGAACAACCTGGCTTATTGTTAAACTGAAAGGTGACCCTCTAAGATAGGAATAACATTTAAAAGACTGTGGATAATACTATATTTCCAGTCTGACACAGGCTGTTATAATAATTCGAACAATCCTCTTATTCACATACGCAAAACACAGAACACACATACAGTCGGCCCTCAGTACCTGTGGTCCCACATCCACAGGTATGGAAGGCCGACTAAGAGACTTGAACATCCTCGGATTTTGGTATCAGTGGGGAATCCTGGAACCAATCCCTTGCAGATACCAGGGAGGACAGTATACACACACTCAATTTTTGTCCTTAATAAGCATACGCACACACTTCTCCTGTAGTCATCCATTCCAAAGGCATTGTCTAGTGTGCAAGCAGGACTCCCGTAATGGAACATTCTAGCTCCATTCTCCTTGGAAGAGGTAAATTGTTCCTAGGAGATGCTAGCTCCAAGAAAGTGGCTCAGTTCTATGATTCTAGCTGTGTCTGTGTCCAGTATTATAAAAGCAGATTTCTAGTCCAAGGTAAGAGTCTCTTCAACTCCTTCTCCAACTCTCCACTCTCCAGTAGGGAATTACTAAACCAAAGTGATGACATGTAGGAGGAAACTGGCTGTGGTGGAAGCTGCATTGGTTGTCTTCCAAGGTATGATCTTTTTCACTGCTTCTAATTTGGCATAATTTACAAATGGTATTCTTTAGCATATTAATGCTAAGGGCTGCCCCTCTCACTAGAGCAGAAACACAGCAGACAGAATAGAAGCAAACACCCTTGGATTCTGAGAAAACACTTGAGTTTCAGGATTATCCAACATTTTCCCTGTACTTGGTGTACATCTCACTGAGAAAAATCAGGCTAATTTTTTTTAATTATAGGAGTTTATATTATATAAAACTCAGAAGTCTCTCTAGATGTTTCCGATTTAGCTCTAATAATATTTACCAGGTTTTGGTCTTTGCAAATTACTTCACATCTAGAAGTCATCCTAGACCTCATCTTTTCTCTGTCTTGTTACATCTAATCATGTGCCAAATCCTGTAGAATCCATTTTTTAAGATATGCTTCTTTTTTCTCTTCTATCATCTCCATAAACACTAACTTAATTCAGGATTGGGTCAGCTCAATATTTTAATAATATTTTAGTTGTTCTGTCTACTTCTATTCCCACCTTTCCATTTCTCCTTATACACCATTTGAGTGTTACAATTGTATTTACCACTATAAAAGGTAAATATGAACATGCTTCTGTTTTACTCAGAATTATTCAGGAAGTTTATGTTATGTAGAGGATAGTGATTAACTGCTATGTTAATAGATAGTGGCTACAATGTTCTTGGTTTAACCCTGGGACCAAAGCATTGCCCTTAGCTTTTACCACCCCTTCCTGCTCTCACTCTCCTGTTATTTTATGATCCAGCAATTCGGAATTTCTCAGAATTTTCTGAATGTTTCAAGCTGTTACTTACTCTCTGTTTTCTCTGTTGCTTTGTTGCTTATACTCTGCTCAGAATGCCTCACTGGGCCTCTCATCTTTCCTATCAACACTAATTCATAACTCCAATTAATTATAGGATTATTGTGAGAATTAACTAAAATAATAAATATCAGTGCTTAGCATATTATTTACACTCGTAGTAAGGTACACGGCAATATGCACAAGTAGCAGTAATGATAACAATAATTTCATTCTAATGATTCTCTTAAACATCAAGAAAATCAGTGATCTCATCAAAAGCAAATAAGTCATTCTATAAGATTTTAATGTTTGTAGGAATTTCTCTGTCTAAGAAAATTTTCTTGGATCACCCAACTTTTTCTGAACCACTTAGTTTGCTCAACGGGACCATTATGGAAAGGTTTTACTGGATTTGGGGGGAATTGTTCATCTCTGTTGATACCTCATCCATAAAGATCACGTAAATGACCACTTAGGAAACATGTCCTCGGGACTTTCCTGGAGGACCGAATGGAAACTCATGGATCCCATTCGCAAAGTCTCCCAAATTAAGTCACTGTGGCAAAAGTCTCAATCAGTTTTGATACATTCCTAGGCTATATTTTTTTATTCCAAAGAGGTTCCCTAATCATATATGTTCCATACTCAATATCTTTTTATCTTGCTCTGGAGATTCCCTCTGTGAGCCCTTGCTCTCAGATGCTAAATATCACACTGTTTCATCCTAAGCACAGTTCTTTTACTTTACCCTTAATCGTGCTGCATTCACACACATAACTATGCATACTTGGTATGTGTTTGCAGATTTTCCTTAACACTGGTGTCTTTTCAAGCTAATTAATTTTTATGTAGTGATTTCACAAAGAATTGTGATTTAATAAATAATGATTCTTTGAGACTTACATACATCTTCTCTGAACCTGCACCGTCTTGGAGCCTTGAATTTCTTGCTTGTGTCTTGGTGTTTACTGCATGAATCCACATGTAACTATTGTCATCAAAATCCCCAAAATGTGTTTTATAGGAAAAGGTGACCATCATATTTAATATTGACTTGGCAAATGTGTACCTTTTGGAGTAAAATTCTCAAAAATGCACATATTTTCTTCTTCAAATATAATTATCAGTTTTCATTGTTTTGTCATGCTCATGCTTTGAAATTATAATTATTCATATAGTATTTTATATGTCAGTTGTACTTTTGACATCAAGGCTTTAGTGAAAAACATATATATCTATTTTTACCAGAGGAATAAGGAATACTGATATGGGATGTCTTTAATGCTAAATTTGCTAGGACCATAGTCCTGGGTAGCATCATTGTTCTTTCTTAGCCATGGTCATGAATCCAATTAAGTCACCTTAAAACCTGAGGGGAAAAAAAAACAGTAAGGAGAAAAGTGTCGGTACAGGTAGTAGTTTCTCTGGTGAATGGATGATGGAAGAGCTACCGCAGAACTCACATTATTCTCTTAAAGCTGATGAGTACTACATTGAAGGCTGGAAACGAGAAGGTATGGTGAAGAAAGAGCATTTTTGCCTAAAAAAATGCAAAATTTTCAAGCATTATGTAAACTACGAAAGGGAGATGGATTGCCTATTGCTTTTAAATATCAACTGACACTATAAGAAGCAAGTTGTGTAAGAAATAGCCATTTTTAATCAGTGGAAAGCAATCTAGCAATCTACTAAAGTGATAAGCAGGAAAAGAAAAAGGTTGCAGTATTCTATCGTCAAAGTCAAGAAAACAATTAAATGCACTGCCGTGACTCATAACTTAGGAATGAATGTATCATGGAAATAGCCTTTTTTTAAAAATGTAAAATGTGCTTTCCTCTCCTCTTGCAAAAATTAGCTAAATATAAATGCATATTTTCATCACACCTGAAGTGGGTGCCACAACCTCCAGGTAGAATGTAATAACGTGATTGAGGCCTGCTACATGAGTGGAAAGACTTAATCATTTATTATACCTGGCCATCTTGGCTCCCATCCTCTAGCAAAATCTGTGAGATTTAAGTGAGTGTGTGTGTGTGTGTGTGTGTGTGACAGAGAGAGACAGATATTGGCAGCAATGAACTTTATATCACATATACGTGTGCACACACACACAATCTCCATATTCTATTTGGTTCTGTTTTCAGTCTTTACAAGTTTTGGATCAATGGATGAAAGCTTAAATGCCTAGAAGCACAGTTTCTTTTTGAAACGGGCATATACAAAGCCAAATTAAAATGTGAGCAATACGTTTTCTAAGGAACCAACCAGTGGCCGTGTAATCAGATGCTTTCTAGAGACAACTCTGTGGGAGCAAAAAGCAAAAGCAAAGCAATCATATCTACAAAAGACAAGAGAAGCTTGAAGTCACCTTGCATCAGTCTGTTCTACTCTGTTTGGTGGAACACAGGTAATTTTTTTGTAACACACTAGACCAAATTTGTGAGCCTCACTATACTCATTAGCACAACACAATGTATGATATTTCTAATTAGAAAAGATTTACCAAAATGGAAGACTAATTATCTAAAATAAAATTAGGTAAAAAATTCCTAATTAGTTAAGACAGTGCTTTGATTCCCTCACAATTCATCATAATTTGCTCATTTAAATAGCACAAAATGGAAGTTTTGTGTAGTGCTAAAAAGCATGTTAATTTGGGTTTCTTTATCAACACAGAAAAATATACATAACATGCCTAATTTTTAATAGAAATGGCATGATCTGCATGCATGATCAACATAAAAGAACGCTTGGCCCTTTTTGCTTATAAGAACATGGAATCCTCAACTGTGGGTGACAGCTAATTTCCTCTAGCCTCCTTTTTCCCTGCAGCTATTAATGCATGCTGATGTTCAGGTATTATTGGAAAAAAATTAGGCATAAACACGAAAAGAACAAAAAACAAAGCTATCAATTTTAGACTAATTAAAACAAAATAGTTGGGAAGGCACTCCTGCCATTGAAGAAAAAAGAGCATATTGGTGGTCTAACCATTTTGTATGAAAAACAGACTATCACACACACCCAAAAATGTGTTATAAAGTACAGATGTTCCCTTAGATTAGAAAAATAAAGTTTGCTTTTAGCATATGTATGCATACCATATGGAGTTCATTTTCGTCACTTCAGTGCTTTTAAAAAATATTTCTTAAACAAATACTTTGGGAGTTTGATATGGAGATGTAAAAATCTCTAATGTATGTTTTTATTCTTTAGTATTAGAAGAGTTCAAGGCAATAAGTTAGGAACTTAATACTGAATAGTATCCTTAGAAACTAAAACAATGCAAACTATAAAATTTCCACATTTTTTACATGAATATATGTCTCTTTACTATTCTTTTTTTCCCTATAAAGCCTCATGTGTATATAAATTAATTCTCACATTTGGTTGATACATTCTTTTTCTTGGCTTTTTTTAGTTCATTCCCAAAACTTTAAAATCTCTTCTCCAAGAATCGTCATGGCCTACTATTATTAGTCTTCTGTCCTATTTTCATGACAATTTCTTCTTTACCTTTTTTAATTTTGTAGCCCAAATAGTTGGTTTCCTTCAAATACATGTTAGAAAAAATGTATAAGCCAAAAACTAAGATGTAAATAGAAAAATTTTAATGTGCTAATATTTGTTTTTTCTTATTTTTCTAATTTTTATGATGTTCTCTAAAACAGTATACTGTAATTAAAATCATATCTCTATTGTTTCGTTCATCAAAATAATTTCACTTATACATTAGCATATTTAGTTAAAATCTTTCCACTCCATCACACTTCATTATTTTTTAAATGCTTAAATTCTTTTCAGTGGGTGAATTTCCCTTACTGTCCTTCCATGCAAGCCTCTGTTAAGTCATATCTTTCTCATGTTGGATGAAGAGTCTTGCTAGCTTATCACAGAATGAAGAGATTAAAAATAATTGAGAGAAGATATTCTTCATTCCTAGTTGCATTAACTGAGAAAACCACCTCTTTCTATGCTTTTTTTCCAAAATGTGTTGTGCATTATAAAAGTGTGTCGGGTCCCTGGACCTGGCTGATTGGGTCAAAATTGTTGAACTTCCTTTACATAGAAATCATCTTGGTACCTTGTTAAAAATGCGAATGTCTAGATCTACTCCCTGAAGATTCTGTTACAGTAGAACTGAATGGGACCAGAGAACCTGCATTTTTAAAGAGTACATGTGTGATTATAATGGATGCCATTTGAACCGCACTTTGAGAAACACTAAAATAGATAGGAAGACGCACTGTCAAGCTTATAATATCATATAGGCACTGCTCTTTATACCTGAGATCCCAATGACTTTTTCTCCTTTCCTAGCTTTTCTTCTTGTGTACATCTAGCATCGGTAGTACATTGAGTCTTAAGACAATGACCTCAAAGGGTAAATCGGTATATAATTTAATTTGTGTTCTGCCCATGTAGATGACACAGATTATGTTTACATATACATTGATTTGCATACTTGTATAGAAATAATGTAATACTCCCTTCTAATTGTACAGTGATTTTTTCCAGGTACTGTTTGGTGTTATGGAAATTGCACTAAAACATAAGGCTTAGCATTTAATTTCCAGATATTTAAGTTTTGATAGTGGATTTGTTCCCATCAAGTATTCCCAATTAACCTGTGAAGGAGTTATCACTCTTATTTATAAAAATAAATTCACTTTCAAATATTTAACACTGGAAAGACAGTGTCCTTATGGGGGTAAGGTCAGTTGCCCCATTAGCTTTTGCTCTGTTTCTTTGGAAATTCAGATTCCCCTTGGGGTTTTCTTGTTTGGATTATTGTGGCCACCAGAGACTAAGTCATATGGATTCACACCTTATTCTTCCAATGAGCTGGCTAAACACAGATTTTATAAAAGGCAAAATACAAAGCAAATAAATAGCACGAATAACGCAGTTACAACTTGGACTATTTCTGCTGCTAACAATGGAGGAATATTCATCTCTCTTCTAGGTTGCAAACTAGCACAAGTCTGCCTGTAACAGTCTTAGTTTATACCAGTGTGATTATTAATTGTTCTTCCTTTCAATCCTAAGTATCCTTGTTAAGATGACCATGATAGATGGTTTCCTTTGCCTGTGTATGACTTTGAACATCTCCTATTTTATATCTCCCAGTAGGTTCTTATTTTATATCTCTCATTAGACTTCTATGTCGAAGAAACTATTTTATTTCCATGGCTCACAAAATATGGACTCTTATAGAGCTATATTCCCTTTGAAATCGAGACTAAGAGAACAATTTAGACTGTGGCAATCCTAATATCGTGCCCACTCAGTTCCAGTTTCTCTTATATAATAAATAGGAATTTAATGATTGGTTTGATAGCGACTTGGCTTGCTAGTTAACCAGTAGAAAATGAATGCCTTGTTCATCCAATAAATAAAATATCCATATAATGTAGTCCAAGTGGCTGAAGCACAATGGCCAGTGGAGGGAGGAAAAGAAGTGGTTAGAGAGCCAAGAGCCAGCTCATGTAGGTTCTTTAAGTCTAGAAAGGAATTGGGTTTTATTGTGATAAGAATCCATTAGACAACTTAAGGACATAATATGATCTCATTTACATTTTTAGATTATTACTCAGGAGAATAGATTGTGGAAGATGAGAAGATTAACTAGAAGCCAATTTCAGTAATTTAGGTTATAGAGGATGTGGGTTAAACTAGCGTGGTAATAATGGAAATAAGGAGAAGTGAATAGGTTTACATTTTGAAGATGGAGTTATTGAGGTTTGTGAAGGAACGGATATAGGAAAAGTATGGAAAGAAATGAATCAATAGGTCTCCCTATGAGACAGTATATTTGGGATAGAAGAGAAATCAGTTCTGTTTCATCTCTTTAGTTTTGATATACCTGTTAGAGCTCAGGCAGAGAGAATGTGAAAAACATAGTTGAATGTATGTATTGGGCGTTCTAGACAGGTTAGAACTAAAAAATAAAGACTTGCGTGTCATTGGCACATCAATGGTTATTTCTTAACTCTGTTCTAGGGTTGGTCCTAACACTCAGTCACCAAACACTGTGCAGTTAGTGCCCATAACTCTGAAATACTCTTTTTCTCTTCCTTGTTTCTTTAAACTCACCTACGGTCTGCTACACTGAAGTTCTCTTTTTTTTCTAATAAATAGAATAAAAAAAATGTACTGTCAAATAATAAAGATGGGCATGTTAATTACTTTAAATAAATGATCTTTCTACTAAACCTCTTTGTAATAGACTTACTGGATCATTGGGCGTTCTCTGCTCTCTGTACACACTGCCTCATGTTCTTGGCATCCTTCATGTTCACAAATGTTGGCTATTTTCTTGTTTGTCTGGGCACCCTTACCGAACGCTTACTAAAAGTGGGTTGTATTTTTTTTTTATCTTTCTTATGGCAGTATTACAGGTTATCTAATTACATAATTTAATTGAATGTTTAATGATACTGATACTGCATTAATATGAAATTAGAGTTGGATATTTAAAACTTAAATTTAATGGTTTGAAATAATTCAACAGAGTTAGTAACTCAAAAATCATTACTACCATATTAGATGTGGACAAAAATCCCAATAAAAGACTGAGAATATCATAAAGTACTAAAATTTTTCTGCATCTGATTGCTTTATATGTGTCTAAATTCTTGTTCCATTTTAAAGGAACTGATACTAATACTCATAGTTAGTAAATCATTGGTAGTATATGCAAGAGCAACAGCTCAGAAATGAGAATAAGTAGAACCACACTGAAAGAAGACTAGCCTCATATCAAAAGATTGACAAATCAATATATATTTACATGTTTCAAATTAAAACAAATTGTTTAATGTACATATGTATCATTTTTGTGTTTTACTGTTTTAGTTGACCTTTTCATAACTGGCTAGCTACTGTTGCAGTAACATCAGATAATGGAGATTTTACTGAACTTCAAGAATTTTTGGATGGGGCTGCTACTCTATAAAATTTAAGAGATTTTTTTTTAAAAAGCTATAAAAAGAAATGTTTCGAAGGTTACGCCTTTCACACATCCTAAAAATATATGTTTCAAATACCACTGTCTATTCAGCACAGAGTGTCTAATCCAACTGCTCCCATATTTGGTTACATTTGTTCACAGTCACTGACTCCAGGCCATCCTCTCTCGCTTACTGCCAAACCCATTGGAATCCAGGAGCTGTGGGCGTTGCTCTTGTTAAGGACACCAATTACACTTTCAATATTTATCGAACATGATATTTATCACATGAGACTGTGGCAATTCTCTCCTTCAAATGCTCTCTGTCTTCCTTTGTATGACAATTCTGGCTCCTGCTTTTCCTCACACCTCTCTGGATGCACATTGAGGATTTTCTTCCTGCCTCTTAAATGTTAGTAATCAAGAGCTTCTCATACGCTCCTGCTTCTCTTCCCTCTCCACACATCTCATTCTTCCAGTCTCACGGTTTCAACTGGTATCTATATGCTCATGTCCCCTACTCTAAACAAGGCTAGGTTTATATCCTGAGAAATAGACTACTCCCTACTTACCACGGTACATGGATGTCCTACAGCCACCTGAAACTCAAAGGAAAAAAGTGTGTAAATGTATGTGGAAATGGATATAGCCAGGAATGGTCAAAACACTCCTGAAGAACAACACATAATTAAGAGGACAAATTCTTCCTGATATATTGATTTATTTTAAAGTTATAGCTGTTAAGAGAGCATGGCATTGGTTAAAAAAATAGACAGGTCAGTGGAACAGAAGAGAGAGTTCTAAAACAGACTCACACTTATATAGACATCTGATTTATGGAAACAGTAACACTCAGATCTTCACAATAATTTGTTCTAAGCATACTGAACACTTATGTGGAACAAACCACACCTGATTGTACATCGCATCATAGATAAAACAATAGCTCCAGGTGCATTTTGATTTGAATGTAAAAAAGAAAAATAAATAAATAAGTAAAATCAAAATGGAAGTTCCCAGAGTAAATCACAGTAGCAAATCTTCGTGATCTCAAAGTTAACAAAGATTTCGTAAAGGGGACACAAAATGCTAATCATAAAAGAAAATAATTTTGAATTGTATTGAAATTTACAATGTTCATTCATCAAAAGGCAACGTTAAGATTATGAAAACACAAGCCACTGAGTGTAAGAAGATATTTGAAATGCATTTATCAAGCAAAGAATTGGTATCCTAAGTGTATAAATACCTCCTATAAATTAGTACGAACACCAACAATTCAATATTTTAAATGGGCAAACCACCTGACAGGCATTTCACAAAACAGCAATACCATATGAAAATATCTCATTATTAATCAAGGAGATGCAAGTTAATACTAGTAGACTTATGACAGAATGGTGAAAAATCTAAAAGTCTGAAAATGCCAAGTGTTAAAAGGGTAGATAAAACAACTGGTATTCTAATATTTAGCTCTATACACGCATATTCTAAAACCCACTATAAGTCTTAGTTATATACCCAAGAGAAATGCATACACCTGTGAGTCATGTACAAAACTGTGCTGACAACAATTATTATAGTAGACCCAAAATGAAAATAACCCAAATGGCTATCAACAATAAAGTGATTAAATAAATTGTAACCTAGTCTCGCAATGGAAAGCTATGTATAGCAATTCAGTGAACAACCTGCAACTAGACAGTAATACATATATAAATCTCACAAATATAATACCGAGCAAAAGAATCCAGACCAAAAAATATCTACAGTATTTTTCATAGGATTCAACTTTTATAAAATTCAAATATAGGCAAAATCAATCTATGGTGTAGATTTAAGGATATCAGATACCATTGAGAATTGATGGGGCAGATATTGAAAGGGGAGACAGGAGTCCCCTGGAATAATGGTAATGCACTACATCTTGAATGGTGAAGTTATAAAATAAACAGTTTTCTGTACGTGTGAACTATACACATAATAGATAAAATTACCTAGTACTCAGTTTAAATATCTAAAATACACAGTGATTAAGTAGCTAAGATAGAGTTTTAATCAAAATATGTTTGATTCTAAGCTATTTATTAATTTCACATAACATTCTGGGAAAAATAATCCTTCATACAGTGATATTTACAATAACTATATTAATTTTAAACTTAATATTTATTTAAAGAAATTTGTTCAAAAATTAAAGGTTTTCATCAAAATTAGCAAAAACTGTTTTTGTCTTATAAGAATCTTTGGCATAATATGGAATTTTGAATATGAAAAGAGCTATTTTGGAGAAAGTAATAGGACGCATTTTTAGCACTGCCTGGGACAGAGCACAGTTTCTATGAATCACTCCCACAGACATAAAAGGGCTAACAAAAAGACTATTTCCAACATAAGGACAGCGTTTCAAAGAAAAGGGTAAAATGGCTGAAATCACAGATTAGTGAAGGAAAATTTTCAAAAACAACCTCTTTATTGCTCAGTAGTTTTTTGGGGGTTTCTTTTGCTAAGGAAGATTCACTGTGAGCTAACATTCATTGCCAATACTCCTCTTTTCTTTTTGCTTCAGGAAGACCAGCCCTGAGCTAACATCTGTGCCAATCCTCCTCTATTTTGTATGTGGGTCACCTCCACAGCATGGCTGATGAGTGGAGTACACCTGGGATCTGAACCTGCAAACCCAGGCCGCCAAAGCAGAGTGTGCAGAATTTTAACCACTTGGCCATAGTGCTGGGCCCATATTGCTCAATAGTTTTTAATCAAGTAGTTTACAAAATAAAGTTATCTAGTGGGGGATTTGGTCTAATTGGAAATCCTTCCATTCATTCAACAAATATTTATTGAAAATATATCTTGTATCAGGCACTGTTCTGTATGATAAGAGTGTGGCTGTGGGGGCCAGCCTGGTGGTGTAGTGGTTAACTTCACACACTCCGCTTCAGTAGCCTGGGGTTTGCAGGTACAGATCCTGGGTACAGACCTACACACTGCTCATCAAGCCATGCTGTGGCAGCGTCCCATATACAAGATAGAGGAAGACTGGCACAGATGTTATCTCAGTGACAACCTTCCTCAAGCAAAAAGAGGAATATTGGCAACAGATGTTGGCTCAGGGCTGCTCTTCCTCACCAAAAAAAAAAAAAAAAAAAGAATATGGCTGTGAATAACACTGACAAAAATCTGTCTGCTCTCATGTAACTTAGATTTGATGTGGGTAGACTATGAATAAAAATGATAAACAAATTATAGATATAGTATATACATATACTATATTACATATTAATTATATGTTAGAGGTTAAATCTCATGTATACATGTAGGAATATATTTGTGTGTATATATATGTGTGTGTGTATATGTGTATATATTACAAATGGAGATAAGTGTTAAGGAAAACCAAAATAAGGAAGGGAAATATTGAGGCATTATGTTTGGGGGAAGAGGAGGAGGTGAGATTCAAGTAAGTTTCCAAGAAAGGCTTTGCTGAGGAGGTGATATATAAATAAATAACTACAGCAAGTAAACTGTATACATAGCTTGGGGAAAACTATTCCAGGCACAAGGGATAGAAAGTCCAAAGATCTTGAGGCGAGTGCTTAACAGTCACATTCAACAAGCTACCCGGGACACAAATTGACTGAGGGAGTGAGCAAAGGTACGAGTGGGAGGATATCAGGTCTCTGAGGCACCTGGATGGAAGGCTTTTGTAAAGACATCAAACATTGGAGGTTTCTGATGAGAGGAAAGACGTGCTTTTTTCGTTGTAACAGGATTGTTCTGATAGCTGTGTGAAGAATATTCTAAAGAGTAGCAATCATGGAATGAGGAAGAACAGTAAGGAGACAGTATAAAAATTCAAGGAAGGGACGATGGTTTGGAACACAGCTGCAGCCATGGAGGTCACTTGAAGTAGTACATTTATGTCCATATTGTGAAGGTAGAACTCTGATATTGCTCGTAGACAGAATGGGAGTTGGAGAAAATGAGTTCATGATGATTCTTAGGATTGAGAGTGGAAGACTTGGAAGAACGGTGGCGCTCATCCACCTAAGATGGGGAAAACAAGAGAAAGCAAAGTTTTTAAGAGGTGGTTAAGAGAAAGACCAGAAGTTCGGTTTCAAGCTGTTCAGTTTGAGATGTCTACTAGACAGTTGGCTATACAAATCTAGAGTTCGTAGGAGAGATTTGGGCTGGACACAAAATTTGTGAATTATCTATCTCAAGTAATGTTTAAAGCTGTAAGACTGTGAGATCCACCAGAGAATAAATGTGGACTGAAAAAAAGAAGAGAACTAAGTACTGAGCCCTAGGACACAACATACAGAGACCAGGAAGGTGAGGAAGAATTAGCATAGGGAACGAGTGTCTGGAATGGCCAGAGTGGCGAAAAATGTTGAAAAGAAAATCCAAGTAAGAAAGTGTTTAAAGGAAGAGTGGGTCACCAATTAGGTCAAGTAATGTTGATTAAATGAGTGCTTAGTCGTGCGGAGGTCATTGGAGATCTGGTTAACGACAAGTGGATTGGTGAGAATGACAGTCTGATTGGCGTGGGTTCAAGAAAATGAGAGAAGAGGCTTCAGAGAGAGGGATTACTGACACCATCAAGGACGTTTTCTGTAAAAAGAAGACAAATGGAGGGGTAGCTGGTAAGACGGTAAGACAAGTTAGAGTGGAATACTCAGAATAGGAATGATAACAGAATATAACAGTAGAAAGGAAAAATTGAGGGATTGAAGAAGAAATGCTTAGATATTTGGAGGTATGATAGATTTGAGGTATGTGTGATGGAACTAAAATATTGCTGGTGGTACAGTCACATAACTAATGAGGACATTAGAACTCACTGAAGTTGTTGCTGGCATTTACAATTCCATATTTTAAAGATATTAGAAAAAATAACCCGGAGCAAAACAAAGAATCAAGTCATATTTGAGGTTTTGGAATAGAAATGCATTGACATTATATATCAACTCGAAGCTTAGTTGTTTAAATTTTTGAATAAGTATGTTTTTTATGATGTTTCGGAACCACATTTGCAATTCTCATCTCTCTCCACACACCAGGGAGCTCTCCCACATGCAGAGCTTCCACTGACTTCAAAGAAAACATCTCACGTGGAAGCAATAGGACTGGGTTAAAAACTGAGCCCAAAGAAAATGCAGATACTGCAAATCTATTGAGAGAGGAGGTGGATCATATATTCAGTGGGTATTTGCAAACGTATAGAAAGTCCATTCTAGAAATGTACCCTTGCATAAACAAGTTGCAATTGTTATTGCAAATTTTTAAAAAATGCATTCAGGCACTGTTTGTCTTTACAACAAGCCAACGCACCTGTGCCATTTTGATATGAATCAAGACTAGCATCACACTCCTTACATACTTGTTGAAATACATCAAGATTTTGAGACATTTAAAATTTTTATAAAAAAACATTTTGCCAAATTTCTGTACATATACACAATCAGACATAATTGAAATACTTTGAAACTTAAGCCAGTTTAATTATTTAAAGGATTTCGTCTATTTGGCCTAGTATACTTTCATTAAAAAATACATATTCAATTATTCCATTATTACTGAACACAAGGCAATTTACCAGAGATTATGGGAACAGATAAATATGATAATTAGTAGGACAGAAAGGTAATTGTGAATAGAGAGGAGCTATGTAGTAGTGAAACATGTACATACACATTAATGTAAATACATATGAAAAACAATATACATGTAAGTTTGGGGATTGGAAAAATAAAATATAGCAGTTTATAATTTCTCTACTGATAATGACAGCTTTTTATTATAAAGGGAAATTAAAACTTGAAAAGAACTAATAGGAGATCTATAGTTCTCAGCATTAGACTCACAACAATATATATTATAAAGGAGGAATTCTCTCACAAAAATGCATCATTTTATTTTCACCACCCATTTCGTTGCTTATTCTCCAATTTTAATCTGTACAAACTATAGGTAATTTATATAAAAGACACATATCACTTATAAAAGCAAGTAATAATTTAGGGAAAAACAACTAGTTTTCCTATATCTGTTAACAAATTTTGATTGAAATTTTAAAAATAAAATGAAAATGTTCGTATTCTCCATAATGTATCTCTCTTTCTCCCTTTCTCCCACTCTCTGTCTCTGCCTCTGTCTCTCTCTCTCTCACCTTAGGTCTATTGACTTGATTTCCAAGATAATTTAAAAAAAATTAAACCATAGTACCATGGCTCCATACCAAAAATATATTGCAGTGTATTCAATTGCAATCTTCTTCCTGAGGCCAAAACATTATTTTCACAAAGAATAATGCTATGCAAAATAACAGGAAACAGACTGTGTATAATGTCTTACATATGAAACACTTGATGCTGTTACCAAAACATTGCTTTTGTGTATGCAAATCTAAATAGCCATAAAGAAACCACAGCATAACAGTTTGTGGATATATTAAGTATATTTCGGTTATGAGCACTTTATCAATTGTTGGTTAATTTTCATTAAGAAAAAAATTGCATGGCTATACTTTTAGGAATGTTGAAAAGCTCATGGATTATAATTTTACCCAGAGGCAAGAGTATTAAAAAGTGACCATTAGTACACATATAATTTCTGATATTCACCATTAACTGGCGTAAGGTCATTTATCTGAAAGTTAGCAAGTTTCTCAAAATAAAGTTATAATATATAAGGAGAAAAATGGGAAAAATATTCCATACAGGTGTAGAAAAATGATCTACAATTTATTTCCTATTTGCACATATTTGTTTGTTTGTTTGAATTTCACCAAAGTTCATTCAGTTTTGACGTCTGTGCACAGTAGAAAGAAGTGGAAGTAGATAACTCCCCAAATTCTTAGACTTTATCATTAAATATTCCATAATTTTACTTAGCTTCTCATTTTTAAAAATTGATTTCTTGTGAACTCATAGCACTTTTGGCCAGTTAAAAAAAAGTAAAGATAAATTATATGTAGTAATACTTTTAGAATTTATACGTATGTCTGATAATATAAATTATATAAAATAATGCAAATTCTGTCAAGAAATTGATAGTAATGAGTAATTATTCTGACAAAGCAGGAGAGAAAAAGTAATGTTTACAAGCCAGTCAGGTATTCATTTCACTAAATGATATACTTTCAAAGCATTTATATCTGTAGTGTAACTTATTTTCAAAACAACACTAAATTAAACAGGAAGAAAAGGAAATAAGAGATTTTCCTCCTAATACTTTGGCAATTACCCTGCCACGAAAATGTGGAGGGTCACATTAAATTTAGAATTCTGGGACACCTGGTATTATCACGCCGGAATGCATCTGTGCAGGGAGAGCTAGATGCCGGCACCAGATCCTAGGTGTACAGCTTGCCTTTTTTTTCCCCACACCTAGCTCAGATCTGCACTGTGTGGGACCTTATACTCCTGCTTATGAACACCCCAGTCTGCATGTCTAAGTGCTGTCCACAATCTCTACCCAGAAGAGCAATTCCTTGGCCATCATTTAGTCCATGGTACACACACCTTAGGTGGGGTGGGTAACACATGTGGCTACCCTCTGGAACACGGATCTTGGGAATAGGCCTAAGCAGGACAGGAAATTCCAGGTCTGACACATAGCCTGTGTCACACATACATACATTGTCTATATTAGATCTGATCCATAGTTTAGAAGAGGTGAGTGCACCAGGCACTTCTAGACCCTAGAAGTAGGTTGTGGCCAGAGGAAGGTCAAACCAGGGCCTGCCTCAAGCAAAGAACCTAGAGTAGGACCCTGTCTGTTCAGTTCTATGTGGAAATTTTAAGACCTAAAAAGGTTCATTGAGTTTGAAAAACATGATTTTCATAGGTGAAACAAAGTAAGTGAGAGGGACAGTGGAAGGAGCCAAGGTTGAACAGGGAATTGATCTTTAGGGCCTCAGAAACAGTAGTCAAGAGATTAAGCATTATTTTTAGTATGATGAGAAGCCATTGGAGAGGTTTTTGTTGTTTGTTTTATTTGATTTTATTAAATCTTTCTTATTTTAGAGCAATTTAAGGTTCACAGCAGAATTGAAAGGAAAGCACTGAGATGTCCCATGGATCTCCTGCCCCACACATACATAGCCTCTCCCATTATCAACATCTCTTGCCAAACTGGTACATTTGTTATAACTGATGAGCCTACGTTGACATCATAATCATCCAAACTCCGTAGTTTACAGTAGAGTTCACTCTTAGTGTTGTACCTTCTAAGGAATCAGACAAATGTATAATAACATGTATCCATCATTATGGTATCATACAGAGTAGTTTCACTTCCCTAAAAATCCTCTGTGCTCTGCCTGTTCATTCCCCACCACTGGCAACCCCTGGCAACCACTGATTTCTTTTCTACTGTTTCCACAGCTTTGCCTTCTCCAGAATGTCCTGTAGTTGGAATCTTACCCTATGTAGGCTTTTCAGATTGGCTTCTCTCACACAGTAATACTCATTTAAGGTTTCTCCATATCTTTTCATGGCTTGATAGCCACAGTGAATAATATTCCATTGTCTGGAATGTACCCTGGAATTTATTTATCCATTCTCCCACTGAAGGACATCTTGGTTGTTTCCACATTTTGACAATAAAGATGCTACATATGTCCCTGTGCAAGTTTTTCTGTGGACGTAAGTTTTCAACTCCTTTGGGTGTATACCATGGAGCATGATTGCTGGATCATATGACAAGAGTATGTTTAGTCTTGTAACAAACCGGCAAACTGTCTTCCAAAGTGGCTGTATAATTTTTCATCCCCACCAGCAGAGTATGAAAGTTCTTTTTCTTCCACATCTTCACCTGACTTTGGTGTTGTCAGTGTTTTGGATTTTGGCCATTCTATTGGTTTGTAGTAGAAAATCATTGTTTCAGTTTGCATTTCCCTGTGATATAGGATGTGAAGCATCTTTTCATGTGCTTATTCTCCATCTGTATATATTCTTTGGTGAGGTGTCAGTTAAGATCTTTGGCCCATTTTTAGTTGGGTTGTTTGTTTTCTTATTGTTAAATTTAAGATAATCGTCCTTTATCAAATGTCTTTTGCAAATATTTTCTCCCAGTCTATGAATTTTCTTTTCGTTCTCTTGTTTTTAATTTTTTTTAAAAAAAGTATTTTCTTTTTTAGTTTTTAATTTTAATGAAGTCTAGCTGATCAATTATTCTTTCATGGATTGTGCCTTTGGTGTCAAGTATAAAAATTCATCACCATACCCAAAGTTATCTAGGTTTTCTCCTGTTATTTTCTAGCAGTTTTATGGTTTTGTATTTTACATTTAGGTGTGTGATCCATTTTGAGCTAATTTTTGTGAAAAGTGTAAAGTCTAAGTTTAGCTTAATTTTTTTGTATGTGGATGTCCAGTTGTTCCAACATCGTTTGCCGAAATGACAATCTTTTCTGCATTGTATTGCCTTTGCTCCTTTGTCAAAGATTAATTTGCTATGTTTATATGGGTCTATACTTCTGAGCTTTCTGTTCTGCTCCACTGATCATTTTATTCTTTTGCCAGTACCACATCGTATTGATTACTGTAGCTATATAGTAAGTCTAGAAATTAGGTAGTATCAGTCTTACAACTTTGTTCTCTTATTGTTCAATATTGTTCTTTCAACAATATTGTGTTGGCTATTCTGGGTATTTTGCCCCTCCATATAAACTTTAGAATCAGCTTATCAATATGCACAAAATTGCTTTCTGGCATTTTGATTGGAATTGTGTTGAAGTATAGATCAAGTTGGGAAGAGTTCATATTTTGACAATATTGAGTCTTCCTATCCATGAACATGGGCTATCTCTCCACTTATTCAGTTCTTTGATTTCCTTCATCAGGATTTTGTAGCTTTCTTCAAATAGCTCTTGTATATGTTTTGTTAGATTTATACCTATGCATTTCATGTTTTCAAGTGCTAATGTAAATGATATTGTGGTTTTATTTCAAATTCCACTTCATTTTTGGTATATAGGAAAGTGATTAAATTTTGCATATTAACCTTTATCTTGCAACCTTATTAAAATCACTTATTAGTTCCAGGAGGGTTTTTTGACAATTGTGGATTTTCTATGGACAGCTGTGTCATTTGCAAACAAAGATAGTTTTATTTTTTCCTTCCCAATCCGCATACTTTTATTTCTTTTTCTTGTCTTATTACATTAGCTAGTTCATCCAGTACAAAGTTGAAAAGGAGTGGTGAGAGAGGAATCCTTGCCTTGCTCCTGATATTACTGGAAAAGCTTCATGTTTCTCAACATTAAGTATGATGCTAGCTGTAGGTTTAATATCCTATCCTTTATCAAGTTGAGGAAGTTCCTTTCTATTCCTATTTTACTGAGAGTTTTTTATTATAAATGAGTTTTGGATTTTGTCAAAATATTTTTATGCATCTATTGATATGATCATGTAATGTTTTTATATTAGCCTCTTGATGTGACGAATTATATTTACTGATTTTATAATGTCAAACTGGTTTGCATACCTGGGACAAATCCCACTAAGTCTTAATATATAATTCTTTTTATACATTGTTGTATTGGATTTGCTAATATTTTGTTAAGGATTTTTGCATCTACGTTTCCAAGAGATATTGGTCTGTAGCTTTTTTTTTCTTGTGTTGTCTTTGTCTGGCTTTGGTATAGGGTAATGCTGGCCTATTAGAATGAGTTAGGAAATACTCCTTTTGCGTCTATCTTCTGAAAGAGATTGTAGAGAATTGGTATAATTTCTTCCATAAACATTTGTTAGAGTCACCAGTGAACCCATCAGGGCCTGATCTTACTATTTTAGGTGGTTATTAATGGTTGATTCAACTTCTTTGATACATACAGACATATTCAGATTTTCTATTTCTTTTTGTATGAGTTTTGGCAGATTGAATTCTTCAAAGAATTGGTCCATTTCACCCTGGTTGTGAGATTTGCAGGCATAGAGTTCCTCATAGTATTCCTTGTATGTCCATGAGATCTGTAGTGATGTTCCTTCATTCATATCCAATATTAGTAATTTGTGTCCTCTCTCTTGTTCTTTTAGTAATCCTGGCTAGAGGCTAATTGATTTTATTGATCTTTGCAAGAACTGGCTTTGGCTTCATTGTGTTTTTTCTTTTGATTTCCCGTGTTCAACTTCATTGAGCTCTGCCTTAATTTCTATTTCTTTTCCTCTGCTGAATTTAACTTGCTCTTCATTTTCTAGTTTCCTAATGTAGAAACTTAGACTATTGATTTTAGATCTTTCTTCTTTTCTAATACATCCAGTCAAGGCTATATATTTTAATCTGAGAACTGCTTTTGCTATATCACACAAAATTTGATAAGTTGCGTTTTCATTTTTCCATTTAGTTTAAAATATTTTTGTAATTTCTCTTAAGATTTCTTCTTTGACTCACGTATTATTTAGAAGTGTGTTGTTTAATTTCCACATATTTTTGTATTTTCCAATTATCTTTATGTTATTGATTTCTAATTTAATTCCATTGTGGTCTGAGAGTAGACATCATATGATTTCCATTCTTTTAAGTTTTTTAAAGTGTGTTTTATTACTCAGCATGTAGTCTATTTTGGTGAATGTTCCATGTGAGCTTGAGAATAATGTGTATTCTACTGTTGTTGCATAAAGTAGTCTATTGGTGTCAATTATATCCAGTTGGTTGATGGTGTTTTTAAGTTTAACTTCATCCTTGCTGATTTTCTGCAGCTGGATCTGTACATTTCTGATAGAAGAGTGTTGAGGTCTTCAAATATGATAGTGGATTCATTCATTTCTTTAGCGATTCCGTTACTTTTTGCCTTACAGAGTTCAATACTCTGTTGTTGGGTCATATACATTAAGGATTGTACTGTCTTCTTGGAGAACTGATCTCTTATCATTATATAATGCCTTTATTTATCACTTATAACTTTCCTTGCTTTGAAATTTGTTCTTTCTGAGCGTAATATACATACTCCTGCTTTCCTTTTTATTTGTGTTAGCATGGTAAATTTTTCTCCATCTATTTACTTTTAATGTATATGTATCTTTTATTTAAAGTGAGTTTCTTGTAGACAATATATATTTAGTTATTTTAATCCAGTCTGACAACTCTGCCTCTTAATTGGTACATTTAGACAATTGATATTCAAAGTAATTATGGATATTGTTGGATTAATATTACCACATTCATTACTGGTTTTGATTTGCTGCCCTTGTTCTTTGTTCCTATTTTGTCTTTTACTCTTTTTCTTCCTTTTTTTTAGTTTTAATTGAGCACTTCATAAGATTAAATTTTCTCTCCTGTCTTAGTATATTGATTATACTTCTTTTTTTACTTTTTTTCATTTCCATAGAGTTTGAGATATATATATACACACACACACAGCTAATATAAGTCCACTTGCAAATAATTATATACTAGTTCATGGGTAGTATGAGTACCTTATAATAACAAAATAGTCCTAATTCCTACCTCCTTTGTACCATTTTTGTCATTCATTTCACTTATATATCAGTATACATAAGCATATATATATTATATTAGATAGATGGGTAAATATGCATACATAAATAAATACATTGTTGGTATTATTTGAACAAACTGTTATCCGTTAGGTGAACTAAGAATAAGAAAATTAAAAGTTTTCATTGTACCTTCCTTTACTTCTTCAATGCTTTTCTTACTTCATGTAGCTCTGAGTTTCTGACCTGTATTATTTTTCTTCTCTTTTAGGAACTTCTTTTAACATTTCTTGTAAGACAGGTCTACTGGTAACAAATTCCCTCAATTTTTTTTTTTTTTTTTTTTTTTGCCTTAGAAAGTCTTTGTTTCTTCTTCACTTTTGAAGAGTGAAGAAGAATTTTAGTACAAGGTACAGAATTTTAGGGTTTTTGATTTTTTTCTCTAATATTTTAAATATTTCAATATACTTTCTTGCTTGGATGGTTTCTGAGGACGAGTTGGATGTAATTCATATCTTTATGAATTTGTTCTCCTATAGGTAAGGGTTTTTTTTTACTCTAGCTTCTTTCAGGATCTTTTCTTTAATTTTGTAGTTTGAAACCAATGTGCCTAGGTATAGTGGGATTTTGGGAGTTTTTCGTTTCTTGTTTTCTTCTTCTTTTTTTTTTTTTTTTTTTTTTTGCATTTATCCTGTGTGTTGTTGTCTGACCTTCCCTGATCTGTGGTTTAGTGTCTGATGTTAATTTATGGAGAAATGCTCAGTCATTATTTTTTCAAATATTTCTTCTATTCCTTTCTCTCTTTTGTATCCTTCTGATATTCCCATTACATATGTTACACCTTTTGAATTTGCCCCACAGTTCTTGGATATTCTGTTCTGGGTTTTTCTCTTTCAGTTTTCGACTTTTGCTTTTACAGTTTTTAAGAACTCTATTGATATAATCTCTAGCTCTGAGATTCTTTCCTCAGCCATGTTCAGTCTACTAACAAGCTCATCAAAGACATTCTTCATTTCCATTAGTATTTTTTATCTTTAGCATTTCTTTTTGATTCTTCCTTTGGGTTACCATCTCTCTGCTTACATTGCCCATCTGTTCTTGCATACTGTCTACTTTACCTGTTAGAACTCTTAGCATATTAATCATAATGTTTTCAACTTTCCATCTGATAATTCCAACACACCTGCCATGTCTGGTTCTGATGCTTTCTCTGTCTTTTCAAATTGTAGGGGGTGGGGTTGCCTTTTGGGATTGCCGTGTGATTTTTTTTGAAGGTGGACTGGATGTACTGGGTAAAAGAAACTGTCATAAATAGACTTTAGTAATGTGGTGGTAAAGTTTGGGAGAAGGGGAAGCATTCTGTGATCATAGGATGTAGTGGTGTCTTCCAAGCTCCTTACATGTGGAAGCACTCTGTGGTCCTATGATTAGGTTTCTTGTAGTGAGCTTATGCTCCTAAACTGTGAACTTCACAAGAGTTTCTCAGTTTTTTCCCTCTCCTCTTAGATGGGACAGGGTGGCTCCAGCTGACTGGAGTTGGTATTTCCCTTCTCCCAGGTTAGTTAGCCTATGATAATACCCCAACAGTTTAGGTCTGGTTAACTAGTTTCCCCTGAGGAAAGCCCTTGTTAAGACAGAGTGCTATGGTGTATTTCATAATGGTTCTTCCCCTCCTTCTCCAGAAACACAAAGGGAGTTTTCTTTGATATTTACTGTGAGAAAATGGTTGTGCTCCTTGTGGTAAATCTCACAATGTTGTGTGGGTCCTCTTATGACTGGGTCCCCTTGCAGGTTGTTGGGGCTTTTCAGTTTTTTTGGTGAGGCAGATTCACCCTGAACTAACATCTGTGCCAATATTCCTCTATTTTGTATGTGGGTTACTGCCACAACATGGCTGACCAGTGGTGTAGGTCCATGCCCAGGATCCGAACCCATAAACCCAGGATACCAAAGTGAAGGACACTGAACATATCCACTAAGCCACAGGGCCACACCTCTGGCAGTTTTTAACTCTTAGAGCTGTCCACACTGAATCCCCAGCATTGTCTTAATTACAGTTCAGGTTTGCTCCCCCTGGCACTGGCTGTATGATGCTTTCTGTTCCTGAGCCTCTTTTCTGGTACGTCATGATGACTTGCATTCACCTGTCTTTCTCTTCGCTCTTGGGGGCAGCATTTTGCCCTATTTCTTCCTCTCTGTCATGTATCCAAGAAGAGTTGTTGATTTTTCAGTCTGTTCAGCTTTTATTTGTTGTTAGGATGTAGTGGTGTCTTCCAAGGTCCTTACATGTGGAACCATAACCCTATTGGAGAATTTTGAAGGAGGAAGAGACATACCCTCTTATTGCATTCTAAAAGATCATCTTACTGCTCTTTGAAGAATATATAGTTTGCCAACAAGAACAGAGGCAGAGAGATAAGTAAGAAGCCTACTGCCTCACCAAGGGAAAGATTATGGGACTTAGGCAAGAAAAGACCAGTAAAGATGGTAAGAACTGGTTGCATTTTGGATCCATTTTGAAAGTGGAGCTGATAGGATTTGCAGATGATATGGTCCACAGGGGGAAAAGATCAATAATGTTCATAAAGTGACTGAGCCAATGGCAATGCCATTTGCTGAGATGGAGAAAAGAGTGGGGAGAGGAAATCATGATGTTTCAGACATGTTAAATTTGAGTTTCTTATTAAACATCCAAGTAGGAATACTTTAAACACCTCATTGCATATATTAAGTCAAAGCTCAGGGGAGAGGTTGGGAAAATATGAGGATTACCAAGTGAAAGTGGGAAAGGCATAGCTGGCAGTAGAATAAAATCCAAATAAATATAAAGTCCTGAAAATCATGCAGAGAAGGTTTTTGAGAAAGAAGATGTGATCAATTTTGTCAATTGCTTCTGCAGAGTGGAGTAAGATGAATACTGAGACTAAAATATTGGATTTGGCAAGATAGAGGTTGTTGTTGGCAACAACAACAAGGGTGGTTTCAGTGGTTGAGAAAGGAGTGGGAAGTAAAACAGTGAGCATTTCAGCTGAAGAGATATGTTAATCCATATCAACATCCATATTGTGAGAGTGAGTTACAATTTCCTTTTTCTCCCACAGATATTTTTTGCTTTGTGGTATCAAAACCACATGGTTGTCTTACAGATAATTATTCCCTTGCATTTACATTATGCTTTACACATTCTTGGAGCTTGTTGTCTATGCACCAATGGCTGGAGTTCAACAGAGTAGACCTATGGTACTTTTACTCATGTATTTCTCCTTTACTCTTTTCACCTGTCTTCCTTCTCCCTACCTTTTTATTCCTCTTCTCTCTCTTCTTTTATTGCAAGGATAAAGACATGTGTTAAGGACAGTTGTATTTGACACAGGATATAAGATTTAGTACAGGATATAAGCTGTACTCAGAAAACTATTTTTTTCTTACAATTATAGCTTCTTTATTGACTTAAACCATCATTCTATCTTCTCCTGGGATGTTTTCCTTTCTGGGGGGCTCTTCATCACCCATCTGAATTGACTTCTGCTAGAACACTTCCACACTTCCGTGTCAATGCCTAAATTTGCTGAATGAACATCTGAAGTAGACACTGGAAGTCTATGACCAAAACTGTAATCCAGTAAACACACTCAAACTATTAACATTTTATTATTCTTTTGATGTCCATTGGCTCAATCGTGATGACTCCTTCCTCATTTCTGATATTAAAAATTGGATTGTCTCTCTTTTCTTTTTGGTTAACCTAGGTATCAATTTTATTAATCTTTTTAAAGAACCAGCTTTTTTTGTTTTTCCTATTGTCTTCCTGTTTTCAATTTCACTGATTTCTGCTCTTGCAGTATTTATTTTCTTCTGCTTGCTTTAGGCTTATATCACTCTTGTTTTTCTAGTTCCCTAAGATAGAAGCTTAAGTTTTAATTTTAGATCATTTTTATTTTCTAATATATGCATCTAATGTTATAAATTCTCCTCAAAGCACTGCTTTTGCTGAGTTCCACGTATTTTAAAAAGTTGTATTTTCATTTTCATTTAGTTCAAAATAATTTCTAACTTTTCTTGAGACTTCTTCTTTGATCCATGAGGTATTTATCAGTGTGTTGTTTGACTTCATATATTTGGAGATTTTCCAGCTATTTTTGCTTTACCAATTTGTAGTTTAATGACATTGTGGTCTGAGAACATACTGTGTGTTATTTTTATTTTTTAAAATTTGTTCAGGTGTATTTTATATCCCAAATCTGCTCTATCTTGCTGATTGTACCATGTGATCTTGAGAAGAATATGTATTCTACTACTGTCAGATGGAGTATTGTATAAAGGTCAATTAGATCAAGTTAACAGCACTGTCAAGTCAACTATATCCTTACTGATAGTCTGCTTACTTGGTCTATTAATTCCTACAAGAGAGCAGGAAGTCTCAAACTATAATAATGGATTTGTCACTCCTTTCAGTTCTAGTAACTTTTGCATCAGATATGTTGACACCAATTGTTAGGTGTGTACACATTTAGGATTGTTATGTCTTCTTGGAGGACTGAACCTGCTATCATTATGTAAAGCACTTACTTATCCCTGATAATTTTCTTTGTTTTGATATCTATTTTGTCTGGAATTAATATAGCTACTCCAGCTTTCTTTTCATTATTGTTATCATGATCTTTACCCATTCCTTTACTTTTAACCTATCAGTCTTTCTATTTAAAAAGAATTTCTTAAGACAATACATCATCATGTCTTGTTTTTTAAAATCTCCATTCTTTTTGTAAGTCTTTTTTATCTGGTTTTATCTCTTCACATTTTTTAAATTGGCATGTTTAGATAATTGACTGTTAAAGTGATTATTGATGTAGTTGGATTAACATCTATCATGTTTGTCCCTGTTTCCTTTCCATTGTGTTGATTTTTTGTTTTCTCTTTCCTACTTTTTTCATTGACATTCATAAATGTATCTCCAGTAGTATAGCATTTCCACCACTCTTTGCTCAGACAGGAAGGCAAGTGTGGCTGGAATGACAGCAGTACCCTTCTACAAGCTAGGATAAGACTTTGGTACAGTTTTTTTCTCAGAGAGACGACTTTTGTCATGAAGAATGCTCTGGTTTTATTTCATATTGATTAGTATTTGCTCCTGGCTAGAGCCATGAGGAGATCTTCCTTGGATCTTCACTCTAAGAACCTGATGAGGTTGATGTAGATAAATCCCATGAGTGTTAGGATCTTTCTTAAACTGCAGCCTCCACGAGTTTCTCACTCTCATGCTAGTTCACACTCAGCTTCCAACAATTTGTGAATCTACCAAAATTTACGTGCCCTCATCAGTTTATGACTCCAGTGGCTTCTGCTGTAGGTATGTAGAGCTCGCTTGTGACTCTCTGGATTCACATGTCTGTTTAGACTTTGGGATGGTAGTTTGCCCTGCAACCTCATTTTCTGAAGGGTCTGAGAAAATTCATTGCTTTTTAGTTAGTCCACTTTGTCTCATTATAAGGATGCCAGTTAATACGTCAAAGCTCTTTACATGTCAGAGCTGAGAGTGGAAGTTAACACTTAACATTTTAAATTTTGTAAAATATCTGGGGCTGGCCCAGTGGCACAGCAATTAAGTTCGCACATTCTGCTTAGCGAAGGCCCGAGGTTCGCTGGTTCAGATCCCGGGTACGGACATGACACTGCTTAGCAAAAGCCACGCTGTGGTACGCATCCCACATAGAAAGTAGGGGAAGATGGGCATGGATGTTAGATCAGGGCCAGTCTTCCTCAACAAAAAGAGGAGGATTGGCAGTAGTTAGCTCAGGGCTAATTTTCCTCAAAATAAATAAATAAATAAATCAATTTTGTAAAATATCAAAATAAAAGTTATCTTGGGAGATGAAACTTTGGAATATGTTCTATTTAAAATTATTAACACTGGTTCTGCTATCTGTGTATTTTCACTATTTCCAACTAATTTTATGAAAGATTGCTTATACTTTACTTACTCCTTCACACAAGTTAATTAAGTGTAACCATATCACATCATTTTTAAATTGACATTTTTCAGTTCTAATTCATGTAGCTCAATAGACCATATTCTAACTCTACCAGCATCAATAAACTCAATATTGTACTATTCCAAATGACAAAAACGTTCAGGTGTAAGATATGAAGCAGAAGATGATGTCAAACTAAAAGTAAGTGATGATATACTGTTGCCTAAAGAAATCTCACAGAGCTGGAATTTCCTGTCTATTTGTGTAGTTTATATAATGCCTTTAACTGCAAATTCTGGTTTCTAACTGAAGTCTATTCCTGTGTTTATTTATGATCTCCATTCACTGGGTTTATAAATGTATAGCTGTTGCATAACTCTTTAGGTATGTGCACATAAAATAAATGAAAACAAATGCTTTCATTAACACAGCTGCTCTACAATATTTAGTTCAAGTAATTCCGTACTGGCTTCCCACAGACAAGAGACTTGGGAGAGAAAAAGGGAGGGAACATTAAAACACAAAAATATCCTTCCTTTTATTCAGGAAACCAAAAGTGGGAGAACTCATGCTTGTGCTCTGAAAGCACATGGAGAGGAGATACTAAAGACACAAATAGCATAAATGTTAACACTAAAATCATTACTGTTACAGCGCACCCCAAAACATGATACCATCCTTTTGAGAGTTGCAAGATTCTCAATTTAAAGGCTTTTTTTTTTAAGAGACTCTGAGCTGTACCTTTGCAAAACATGGCTCAGGTTTGTTTTAAGACATTATTGTGAAAATTAAGAACTTTCATTACAAAGGAAAACCATCTTAGGTCACCAAGAGAAAAAGACTTGAGGAAGTATTCTTTTAGTCTCATCTAAGAAAAGATTAAGTCACATTCATATACTAACTGTATTGTGTCTGGTCCCTTGGTTAAGGTGGGATTTTTTTTAAACTTAGAGCTGTCCAGCCAGGGTACTTGATTAGTGGAAGTCAAGGTGAGGAGGTGTTGACAGAAGGTTTCCCTGTACCTCACACTCCAGCATAGGGACACACAGAAATCCTGGATGAAATATGACCAAGAAAAAGGGAAATACACTGCTGGTCTCAAAACAAAGAAATGAATTGGCAAATGGCATAAATAAAAGGGGACCTAAGTCTAAATAGTTAAAGGGATTTGAAGACAAAACAACCAATGGGAAATGCATGACCAGATATGCCTATGTTTGGACTTGTAATGCCCAAACAAGGCCGAGAATAGACTCTCACGTATCATAGTAGGCTGGACCTGAGCTACCTACACAAAACCAGGAACCAGTAGGGAGCTATCCAGTCCAGAATGTTTTTTCCCACTGCATTAGTTTACTAGAGCTGACTTAATAAATCACCGTAAAGTACAGGACTACCAATGGGAAATTGTAAACCCAAGTGTGCCATGTTACCTGAATTCTCGTCACCTTGTAGTGTAGAACACCAATAGTAGATAGTCAGCTAAAATATTGTGCAGGTCAAAAACCCATACAACCTTGTCAGATATAAGGGAGGTTTCCACAATTCTTGGCCCATAGAGGATGCCAAATAATTCAAGTTTGTTATGTTGATCATCTCCAAAGCTTTCCAAAATGGCAGATCAATTTAATTTGTTTTTCATGTTTCATTATTAGCTTTTTATGTCTAATGTGCATAGAAGACAAAGGGTATGAGCAACAGACAAGAAGTGAAACCTTTTTGGTTGAAAACCTGCCATTGACAACAGCCAGCTTGTTGACCTCATGGAACCTCAGTTTCATCACCAATAGAATGAGGACTACCATAAATCCTTTGCTAACAAAATAGATTATTGTGAGGACAACATGAAACAGTGAATTTGAAAGCATGTTGAAAACTAGAAGATGCTATGCAGACAAATACAAGGGATTAAAGGCTTTGAAAAATGTCCATCATAAGTGCAGAATAAGTCTGTGTAGCCAATGTCTAAAAGTGAATACAGACAGAAAGATTGAAGTCTAAGTAAAAAACCCTAAGAGTGACCAAAGATTTTCTCAAAGGAATAGAGTAAATTCTCCTACCTAAATTTCATGATTTTAAATGATAAAGGTAAAATTAGCAAAATGAACAAAATCAAGAATGTTTCTTATAAGGTGAGCTAACTAGTTTCAACTATTATCAAGCATCAGCCTGTGCTTAAAGACTCATGCCCAAGTTTATCCTTGGCTTTGAGGCTAAGTCTGCAGTGGATTTCTCTGCTGGCTTCCTAGGTAATTTCACTGGCATTTGCATTTATACTAACATTAAGATCCTAGTAGGAAAGAAAAAGTTTATTCATGAGCTCACTTCACAAAGTTTTCTCTGTACAACAAAGCACTGCCCACTGTAATCCACGGGCCAAAACATCACTATAGGAACAGGTTTGTTCTTCCTGGCCTTAAAAACATAAATTAAGAGGCTTCTCCTCTTGTTTGGCTATTACTGTTATCTTGGCTGCAATGGGCTTCAGAAGTCCAGTAAGTGGAAACAGCAGCTTTGTATTACTGGGAAAATTCCATGCTTGTTCTATTTGCACAATGCCAAGTCCCAATCAAATGGAGACTGAACTACTAACTGCCAGGACTATAGCTCTCAATTCCTGGTTTACACAGCCTACTGTGTGATTCCAGTTGAGCAATTTTTTACTGATTCTCTCCAATTAGGAGTAGACGCAACAAGAAGTCTGTCTGGGAATAATTGGAATGATGTATATCTTTTATTGCATCTTTCTCACATCTTATCAATGGGGTAAGTTACATAATCTTTAGCATATAATCAAAAGTGTATACTGGTGCTCACAACCCTTCTGTCTAGCCCATAAGTAATCAAGCAAGGTTACCTCCTCCATTGTGTACACATGAGTGAAATTGAGTATGCCAGACAAATTCACTTCAGGAAACATCTATGATGTCAGATAGTTAGAGCACTTATCTCCATCACTGATACAACCTGAAGAGGCAAACTCCCAACAGAAAACATTTGGGGCCGCATCTGCTCAGACCACCTTGTGCTAACTTCCATCCTAGACCTCCTTTTCTCGTCTGCTTTCTCCATTTTTCTTCCCATTGCTTTATATTTCCCATCTGCCAAACTCCTCCATACAGACAAACTTCCCTGATCTTGATGTTGAAACACTCTGGAATTTATCTCTTGTATTTTCCTCCTCTTAGTTCATGAATTATACACTGAAAACTAATTCCACCTCATCCAGGTGGCAAACCTCAGTATCAAGGACACTAAAACTGAGATGGAATCTCCTACTTCCTTTCTTCTGACAAGAAACTTGCTATGTTCTAGGCACTGTACTAGGCTTAAAGATTAAAATATTCGAAAGATAATTTCCACTTTGAAAATGCTTTCAACGATGGGCACGTGATTGCAAGAGAGACCTGAGAATATATAACTCTAGCACAATGCGGGAAGTGATAAAGCTATGTTGTTTCCTGAGACCTATGGGAAGAGAGATGAGGAAATATTAATTCTAAGTAGGAGAAAAGCTGCATAAATAAGATGACTTTCTCTTTGAACAATGTGTGGGGGATACCATGAGTAAGAATCTATAAGATCAGATTAAGGTATCTGAGGTAAATAAAAACAGGAGACTCAAGTTTTGTAAGAAAAAAGGGAGAAATATTGTCACTACCATGTCATTGAATAGTGTTTCTTTACTACACGGTTAGGAAAGAGGAGCTGTAATTTAAAACCAAATTTGCAACTAAATATTTCTCCTTATGCCTACTCCAGTACCATATAGTACAGTGGATTGGGGAAGTAATTCTTAACTTCCAGAAATTTCTGTACTACCTTCAAAATTTTGTAATATTTGTTGATCACCTGTACTATTACTGTATTTATTTATTCTTTAAAGTTACACACATTTCTACTTAGCCTAGCCCTAAGCAGTACTAACTGTGAAATTGTGACTCTGATGTGCCACTAAAATACATATATAAATACTCAAATACATTAAAATGTTTTGATAACCCAGCTATAAATAATTTTGCATACTTTGTAACTCAGAACACAGTTTGGGAGATGGTAGTCGACAGGTCTACACAGTTTCTAGCTGTCTCCAAATGTAGACATGCAATGGGTAACTCTAAGGACCATCATTTTGATTGTTTTAGTCTTTTCTTCAAGAGGTACTGATTTTTAAGAATTTAAGTCTGAACTTTGGATACACTGTTCCCCAGTTTGGTGACTTGGGGCAATCTACTTAGCCTCTGTGAGTGACCATTTTCTTCTCTGTAAATAGGAAAATGATCAGTACCTTTCAGAGTTGTTTTTAGAGTTGAATGAAACAATGAACTCAAAACCTTAGGCATGGTCCTTGGCACATAGTAATAAACCATGAACCATAGATGTTTGTATTATATTTGCATTATCTAACAAAGTGGGAGAATTATCTCCAGAAAGAAACTAAGCTTCATTTGGATTACCTAGAAATAATTTTCTTACTCTTTCCCATTGATTGATTAGTTTGAAGTAGAATGACAGTGCTTTCAGAATATGGGAAATTCATGAAAATTATGAGGACTAGCAAAGATTCATGACCACACACTTCTCTGAGTAGTGGGTAACCACAGACAGATAAAAGAATACAAGAGCCACCTAAGACGATTTCTTATAATAGCTGCCATTTAATGACTATTTACTATGTCTCAAATGTATATAGTGTTTCACTTAATCCTCTCAATAATGTTACAATTTATGTAATTTAATAGATAAGGAAACTGAGGCACCAAGGCTTTAAGTAACTTGCCAAAATCAAAGGCACAAAGCAGAAGCAGATACTGGGAATCAGGTACACCTGCGTGCAGAGCACATGCTCCTAATACTGTATCCAGGGAGTTACTGGGTGGCTGCTGTTGTCTTCTAAGGAGATACCAGACCCATCACAAAGGGAGGAGAGAACTAAAGGCAAACTTTGTTTCCTAGACAGTTTTGTTCAGAGACCTTATAGAGTCAAATTTCAAGTAATATATCCAATTAGGAAGGAAGGAAAAGCAGAGGCAATTTGTGAGGAGCAGCAAAGCCTATCAAGAAAAACTAATCTCTTTTTCCTTGCACATACTTTCAAAGCATATAGACATGTCAACTTAAATGGAATAATTAGTGTAAGAGCTTTAACATTAGATACAACACGATGGCAAGATTAATCTTGGGTATTTAATGAAATACCATCTCCTCTTTTAACCAAAAGTCTGACAACCTGGTGACAGTACAGATCTGTTCTGCAGGCCATTTAATTAAGAACTAACATTATGGAAACCTATTTTGGTCACCAAATAAAAGGATTCTTGTGTAAATTGAGATGTTTACATGGCAGGTTCTTGAGGTCAGATATATCTCTTGCCATACTTGAAAATAATCTTTAGTCATTTTTGGATTGGCTTATGATTAAGGTAGCACCAATTTCTCATTCCATACTTACATGATTATCTTACTTTAATCTTAAGTATTGCCACATTTTGATCCATTTAAAAAGTTTATCTCCACTAATAAAAAATGTTTTTTTTACAATATGGTTATGTGCTGCATTATGAAGTTTCCGTCAACAATAGACTGCATGTAGGATGTGGTTCCATGAGCTTAGTACCATACAGCCTAGGTGTGTAGGAGGCTGTACTATCTAGGTTTGTGTAAGTACACTCTATGATGCTCCCACAATGATGAAATTGCCTAACAACGCATTTCTCAGAACGTATCCCTGTAGTTAAGTGATGCACCACTGTGTACAAGCAAATGCTACTGTTACGTAACGTGTAGTGCTTCTGTTTACATTATTCAAATCAACCATGTTTGTTCTAGTAAAAAGTTAAGTAACTATATATTCTGAGTTTTCAATAAGGACGTGAGGTACGCAGAGTTTTGTAAGAATAGAAGGAAAACGAGGTTAGAGAGTGTTAATATGTTTGGCATTGGGTTTCTTTTCTTTAGACTCTTGGAGAGACAGTTGACTCATGATTTCTAAAGCAATAAAAGTTGCCCTTCACATTTTATGTAATTTTATCTGGTTATTTCCTCTCAAACTACAGTTTTGGAAAACATTTGAGAAAAATTAAAAGCATCTATACCTATTATAATTTTACTCCAGTAGGAAGCAAGAGGCGAACAAGAAAAAGAAAGAGGGAAACTGAATATTGATGATGTGCAGTCATGCTGGGTATACCTTCTACTACACACCTAGGATAGAGTGCTAGTCTTATGTGACCACTGTCATATACGCGATCCGTCATTGAATTAAATGTCCGTATGCAGTGCATGACTGTATATATCATGTTATGCTAAAGCTTTTTGAAGATGAAATGCAGTCTAATTACCTTTATTCTCGTTACTTATGGATCAGACCTATTCTATCTATAAGAAACATCAGTTTTGTACTGATAATATTTTCATGCTAACAATTTCATTTTTAGTACAGTACAGTCTTTTAAGCCTTTCATAGTTATCTCATTTTGATCTTCCCCTATCTAGTGAACACAGCATAAGAATTAATGTACTGCTAATTTGTAAAGGCAAAAAATGAAATCCCAAGAGGCTGCGGGACTGGTAAGTTGCTACAGTTACATTGCGTCAGCGCCTCTGGTGGAAGAGAGACCTCAGGCCTTGAAGCTTAACGGTCTGTCAACATTTGGAACATATATTTTAAAATAGCAAATAAACTTTGAATAACATGTTTGATTTGTCATAGAAAGGTATATACTATAAGATTTTTCTTTACAAAGAATTTTATTCTAAGCAGATAAGTCTCTTTTGGAATCCTTATAGACGCTATCTTAATAAGCCTAAAAAACTACTTCTTCATAAAGAGTAAAGCAGAAAACTACGTATATTGTTTCCATTTCGAGGAACATTAACATCCTAATTACCTAAAATGTCAAAAAGCAGTTGCAGAATCCCAAATACGTTGCATTTTTCTTTCAGCTTTTTAAAAAATCCTCCTTCCAGAATTAACTAAGTTATTAATATTTGATCTTACAAAGAAATGGTCATCACTTTATATATAACATTTTAAATATCGTTTCTCTCTATCCCACGTCATAAAATGGTAAACCTTTTATCATTAGGAAGATATTTTAATGTGGAAGCATCTGTTATTGTGTCCAGATCTTCTAAAGCTGTACCCATATATCATACTTGTGTAAAAATAAGTCTTTCTTTTAATGAGTAGGATTTCTACCATGTGCTTACCCACAATTTTAACAAGCATATGGACATTTTAACAGATTATATTTTTCCGCTGACTTGTTTGAAATCAACCACAAAATTTCACAATGGTAACCAACCTCGCAATACTGGCCTGGTTTAGCAGGCAAGATGAAGAATAATATCCAATCCATATTCACTGTGTACATGGTGAATTCGATGATTGCTACTTTCTCATTAAGAATATGTTCAATTATGCCACAGATAGAACGCTATTTAGTTTAATGAGGAATTAAAAAAAAAGGAATTAAGTTTAGACTAGGATCCCATGAGTATTAATAGAGTGATTAAAGTGGGTGTGGAAATTTTTATTTTTTTATTGATTTCCCATTCCAATCAAGACACTTCATTCTTAGAAAAATGTAAGAATGATTAAATCATACAGATTATTTTTTAACTGGAGCTGCCAGTTGCATCAACATTTTTTTTCTCTTTGATTCACAATATATGTGTACTTAAATATTTAGATTAATTTTCACGATTAAAGCATTACGTTGTTTATTGTTTAATTTGTTAAATAAAAAAACACTGAAACTAATAAAATAATTGTTAACATTTATTGGATGCTTATTGTTTTCCAGATGACGTGTTAAATACTTTCCCATATTGCCCTTGGAAACCTTCCCACCACCCTATGAGGTAAGCACTTATGTTGTATTTACAGGGAAATTAGTGCCAGGAGCTTAAACGACTTGCACTAAATTACAGTGTGGTCAGCAGAATTTTAACATGACCTCTAGAATCCCCATCCCTTGGTGTACATACTCTGTATTTTCCCTGGATCAGTGAGTATGATAGATTTCATTCCTGGAATTAGGTTGTTATTTGGCACTATTCATTTTAATAAAGGAAGATTATCTTCAGTGGGGCTAACCTAAGCAAATGAGCCCTGAAAAAGGATGGGTGTCTTATTGAAGCCAATGATCCAAAGTCAGAGAGACTAAAAGCCGGACAGGGATTTGACAGGAGAGGAAATTCTTTTTTGGCTTTGAAGATAGAGAGGGTCATGTAGAAAGGATCTTAGAGTGGCCTCAATAAATTGAGAGTAACTCACAGCAGATAGCCAGTAAGCAAATGGGGACCTCCGCCCTACAACCATAAGGAATTGAATTTTGCCAATAACCTGAATTCACATGAAAGTGAATTCATCCTAAGAGCCTCCAGAAAAAAACTAAGTGTAGCCAACACCTTGATTCCAGGCTGAAATGAAGCTGAACAGAGAACTCAGCCATGTCATGCCTGGACTTCTGACTCATGGAAGTATGAGCTAATGGATGTACGTTGTTCTAAGTCACTATGTGTGTGGTAATTTGTTACACAGCATAGAAAGATAATACAGGATAAGTCAGAATTTACTTATAGGAAACATGATTATATTGCCTCTATTCCTCCACCCTATTCCTCTTGGCAGTCTAGACTCTGTTTCATGAAAACATAGAATTATTTATTGCTCTTGATTGAGTGTATCTTTCCACAACACCTATGTGAATCAACCTGGAGTAGTGGAAAGAGAGCTGGATTTTGAGTCAATAATATTTACTTCACAAGTTAAATAAAATTATGCTATTTGTTTATTCATTTATTTATTTAGAAATGTCTTGAACAAACCAGCATATAGTAAGTGTTCAGTAAATTTAGTTTGCGACCTTACTTGTAACTGGTATTCAAATGATAAAACATGAAAGTTACCAAAACTATAGTATATCTATATTAGCTCAACATAAAAAGTTGCTTCCATTTCTAGTGCTTTCCCTGGCTTAACATAGTCCTCTATGAAGAAAAAATTCCTACTTAGTATTCAAAATTTACAAAATTTGTATTTTCCTGATCTCCCAGACAGAAGTGGAAGCTTTATAATGGATTTCAATTTTATCTTACACACTACACACATACGTACATGTTATTTTCTGTAAGCCACTTTAATGTCTTATACATGCTTGTATTGCAAGCTCTTAGCATAGGAGTACATATGTACAATATTTAGTAAATGTTTACGAAATGAATTTTAAAAATCTTCTAGGGAAGTTAGACAACTCAGAATGTCTAAATACAAGTTAAAGGATTCCTACTGAGGGGCCAGCCTGGTGGTGCAGTGGTTAACTTCACGCGCTCCACTTTGGCAGCCCAGGGTTCGGATCCCAGGCACACACCTACACACCGCTCATCAAGCCATGCGGTGGCAGTGTCCCACATACAAAATAGAGGAAGATTGGCACAGATGTTAGCTCAGAGGCAGTCTTCCTCAAGCAAAAAGAGGAAGATTGGCAACAGATGTTAGCTGAGGGCCAATCTTCCTGACCAAAAGAAAAAAGATTCCTATTGAAAAAGATTTCTGGTTGATAAAATCTTGGCATATAGGTCTTTAGAATAAACATATTAAATGCATTCTTTATCATTCCTCTCATTAACTGAACACAAAAAAAATAATTCTTTTCTTTTATATTTTAAGTTTCTTTATTTAATACTCAGTTACAGACATATTATGGCATTTAATTACATATTTGCTTTCATTTAAGTTAGCACAGCTGTAAATCATGAATGTTCAAAAAAACGTAAATATGCTTAGCTAGAACAAATATTACTCAGGATAAAAAAATAGATAACAAATACAATGCTAATCATATACAATATGGATCATCTTATTAAAAATGTGTGTAGGTGTACATACACGGCAATGGGCTAAATTTGACAATGGGGAAAATTTGGATTCTTCTATAGTAATTAGAACAGAATATTTAATTTCAGCTATGATGTGGCTACTCAAACACAACACCCCCACCCCTGCCATATACCCAAGAAGGAGAATTTTCCACTGAGTAAATTTGGAAAAATTTAAAATTTTTTGGTTCAAAACTTTTTCAAGCCATCTCAGATAAGCTTCATCAAAATGTCTAATGTTGGCCTCACTCACAAGCACTCAGTGATAAGTATTAAAATGGAAACACTACAAATGTTAGGATTGTTTGCTCTACTTCTGTGAAAAATGCCATTGGAATTTTGACAGGGATTGTATTGAAGCTGTTGATTATTTCGGGTAGTAGGGACTTTTTAATTATGTTAATTCTTTTCATCTTTGAGCATAGAATATCTTTCCATTTATTTGTGTCTTCTTCAATTTCCTTCATTAATCTCTTGCAGTTTTCAGTATAAAGGTCTTTCACCTCCTTGGTTAAATTTATTCGTAGGTATTTAACTTTTTGATGCAATTGTACATGGGATTGTTTTCTTAATTTTACTTGTTGATGGTTCATTATTAGTGTAAAGATATGCAACAGATTTTTGTGTATTGATTTTGTATCCTGTAACCTTACTGAGTTTATTAGTTCTAATAGTTTTTTGATGGATTCTTTAGGGTTTTCTATAAATAACACCATGTCATCTGTAAATAGAGACAGTTTTATTTCTTTCTTTCCAATTTGGATGATTTTATTTATTTTTCTTGCCTAATTTCTCTTTCTAGTACTCCAATACTATGTTGAATAAAATGGCAAGAGTGGACATCATTGTCTTGTTCCTAATCTTAGAGGAAAACTTTCAGCTTTCCACCTTGAGTATGATGTTATCTGTGGGCTCGCCTTTATTATTTTGAAGTACATTCACTTTATACCTATTTTCTTGAAAGTTTTTATCATAAAGGGATATTGAATTTTGTCAAATGCTTTTTCTACATCTATTGAGATGATCACATGGTTTTATCTCTCATTTTGTTAATGTGATGTATCACATTAACTGATTTGTGAATGTTGAACCATCCTTGCATCCCTGGAATAAATCCCAATTGATGATGGTGTGTGTATGATCCTTTTAATGTATTGTTGAATTCAGTTGCTAATATTTTGTTGAGGACTTTTGCGTCTATGTTCCTCAGCTGTATTGGCCTGTAGTTTTCTTTTTTCATGGCTTTTTTCTCCAGTTTTGGTATCAAGTTAATGTTGGCCTTGTAAAGTGTGTTGGAAGAGATCCGCCCCTCTTCTATTATTTGGAAGAGTTTGAGAGGGATTGGTATTAAATCATCTTTGAATGTTCAATAGAATTCACCAGCGAATCTGTCTGGTTTTGGACTTTTGTTTATTAGAAGGTTTTTGATAACTGATTCAATTTCCTTGCTAGACATCAGTCTGTTCAGATTTTCTATTTCATCATGATTCAGTATTGGTAGGTGGTATGTTTCTAGGAATTTATCCGTTTCTTCTAAGTTGCTCAATTTGTTGGCATATAATTGTTTATAGTACTCTCTTAGGATCCTTCATATTTCTGTGGTATCAGTTCTAATATCTCTTTCATTTCTGGTTTTATTTATTTGAGCGCTCTCTCTTTTTTTCTTGGTGAATCTTGCTAAAGGTTTGTCAACTTTGTTTATCTTTTCAAAGAATCATCTTTTAGTTTTATTGATCTTTTCCATCTCTTTCATTTATTTTTGCTTTAATCTTTGTTGTTTCCATTCTCTTATTAACTTTAGGGAATTTATTCTTTTTTTCTAGTTTTTAAGTGTAAAGTTTGGTTATTTATTTGAGACTTTTCTCGTTTCTTGAAATAGATATTTATCACTATGAACTCCTCTCTTAGAACTGTTTTTGCTGAATCCCATAAATTTTGATATGTTCCATTTGCATTTCTTATTTCTCTCAAGGTATTGTTTGATTTCTCATTTGATTTCTTCTTTGACCCATTGGTTGGTCAGGATTGTGTTGTTTAATCTTTAAATATTTGTGAATTTTCCAGTTTGCTTTGTGTAGTTAATATCCAGTTTCATACCATTGTGGTCAGAAAAGATGATTGATTATGATTTCCATTGTCTCAGATTTATTAAGACTTGTTTTGTGGCCTAATATATGATCTATTTGGAAAATGTTCCATGTGCCCTTGAGAATAATACATTTTGTATTGCTTGTTGATGGAATGTTCTGTAAATATCTAAATCCATCTGGTCTAACACTTCATCTAAAGCCCATGTTTCTTCATTGATTTTCTTTCTAGATGATCTATTTATTGATGTAAGTGGAGTATTAAATTTCCCTACTATTATTGTATTGCTGTCTATTTCTCTCTTTAGGTATGTTAATATTTACTTTATATATTCAGGTGCTTCTATGTTGCATGCATAAACACTTACAAATGTTATATATCTTGTTGAATTGACCCCTTTATCATTATTGAATGTCTTTCTTTGTCTCTTGTTACCATCTTTGTTTTAAAATCTATGTTTCCTGATACAAATATTTCTACCCCATCTTTCTTTCCCTTTCCATTTGCATGGAATATATTTTTTTCATCTCTTCACTTTTAATCTCTGTGTGTCCTTGCATCTAAAGTGTGTCTCTTCTCAGCAGCATATAGATGGGTCTTGTGTTTGTTTTTTTTTTTTTCCAGTCAGCCAATCTATGTCTTTTAATTGGAAAACTTAGTCCATTTACCCTTAAGATAATTATTGATAGGCATGTGCTTTTGCCATTTTGTTAATTGTTTTCTAGCTGTTTTCATAGTCGCTCTCTGTTCTTTTCTTCTTTTCTTCCTCTCTTCCTTTGTGATTTGATGACTTTCTTTGGTGATATTCTTATATTTATTTTTCTTTATTTGTTGTATATTTACAAAAAGTGTTTCCTTTCTGGTTACCATAAGCCTTACACATAACAATGTATATCTATAACAATCTATTTTAAGTTGATAATAACTGAAGTTTGATCCCATTCTAAAGCTCAACATTTTTACATTTTCTTCCCATGTTTTGTTTTTGATGTTACATTTTACCTCTTTTTATCTTGTGTACTCTTTAACTAATTATTCTAATCAGCTATTTTTACTTCTTTTGTCTTTTAACCTTTAGACTAGCTTTATAAGTAACTAATCCAATACCTTTACTATATATTTACTTTCCAATACCTTTACTATATATTTATTTTTCCAGTAAGATTTAGTCTTTCATTCATGTTCTTTTTATTAATTTGTGCCCTTTCTTTTAAGGTTAAAAAAGTCCTTTTAACAATTCTTGTCTGGAAACTCTTTATCTCTCCTTCAATTCTGAGTGACAAATTTTCTGGGTAAAGTATTCTTTGTTGAATGTTTCTTTCTTTCAATATTTTGAATATATTGTGACACTTCCTTCTGACCTGTGAAGTTTGTGCTGAAAAATCTGCTGATAGTCTTATAAGAGGTTTTCTAGTATAGAATGTTTTGTTTTTCTTGTTGCTTTTGAGATTCTTGCCTTGTCTTTAACTTTTGACATTTTTTTGTATGTGTGAGGAAGACTGGCTCTGAGCTAACAACTGTGCCAATATTCCTCTATTTTGTATGTGGGTCACCACCACAGCATGGCTTGATGAGCAGTGTAGGTCTGTGCCTGGGGATCCAAACCTGTGAACCCTGGGCTGCAGAAGCTGAGAGTGCGAACTTAATCAGTATGCCCCAGGTTGGCCCCTAACTTTTGACATTTTAATTGTAATGTGTGTTGGTGTGGGTCTCTTTGAACTCATGCTATTTGGACCTCTCTGGGGTTCTTGGATATAGATGTCTGTCTCCTCCAAGTTACGGAAGTTTTCTGCTTTATTTTTTCAAATAATATTTCTGCACCTTTCTCTCCCTCTTCTCCTTCTGGGATCCCTATAATGTAAATATTAGTCCATCTGATGTTGTCCTTTAAATCCCTTAAGCTATTTTCACTTTTTTTTTTCTTCATTTTTTTGCTTTTGCTGCTCTGATTGGGTGAGTTTTACTGTCTTGTCTTCAAGTTGACTGATCATTTCTTCTGCTTCATCTAGTCTGTTCTTGAACCCCTCTAGTGTATTTCTAAGTTCAGTTATTGTATTCATCAGCTCTGTGACTTCTATTTGGTAATTTCTTATATTTCCATCTCTTTTTTTGAAGTTCTCACCATGTTATTCCATTCATCTCCCTAATTTTGTGAGCATCTTTATGACCATTGCTTTGAACTCTTTATCAGGTAAATTATTTATCTGCATTTAATTTTTTTTCCTGTGAAGTTATATCTTGTTCTTTTATTTGGAATTATTCCTCTTTTTCTTCATTTTTCCTCACTGTCTATGTTGGTTTAGACAGTAGATGGAACAACAACCTTTCCTAATCTTGAAGGAGTGGCTCTGTGTGGCAGACGACCTTTTCCATTCAGCCCTCCTGTAGCTCTTTGTCATCTCCCAAATATCCATGCTTGTCCAAGCAGCCTATTATGTTTTTAATATCATCCAGTAGTGAGGATGTGCCAAGACTTGACAGTGTCCCAAAGGATAGAATCTCAGCAGCTAGATTCAGGCTGACTGAAAACCAGATCCTCAGGCAGCAGCTTTCAAAAGTATGCAAATATATTCCATTTTGAGGGGCTGCAAGCATAAGCCCTGCTAGGTACCAGAGCCAGGCAATCTGGAAGTGTCTCCTGGGAAGCAACTGCAAAAATTGTGGCTCCAGATGAGTGTATAAGTTCCTTAGTGGGAGATACTGGTCACCTGGAGCAAGGCAATGGGAGAGTACCAAAATGGCATCCACACCCTACATTCCTTGAGAGCAGCTTCAAAGGCCACTAAAAGTTTGCCAAACCCAAAACCTGCCCCTCAGTCCAAAGCTCTAGGACAAGCAAAGTGGCCTCCTTCACAAAAAGACCTAGAAGTGTGCTTCAGCTCACTGTGTAGCACTGTTGGGTTGGTAGCCTGCCAAGAACCATTTCTCTAATTGTCACAGTCCTGTAGGACCTAGGAATGCAAGTCCTTGTGGCCAGCAGAATCAGGTGATCAAGGGGCATCCTCTGGGGCATCAGTCACAAAACTGAGCCACCAGACGTGTGTAAAGCTCCCCTCTAGGAGACACCAGCACTCTGAAATATGGCAGAGGGTGAGCATGAAGGTAGTACCTGCCTTCTGAGCTCTCTGGAAATGATTATACTAAGCCCCTAGATGTGTGTTTAATTAGAAGCCTACCTCTCAGGCCAGTCATGATGATTAGTTAATTGGCCTCCTTCACAGAAAGACTGAGCTCCTGAGTCTGTTGGCTCTTGCTGTGCCCTGGGGGTAGTAGCCATTTAAGAATTCTTTTTCCGTTGATTACAGTCCTGTGGGACCCACAAGCATAAGCCCCACTCGCCGCCAGAACCAGGCAATGTAGGTTGCTTGCTCATAGCAGTCTCAAAAGTCAGGGCACCAGATAGGGGTATGAGCTCCTTTCTGGGTGACACCATTTATTACAATCCCACATGACCAGAAACATAGGCTCCTCCAGCCTCCAGAGCCAGGCAATCAAGTGGCATCCCCCGGGTGGTAGCTACAAAAATCAGGGCAGCAGCCATGGGTAAATGATCCCTTCTGGGAGATACTGGTGCTCTGGAATGCAGCAAAGGAGAGTGTGAAGATGGCTCCTGCCAGTCTCTATTCTCAGAGAGTATAGCAACAGGCTCCTATATGTGTGTGTTAAATTAGGTGTCTGCCCCTCTGACTGAGGTTTTTAGAAGCAGGCAAGAATCCTTCATTTGAAGTCTGAGTGCAATTTGCTGCCTCTGAGCTAGGTCCTGGTGGGAGTCAGTCCAAGAACACAAATCTTTTAAGAGGTGTTTCTCAGATTGCTACCATCTGATGGGTCTCAGGATGGGAGCCCTGTTGATTTTCAAAGCTAAATATTTTGTGTTCTCATCTCTCAAGGGCATGTCTTAAAAGTTGGAGTGCCCAATGTAAGGTTTGAACTCTTCACTCCTCAGGCACCCCAACTTTTTTGTGTCCTAGCCACTTCTACCTCTTTGACATGGTTTGCTGTGGTTCTCATTTGTCCAATGCGTAGTCATCACTCAGCCAGCCTTTAGATTTTTAAAGAAGAAATTGTTCCATATGTTGTTGTAGACTCATGTGTCCATGGGAGAAACTGAGTTCAGGATCTTCTTATGTCACCATCTAGAACTGGACTCTATGCAGTTAATTTTGAAATCAGGTAGGAGAAGAAAATTATTGGGAAAAAAAATGCATTTATACTCATATTTAACTATCTTTACTGGTATCATCTATCGTTGTATATGGATTCAAGTTACTATCTGGCATCCTTTCATTTCTGCATGAAAGACTTTCTTTAGTATTTCTTATAGGGTAGTTCTGTTAGCAACAAGTTCTCAATTTTTGTTTAGCTAGGAATGTATTAATTTCCCATTCAGTGTTCAAGAGTAGCTTTGTTCAACATAGAATTCATGATTGACAGACTCTTTTGGCATTTTAATACATCATCCCACTGCCTTCTAGCCTCTATGCTTACTGATGAGAAGCCAACTGTTAATCTTTTTGAGGATCACTTGTACATAATGAATCTTTTTCTCTTGGGGCTTTCTAGATTATCTCTCTTTGGTATTAGAAAGCTTGACTATGATGGTTATAGGTATGGATCTCCTTGTTTTTTTTTTTTTTCTGTTTTGAGTTTGTCATGTTTCTCGGTTGTGTAGGTTAAAGTTTTTCTTCAAATTTTGTAAGTTTTTGGCCATTGTCAAATACTATTTTTTTTTTCCTTTGTGACACTCCCATTATAAGAATATTGATATGTTTGAAGGTGTCCCACAAATCTCTAAGACTCTTTATTTTTCTTATTTTTTTTCCTGTTGTTGGGATTGAATAGTCTCAGTTGAGCTATCTTTAAGTTTGTTGATTCTCTCTTCTCCTAAGTCAGATCTGATTTTGAAACCCTCTAATGAAATTTTCATTTCAGTTATTGTTCTTTACCACTTCAGAATTTCTACCTGACTATCATAAAATTTCTCTCTTTGTATTGATATTCTTGATTTGATGATACATCACTACCATGCTTTCCTTTAATTGTTTAGAGATGGCCTCCTTTAGTTCTTTGAACATATTTTTAGTAGATAATTTAAATTCTTTCTCTAGTAGGTCCAAAGTCTGTGCTCTCTAAGGGTTAGTTTCTACTGATTGTTCCCCACCCCCCACAGTGTGTAGATTGTATATTCTTGTGTCCTTTTCTATCTGATAATTTTTTGTGGAAAACTAGGCATTTTAGAAAAGGTAATGTGTCAACTCCAGAAATCATATCTCCCCCTCCTCAGGGTTTATTGTTATTGGTATTTTTTCCTTTTTTTTTTAGGGACATTCCTGAAATAATTCTATAAAGTTCACATCTCCTTTGTGTCTACTGACGTCTCTCCTCAGTTAACTTAATGGCCAGCTAGTGATCAGAGATTTCTTTATATTTTTGAATCAATAAATCTTCCACCCTTTGCTGAAGGGATCTATGTATATTTTGTCATGTCTTCAACAGTTAGGCAGTTTATAACTCGGCTTTAACCTTCACTTTCTCCTTGCTCAGATCCTTAAGGTCAGCCAGAGATGAGAGATCTGGACCTTCTCATTTCTTTCCTGGGTATGCACATAACCCTGCCCATGTGCATGTTTCTCTAGATCCGCAATATGTCAGAGCTTTTCAAAGCCCTCTATGTACATCTTTTCCCCTAGATTTACCTTTTAAGTTTTTGGTTGGGCTCTTTTTTTACCCTACTGCTTCAGGCAGCTCTAGGCAACTGTCATGTCAAACAATTCCCTTTGTTTTATTATAGATACCTTGGAGAGAGGGCTTACCCATGAAGTAAGCCCTTGGTTAGGTCAAATAATGACAGCATCCTGTGCATGGGTCTTTTCCAGGGACTTATAAGCCAGGTCAAATAGTGACAGTGCCATAGGGATTGGCTTTTTCTAACAGCTCCCAATCTCATCTTCCCTCTCCAGTGGCTACAAGGCTGCTGGGATTTGCATGTAATGCAGTGGAAAGGCTACTAATTTTTAAGGCTACTGCAGAGCTGGGGAGAGGGAGATGGTAGGTCAAAACTCTACTCTTCTTATGGAGGTTCAGCTGTTTTCCTGAATAAATGCTCCTCAGATTGTGATAAGTCTTTTGCTAATTTCCTGAGTGAATTTTGACAATTTTTGCCAGTTATCTTATTGTTTTTTGGTGGAGTGGTTTACATTTGTGTTCATCCAGCCAATCTGGAAGTCTTCCCCTATATTTTTTTAATTAAAGTAGGAAGATTTTGATGAATTGATGTAGCTTAGTATTTTATTGTTGCAATTGTTCTTCATATTGTTGCATACTACTTTTTAATTAAAAAATTCTGAAAATATATATGTTTGATATATTTCCACAAATCCTAAACTATAGTGTCTGTCATTCATTAAAATACACCACACAACACAGTATTTTTGAGGCAATTTCTGCAAACTGTCATAATGTGAGAAATTATGGGAGACATTGTTTTAGAGATATTTTATAATTAACTCCCTCCACTTTCCACTTCATTTAGAAAAACTTGCAAAAGAATAGTAGATAAAAAAGTAAAACTCTTTCTATAACAAACATAAATGTCTATTTATAAAATTCAAAGTGCTTAAAGATGATTAAGGCCATTTTTATAAATATAGCCATTTTGAATAATTGCTATGAGACATTTACACACAAAGCCTCAAATAAATAAATGTATTGTTATAAACTCTGTATCTATTTGGGGCCAAATAACCCATCTGACTAATTTTTTCTGAAGTTTGATATTTATATCAGGCAGATAAATTGATCTTAATTTATTATAATCTGTGTATTTAACTGATTATATGCACAGAATTTTAAAAATATCTTATGAAGAAGAAGAAACACAGAAATAAGACACACATGCTTACTTGTAAAGCATTTAGGAAAATATCAAATATAATAAGCACTAAGAGATATTTGATTTAATAGAATGAGATCTGAATGTTTATGTTCTTAAATTTTCATGCTAATAACTGGTAAACATGATCAAAAATGTCAAACACATTTAAAATAATAGTCACAATTCAGAAACAAAGCAAACATTCTGAGTAACTTATTCCTGGAACAAAACTGGCATGATATTTTCATCTTGAGTCCATGTATGAATTTCAGTAAGTTGGTGAAACCTTGAAATGCTTGCAAAATTTAGTGTGTAGTTGCTTTTTTTCTGGTGAGAAATCAGTAGCTTTTGTTAGATTCTCACAAGGAGCAGTGAGCCAGACAATATTTTCCATTTGGAAAGAACAGGTGAACTCTCAACTTACATGCTGCCCTGAGATCTATGCCAGGTTCATGTGAGAATGCCCCTCGTGACTATCCCAGGACATCAACATGTCTCTCTTTTCATGTCTATCTCTGCTTATATTTTTTTCACAACATCTGCTGCTTAGAGAATCACAACGCTTTCTCTAGAAACTGAAGGCACATTTTAAAAATGTGCATTAGGTACACAAATAAATGTACTTTGTTAATTGATGCAGAATCTCGTGCAAAAATTTGGGACATATTCCTTCTACCTGTCAGTTTCCTGGAAAAGTAAATTTTAGAGTTTTGAATTCATTGTACAAGGATATCAGCATCTGAAATGAGTTGTTATATTTATTACTAATTCTAGATGGAATTATCAGTTATTTTACTTATTATTCTTCCTCTGTGGTTCAGGACTTACCTTCAGAGATGTCCATGGAATCAGTTTCATAATTTCTTCATCTGGATGATGATTTGCCTATGTTTCATATCTGTTAATCTCCTTTGCTAGCTTTCATATTAGAAAACATGTCATGAATGTGAAATTTTCCACTAGAAACTTATAAAAATCTCATGAAATAAAAATAACAGACAACATATTTAGAAACACAGGCTGCCTCTGTCCCACTTTCAGAGACTGACTTAATGATCTAGGCACAGCCTTTCAACCTAGTTACCCTGAGAGAATTACACTGTAGTGCCCCAAGGCATCCATTGTATGCTAGGAATTAATTTCTCTTCTACAGGTTTAGAATTGTAACATTCTTAGAAGAATTGAGATATGACACTCAAATCATTTTCTGATTTATGGGGTTGAGTTTAAGATCCAGGGTTGAAAAGGTTAGAGGTTGATGTCAAAGCATTGAATGTGCAGCCAGACTTAAGATAAATGAAATTATACTATTTTGCTCTCAATGAATGTGGGTTTGACAACTTTCCTTTTTATATGAAATTTACATTTCAAGAAAATTCATTAAACATGGGATTACTTATAATGTTCATTTTAGAAACTCTAAATATAGTTTATTGGCTGTGTATCTAATTGATATCAACTAAATATCTCTTACTCTTATTTTGATGTTATCTCTATACCCGTTGAGAACAAGATTTCCCCTGAGTTTTCTGTTTTTTATTGAAATGTTATTTATTTTCACTTGAGATCAATTAAAGTTTCTTCTCTTTAGTTATTTAACTATAACAAAGTTTGATGAGACTTAAGTAAAAGTTATGCAAAACTGCATAGCACAGTAGTTGGCACGTGATTGTGCAATATATGATTGCTTCATTTTTTTCTATTTGTTATTACAAATAGTCACTATTTGTTGAACAATAAGTCAGACTTATGCCATATATTTGCCACACACTTTAAACACATAGAAGCTCATTTGTTTTTCTGAGAAAGTCTTTGTTTCTTTACTTTTGGATGATAATTCACCAGATATGTAATTCTAGATTGGTTTTTTTTCTCCTATAACTTTAAATATTTGCCTCCACTTTTTCTTCTTGCTTTCATGGTTTCTTAAGACAAGTCCAATGTCATTTTTATCTCTAATCCTCAATAGGTAAGTTTTTTCTCCACTCTGGCTTTTTTCAGTATTTTCTCTTTAATCTTCTGTAGTTTGAATGTATTATACCTAACTATAAATTCTGAGATATATATTCTGTTTGGTATTCTCTGATTTCCTAGATCTAAGGTTTGGTATCTATCATTAATTTTGGAATATTCTTAGCTATAATTCCTACAAATACTTTTTCTGTGCCTTTCTCTCTTTTTTCTCCTTCTGGTATTCCTATTTGTATCATACACCTTTTGTAATTGTCCCACAGTTCTTGGATACTTTGTTCTATTTTTTTCCATTCTTTATTCTCTTTGAATTTCAGTTTTGGAAGTTTCCATTGACATATCTTCAAGCTCACTTATTCTTTCCTCAGCCGTGTTCAGTCTACTGATGAGCGCTTCAAAAGCAATCTTCATTTCCGTCACAGTGTTTTTAATACAGAGTATTTTATTTTAACTAGTAGAGTTTCTCTCTCCCTCTTTACCCATCTGTCTTTGCATGTTGTCCACTTTCTCCATTGGAACCCTTAGCATATTAACCATAATTATTTTAAATTCCCTGTCTGATAATACCAAAATCTCTGCTATATCTGAGTCTGATTCTGACTCAAAATGCTTGCTTTATCTCTTCAAATTGTGAGGGTTTCTGTCTTTTATCATGAATTATAATTTTTTGTTGAAAGATGCATATGATGTTTTGAACTGAGATAGGCCTTTAGTTGAGGTTTGATGTTTATGTGCCTAAGAGTTAGGCTGTGTTTACTATTTCCCGTAGCTGTGGCTAACATTTCCACTAGTCTTATTTCTGTCTCCCCTTTTGTCTTTGAGTTTTCTTGGAGATTTCTTAGAGTCTATGCTTGCACTCCTTTTACCTGTAATCTCCTGTTATTATACAGCAGCCCTATTGATGTAGGGCGAGGGGAAATTCTACAATCCTATAATTGCCAGTCTCAGTTTCTCCTGAGGGCAGGCCTTGGTAAGGAGAACAGAGTGCTTTGAGTGTATTTCAACATGATCACTTTTCCCTCCCCTACCTGGAAGCCCAAGGGAATTTTTCTCTGATCTTTACAGTGAGAACCTGGGAGGGCTCTCAGAGAAACATTTACAACAATGTGGGGGCCCCCATGACTGGCCCTCTCAGAGTTTCTAACCCTCGAGGTAGTCTACACTGAGCCTCCAGCAACTTGTCAGCTACACATTGGACCGAAGACCAGAAATCTAGAAGCTCATTTGAAACTCTGAAAAATCCTATAAATTATAAAGTGGCACTCTCATTTTAGGACGTGCTGCTGATGCATAGAGAGATTAATGTCCAATAAACTTTCCACAGTGTGAAGGTAGCAACGCTGGGATTAGATTCCAGCTTTGTTGACTGGACCGACTCTGCTCTTCAGCAACATCCTATTCTACCTGTCTTTGATGAGATTAGGAAGACCACAAAATACAGTTCCACATATTCTAGGTGGAAATAAAAGCTTAAGGATGATGGTGAAGTCAGAGTAGATATTATTCTCCAGAGAATTTGTTAAAGATCCATCTTGGCAATCTAACTGCATCCAGTATAAGCAGATAGAAGCTCAGAAGCAAAACCAGACTTCCATAAGTAATTTAAGATAAAATTTTGGACATAGATCTCTGTACTAGCATATACTTAATTGGGAAGGGGAAAAAAATCTCGTGTGTTCACAGTCCTAAACTCTTTCCTCTTTTGCTCTAGAGGTATAGCAGTGTAATTTGAAAGCTAGACCATCTCTTATGGCTTTCAATTCTTATTACTCCATCTGTGAAATGTCATTTCAAAGATAGCTCATAAAAGTTCTTAACTTTTCAGGTTTTTAGCAGTATCTTGTCATACCACCTCGCATTTCCGCAAACATCCACCACTTTTCCCGTAAATTCATAGAAAGAGCACAAGTCTCACCCCCAAAATGATATTTACTGACCCTTTAAAAAATCCTTTAATTTTCTTAATTTTTATAATTTACAGATTGCTTCTACCAGTGCAATTTATCTTACTAAAAATAACAGGTGTCTATATATGCGGTATTTTATCTAAAAGATGATGGAGAAATATTCAGATAATTCTCTCTCTAGAGTTAATTAAATTGAGCTTTCAAGTTTCATCCTGATGTATAGTTTTGGTTTGGAACAATCCACACTCATAAAAATCCTAAAATGGAAAAAGCAATATGAAAGAGAAAGTAACGATAGGTAACAAAATATGCTTTACAGTACAGTAAATAAGAGCCTTCAGGAAATAGAATGATTCACAAAGAGTTTTGGCACTAATTCTGCATTGTTTACTTAATAGGTCATAACAGTTTTCTTTGAAAAATTTGCATCTTATGCAAGCCCTGTTAAAAACATTTTGTCACAAAAAATTTGGAAAAAGCCCTTTTGGGTACTATATTGGCATCAGTTTGTGGAAAACAAAAGTCACATTCTATTTATTTCCAAAAGTGTTTCTGGCCCATCTCTTTATTCCCTATAGCCTGATTTTATACTTTATTAACTAAAGTGCCTTGCTAAAATATCTCAAGGTTATTTAGCAATTATACTTTGGTTACATTAAAGCATGCTGTCAACTGTGTAACATAAATGATCACAATGAATGCTTAAACTGATCAAATAAGCAAACCAAAAGGGCACTTCTTTCTTTTTTTAGTAACAAATTAAATTCATTTTTATACATTACTCAGTACTATCTTCCTATAAGCACTACCAAAAAAATCAAATGGGATTTATTTTGTGATCTATAATTTGAGGAAGTTCACGTGATATAGTATATCAAGTGCTTCCCAGATAAAGAAGTGGTGAATGATGTCTGGTGATGATGACGTAACATTTTTTTTTTTTTTAAAGATTTTATTTTTTTCCTTTTCTCCCCAAAGCCCCCCGGTACATAGTTGTATATTCTTCGTTGTGGGTCCTTCTAGTTGTGGCATGTGGGACGCCGCCTCAACGTGGTTTAATGAGCAGTGCCATGTCCGCGCCCAGGATTCAAACCAACGAAACACTGGACCACCTGCAGCGGAGCGCACGAACTTAACCACTCGGCCACGGGGCCAGCCCCTGATGACGTAACATTTTTGACAACTTAATTCATTTATTCATCTCAAAAAACTAAAGAGTAAGTACAATTATTATTTCTAGCATACTGAAGATGAAACTGAGGCACAAATAAAGTAATTTCCCACTCACACAGGAAATAATTGTTGGAGGCAGAGTTCCAACACATGGTTTGGACTCCAAGAATCCAAGCAAGGTCTTTACTATGCTAATTTTGGTAGAAAATGGAGTGTGTGACAATTTCCCTTAACAAAAATGAAACCAATAGTCTTAGATTTAATTTGAAACCTGAGCATATTGGAATTCTAGGCAGTTTCACTGCTTCAGGAGGTGACACCATTTCTTTTTTCTTTTCTTTGTTTTTCCTTTAACTACATGTACTATTAAGTACTCCTTGAAGCCATTTTGTTTTAATTCACCACATAATTCTAAGAGATTGGAACAATACCACTCAGTTTCCTAGAAGTTCCTTTCTCTTCTGTTCCTCCTTTGTCACCACCAACAACGAGATAATGGAAAGGAAGCCACTTCCATGCCTGGATCCATGTCCCAGAGCTAATCTCCACTGGTTACAGCTTTCGTGTTTTTAGTTTAGTAAACTAATAACTAATAGTTTATTCTCCTAATAACGTGTTGCATCTACAGCTCTTCTTCCTTGTCTTTAATGTCTCTGACTCAATGTGCATTGCCTACAGATTCCGTCCATAATAGCTTTGGATCCTGTCAAGACTCAACTGACGTTAAATTGAGTTTAATGTAATTCGGATTTAGTTGTATTTCTCTTTGCCAAACTGGCTAGTCATTTACTGTCATCAAGCCACTTAATTCTGAAAATTGTTTTAAAATATTAAATCACTCTGCTGTCCAATAAAATTCTATATTCTTTATTGAGTTTCTATATTATTCTTAGGAGAGAGTAATTCTATGTCTTGCTTGATAATAATTAATTCATGTCAATGGCATTGTAAATATTAACAACCTCCATTATTTTTATGTCTTAATAAGCAGATTACACCATAACAATTTTATTCTCAGTTATGGCTGTATTTTACCATAATCACCAAAAATGTAAAATGATATTTATTATTTAGTATAAAACTTTAGCAAAGAGTTGTTGGAATTACCTCTAAAATCATACTTGAGTTGCTGGACTCATTATTTCAAACATCTTGGTCTGAATCAATATCAGTAATGATTCATTCTTTTGATTAAGAAGTGACTCTGTCTGTAGATGTCAGATAATTACGGAGATGACCTATAATGAGAACATTTCACAACTCTCTGACTTAAATTTCTTATTCCCTCAACAGCATAATGACTTCCTTCTAGATCTTTTTTATAGTGTCTCTATGCTCCTGGGGTTTCTTTTCATGGTCAGTCACTACCAAGGGTTGCTTCTATCATCTGTTTTTAGACAAAGAAATGTTGTGGCTCTACACAATAAAAACTGTGTTTTGTCTAGATATTTTAGAATTCTGGCATATTTCCTCATTTTTTTTTTTTTTAGAAAGGCTTGTCCCACACATCTGTATATAAATTGCATATAACTGAAATAGTAAAAGATGATACAGGATACTCTTTGTTATTCTGTTAAGTGCTCTGAAGGGAATTAAAGTGGTTTCTTTTATGTAAAATATTAAGATTAGAAATGCAAGATGTTCTTCTGATCCTACCCCTTAGGAATATGGTATTTAAAAGTAAGGAAGGAAAAATGATAACATCTTGATGGCACTCACTATGAATCTTGAAATTGATAGCAATACCAATATACAAAGAGCACTTTGTAGGTGAAATCATAAATTTGTTGTTAAATCACTTGATTCTCTCTCAAGCAATTTCTAGGGAATGGAACATTTCACCAACATTGTATTTTTGTTTAAAATTCATAACATCTTAAAAACTCAGATACAGTCACTAACATTAAAAAAAATCTTTATGTGTTAGGGACATTGTACATTTTTTCCGCAGGCTAAAAATGTAAATCATCTCTTATTGGCCTTTAAACTGATAGACAGAATTTCTTTAGCTGTCAGCTTTGCGGCTTAGTTCTTCCCTGGTTGATGTCTGGTGGAAACAAAATAGGCGACCTTATGTGAATTCTGTGTCTTTGTTAAAGCAACATGGACAGAAGTTACATGCTGATATAGGTTAAATATATTTTGAGGTTGTTTTTAACACTTAAAAAACAATTGTATTTTCCAGGACAAACTTTAATGAGGAATGTAGTCCCTATCGATCTCTGGATTCTATCCTAAGTAGCGAAAGACTCAAACTCGTTCATTAGAGGTTTTCACTCTTCTCATGATAATCTACGTTTCTGTTCGGTACAGAAGTTGCTTAAAGAATTAGAAATTTAGAAATGATGACAACTCAAATGACAGATCTGTGCTTGTTCTCCAGAACCTAGAAAGCAAAGGAGAGGGGTTTTTTCCTCACCTAATACAACTCTGATTTTGTTGGGGGTGGAAGGGTACCAGATACTAAAACAAAACAAAAACTATGAACAAAACAACACCGATACATTTCATTAAAATATTCCATGCTTCTCTAATTTTTAACTAATACTCATCTTAGTTTCAGATCTTACAATAAGAACAATTTAATGCTAACAAATTAAATCTAGACAACTTGAGAGGCTTCCATTTTCTGAATATGAAATTCAATCAAAACCATAAAGTGTAGTATAAACAATGGGAAGCATGGCAACCTGGTTTTGAGCTCCATTTTCCAATTTGCTATGTTAGAAGTTTCTGTTTCCTCATCTGAGAAAACATGGGCTTGGTACTTGATCCGTTGTAGTCATCTATCATATACTTCTTCAAAATTCTACAAGTCTAAGAGTAGAGCTCGTGGGAACACCAAAAAATCAAATAAAAATAAAATCCATCGTGTAAGAGCTAAAATCTCAATTGGTCATATCTTCTAAGCAAAAAAGGCCATATTCAAGGTAACTTTATTTAAAAACTCTGAATCCTTAAATTAGTCCCCAAATAAATAAATAAGACAATGACCCAGAAGTTTCTGCTTTTCAGCTTAATATGTAGTGTAGAAAGTGGTTTAATCTAAATGATATTTAATAAATATAGCTGAGTGCCTCCTTTATCCTCAACACTAGAATTATTTATGAGACTAGTTTGCAAAATATGTACTGTCCCCAAACTGTGTTACTAGTTTTTACTCCATCGTCACTCAGGTGGATGGCAAGGCAATACACCATGGAAAGCTCAGACTTTAGCTTTGTAGCTAATTTGGTGACTATATTAGCTTCCTAGAGCTGCAGTAACAAAGTAGTAACAAACTGGGTAGTTTACAGCAATGGAAATTTATTCTCTCACGGTTCTGAAGGGTCAAAGTCTGAAATCCAGGTGTCAGCCTTGTTGGTTCCTTCTGGAAGATCTGAGAGAGAACGTTTCATGGCTCTCTCCTAGCTTTTGGTGTTTGCTGAAAATCCTTGGTGTTCCTTTACGTGTAGACAATCACTCCACATTCTGCATCCATGTTCACATGGTGTTCTCCAGTGTATGTTTGCCTGTGTTTCTCTTCTTATAAGGAAATTAGTGGTATTCGATCAGAGCCCACCCTAATTCAACATGACCTCATCTTAGCTTGATTGTATCTACAAAGAAGCTATTTTAAAATAAGATCACATTCACAAGTATCAGAGATTAGGACTTCATGGGAGAGGAGGAAATTGTCTTCTCCCCTTCCAGTTCTTCTGGCTGGTTTAAGTATTAAATTGACATGAGATAGATTAATACAAGAAAACCAAGTTTAATTGCATCCGTAAGGAACCACACAGACATGAGAGAGTCAGAGACAAAAAGGTAAAAGGAAGTACATATACCATCTTGAGTTAAGGAATAAGGGCCTGAGACTTTAGAGGGAGGAGGGTAATTCATGGGCTAATAAGAAGGGCAAACCTTCAGTAATTAGAGGTTTGCCCTACCATGCAGATAGATCAGAAAAATTTATTTCTGGTATTAACTCTTATTATGGGCAAGGCCCCCAATTTAAATTATTTAAGGGAAAGGTAAAATTTTTCTTGAGCCCACAGGGTCTCTTGCCTTTAGCTCAAAATATTAAAAATGACATGGGGCATATCTTGGGGAAGACTATTCTGACCACCTTCACCTTCTAAATATATCTTTAAGGGACACAATTCAACACACAATAGTAACTAATCTCACTCTGAGTTCCAGTTACATCATCAATAACACTGCAATGAGGATAATACTTGTGTTTCAGGAGTTAAATAAGGAATATTTATAAATAATATTAAATAATAGCTCAAAATTTTTTATAATAGAATATTTATAAAAAACTGTGTCTGGAATAAGAAAGTACGTATTGAATGAAAGAAAATATTTTTGGGGTTTAGAGGATAGCAATCTACTTTTTAGTGATCAATTTCAAAGACCTCTACAGATATTTTATAAATTAAATATGAAATATATAGATATTTACAATGTATCTCTTTATTTTTCTATTAAGGAAAGTGACTTCTAATGAGCATACATCTATATAATTGGTGACAGAGTTGTTACCTCACAAAGGGGCACAATCTGCTCCCCACAAAACAAATCTAATCATCCAGAGTCAAGATGGTGGCAGAGAAAGGGCGTTTTATTACAGCTTGCTAGCCAGAGGGAAGATGGCCTACAAACGTCCAAAAGAACCATCTTAACGAGGGGGGGGGCCCAATGGGTTATAGGGGAGGGAGTTAGGAATGTTGATGAAGGAGTCACCACACCAGATCTTTCAGTTTTCATTGATGATGCTTATCAACATAGACTTTCTGTTCGGGGGCCATCACATTCCTAAGGAACTCAAAAGGATGAAGTGATCATTGCATCACAGCTGGGAGGTACATGCACAAGCAGGGGTTATAAAATCTAAAGAGCAGGTGGATCTCCTGGAGGGTGCGTATGCAGTGGGGTTAGTTAGTCAGAGGTCATTTAAACTTTCAATATGGTTTCTTTTCTACAATATGGCTTCCCTTATGTCAACCTTGTGTTGAGCTGGTATCAGAGTTGTGATGAAAATCCAAATGTCCTTACTTCCAGGCCTGCTCTATCTACTCAAATATATCTCCATAACTTATAATTTACTTTTTAGACCTGCTTATATTTGACATACTATCTTCTTCCTCTATCTGAAGTCTGTGTTATACCATTCAAATATAAGAGGACATAAAGAATATCTGAGAATTTGGTAAGAAAATGAGGGAGTAGAGTCACTGTAATTCTTTTGAAGTTTAGTAGCTTAAGAAATTGTTTTTGAATTATCTGACAAAGTGACTGATCAGACAGTCTCAAAGATTTCATAATCTGTGATATTGTGATATAGTAAGAAATATACATCTTGATCTTCATTTCTACCTCTATAGCCAAAACGTTTAAAGTCCTTCCAATTTCCTAAGAGATGAGAGGAATAGAAGCATCTTTTGTTATGTTTGATTTTTGCCTCTGGCTTCTGCAATGTTTCCTGAGTGATAGGAGTAATAGGGGCATCTTTTTAATTCATAATAAGCCCCTTTGAACCCTACGGGAATTTATTCTAATGAGGTGACTTTTGGAGCATGGGGGCTGGTTGCCAGAGGAATCGACTATGTGATTAGAGAGTTGGAACTTTCAGCACCACCCCCAATCTCTGGGGAGAGGGGAGAGGCTGGAAGGCTGGAGATTGACATAATCATCAATTGCCAATGATTTAATCAATCACATCTATTGACTGAAGCCTCCATAGAAATCCTAACTGAATGGGGATTCAGAGAGCTCTGGGTTGGTGAGCACATGGTGGTGCTGGGAGAGTGGCATGTATGTGGGGAGGGAACAAAAGCCTTCTGCCCCTTCCCTCTTACCTGCTTTATGTATCTCTCCCATTTGGCTGTTCCTGAGTTGTATCCTTTATAATAAAGCACTTTCCTGAGTTTTGTGAGCTGTTCTAACAAATTCTCAAACCTGAGAAAGGGGTCATGGGAAGCCCTGGTTTATAGCTGGCTAGTCAGAAGCATGGGTGACAGCCTGGGACCTGTAATGGGTGACTGAAGTGGTGCCTGGCGGTCTTGTGATACTGAACCCCAAACATGTGGTGTCTGTGTTAACTCCAGGTAGTTAATGTTAGAATTGAACTACAGGACACCCAGTTGGTGTCTGCAGAGAACTGGAGAATTGTTTGGTGTGGAAACCTACATCTCCAGTGTCAAAAGCTTTGTGAATAGAGGAAACAGAATTTTCCTTTAGCTGACATAGAGAAGGAGGTTTTTCTTTATCATCATAGATAAATGGCTTCATTCTAGATTACTCTAATGACCTTGAATATTTCTAATGAGTAGTCTTCGTAGAGAATTCATTTCCATGAAATTTCATAGAGTTGAAGGAGAGTTGAAATTTATCAACTTTATACTTCCATGTACGAGATCGATTTCTTACATGAATAGCTTGCTTAAGAGGAGGCGTTGAGGCTTCCGTAGTAGTTTATCTTGTTGCCTGAATATTAACATAGTGTCCATTCCTCCATAGTGAACTCTGGATATTTCAATCAGCTTAGTGCAATCTTGCTTTTGTTCTGCTGAGCACTGTACAAAGTTAAATCACGAGTTCAGTATGAAGTGGTAGAATGGAAATGGCAGAGGAAGGGCAGAGCTCTCCCTGAGAGTCAGTTTAGTCCAGAGAGAAAAATGTCTTTAAAAAAGAAAGGAAAAGAAAGCCTCTTCAGGATCTCTAAAAGGAAGTGAAGTCACGTTCCACTCACAAAAGGCTTTTTGGGTGGTGAATGCTGTGATCAAAGAGGCTTTTAGGAAGGTGAGGAGTTCTCCTTGTCTACCCATTGCGTACCCACAGAGAAATGGTCTCCCCATTGGACCACACTTCAGGCTCAGGTCCTCCCTCCCCCTAGATCTCAGCTTTTCATTTCTAGTTGCACCCTGTGGCACTACTAACCAAAACCCCAATTCCTTTTTCTATTAATTATTAATTGAAAATTTGTTCTTCTTTCTTCAAAAGCTGGATTACCCTAGGCTATTTATAAATATTTGCCAAATACCTGGTCACCAGAATGCAAAGGAGGAAAGGACAGAGAGACAGCACAATAGAAGGGGGAGACAGCAGAGGAATGGAGAGAAGAACCCCTGTCAGTTTCTGTTCTTGCAAAGATAAGAAAGAATAAAAGTCACAAGTTGAGTGTTCATATTAAAAAAAAAAGGTGAATGTTTCCATCTTCCTCCCCAGTAGTCACTACTAATGAGTCAAATTCTTTAAGCTTTTTCCTTTGTTATGCCAAAATTAAAATGGAGAAAATGTTAGCCATTAACCTAAAATGAACTATTCATGGAATTTTGGAGTTACTCCTCATCTTTCTCAGCTCTATGATAAATACTTATTTTTAAACTTTCCCATAGTGGTGTGTATTCTAATACTTTAAAGCTTTTCAATTCTAACTTGATAATTTGAGTACTTTTCAAATTTGTTTTTTATGAAAGTGAAATTTGGATAGAATACGCTAATCCGCTGTTGCGTGGCTATGTGAAATAGATAAGAAGAGAGAAACAAGACAGAGAGAGAGAGGAAAGAGAGAGAAAGAAAATAATGGAGGAAAAACTAAAATTACTTTAATAATACTCACAAATAAGCATTTTGGGGCTTCATTTATCTCTCATTAGATAATTTTTTTTTAGTTTAAAAGATGGAACTTAATGTTTTGAACTCTCTCTCTTTTTTACTCCCCTGGTTGTGTGTGTGATATATATTACTCTTTCTCTCTCTCACTATCCTTCTCTCTTTCTCTGATGCCTCTCGCTTTCTCTCTCCTGCTCCAGCTTCCATGATAAACTCTGAGAGGAGAGAAACCACATATACAAATGCACACAGATATATGCTGAGGAGGAGCAGAATACCAGATCCTGAGATGTCCTACTTTGTCATATGTAGATTATTTTGAGCTGATGGCACTCAAGACCCAAAGGACTCAAGAAAAACTTTTAGCTCTCCCTTAACTACCTAAAAGAATTTAGACAGGGGGTGCTGGCCCAGAAAGAGAGCTATTACCAGAGGTAACTTTTGTCTGAATGACTTACCTGTCTGGCAGGACAGACATCTAATTACCAAACATCTACTCTTTTGTCCTGTGAATCACCGTCCTTGCCTCTGAAGCCCCAGGCCCCTATCCCATGTCTCAGCTCGGGATGGCATATAAGCCTCAACTGCCCCACTTGCCCTTAGATCTCATTTTCTTATGAGGCCCCCATAATTACATAATTAAATTTGCCTGTTTATCTTATGTTAATTTCACTATTGGACCAGCCAAAGAACCTAGAAGGGTAGAAGAAAAAGTTTTTTCTCCTCTACAAGTATTTCTGTAAAGTCCCAAATAAGATAACATGTGACATTAGTACATGAAATTGGAAGTGAGAATTATGTACTTTTGTTCTGTTTTTTAAGATAGTGGTATTAGCTTACATGACTTAAATAAACTTGGTTTTGCTTATTGTCCTAACATGATTTGTTGCTTTATTTTTATGTCAGTCTTGGTCAAACCTTGGCTAAGGAAAAGGAAGAGCTAAATACTATGGTGTTTAAACAAAGAGCAGTTTCACTCTCTTTCACTCTATGCTTGTAATTGGGATACAAACTGAACAAGAAGGGTCTCTAGAAAGGAACTTCCATCATGCTTTCTGCGTACTCGTCTGTTAGGCACCAGGATTAGAAAGGTAAGGTAGCAATGAGAGAAACCCATGTGGGAGCCCTTATTCCTAAGGGATCACCAAGGACCAAGGATCACCAAGGTATTCTTTAATACCTTGCACTCGGCATAGCCATCTTGGGAACAAAAGAGACAACTCTTGTCTGTCTTCCATTTAAATGCTGGGCTTTAATAAGAACTTTATTGTTTTCTATGGGAAACCATAAAATCTGAAAAATTCCTCAAAACTTCACACATGGGTAACTCCACTGCCTCTCATCAAGCGTTCCGTGGTCTCTTAGGGCATATTTCAATTTCACTAGGCTTAACACACTTTTAGGATACAGCCCAACAATGAGCAAAGGAAAAATGTATTTCCGCCATGCTAGACTAATTGTTGCTTGTCTTCTTTTCATTTTTTATTTAGTCTCAATATAATTCTCTAGTTGCTCATTCAAAAACAGGGTTATGGGAAACTTGCTATGCAGTATGGTAAGGGGTCAGGTATAACTAGTTATGTAGTCATCGTGGGTGGTCAAGAATATTGTGGTTTGGGAAATTTCCTTCAAAAACACCTTGTATTAAAAACACCTGTACTGAATCCATGTTCCTCTTCATTACTATTGCTAGCTCAGAAATATTTTACAAATCCATATAAAATTCTGAAATTAATTGATGTGCTAGTGTCCCAGTGGATACAAAGGCTTAGTTAAATTTTTTTTAGGCCAGCATTTGTATTTTTTACACAAGGGAAGGAAAAATCATGCTTCCCTGACACAGGGTTTTGTATATCATGCCAGTTAAGGGTGAGTCTTTAAACTTTCCCTCATTTTAGAATATTCCTAGCCTAGTTTCTACACAGAAAATCCTGTAACTTCAGGTCTCCATTGCTTCTGATACCCTGCTGTTGAGAAAAGTAATCTCAAAGGGATGCCCCAAATAACCAAACTTTTAGGGAAAATAACCTCATTCAAAGAGATTGAACAGCATCATTTGTTTAAAAAAATTCACCCTTCAGTATGAATTTTTCACTTTTAAAACACTCTTCTCTGTCAAGGAGAGATAAAACAAGAAACTGTAATGGCAAGACCAAGCACGGGGATTTGTCTTTGCTGCCTGCATTCTCTTTGCTAGCACTGACAATCTGCAGTCAAGAAGGACTTGCCGAAGAGCGGGGTTGGCAAGCCTGTAGGATGCTTATGAAGATTAATAAAATTGCCAAGTATGATGCTTCTCCATTTCTGTGAACATAGTTCTAAATTCTGAATTCAACCCAATGGTGAAAACATTGCCTAAAAAATATGAAATTTTGTGGCAGAGAGGTTCTTAGTTGCTAGCTTGATTGTCACTCGTGGAATATAAAGTGCTGGTGGTAAAAACAAAACATGAAACAAGCAGTTGTAGGTTCGTATCTCCACAGGAAGACCAGATCCGAATGAAACAGAAATTTCCTATTTAGTCAGTCAGTTTTTTCTCTCTGTTTGGAGCTGTTCAATGTAAATTGAAGTTTTCAATGAATGATCTGTAAACTGTGAAGCACAATTCTATTTGCTTACATTTTAAACTTGATTCATAATTGATCCATTTGGTCCATGAAAATTCAACTAAGCTGAGCATTATTGGAAGGAAATGAAATAAACAATGACCCAGCAATCATTTAACGTAATGATCTAAAAGCCATTTTTGATTCCTTTAAAAAATCATGTCTAAATACCTCATGTGAAGAACAAATGAACAGAAGATCTATGTGCCATACAGTTTTTAAAAACTACTCAAGAGAATTATTTTAAGAAACAGCAAAATGTGATAAGTTCAGGAGAATGAGAAGAGAAGCCACAGTCTGGGAGAAAATATTTGCAAAAGACACTGATAAAGGACTCTTCACCAAAATATACAAAGAACTCTTAAAATTCAGTAATAAGAAAGCAAACTACCTAATTAAAAAATGGGTCAAAGACCTTAATAGACACTCGCCAAGGAAGATATACAGATGCAAATAAGCACATGAACAGATGCTTCACAAAATATGTAATCAGGAAAATGCAAATTTAAATGGCAGTGAGCTATATCTACACACCTACTGGGATGGCCAAAATCCAAAACACTGACAACACCAAATGCTGATGCAGATGTGGAGCAACAGGAACTCTCATTCACTGCCAGTGGGAATGCAAAATGGAACAGCCACTTTGGAAGACAGTTTAGCTGTTTCTTACAAATCTAAGCATACTCTCCCCATATGATCCAACAGTCATGTCCCTTGGTATTTACCCAAGGAGCTGAAAACCCATGTCCACACAAAAACTTGCAGGTGGGTGTTTATGGCAGCTTTATTCATAATTGCCAAAACTTGGAAGCAACCAGATCTCCTGTAGTAGGTGAATGGATAAGCAAACTGTGGTACTTTGAGACAATGGAATATTATTCAGCGCTAAAAAGAAATGAGCTATCAAGCCGTGAAAAGACATGGAAGAACCTTAAATGCATTGACTAAGTGAAAGAAGACAATCTTAAAAGGTTATATACTGTATGATTCCAACTATATGACATTCTGGAAAAGGTAAAACTATGGAGATAGTGAAAAATCAATGTTTGCTAGGGGTTAAGATGGGTGGGGAGGAATGAATAAGTGAAACACAGAGAATTTTTAGGGCAGTGAAACTGTTTTCTATGATACTATAATGATGTGCACATGTCATTATACATTTGTATAAATCCACTGAACACACGACACTAAGAGTGAGCCCTAATATAAACTATGGACTGTGGGTGTTGTGATGTGTCAGGTAGGTTCATCAATTGTAACAAATGTACCAATCTAGTGGGGGATGGTGGTAATGGGGGAAGCTATGCATGTGTGAGGGTAGAAGGTACATAGTAAATCTCTGTACCCTCCTCTCAAATTTGATGTGAACTTAAAACTGTTCTACAAAATGAAGTCTTACCACACACATGCACACAGACACATGGAGTAATATTTCCTTTGATAAGGATATGAGGAGAGAATTTTGAAAAGAAGATGCAAAAGAAGTCTTACTTCTCCTGAAATTTGCCAAGTCTCCATTCCTTTATTAATTTATTCAACTCAACAAATATTTATCGAATGCATACTGCATAGACTGCTCTCAAAATTGGGGATTTGGCAGTGGAAAAAAATAGACAAAAGTCCTTGCCCTCACGGACCTTACATTCTGGAAGGGAGAGAAAGACAGTAAAAATAAGTATTTCTATTTATTATCTATGTATGTATGTATGTATGTATCTATCTATCTATCTTTGGTCTATCCATAAAGTTAGATGATGATTAGTGCCATGAAGAAGGAAATAAAGCAAGCATGGGGGATAGGAATGTGGGAATCTTATTTGCAATTCAAAATACAATTGTCCTGGAATTTTTCAGTGAGACGGTCACATTTAATTAAGAACTTGAAGGGTACAGGAGTTAGTTAGCCCACAAGTTATATGTATGTCTGGCTTGTGACAGGCTCATCCAACAAAGAGAGCAACATGGCCAGAGCAGAATGAAAGAGAAGTAAAAAAAGTAAGTCAGAGAAGTAGAGGAAGCAAGCTCTGTGTCTCTTGCAGCCTATTGTAATGGCTAGAGAATTTTGAATGGAGAAATGACATGATGATGGAGTATGATGATTCTAGCTGCCCTGTTGAAAACAGACAGTTGAACGAGAAAAACACAAAAGTATAAAAAGTAGCTGGGAGGTTATTAAAATTATCCAGACAAGAAGTGGTCAAGGCTTAGTTCTGGGTGTTAGCAATGCAGTTAATAAAGAGAGATTAGATTCTGAATATGTTTTGAACTTAGATGTGACATTTGCTGATGGATTTACTATGGGGAGTGAGAAAAGGGAGAAAAGTCCAGGATCATCCCATAGTTTTCGGCAGGAGCAACTGGAAGAACAAAGTTGACGTTTCTTGAAATGTGGGACACTTCAGGAGGAGGGGAAGATAAGAAGTCACTTTTGGACAAATCTGAGACAACTAATACACATTAATCAGAAGTGTTAGGCAGTTACATACATGGGTCTAGAGTTTACGGGAGAGGTCAACAATACAGATGGCATTCAAGCCATAGTAGGGTGAGATAGCAAAGAGAATGTGCTCAGGCAGGGAAGATAATACGTCCAAGGACTGAGCATGGGGCACTCAAAGTTATAAGTTCAGGGAAGGAAAACAATAAATGAGATTATGACACGGTCAGAACCACAGGAACAATTTTGCAATATAGAACATATTTTGCAGATGATTTTCAAAAAGACTTGGCCATATTTTGAGGAAAAATAGAATGGCATGTTTGGAAATTTGAGATTAACCAATAATCTTCAGCAAGATCTATAAGGGAACAATATCAAAAAAACAGGACAGCTTAGTGCTGCCGAAAACAAGTAGGATTATTTAAATTTAAAATGGCCCTTCAGTTTTGAAGACATTAAAGGCTCTTAATAAACTTCATCAGTTGAACATGGGTTTTTCTTTAATGAATCTGAATGGAAGAAATGTAAGTTAAAAATATACTCTATTTTTATATAGGTGTTTTGGTCAGTCGCAGAAACAGAATAGTTTTTCCACCTCTCAGAAAAATAATACTTGAGACTCAGTACAACCAAGCCACAGCATTTCCATTTGTCACTGTACATGAACGGAGCTAAGTTTCCTTAATTCGAGAATCATATTGATAAAAGGATTCAGTACTTCATTTCATTGCCTGGGTAGTTTTCTTTTATGATTTATTAAAATAAATGAGAGGGAAAAATGCTTGCATTGTGTCTTTTCCAGGTAGATATCTTTGAACAAGATGAAAAAGCAAAAATTTATCATAAGATACCTAATTCTTTTTAACATGGCTTCTTTCAGTTGCAGAGACATCATTTATGAGCTCTTTAAAATGTTTTCATTATTTTAGTTTTATTCTTTCAGAATAAAAGCGGTAATTTTACTGAATGTGGTAGTCATTAGTATATATGTGTATGTACACATATAGCTGATCTTCATTATTCGTGGATTCCATATTTGTGAGTTCTCCAACTTGCTACAATTTGTGACCGCAAATCAATACTCGTGAAGCTTCTGTGATCACTAATGGACATGCCCAGAGCCCAAAAAATTTGAGTTGCTCGCAGAACACAGTCCCAGGGAAGGTCAAACAAGGGGATACTCTGTGTTGTTTGAGCTCTCATGCTGTAAACAAGTATCATTTTCACGGTCTATTTAGTGCCATGTTTTTTGCATTTTTGTGTTTTGTGTTGGTGATTTCACTGCTCAAAATGGTCCTGAGCAGTAGTGCTAACGTGCTGACTGGTGTCTCTAAGCACAAGGACGTCTGTGATGTGCCTCACAGAGAAAATACATTTATTAGGTAAGTTTCTCCCACCCATGAGTTATAGTTCTTTTGGCCATGGGTTCCTGTTAATGAATCAATAATTTATATTAAATAAAGTGTCTTTAATCAGAATACACACATAAAACAAGGTTATGTATTGATCGGTTGATGAAAATGTTATGTCCAGAGGTCTATAAGAAACCTAACCCATATTTCCCTTAGGAGGCGGGGTTTGTTAAGCCAGTGTTTATGGCAACTTTGTAGAATATAGCGATAGCAAATAACGATAATTAACTGTATATTTAAATATAATTTTCAAAAATTAAAAAGATTTCTTTTCATACAAATATAAATTGAACATGTATAAAATATTTTGTTGAACTAACGAATTAAGGAAAAATTAGGAAGATATTCAAGAGAGACTTTAAGAAATGGGGATTTTTATAGTTGGTGAGTCATAGGATAGTGAAAAAAAAAAGGATACAAAACTGGTTGATTTCTTATACAAGGCAATAAACCATAACATTTGGAGTAGTCTTTTCTACCAGAGAGAAATTATTTGCACCTCTTCACAACAAAAATCTACGAGTTATCATGTAACTTCATTAAGTCTGGAATCTTTCATCAATGGTGACTAAATATGCTTTTATACATAATAAAAGTCATATTTCCAAAGTATATTAGTACTGCAATCTGACAATGCCTTCTCTGGAAAAAAAAATCTTTTATCTGGATAAACTTTGGTTTTCAATGAAGTCTATAGTTTTATAACCTATATGACAATATTATCCAAAGACAATTCATTTTTGTCTTTCACAGATATGTACATAACTTATTGAAAAATCCAGAATAGTGTCCATAGCAGAGAAAATATTAGATGAGTTTCATTCATGTGCCTCTATTTGCATATCTTATATAGAAGCACATTTTTTTGCCTTAGTCAAACCATTATATAGTTAAATACAAGTAGGTGAAAGGAGGGGGTAGATAAATTGTTCAAAATTTTAAAATATAGTTATATAGTGGGACAATATTTAGAAATACTACTGGGTTTATTTCTTTTCTCAGGGATTTAGTCTTATTTTCACTCTATTTTTTTTACCACTAAAACTAGGCTGTGAGATAGAGATGATTACCCTAGAGAGGAGAACAAACAGAACACATTTCTTTGTTTTGAGTTTCCAATGAGCATTTTTGAAATTAATAGTGAGATAATAGTGATGAAAGCCAGTCTTTTAAGAGCTAGGAAGTATTTCAAGAAGAATGTCCAATATTGGGGCAGAGGGGGAGCTGTTACATATCAACATATCAAAGACAGAAACTAGTAGATGGATCATGGAGTAAACAAGCAGGGAAGAAGGGAAGGAAAGAAGAGAGGATGAGAAGGGCAAGGGGTTAGATGCAGGAGTGCTGATTCCTCTGGACCCCACTTGTCAACCTTGGATTGATACTGATAGGAATGGTGAAAATTATGCAAATATGGGAATCCTAGTTGCGACCTAGAAGAATGATACACAACTTAGAGAACTGTGTGTCCTGCATGGCGCCTTTGCTAAGGAGCAGAAATGACTAAGGGAGATGCCCAGATAGATGGCCTGAGTCAGTTTCCCATTCCACATGCCTAATTCTACAACACAGGAAATCTCTAAGTGCTGAATTCTGCCATAGCAGGGACCGTAAAGAGTTCATGGTGCTGCCTCATCATGGCGAGGACCACAGAGAAAAGCAAAGAAAAAAATAAGGGAAAAAAAACAAGGGCTGGATGTTGGAGTCAACCTCAAAGGACTGGCAGTGCCAGGGAGAGACAAATTAAGGGCTAGTTAAGCAAAGAGGACCCAGTTGACCAGGACAGGCATGCAGGTCACTGGAAGGCCGTGTGAGGACCTGAGATACAGCATACAGGATATGTGTGGCTTTCCTTGCATGCAGACATGCTCTGGAGAGGTAGAAGCAAAAGGGGAAAACTCTGGAGTAATCACCTGACAGAGACTATTTTAAGCTCAACAAAAATGGAAACAGAGTTCATTGAGAATTGGAATATTTTCCCCTAGCCAGGGGAATGGGACTCTGAAGAAAGTTGATCAGACACTTGGAAAATTTTACAGTTTTTTAAAGAATCCAATAGAGGGTGCACTGGGCCCCAATTCAATTAGAACTATTTGCTCAAGTGAAAATTTACTATTGACAATGAGTTGGTAATAAGAAAAATTTTTTTTTCCATTTCCCAATATTAACTTATTGCTAGTTATTTGGGGTTTAATCCAATATAGCATTCACTTTGATCCCAGGGAAGCCCTTGAATTATACCATGAGTGAAGTTATACTTTAGAGAGATTTCCAGTGCAGTCCAAGGCCCCAGGGGGACCATCATACATAACAAATTGACAAGGATATGAGCAGGAGACATTGCGATAGCTAGTGGTATGTTGCAAGAAAATGCAGCCTTTTTCATTAATGCCATTTTGTGCAGGATATGGCTCTTCTGTCAGACATGAAATCAAACCATGTTAATAAAAAATGCAAAAGAACTTTAGTATCATAGCAATAAAAGAGTAGGATATTGACTAATTCATTGCACCCCACAGCACCAGGACACACCTTTCAAACAAACAGTTGGAGTAATATACATAGCTTCTGTGTAAGTTACCCAGCCAAAATTCCTATTTTTCTGGTTCGTAACATCATGGTCTTCCCAATCTTCCTCAGTTGCCTTGGTATCCCACCTAAACTATGTTACTTTCAGCAGGAGTGAAATACACTCTGTAAATGAACAAATGATTAAAGAAAACAGAGTTAACACAAATCCTTTATCCCCCCAGATTTTAATATTACTGGCTATATATTTCAGCACATTTTAACTAAACCACTGAAGTATCATAGTGCCTTCAATGAAGGAGGAGAACACAATTTATTTAAGTGACAAATTATAAATCATATGCAATCTATAAGTTGTATGGAAAAGTATATTCAATTTTTATTGATATGACACAATTAATCATAAAAATTAATTTTTAAAAATGGCAAGTTAGCAGAAGTTTTGCATTGGATAATCCTTTTGATTCTCGTCTTCAGAATTAAGACTGTGTTGGCAGATTATCATTCTAAATACAAAAAGACAGGATCTCTCTCTTTCTGTTCTTAATTTGGTAGGGCTTGTGGGTAGTTGCCATAAAGAATCTGCATAGTTTCCATAAAGAATCACTTTTTTCATAGCAATGGCCACATGTCCACTGTATCTTTTGGATGGGTAAAATCCACAGACACTACCCTGAGACTATTATGAATGATAAACTTGCATTTCTCTAGTTAATCTCTCCTTCTAGTCACCATAGAGCTTGTTGAAAGAACTGTATATATCTTAGCCTCCACTTCCTCACTGTTCATTGAGCTCGCTTCCTGGTGCCTCTGTGCCATTGCGTTGAAGATGCTTCCACTAAGGTTACCTGTGAGATTGCCATTCCCAAGTCTGCTGAATATTTTTCAGACATTATCTTGTGATATCTGTGTAGCATCTATAATGATTTTCATAGAATTTTTCAGAAACATTAAATGTAAACTCCTATCTCCAAACACCCAAGATAAACTAGCAAACATTCACAAAAGTATTCTTCATGGAAACCCATATTTCAAGAACTCAGATCATGACTATACCATGCCCCAACTTCTGGATATGTCATATTTCTTCTGTTGCTCAGCCAGAAATTACTGTTAGGATCTAGGAAAGGAGAGGTTATCTTTTGCCTGATGAAACCCCAAATCAGCTGTGTAACCATTGGTAAATTACTCGACATCTATTAATCTATTATTTCCTTTGAAAACAATAAGAATATTAATAACAATAATAACTAAAATTTATAGGGAGCTGTCTCTGTCTCAGGTAGGATGTGCCAGTGCTGTACCTACATTCCCCCTTTTAATTCTCAAAACACATCCACAAGTAATATGCCGTTATAACCTCCCTTTCTCATAGTTAGAAAGTGAAGTTTAACTATTTTGAAGAACTTGCTGTAGGTCACATGGCAAGTCGGTGAGGTGACAGAGATTCCATCCCTTGTCTGTTTGCTCAAAAACCTCTCTCCTCACAGCATTGTGGTGCTATGAAAATATCTAGTGTGACACCCTCACACAGCTGTCACTCCTTAAACGATATCTGAAACACTGAAATTGAATAATATTTCAAAATGTACATATATACTGAAATATACTTTGTGCAGAGGATTGGTAAAAATACGTGCTAACCAAGTATGAAAATTAAGAGCACACTTCTTCTTTTTCTTCTTTTGCTTAAAAAAAAATGAGAGAGAGCAGCTAGCACAAAGAAAATATGGGAATATTCACAAATGGATTAAAATGCACAGATAAAGAACCCAAAGTGAAATGAAAGGAAAGTGGCATCCAGGAGGACAAGGAAGCTCAAAGAGTCTCCCAGTGTGGCTGAGTCTGAAAGAGCTTCAAAAGTTTCCGTCAACTTGAATACGCAGGCCAGCTAAGGGCGAGCTGTTGCTCTGGAATAATTATTTCCACTCCTACTTTTTTGACATATAAACAGAAATAGTGACAGGCTGTCTCTGTCTTTATGAGATGAATGTCAGTATTTGTGAGCCGTCTTACATTTTTACAGAAATTGTCTTTAATAAATAAGCCTATTTGTAGAACAAACACAGAGAATAAATTCCTTTATAATAAAATTATTGTAGCATTAAATATGCATCCTGTTCGATTATAAAATGCTTGCAGGGCAGTGCAATAAATTTCCCAGTTCATAGCATTTAATTTTCTTAAGTCTTCCCACGTAAGTCATATAGATTTTAGTTTAGAGAGAACAAGAGAAATAAAATAACATAATTTACAATTAGATCTTATGAATAAATGAAAGAATATTACTTTCCAGGATAGGCTAAATGAACTAAATACATCTGAGATAATGATAATGAATTAAAAACACGTTAAATAATGTTATTAGTTATTATGCAAACCAATAAGAATGAAATTTTTAAAGAAAATTGGCATGACTTTTGCTGAATTTGTTATTATAAAAATCTTGGGAAATAGCAGCTGTTGTTGAAAATAAGAGCTCAAAAGCTGATGTTTCTTGTTTGTTGTCAACATCCTGAATTCTGGTTTGATCTCTTGAGTCTTCTTTCCCATCCTGTGAGCTCTTTCTGGGATTTGGACCCAGAGTTCCTCCTAAGATGGATTCATCCATCTAGTTCTAGTCTGGTCCACTATTTAGGATGGAAATTCTTTGTCCTCTTTTTCTCTGAGGCAACGGTCATAATTCCTATTATCTCCTAGCTTTGCCTTTATATATAAGAATACAGAAATAAGGAAAACGAAAAAGAGGCAAAAAGCAAATTTAGAAGTGAAATTAAAGTTAGGCATTAAAAATCAGGTGTATCACAACCTAAATCAAGAAAACAAACCTGCATATTTACAAGATTACGAATAAGAAGGATAATGTAACTGAAGATTCTCCGAAAATCATAAATTATGAAATAAAAATAATGTGAACTATCCTGAGGAAATGAATGATTTTCCAGTTAAATATAAACTTGCAAAATTGATCCAAGAAAACTCTGTATTGAAACCTTCAAAACTCTATAACGATAAAAGAAAAGAAAACAAATTCTAAGAAAATGATCAGCAAAATTCACAAAGCCCAAAGTTTTAAAGTATCCCTTCTTTAAGAACTTAACAAAAACACGATTCTCATGCTATATAAATTGGGTAAAAACATAAGGAAGATGGAAAGCTGCCAAATTTATTCGATGAAGCCTACATAACATTAATAAACATTCTTGACAAAGAAGCACAATTAGGAACTTGTAGCCTGTCTTTCGGGGACCTGTGTGAAACAGATACCAATAAATGTAAGCTAGTAATTGGAAAAACATCTGTGAAAGAGAAGAGGGAGCAGGAATAGGCAGAGAAACCCTTCAGACTAGGATTCCACCATTGCGCATGTGGGAGGAGAGGAGTATCAGAGAAAGATTGAGGAGAAAGATCCTCAGAGTAGTGCATGCCCAAAGAAGTTTCGTCCAACTCAATAGGAAGCCCCAACATAAAGAACGCCAATAGAAGAGTCTGAAATTGGGTAGATATGGCCAAGCCCTAGTAACCCTGGTATCCAGGGTCGTGGGCTGGAGCTGCCCAGAAGAATGTGGCCTTGGTGTGCATGCAGAGGAAACAAAGGCAATGCACCTGAAGGCCAGCAGCTGGCCCTAGTCTTTGCATATAAATTCTCTCTTGATAGAGTCAGTATCTGCCATGTTTACCATCTGCCATGAAACTTCCACATAGCCCTACATCATGAATGAGTATAAATGCCAAAATTCTAAATAAAACACTGGAAAAATTTAGCGGCATTATAATAAAGGAATAATATGTCAAGGCTAAGTAGAATTTATTAAAGAAATACAAGTAACCTCTAAAGCATATACATATGGATGTCCATGTGACTGGCCTTTGAGTATCAAACCTTAGGTGTTTGCGATTTTATGGACAGCATAAATGGCGATCTGACATGTGGAAATTTAGTCCAGAGTTACAAAGGCAAACACTTCAAACTGCAGGATCTGATTTCTCACTGAACTGCTTCTAACTTGGGCAATACTATACGGCATTTTCCCATGTATCAGTTATTTTTTATTTTTACTATATTTTATGATTTGCATCAATATCAGGTGACCCAGTGTTCTGCAATCTAATGCTTGATTTTATGTCACCATCATCAAAGGCATATGAAAATATTTAATATCTGTTCTCTGATTAGAGTTGGTAAAATGAATATAGAACACGTCATCAACATCACAAACTATTATTTCAATACACATCCAACATCATATTTACCAGTGGAATTTAGAAGATTTCTCATTAAAGTCATGAAAAAGATAATACTGCTCCAATTACCACTGTTATTTAACAGTATTTTGTAGATAAGAGCAACTGCAATATGTCATGTAGAAGATAAAGTTATCATGATGTTTAGGAAATTTGACACATTCTGGAAAACCTAAGAGAATCAACTAAAATTATTAGAATTAATGAGAATATTGTAAAATGTCTATTTACAAAAAAATAATTAAAATTAGTAATTTTTATATCTTATTTGGTAGCATGAAAAAGTCTCTACTCATAATAGATGTAGAAATTACTTATAGGAAATATTTCAACAAGACTTTTTTAAGAACTGTGATGATAAAAGCTTTCTTGAATGAAAGAAAGAAGAACAGAATAAGAGACACACCTTGTTGCTGGATGAGAAAACTAAATGTTATAAAGACATTTGTTTTCTGCAAATAATTTACAAATAAATATTTGAAATGGAAATTGGTCAATTTGACCAAAATCTTTTACAAATTTACTTTAAATAGTAACTACTCAAGAATAGCCAAGAAAATATAGGAAGGCATGCTATACGTCACCCTGACAAATTATAGCAGGTGTGAACATGCTACAAATTTTAAAGCAATTGTATTTTGTGAATGTTAGTAATATCTTTTTTATTATAAATACAAAAATATGAAATGCAAATCAGTCAGGAGAATGTAAGTTACTCATGTCTTGATATTTGGTTAATTTCTTTACTAACAAAGATCTAAATCTCACACTGTACACCAAAATTAATATAATCATTTATATCAAAAGTTAAATTAAAAAAAAATTAAGAGAAAGTATCGAACAATGTCTAATATCAGCATAAGAACTGTTTACTGAAAAAAGGAAATGAAAAGACTGATAAATTTGACACAAAAGTGTACATTTTCATTAGTTCAGAAAATATCAAAATAAATTACACAGTCAAATAAACTTGGAAAGAATAGACAATGGGTTTTAATTAGCAAGACAGAAAAGAAATCAAAACAAATTACCAACACACATATTATATAAATACAATTAAGAACAAATATCATTTTATTTATGAAGTTGCCAAAAAAAGGTTTTTCAAGTTTAATTCTTTGTGATGTTTAGAATGCTGATAAGCTACATACATTAATTACTACATACTACATACATTTATGTGCATATATATTTTAGATCATTTCTAGATTGTAACTTTGTATTATATGTACTGAGGGATATATTTATATCCTTTGTTAGAGTGAATTTTTTTCTATAAATTTGAAAATATTTAAAGATATGTAAAAAGATACATAAAGTATATAAAATAATATTCATGACTATGCTGTTGCTTTAGGAAGTCTTGCAAAAACATGAGCTCTCAGGAGTCGGAAATCAAATAAATATTTTAAATTGTGAATATTCACAATTGATTATTATGGAAACAAAATATATTGTGCATAAATGTTAATTAAGTGGAAAATTATTACAATTTATGACTGAAAAAGTTATAAAATATTAAGATACCAAAAGCTTTCCTGACCAACAACTAAAGGCAAAATATCAAATATAGAATTATTTGTGACATAAATAAGAAAATAATTGCACAAACACACAACAGAAAACAACAGTTTGATATCAAGAATAGTGGATATAGACCTCTGAAAAGTTGATTGAAAAAAAAAACCTTACTAATGCAATGGCATGAAATGACAAATATCAATAATAATATAATCGTATCACTTTTGCATTATAAATCAACATGAATTTTTCTTTTTGTCCTTATCTGCTGTGTAAAGAGACAGGCTCCCAAAGCCTTAACTATCTGATTCACGGGTTAAAGCTCCATGGCAGGAGAAAGCTAAGACTTGGAAGCAGTAAACGAAAAGTAAAGGTTGACAGTTGCTAATAACCTATTTGATGTCATTTGTGGGCTTTTAGCTCTAAAGGAGAGGAAATTGAGGAATAGGTGAGATTTATTAATGAGAAGAGAATTTCTGACCCAAATACATTAGGTGTCTCCTCACCTTCTGGAGAAATCAGTGGGAATCCAGGTTCTTCTACTTGGGCTTGATTTATAGATTTCAGGTGGCCTAGGAGAAAGGAGCAGAGCCCAAGGAAAGGGAAAGGAAGAAGGAGATGCAAGAAAGGTTAAGCGGAGACTGATAAAGCAAGGTTTTTGTCAAAGATACAGGGCATGACAAAAACAGAGATGGATGGTTGGTACTCAATGGTGAACATAGTCTCTGTTTTCTGTTATCACATTAAAATTCCATCACCTGTATTTTCTCTCTAGTTCTTTCTTCAAAAGGTAGATTTAGCTGATTGAAAGCTATCAATTCTCCTGCCAAATCATCACCACACCATTTCAACTCTATCAGGACAAATATTCTTCATTCACTCAAGCTATATAGAAAGGCATTGTATTCTATTCCTTTTTCTTATTTCTGCTTGTTTATATTTCATCAGGAAACATAACTTTCCCCTGTTTTCTTTAACATTTCTCTAATTGTTCCAAATCTAAAATCTTCATTATCATATACCACAACTTATTCTTTTTCTGTTTGTAGGAAAGTGTCTTTTGGCTCTTTAAGGGGATGTAAAAGGGCAATAAATTCAGTGGATATACACACAGAAAATAAGTTTTCAAATACATATTTCCTATGAATCTTTGTTTTCCATAGAGATTCCTCCTTAGTGTCACAACAGAGCCACATTTTCCCAGAGCAGAAAATCACATCAGGAATCCTCTGATAATGTTATGAAGATGCTTGTATGTTTTATAAACCAGACAACAATTATGCCGAGGAGTGGATTTGCAGCCTGAGTCCTCCTGCTCCTTTTGGTGTAAATTTGATGAAAGGTTAACCTTAGGCAGGAGAGAAGGCAGAAAACCACACTAAGCACTTCTTAGCAGGCAGGGCAGAAAGAACACGGACAACATTAGGAGCTCTTCTCATCTGTGCCTAGCGATGGGTGACATATGACACACCTGTTGAATCTTTTGGGAACTGGAAGAATGAAAAGTGGTGAGTATGACCTTCTTGCTTGCAGGCTTCTGATATAAGGCTGTGGAAGATTTATGAAATCCCCATTTAATCTATTGTCAGTTCATTGATACTGCTTAAATTTTTGCTAACCACTTGGACCCAAGCAGAAAAACAGGCCAAGAGTCATCTAGCTCTTTGAGCCAGCAAATGCCATGTTTCAGAAGAATGCTATTATATTTTTAACGTAGCTCAATATTAGAAAGGATTATTCTGGCTAGCAAGCACACACAATCCACTAGTCTGACATTTGCCCTTTCTCTCCTCTTCCTTTCCCTTTCTTGTCCCTCAACTCTCTTATTCTATCCTCACCTCCAAAGGACTTTGGTATCTATAATTGAAAATCTGTTTGGTTCTTTAGGAAATAACCATGAAATGATGTAAGGATCAAATTTGATAAAGAAAATAAATTCTCTGACTACCATTTACCAAAAATATACAAACAGAAAATCTCTAAAAATCTAATTTGGGGGCACTTTCAAAGGCTATTTCTGTAAGAAAACAGGCCAGGATTTTCATCAAATCTGGCCTCTTATATTATTTTTATTTATAGTCATTGTTACATTAATCAGACAGTAGGTGAACAAGCTGTCCAGAGCTGTGGTTCTGTACTTCTTCTATAGCGGTTATTAACATGTCATGTTCAAAAAGTAGAGGGAAAAGAATCCAGCTTAAATGTATATAGGCAAATATTGCTTACGATAGAAGCAATCACAAATCTCTTCAAGACACAAAACTATCCCACGTATACCAACATTGGCAGGAAAAATCCTTATTTGACTTTCAAACTAATCAGTTTTATCGCCAGAAAATAGGTCCAATTCACTGACAGCTGTAAGCTGACTAGTAAATTGACTCTTCATAATATCATCTCCGCTATTGTTACACTCTGGTCCGGTTCAGGAATCCTTGTCCAGCTGCTCGGTGAAAGCCTGAGTAAAGATAGACACGAACCCTGAAAGTAATCTATTTCCCAGTTCTTTGTGGTGCAGGAAAGGCAGAGAATTTATGGGGACTTGTTAGAGAAGCCAGGCTAATAAAAACAGAAAGATACCCTAGTGTTCCTGGCAGTGCATTGAGCTTATAGATGTAAAAGTGTTTAAGCTTCTCTGTCCAAGATGATCTTCTTGCCATCCAGTGAATGAAATTCTAGGAGAACCTGGCCATAATGTTCAACAATGCATTCTATTTATTGTGGCTGGTAATAATTAAATCTATCCAGTGAAAAATGGCTGTTTGTTTATAACAAGTCCTGTTTCCTTATTATGGTTTTCTTTTACCCTAAAAATGCAATTGTCTATGGCAACAACAGTCATAAAGATTCTCATAAGAATAGAGTAATAAGTATAGCATAATAGGATTGACAGAACATTAGAAATAAAAGCGTATCTTTCCCTCTTACTTTGTTATACCTTTTGTGGGTTTTTTTCTAGAGCCAAATCTTCCACTAAACAAGGAAACACCCTGATATAAAAATTACGGAAGTAATTACTTATTATGGCCATTTTTGAAGAGTTGAGAATTTTAGATAATAAAAAATATCAGGAGTGTCAATGTTTTCAACAGCCAAAATCTACTTGAAAAAGTATCCTATGGGAATGGTCGACATGGCTGTGACGATTCCCTCTATTCTTATTACTTCAGCCTGAATATTTAAAACAATGCACCTTTGTAAGATATAAATAGATGAAGTATTGAGAGCAACGTATATGAGGAAAACCTTACCTTCCTGAAACATGGTATAGTCAATATATATATATATATATATATTTGTTTTTGAACAAATAATCTTTGTATTTACTAAGGTACAATGAAAAGAGACGAGAAAGGTAACACATTTACTGGACTCGAGAAATACAAGCAGTAAGGTCAAATAATTTTTCGTAAGGTGTATTTCTGGAGCTGTGTTCTCTGATGGAGTAGCCTCAGACACATATGACTACTTACATTTCAGTTAAATTAATTTAAATTGAATTGCCTTAACAATGTTATTCAATCCTCAGTTGCATTAGCCATTTTTCAACTACTCGGTAGCCACACGTGGCTGGTGACTATCGTATTGCACAAAATAGCTTATGGAACATTTCCATCAATGTGGAAACTTCAATTGCACGGTGTTGTTCTAGAGAATATTCATTAGCATTTGTACCCTTTTCTTGTTCATGGGGTATCTTTTATAGCCAATGGAAAGTACTGAAGGAATAAAAGGAGAGAAGCAAAACATTGTTGTAAAAAAATCTACTGTGAGTGAACCTACGAAATCCCTGTGTTCAAAGCCTCAGCATTCAGGTTTTCTTCAGTACTTTATAATTACCGGGTACCAACTCTAGATTTGAGTAGATATGTTAAGAGTACTACAACCCATTCCAGATATTATTTGTACTTTTAATGAAATTAGATAGGAACTATTAGTAAATGGAAGATTAAAATACATCTGGGTGTTAATAAGGTCTTTTTCTCAGCTTGCATCCCTTGCTTTATTTCTTTTACTTTTAAAATTATCTACTTTGGTTCATTTCTTTTTAGTTTCCTACATATGCAGGCTGCCTCAGAGGCAAGAGATACAATTACCATGCCACATCTTAAATTTAAAAAAATGTTTTATGGTAAATAATGAAAACCAAATCTGATAAATCAGGCAGAAATATAAAAACAAATTAAAAAGCTTGTAGTCATCTTAAGTTTTTAAAATTCAAAATTGATCCAATTATTGTCTAAAATCTTCACTTCTATTTTTGTCCATATTGGTTAATAAATAGGCACACAACACCGGTTTTTAAAAAGACCTAATGTCAATTTTTCTCGAAGTCTTTTTTTCTCTACCCTTATTTCATCATTAATTCCATTTCCCTTCCTTTACATTTATAACCCTATTCTTCACTAGAAAGGAATTTGAACAAGCAAACATTTTGGCAGAAAAAAAAAATTACCAAAAGCTGTTAGCCATAAATATTCTTATAGTGTCATTTTCCTATAACTCATATTGAAATCATAGAACTTGAATTATGTGTGCAATTGGGTAGTGGGCACAATTCCTTTGCATGTGCACACATATACACACACCCATGCACAAAGTTTAAATGCTTTTTGACTGTAGAGTCAAGTTACCATAAGTGTAGCTATTTAAAGTTAATAGCAAGACTCTATCTTTAGCCTATCCACTAACACGAAAACCACCCACCCACCGTGCAAAAACCAGAAGGAAAGTATGTGAAATTTATTGGTGGGTTTTACTATGAGTATGTTCAAATTGATTTCAAACATTGAGCAAATAAGGACTTAAATTTTGAACTGCTAAAACAAAATGTGGAAGTGGTAGACATTCTTCCAGGATGTCGCTAATTTTGAGTGTATATTTCTACTTTCAGGATAACGTGATGATCAGGTGTTCAAGAGAGTGTTCAAGAGAGTTTCAGATGTAATCCAGGACACGCATCAATGCACTAGCTCCACAAAGAATGAGTGAGTATACTTTCATGGCTGACTCTACACCAAGCAGTGGCAAAGTAGCAATGAATGAGACACTTGTCCTCATAGTCTAGCCAGCTACAAACAGATACACAAAGAACTAACAATGATGCAATGTATAATTCCCACAAAAGAAATATTTATGAAGCTAGTAGGGGTCCAGAAGAGGCAGTGGTTAATTGAAGTGTTAACTTTTCATATGCATTTTAGACCAACAATTCCATTGATATAAAATAATAGCTTGATGCACACAGTTGCATGCTACCTAAAACAGATACAGAAAACATGCATTAATATTTTAACCATTTATTCTCAAATCCAACATGATATTTTATACCAGACCTTCTGAAATTCAACCTTGAATAAGAAGGAATTTTCAGATTATTCAGAAAATATAAGATCTCATGAGACAATATGCTTTGGGGAGACTATTTCAAGGTACATGGAAAAACATATCTTTTGGTAAAAAATTAAGCCTAGGACCAAATTATTTTTCAGTACGGGTTACTGATATTAAATTATGAAAGTGCTTAATATTCTTATGGTACATTTTGGGGTATAAAAATAATGAACAAGCTGTTTAAAAGACAAAACCAAAAATGTTTAATCCAGGTGACAGGAACTTTACGTACGGGAGGTTCATCTTTGCATCTTTAACTCTAGCACATTGCTAAACCTATGGTAGGTAATTTCAATTTATCTTTGAACACTTAAATGAAGGAATAAATACATTTAAGTATGTAGGTGTTTACAGTGTGGGGTTGACCCATTTTTTTCCTGCTAACCCATGCATGTTCAATGCTCTCAGAATGGAAATCTGGATGGAGGTAGCCTCGGCTAGAGCCTGTTCAATGCACAGCTGTACTGAGTCTCATGGGTACTCAGGAAATCTGCTGGATAATGGCAAGATTTCTATATCTTAGGTGTCTGGGAGAGAAAAGGAAATATACTTTAGTTTGACATTGCTTTTGAACTCTTTTCCAGTCCCCATGATCAGAGGAATGAAAATTCCTTGAAGGCTCTCCCTTTCTAGCATCATGTACTAGGAAATAAGCCAGACACCAAGGGTGCAGCAAATTTAGGAACAGGGTGGAGTAGTTCATGACAATCCCCTATGAGAGAATGAGACATGATTTTCCTATCATGGAACCAATGACCCAGAGAATGAAATAAAATCATCACACTCAATGAAACAACTTCTTTATGAAGCCCTTTTCTGGATTCCAGGATAAAATGAGTTCTTGATTTGTCTAGATAGTCAATGCTCCAAACATAACTCAAATGGAGATTTCAGAGAATGAGTTACCAACATAATTCCAAAATGGGGATTGCTTTGTCTCTGAATGAATCCTGTTCCATTCCCACCCTAAAGTATAATAATATTCTTGGCACAATGTTGGCGCTCAAAAAAAATAGCTAGATTAGTTGAATGAATAATGGCCACACAAAGTTATCTGAAGATTAATTGCTAGATGAAAGACTATTCCATCCATAAAACTGACTTGCTTATATAAATGATACAGTACGTAGCAATGTTATCTTTCTTGTAATTACTAATTGCTACAATATTTTAAAAATATGTTCAGATGCTGCATAATAAGTTTCTCCCTTTAGAAATATTTATGACAGCCCAGATGAAATTCATCAACAGTCTCAAGCTGGTCCAAGGGCCTACATTCCTCGCTTATTACTGGAGTTGGTGGTTTGTGGAATGGAGTGTATGTGTTTGTGAATCTATGTATGTCTTTTTGAGACCCTAATTTTGTAACCACAAACTCACTCACCCAGAATCAAAGAGCGATATTGCAAATACAGTAATTTATTTTACATAGTCCATTAATTACATGAGTTTTCTGCACATATCCAGATGTGCGCATAAACATTCATTGGAAAATATACAATGTTTCTGATCTAAAATAGTTCACAGGGCAGCAAATACAGACATCCATTCTCCCTGGAGATAGGTGGTCTAACATCAAGTTAAATAGATGTGGGCTGAGATTTTAGGTTTGGTTTAAAACTTGAGCTTGCACAATCTTAGCCTTACACTGGACCTTAGTTCTTCCTTCCTGGGGAGTTTTTAACGGCATCCCAATCTTCTAAACAGTGTGCGGTACATTCTGCTTTTCACATTAACAATCCTAATGTGTCCTTGAAATACCTGGGGTGCTGGGGATTGTTCAACCACAATGCACAAGTCTTGTATTATGTAGCTGGAAGAATACTTAAGAGCACTGGTAATAAAAATGACAATATATAGTTCTTAACAATTTATGTAAATTTTTAACAAATATCTGAAGTATTCTGACATGAGTATTCAAATGCCTGTATGCAATTTGATTTAATCTTTTAAGATTCTCCTTGCCTTATGGTTTCATCTTATCTGAGAGACATGGAAACTAGTCCTGTCCAGGATAAGCAATTATGACTGTTATAGGTGTTATTCTTTGAGTCTTGGTTCTCTCTCCCTTTGTGTTAGACTCATTATTGGTGGCTGTCTTTCAGCTCTGAGGAATGATAGCTGACAAAGATTCTCATAAATCTAGCATCTGCTCCTTAATTTGTCTTTGTAGAAATATAATATTTTCTCTATGGAGATGTCACACTTCTTATTTGGGTGAATATATTTATTAAATACAAAACTCTCTTAAAAGTATTAATAAGAACCGATTTTAAAACAACAAAAGCTGTAGAGTCTTCCTACTTGGTCTTTAGCTTGATGCTATTCACTTCCCTATTACAATACACAAATAAATAGGAGAGAAAATGGTACCCTGGTATGAATTCATCTGAAATTCATAGATTTCAAGTTTCAACATTTTGTGGTTCCTATTTGGCTACCTAATGCCAAAATGCAGCTTCTTAGAACAGGAGGAGAAGGGGGACTTATTAAAAATAATCTCACAAACTTCCTTGGACGTGAGATGACTTTCATAAATGGCATTATGACAAATTAAGTGCAAATGAATCAGAACATATGGATTAAATTTCCCTTGAAATATACATGGTTTTGTAAATTACGAGAAAAAAGGGAACGGGAAAATGCAGTCTTAACTTTGCCAAATCCAAGACGTTTGAACAATTGTTCAAGAGAGCACGCCAAACCCATATTTTCCTCCTTTAAATCCACCTAATATGAGAAGAAATACTTTGAACTTATATAGCCAGTTCCTTCTCAGTAACTCAGTCCTTTTGGAATTTCCTCATATCTTCCTTATAGTAGCCTTGTAAACAAATTTTAGATATAACATTGAAATTTTTACTTTATATGTGTGATTATGAGAGAAGTTGAAAATTTATGTGCTGTGTAAATAAGGAAGAACTAACTTAAATTAAATGAAGCCAATGAATTCCTCTTTTTACCAAATTCTGCCTTATAAAAAACATAATCCCCAGCAACATCATGAGAAATAAATGTCGTGGATTGATGTTATGAATTGATTACAGAAGTTTCTAACTATTCTGAAGGCAAGACTATTTCCATAAATACACTTGTATGCTCAAGGCCAAACAGAAGCTTTTTGGTCATTTACAGATTTATTTTTGTAATGATTTTACTATACAAGGAAGATGTGTTCATTTTTTAAAAAGTCAGATTCCGGATAAACCATAGGAAAAAAAATCAGAAATAGCATCAACTGCAACATTTGAGGTGTAATCTTCCACACTTTATCCTACATATAATTACACATAAATATCGTTTATAACACGTGTGCTATAATATACATTGTATATTGCTTATTCTAATTCAATTTAGATATTTATAGTATGTGTATATAATACGTACATAGATTTTATAATTGTTGTTAAAATTTGACCATACTACATACCTTATTTTCTAATCATTCTCCCTCAACTTATTGTGCTTATTTTTCTTTTAATATATCTGTATGTCAACAACATAATTTACATAACGTCATTGTCTGATCCACACTGGTTAGGCACATTTATGGTTTCAATTTTGTCTATATAATGAAAACTCGGTATAGGCAAATTTGGAAGTTCCTACTTATAGAGCTTGTAAACATCTAAATGATCATATTGCCCCCTACCACACACATTTTACTTCAGTATTCCTGTAGGCCCCACCAGGGGAACCAATCTTCCCTCTTTGATTCACTGCTTGTCTTCCCAGGCTTACCGTAGAGTGACACGTAATGGAGATTCACTGCATGAATGAATGAGCGGGTGAAAGAAGGATCATTTCTGTCCTAGAGTTCCCTAAACATTCCACTCTCTCTGAATCTCACTCTGAGCTCAGCACTTCCTGGTCTCCATCAGCATAGGGCACAGCTCTACTCCTTCTGCCTTTATTTATTTCAATCTATATAGCAGTTCTACCGACCACGCCCTTGTTTTACTTTTGTGGTCAATTTATTTGATCTGGTTTTTGCAATGAGCATGCATTTTTCATTACAGAACCCGACCTAAAAATGGAAACTTTATTTGTTTGAAGTACTAAATAGGAGGATTTATATTAACTTGGAAACTAGAGACACAAATTGGCTGAAGCCAGTAAGAGAAACAGAAGAGATATGTCCATAGAGTAAAAATATGGATTCCTTTACCTACCATTACCCTCCAGAGAGTCGTTAATATATATTACTTTCAGTCTCTCCCCAGCTACGCCATCTCTGGCATCATTTGCACTGAATAACTCAAAGACTTGAGATTTTGTACTTTACCCTTTTCCTCAGCAGAAACAGCCAAATTTCTTCTCATCCAATCCCTTTCTCACTGCTCTAACTAACCTCCAAATGAAGCAATAGTACCAAATGTTTCTTTTTTTTCTGCCAATAGATTTTAAATAACTACATCTTTAGCTTTGTACGCCTTGCAATTATTAGACATCGCGAATTGACTTAAAACAAAAAGCACTTATCAGAACAGTCAATGTAATTATCATAAGCAATTGCCATGTGACCATCACTGTCTTTTATTAATATTTGTACAAATCATGATTAAATGCTTTTCATGTCCTAGGCAGCATGCTAAACTTAGCCCCATATCAGATGCAGCCACTGGCATCAAGCTCACTGCAGATAGTCAAGGAAAAAACAAAAACAAAATGAAAAAGCCCAACATGCTATGTGGTAGGCACTTGATAAAGAACACCTGGGAATTTATAGGAGCAAACAGGAAAACACGTAACTGTGTTGGGACTGAAGGACAAGGAAACCTGCATAGCCGAGCTAAAGGCAGAAATTATCATAGAAAGGAAGGTACGGATTTAGAACATTTTTAGAGTACAGAATCCCTAGGACCTTGTGAGCAATTCGACGTTGGTAGGAATGGAAGAAAGATCCGTGCATTTGTCTGTGATTTCAGGCCCTGGGTGAAAAAGCACGTGTCGGAAAAACAAACGGATGTGCAGAGGCGTTAGAGGACCTGCTGTAGACAGAAAGGTGAGTAAGATGAATGGATAGATGGAGAGTGAGATGAGTTAGATTCCATAAATATATATAAATTTGCATATATACATATTTATACATCACAGCTTTCATGCCGTGTATGTATACGTCGATATGCACTTAAAAAATAGACTCATATTCTGGATACTATTTTGTGGCCTCCTTTTTTTGTTGTTGTTAACATATCAGGAACCTATTTTCACCTCAGTTGATATAAATCTATAACACTCTATCCAATATTGATATAGCAGTCCATCGTATGGAAAAAAAAATCCGTCAGCAGGACATTGGACAAACAAGCTCTAAGGCATCCTTTAAAGACTTGTAAAGAGCAAATTACATGATCATAATTTTCTATTAGAAAGATTTCCCTAGCAGAATATTTTGGAGGAGGCACACCTAGTAGAAAGGAACTCTATGTAGGAAGCTAATAAAATATTCTATGTAAGAGATATTTAAAGTCTGAGCTGAAAATAGTGCAACTGGTAAGGGAAAAATTACATGATGCAGAAGGTCAGTTATGAGCAGGGCTTGTAAGCATCAAATACAAAGAAAAGGGGATTTTGTTTTAAAGATATTTAGTATGCACAATCAGATGCATTACATCACTAATAATATATTGGTGGGAGGAGTATTTTAAAAAGCAATAAAAATGAAATTGAGGATTTTGGCTTGATGGCAAGAAATAGTGATATAATTTGCCTGGATAGAGAACAGTGGAAGAGACAGCCCTGTGGGAGATGAGAGTAAGATGCTGAGTCCATTTATCAATTTTTCATTTGAGAAACTTGTGTGACATTCTGAAGGATGTGCCTATAATTCAATAGGAGGAATTAGGTCGAAATCATAACTGTGGGTATATTCTGCAGAGAGGTCATAATTGCAATTTTCGATATACATAAAATTATTCAGAAATATTGTGCAGACTGAGAAGAGGTGAGAGCAGAATGCTAAAGAATGAGGAGAACCCGAAGAGGGAGGGTGGAGGAGAAAGAACCCTGAGTGTTGTCCTGGCAGAAGATGGAGTCAGATCCTGCTTGGAGATCAATGAAAATAAGTATCAAAGCGTCTCCTGTAGTTTTAACAAAAAAGAAGATACCAAGTTACTTTAGGGAAATCAGCCTAGTTGACATATAGAGAGAGAATCCAGATTACCATTGACTAAGAGGTAAATAAACTTGAGGCAGTAGAGTCAAGAAACGTAAAAATTTGTCATGGACGTTGGCTTCAAGGGAAAGGGAGCAACTGGGTGGGATTACAGGAGTCAGAAGAATGAGTGTAAGTGTGTATGCACACATCGCCCCTGTGTGCGTGCATGAGTGAGAAGATTCTGAAGAGACTTTAATAGTTTGTGGACTGCAAGGAGGGAGCCAACGAGAGGCTAAAAACATATAGAAAAGGAAAAATAAACAAAGAAACAGGGTATGGGATTTAAGACACTGGTGGAGAGATTATTCCTTGAAAGAATACATTCGTCTGTTGTCATGGGAAGGAAGGAGAAAGTTATGTACAAGAGAGGTGAAAACTAGGAAGAAGTTCAAGGTTGGTGGTCTCTAGGATAAAATGTAAACAAAGGCAGTGGAGTCGAGTGTGAGAAAGTGCAATGGAGTTAGTCTGAAAGGACCTCATTTATTCCTGGAACCTTGGTTTATTCTGTTCCACAGTCATGAAGATATGTGGAAATGGTTAGCAAATAGAAATTTAAAGGATTTCAGATTGATCATAAACTATATGAGAAGTAATGAAGGATAAGGCAGCTAAGTATCACCCTTGCTTTAGCAAATAAATATTTCCACATCTGCCAGTTTAGCCTTCTCTCGAGACTTGAGAGCTAAATACTCTTGCCTGTTTTATAAAACTAACCTTCCACTGTACTTGGATCTCAAGCCTTGCTCTCTTTTAAGGACCTTGCACTGACAATTATGCTCCTCTCCTTTTAATGTTTTTCTCTTAATTCCCTGTTTGAGATAAACTACTTAACTCTAGTTCTTCAAATTCTCGGCTTGCTCTTGCTTTCCACAGTCTTGAACTCTGAAATTTACACTTGGTGACTGAACTTTCACATCCATCTCTCTTAATACCAGCTATCTTGCCTCCATCGCTATATCTACATGAGCACTGCTCTCTGAAAAGTGACCTGTAATTTATTGATAAACACGGTGGCTTTTTCTCAGTTTCATTCTCCATCACTCCTCTGAAACATTTAAACTTCTGGATATCCCTTAATACCCTATATACAAACATTTATTTTAACTTCTCTGCTGTAGGATAAATTTAAAAGTTGCAACATTGTTTTCTGGGTTCTCCCAACAACTGCATTTTCAGAACCAAAATTGGGACTTATGAACTTATTGGGGAATTTTGAAAATTACACTGTTTTATAAATTTGAAATCTTTAGTAGAATAACATTAAATAACACAGTTATATTATACATTAACTTATGTAGTTAAAGAATGTCTTTATAAAAAGAGTATATCTCAACAACTTGGGACTTTTCTGGAAAATCCTAGGACTAGTCAACTACAAAGTGTTAAAGTCACTTATGATATGTTTTTGGCTTAAATAGAATGAATTCTATTGGAGGATAATAACCTTAATTAACAATATTAATAAGTGAATTTGATAAACTAATTTTAGATATCTCTGGTTCCTTAATACAATTTTGTTAAAATATGAAGAAGTCCCAAAAATATCCCAGTCAAAAGTGATCTTCAAAATATACTTTCCCAAATGTGAAAATTTAAGAACACCTTTTAAAAGTCCCATAAATTTTTACTTTCGGTCTTAGAAATGTTCCTTTTTCCACTTTAACCATCAACGCTTCTGATTCCCTAAGCGTGTATTATTTGCATCCTTGGGTTATGCCAGGCACAGTGGTAAGTGCTGGGAATGTGGAAGTGAACAAAAAAAAAAGACACAGTCCCCCGCCCTCATGGAGCTTACAGTCTGGTGTGGGAAACGATTGTTAATTAATTCATTACACAAATAAATTTACCACTGACATAAGTTTCCAAAAAGGAAGTATATGAATCTGTGAGATTTGAAGATGAGAAAAGATTTCCCTGAGGAAGTGATGTTGGAACTGAGATCTGAAGCAAGACTAGGACAGGAGATGAGTGTGGGGGAAGGGTGGAAAAACAGGACAAGATCCTCACGGGAAGGACCTAATGCAAAGGTAATAGGACAGGAAACAGTAGAGTATGTGTGAAGAAATGCGAGTCTGTTTGGAATGGAGCTATAAGGGACAGCTGAGTGAGGTGAAGGCGTTGGAGAGGGACGTGGAGAATCGTTCTCATGAGCCCATTCTAATGCATCAGAAATATGCCTAACACAGAGATGATGCTCAATAAATATTTGAGGAGTGAATAAATAGATAATTCTTTTAAAATGTTGAAAAGATACCACTTTGGGGACTAAGTAGGAGAAGAAACAATTCCCCATGATTTCTAACAAGATTGGCATTTGAGAGATATTTGAGCCTGCGGTGACAATAGAAAGAGGACAGCTATACATGTAAATTGAGGCATGCCAACAACAAAGGAGCTTTACCACTGTGCAGAATCAAAGGGCTAAGAAACAAAGACAGAAGTTACTCTTTTTAAGTTCACAATCAAACCAAGGGATATGCATGATAGAGACATTGCCGGATTCTAGGATCTCGTATTATTGATTTAACTCTGTAGTGCTTATTCACCAAGCAGTAACGCCAGCAAAGACTGTACTCCTAATTAAATATCTTTAAATCAATGTTCCCAGACTTCACTCTCAACTTTACTTTACAAATTACTCTTTTATTCAGATGCCTTCTTTATTACCACCGGTATAGTTTCATATAATATAACCAGACATTTATTTTTCTAAAAATTTGTCTGAAAATCGAATCTCAGGATGTGTACCATCCTCCTAGTTACAGAAGTGACCTATGAAACCTTTTTGGTAGTCTAGGGCAGGAATTTTGATATCAAGAGGTATTGACTGAGGTGGAACACGAAGGATTTTTAGGGCAGTGAAACTATTTAGCGTGATACTATAATGATGATACATGTCATTATACATTTGTCCAAATAAGTGTATAAAACCAAGAGTGATGGGACCATCCAGGTGGTATAGTGGTTGAGATTGCATGCTCAACTTCGACCACCCAGGGTTTGCCAGTTTGGATCCTGGACATGGACCCACGTACCTCTTGCCAAGCCATGCTGTGGCAGCATCCCACATGGAGGAACTAGAATGACCTACAACTAGGATATACAACTATGTACTGGGGCTTTGGGAAGAAAACAGAGAACAATAGTGAACCCTAAGGTAAACTATGGATTTGGGGTGATTGACAGGTGTCAATACAGGCTCATCAATTGTAACACAGGATCCACTCTGATGCAGGATGTTGGTAATGGGAGAGGCTGTGCATGTATGGGAGCAGGAAGTCTATGGGAAATCTCTGTATTTTCCACTCAATTTTGCTCTGAACATAAAACTGCTACAAAAAATAAATAAATAAAGCCTTTAAAAGAAAAAAAAAAAGTGAGCTAAAACAGTTACATTAATACTTGACAAAATAGGTCTAAAACCAAAAGAACAATAAAAGAGTAAAGAGACTAAAAAAAAGAGCTATTGACCATAATCTTCATGAGTTCATATAGTCTAACAAATAGTGGCACTTTCTGTGTCTTTTTTTATTGAATTAAAAAAGGAAAAATAACCCTGCCCTACCTAGTTAAAGGACAATGTTCCATGTTAAGAGTGTGGGAAAAATAACGTGAAAACTAATACGTGTCTTCGAAGTGCCAAATGTTATTTTTTATTTCTAAATATTTTAACTCCCAATAGAAAAGTAAAAATCTTCTTGAGTTTGTCTTCATAATTCTCTGTTCCAAATAGACCACTGGTCTTTGTTTCTTTTCTAAATCAAATTTTATCATTGCCTATTAAGTTGCATTTCATATCCACGATGGGAGCACCATATAGAAAACTATTTGGTAATTTATTAAACATTCATTTAATTTCATCCAGTTTTATGAAGTACAGTGATGCCCACTGAGTGATTTTCACAAGATTTAGAGAGTTTTGACACCTCTTTGTGTGTCTAACTTTTGATATGTTGTATTCACATGATACACATTAGAACATAAATGTTTTTCTTAGTAAAATGCATTTACAAAGATATTTTTGGAGATTTTACAAGTCCTGAGATGGTTGCATACTCAAAAGTCTGATAAAGTCAGAGTTAAATAATGCTCTATGTGTTACATCTCTATATATGTTATACAATGGAGGAGCATATGATTTATGTTTTATCTTAATTGGTACTGCAAATATGTGTCCTTTGACATATGAAAAATGTTCTTGGAAATAGATGTGTATTAACACTTTCATATGATATAAATAATTAAAATTTTAAAATAGGAGTTGTTTTTTAGTCATCCCTTACACTAGTTTATAAAAGTCATGAAGTCAAAGCCTTACTTGTATTCCTTTGCCCCTAATTCAGGCACTGCATGTAGGATGTGTGGCTGAGGAATTTAGGTAGACAAGAGCTATGTTAGGTGTTCAGGGTAGCAATGAGAAGCAACAGTTTTACATCTTTATGTAAACAAAAGAAAACTCTCATCTCCTTAGAATGTTTCATTAAAAGAAATGGGGCATTTAAATTCATATACAGATTGTAAACTCCAGAGATTATTAAATTTATTACTCTAGTCATGCTCATCTTTTTCCACACTATGAGGTAAGAACACACACACACACAACATGTGAATATAAAAACATTAAGTTCAAATTACAATTTAGAAAATTAGATAATTATGTATGCTAATCATTTACTGAAAGCATATAAGATATGTCAAAAGCATAGTTAAGTTACATAGTGGAGGTTAAAAAATTGAATTATAAAAGATATAAAACTCCAGTTTTTAAAAATGTTTTGAGGGGACTGGCCTGGTGGCACAGCAGTTAAGTTCGCACATTCCACTTCTCTGTGGTCCAGTGTTCTCCTGTTCGGATCCCAGGTACAGACATGGCACCACTTGGCATGCCATGCTGTGGTAGGCATCCCACATGTAAAGTAGAGGAAGATGGGCACAGATGTTAGCTCAGGGACAGTCTTCCTCAGCAAAAAGAGGAAGATTGGCAGTAGTTAGCTCAGGGCTAATCTTCCTCAGGAATAAATAAATAAATAAATAATAAGGTTTTGAGAGGACGGGCCCCATGGCTGAGTGGTTAAAGTTCTTTGTGTTCTGCTTCCACAGTCCAGTATTCACAAGTTTGGATCCTGGGCACAGACCTACTCCATTCATCAACCATGCTGTGGAAGCATCCCACATACAAAGTAGAGGAGGCTTGGCACGGATGTTAGCCTAGGGATAATCTTCCTCAAGCAAAAAAATAGGATTGGCAATGGATGTTAGCTCAAGGCAAATCCTCCTCACCAAAAAGAAAAAAAAAATTGATCTACACTTTCCTTTTTATGATTCCACTATTATTAGGACCCCTAATAATATAATTGCCTCATTCAAATGGCACCTTTTAATTTAGGATAACTAGTTCTTTAGTTTTATCCTGATTAGGATAGTCCTTCTTCCTGAAAAGATTAAGGTTGATGGAAGAGAATGGAAGTCTATGAAGTTCTCAAAGATGAGAACAATGTATGAATCCATTTATTAGAACACAGAAAATGAAGCGTGGAATTCATGATGAAAGAATTAAAAGGAATAAAAAAAAGTAATTCCTAGAAAATCTAGTAATTTTTAAAGGTTGACCTGAAAAAAGTGTACACATGAAAATCATAAAATTAAAAGACCCACATAGATTCATAGGTGGTAGAATGAAAGTAGATTATCACAGAAAAATTGTACAGAATCACAATTCTAAAATATAGGATAAGCCATGAAAATCTAAGAAGCTTGATAAGTTTGGAGACAACTCAATGGGAAGCAAAAACTTCACTTTGCCTCACTTGTCTTTAGCCCACTCAGTATAACTACACGTTTACAGTGGAAATATTGATGTGTTTCATCAGAACGGGCTGCTCCAGACTGCGGTGGTGCTCTGTACAATGCTGCAGATTTTCATTCTAAAATCTGAAATGTTCTGAGATCCAAAGATCACCTGTTCTCGAGGGTTATAGACAAGATATCGTGGACATCTGTAACATCGGACTTGGTTCTCTCCTCCCTAATTTCCATTAATTCACACTCATCCATAGTAGCCCTGAGACTTTTTTCCTCTGGGCCTCCTATCTTCCTCCAAATCAATTCCTCCTTTATCTTAAAGTTCATCTTACAATCTAGTGTGTTTTTTGGGTAGGGGACTGACAAGGAGGGGTGGATAGGAGTTTGGGGAGCATAGTTCATAGAAGGATGCTTAATTACTATTATTTTCCTGGAATGTGTTTTAGATTTCATAGGGAACAATGTAGTAGGGAAGTGTGGTGTTTCTTATTTCAGTAATGATTTTTCCCCTTGAGTAGCACTGTATACGATGGAATTCTCTGATGTCATTACTTTAAAAGATGTTGTATAAAACCCGATATTTTACTGATGTATTCTTCTAATTTCATGAGACATCAAGGAAAAACATCACAATGGTAAATTGATTGAGATAATCTTACAATATGGTGGCTACCCTGGGTTATCTAGAGGATTCTAAGTTTTGCAGTCTACCATAGGATTTCTTTAAGTACAGCAGCATCTTAAAATTCCAGATATATCAGCAACTAGAAAACTATTTCGTAGCATCTATGATGTGCATACACTTTAATTTCTCAGAAGCTTGAATATAGAAGGGGTGCCAAGGATGTTATGGTCTGACCTCCATATGCTTTCCTATGCATAGAAAATGAAGATGCAAAGAGTTAAATTTTAACTTTCTTTCCCTCTTTATCTCTTCAAAATACAGTATTTGAATCCTGGCTCTTCTTTCTAGCTATGTTATCTGGGAAATATTTCTTAGTTTCTGTGCCTCAGTTTCCTCATTTTTAACACAGACGTAATAGTAGTATCTACAGATAGCATTCTTAGGAAGATTAAAGCTCTTGGCAGAGGGCCAGGAATGTCATAAGCTCTCAATAAATGTTAGCATTTACTATGGTATGGTTGTGGCTTTTGTTGTCTCACTTCCTAGCCGAAAGATGGTTTGTGGGTGGTGTATATGAATATATCCAAAGGGGAGGTTCAGAAGAAGGTGAAACTGATCGCTTGACAACCTCTGATTCATTCCTTTATGTTTCAGACAGTGTGTTGAATGCTCAGGGTACTTGCCTCTTATGAGGCTTATGAACCCACAGATGAGATAGAAATAATGTACTAATAACGATGGAGGATAAATGTCCCAATGGTAAACAGTATGCTTACCAAATACACACTGATTGTGATTTTATTTTAGGTAAAGTAAAAGTAATTAAGTAAGGAAGAAAGATAGAAGATAGATAGATGGAAATTATATTTTTAGCTATAGCACATATAATTTTTAAGATATGAATAAAAAAGCATTTGATAGGTTAATAAAAATGTGTGCATGTTAAAATTGGTAAGCATGGATGTAATACATTCCATCTGCCCTAATTACAGTTTTATTGTCAGCATGCAAGGATTACCAACAACCTTATATTATGCCAACCATAAGTTCTCAACATTAGACAAAATGTATAGAAGCTCACGCATTTCTCTAAAAAGTTAACCGCATCTAACATTGCCAAACGCAGCAAAGCACCGCCTTACAGGGGTAACATTCAAGTTGGTTAATATAATATTTTTCTCTCACAAGTAGCATCATGTCACTATAATTCAAAGATATTGATGAAGAAGTAATGGCTAAAGTGAAATTTTTGACATCTGGCAATATAGCCATATCATATAGATCATTTCTGTTATGTTTTGTCAAAGAATGTTAAATTTTTCCTATCTCAACTTTCACAAACACAAATAATAGATCTCTTTCCATATTCTCCGCAATAACATTTGCAGTAAATTTAATTTATAATACTGTCCGAAGTATCCAGTGCTATACTGCCATTGAGATTATTGAAATGATAGTTCTGCTAGATAATCTATCAATCCAAATGGCAGAACTTGGACCAATCTCGTCTATATTAAAATTACCTTCCCTGTAAGAAACCTATAATTCTTTTCTTTTCTTTTACAACTTTGTCTCTATTTTGAGTTTTCTGAATAATTGCTTTCCTACTGATCAAAAACAAATTCTGATATACCAGGTACACTGTCATTGATCACTCTAAGTACTAATGTATGCATAAAAATATGTTTATGTTTCAGACTAAAACTGACATGGCTGTAATAAGACCCCATACACAAGGTAGCACATCACTATCTTTCTACCTAGGGAGGAAGCCAGCTTGAGCTTTATAAGAATCAAGATTTGGTCTAAAAACATACTGATGACCTGCTTGCCTATTATTCCTTCCATGTCCTCCTTGCCTACTCTGATTTGTTACTATAATACAGTGAATGTATTGCTATTAATTGCTACAGTGCCACAGAGTGCAAAATGATGACAAAAATTTTACAGCTATATATTTTTCCCATCATAGTCATGAAAAGTATTGTGTGAGCAGTTTGTCTAGCATGGTAAAGGATAAAATAATATAGCATGCTTTTAAATCATTCTGTATGATGATTTAAAGTGGTAGCTTGTAAGACTCTGGAAACTGAATTTACAGGGTTTTTTTCCACTACAAGGGCATCAGTCGTATTGATTTTTCAAATCTTTAGTAAGCAAGAGAAAAGCCATGCATAGGAATCTCCAAACCGGAATTTCTTTTCAAAGAATTTTGGAAAGCTTGAAGACCAAAACCTAAAATATAAACGTAGCTGCAGCATTCAAACAACTGACTTTGCGGATTAAATTGACTGATTTCCTTAACTAAATTAGTTATTGTTGTATCATGGTCCGCAGAATTGGAAATTCTAGTTGAAGTCCTTGATGTCCTTTGCTTCTTCATTGTTATCTATGTTTTTTCTTTTTTGAAGAAGATTAGCTCTGAGCTAACATCTGTGCCCATCTTCCCCTACTTTGTATCTGGGAAGCCTGCCACAGCGTGGCTTGACAAGTGGTATGTAGGTCCACACCCAGGATCCAGGCCAGGGAACCCTGGGCCACCGAAGTGGATCACCATAGCTTAATCACTAGGTCACTTGGCCAGCCCCTTCCTTGATATTTAAAAGACAGAAGTCTTCGGGGTTGGCCCTGTGGCATAGTGGTTTAGTTCACATGCTCTGCTTCAGCAGCCTGGGGTTTGCAGGTTTGGATCCCGGGCACGGACCTAGCACTGCTCGTCCAGCCATGCTGTGGCGGCATCCCACATGAAATAAAGGAAGATTGGCACAGATGTTAGCTCAGTAACAATTTTCCTCAAGCAAAAAGAGGAAGATTGGCAACAGATGTTAGCTCAGGGCCAATCTTCCTCACAAACACAAAAAAAGATAGAAGTCTTTCTTCAAAATGGAGAGAAAGGTTGTTCCTCTCCAAAAGGAGTTGGAAACAAAAAAAGATGATTAACAATAGAATAAGCAAGTTCTCTCAAATAACATCTGGGTTAAAAATGTCATTCACAAATTTTTTGTTTTAAAAATTGAAGGAGCAAATAACAGCAGTTATGAAAGCAGATGGGGAAACTGAAACTTTTAATGGTCTGGGTTCTGGTGTTAGTTTCTCTGATTTTCCGAGAAGACATCAAAAGATGAATATCAGTGGAAATTAATAGGGTCTTTCAGATAAGTTTCACATCTCAACAGTTTGGGAAAGGCTAAAGCAATCAATGAGGTCAAGTGAGTAGAAAAATAATCGGCTATTTCCCACTGAGTAGATAAAGCAGCTTAACTGCTATCATTGCATTCTGTAGCCTCTTAGCATTAGGTATTAAAAAATGCAGATGAATTTACAAAACAGTAAATAGAAGTTTAGTTAGAGAATAAGCCAAAATATGTGGTTGTGGGTGTCAGTGTTTTAACAAAGAAACACTTTTTTTCCAATTCTACTTCAAAGCACCTAATTCAGTCATGAAAGGAATTATTTCTAGAAGGAGGATCCATGAATGCCTACTGAGTGGGGGCGCTACCTGCTGCTACGCATAGGGCAGAAAGAAAAATACTGTTCCAGACATGAATCCATGGGAATTTGTACGCACTTACCTTTTATTGCACCTACAGAATTAAGAAATTAGAAGCAAACAATTTACTACCCTTGAGGGAAAAAATAGAAGCAACCAGCCAAGGATCTGATGTTTTTTGTAATTTAACAGTATTTTTCAAGTAGGTAGTTCAATCATATGGCTCACAATCAAAACAGTACTAGAAGTTAGAAATTAAGATGTTTCATTGTGTCTGCTGTCTTGGTCCAAACCATTTCTACCCCCCAAGGGCTACCACTTTAAATGGTTTCTGGTATAGACTGTTCTTTTTTCGGTACAGTCAAGTGTCACATAACATTTGGGTCAACGACAGATCCTGTATACCAAGGTGGTCCCGTAAGATTAGTTGTCTAGATGTACAGTAGGCCACACCATCCAGCTTGTGTGAGTACACTCTGTGGTGTTCACACAACAATGAAATCGCATTTAGATCATATCCCCGTCGTTTGGCGATGCATGTCTGTATATAAAGAACATACAAACATATGACTAGATGTAGAATATACAAATATATTCTTATCTTTTAATTGAAAAATAGTACAATTTACTTCTCTTTGTTGTAAAGTTCTGAGTTTTAATGGAAGTATAAATTTGTGGAACCACCTCCAAATCCAGAATCCAGATGAGTGCCATCACTCCCAAGAATTCCGGTGCTATCCCTTTGTAATCACACTCTCTCTCCATCTCTAACCCCTGGCAACCATTGCTCTCTACTCACTCACTATAATTTTGTTTTTAATAAGGTCATTTCAATGGAATTTTATGACATGAAACCTTTTGAGTTTGGCTTCTTTCACTCAGCACAGTATCTCTGAGATCCAGTTGAATCATTGCATCTCATCAACAACATGTGTGAGTGCCTTTTTCGCCAAAGCCTCTCTAATTACACTTACAAACCTACACACACGCATACATACACACACGACTTCTTTAGGGAAGAATTAGAAAGGTTATCAGGACAGGGCAAGGCAAGAACTCTGGCGTTAATCACTTAACTTGGACCACTGTGTCAGGAAAATTGCTTTTAAAAGGCCAAGAAATATTCTGAAACGATAATTTGAATAAGGTTTGTTAAGTCAGTCTGGATCTCTTTTAATAAATTTCACCCATTCTCTTGTTTTTATGCATCCATTCCTTTTCCAATGAGTTGCTTTGTTTTATTGAACTCATACATGCTCTTTTTTTTTTTTTTTTTTTTGAGGAAGATTAGCCCTGAGCTAACCTCTGCTACCAATTCTCCTCTTTTTGCTGAGGAAGGCTGGCCCTGAGCTAACATCGGTGCCTATCTTCCTCTACTTTATATGTGGGGTGCCTAGCACAGCATAGCTTGACAAGCAGTGCCATGTCTGCAGCCAGGATCCGAACTAGCGAACCGTGGGCTGCTGAAGCGGAATATGTGCACTTAACGGCTGCGCCACCAGGCTGGCCCCTCATACATGCTCTTTTTAAACACAAAGACAGAAACATTTCCTCCTACGTTTTGTGAATATTTCAATACAACTCTATATATTTGTTTACTTGCTTTTTATTGAATTACTTTGCTAATTGTCTTCATTTCTTAATTTACTTTGGCTAAACACAGCAGAAGTTCCAGGCAGGAAAATTTAAACTTAGACTATTCTTCCTAATATAGGATCCCACAATTCTGGGCCTGGATTTAAGTACAGGGACTCATAGTTGTTGTAACAGATACATCCAATATTTAAGGTTTAGTTTCTTATTAACTTTGAAACTTAGTATTAATTCTTCAATTCCACCTTTTAATGATCCTAAATAAAGGAATTTTTGTTGTCGTTGCTATAATATTGTAATTTATTATTTATGAACAGGGTAATTGCAATTTGTCTCTAAGCATTAATTTTGGATTTATTCAGGATTTCCTATTTAGGTGTTGGTTCTATAGTTAAAATGACTCCTTCACAGCCACTATTCTATTTCATTAGCATATATTTTCAAGCTTTTAGAAACAATTTATATGAAAAATATACTTATGGGCCTTGAGACTTAGAATTATTTATTTTTGACATAGGCCACTAGGTGGGAATTATTATACTTTGAAAGTGAAATGAGAATTATATACCCAACATTAGAAAAATGTTTAATTAAGCAGGCTTGTTCCAAGTATAATATTAAAATATAATTACTCCACATACAAGAAATTTAAGGAAAATAGATATAAACCAGACAAATTTTCATGTGAGATTTGAGTAGTCTTATTACTTTCAAGTTAAACCTTTTGGATCCTGTTTATTAAATAGTCAAATAAAATTAATTTTATTTGCCCAAAATTGCTCGTTTTAAACTTTGGCATAACTTAAAAGTTATAGCAAAAACATATACACTAAGAAAGAAAAAATTCTCTGAATTAGTTTGTTTTCAATAGTCTAGTCACTGTTTCCTAGTGGTTTTGGTTTAATTACAAATTGATTTTATTATAGTCTAATATAGACTTGTCCTGGATTTATACAGATAAGTTGGATGAATGAAAATAATTTCTGACTAGATTATTTTCAATCAAAGTACAGGTACCAGGTAAAACCACTTCTTTCAGCAATTTTTAGCAGGGTTACACCTCACATAGTGCTTCCTATGTTTAGTGTTAGACGGATGTTTTCAGTGGGACTTTGAGAAGCTTGAAGTTATTCCAAGAAAAGTGATCTAAATGTTATAAATTGTCTGAAAACCATTTTATTAGTTATGGTTTATTCATTCCACACCTCCATATAGTGCATGTATGTAGTTGCATGCCAACTATGCACAGATGTTGTTCCAGGTGCTGAGAATGTATCTGTGAACACGGCTATTTGCGTCCATGCTAAAATGGCTGGAGAAGTTTGACCTGCAAGCAAAGATAACGTTTTCACTAATTTATACATTTTTGGACAGAATCACTTTCAAAAATCTAAAGCAATATAGACAACAAATATTTATTGAACATCTACTATGTTGTAGTCATAGTGCTTGTTGTAAAGATGCCAAAACATAAGTCATGGTCCCTACCCTTGAGAAGGACACAGCCTGGTACAATTACCAAAGCAGAACCATGGCTGGTATAAGAAGGAGCCATATTTGGATCAATACAAAGTAATTATTAACTATCATATCATTTTATTACAAGGCAGCCTCAAAAAGCAGTAGGCTGACTTATACTGTAATGAGCTCCTTGTCACTCAACAGCTGAATTATTACTTTTCAAGGATATTTAAGTAATCCTATAGAAGGCAACACGGAATATTACATTTGAAATGGACCTGGTTTCTATTTCCCACTTGGCCACTTCCTGAAGATATTAAAGAGAAAAGTGACTCATTGAGTCTAAGTTTGTCATTACCTTATAAAAAGATAATGCGACCTGCTTTTTTGGGCTGTGGTAGGAATGATCTGAGAAAACACGTTGAAGAATTTATGTGATCTGCAAAATGTATGCGTAAATGTAAGATTCTAATATTTTGGTAAGAGCAACAATGTACTGTTTGAGATGCTAAAGGCTAAATAACTCTAGGTTTCCTTCCCAAACTAAAGACCCCCAATTCTAGAGCTGGAAGAGACCTCCCAATTATGTCATTTTGTAAATGTTAAAACTAAAGACATACGAAAGTAAATAAGTTATAGATACACAGATATAAAATTATGCATATGCTAGCTAATGGCCAAGAAGATCCTATAAGTAATTTATTTTGCCTTTTTTGTCTTCTCTCCTAAAAATCATGTAATGTTTGAAAATTTGTTTACTGAAAGTGTTTTAACTCTTCTTTCTATAATGTTCTTCTGGACTCCTTGTAAACAGAATAGATATTATATAATAAAAATATTGATACTGGAAATTTTCACCTACTAAAATAGGATTTCATAATTATTATTTTGAGCTTTCTTCATTTTAATAGGATTTTGAAAGATGACCAGTAAAAAAAATATTGTACGATGCTAAAGTATTTGTCATCTGTGTAAGAACATATTTTTATGACTGCTGAATGCAAATAATAATATTTGCAGTTAGTATTTTACAATTTTCAAACATTTTTAGGTATGCTGTAAAAAATGACATATTACTGATTTGTTACAAATGAAACATTGTTATAAATAATAACTTTAAAATAAGTTAAATCTCAGAAAAGTCAGGACACATAAGCTGATAATCTTGTAAAATCAGTAACCAGTGTACATTTCATGACTCTGAAAAGCCAAAAGAATAACAGTTTCTTATAAAAATACATTTCTGGTACTACCTTATTATGGCTTTTTATTGGTTTCAGGTGAAGTGGGGAATAGTTAAAAATTATATAATCTGACAAACTATAATTAATTTCCATGAATAATTAATTTCAAGGAAACTGACTTTATCTGAGACCATTAATATGCCAACAAACATGATAACAAATTCAAATATGAACTATATATTTAACTGAGCTGAGTGAATAGAATTACAACTTCAAAATAATTATAAATAGATCTTAAAGACTACAAAGGCAATATGATTAATGACCTTTTACCTAAACTTAGATTATAGAGCATGTTTACTTGCAATTGAGTGTGGATGTTTTTGAGAAATACAAGATATTCTTGGAATACTCACTCTGTTTATGGCAAATGTTTTGAGTGGTTTTGCCAATAAGACTGATTAACTGAGTTTATAATCTCTTGGCTGGCCCTGTATTGTCTTGAGATCATGTTTAAGAGCAATTTTACACAAGACTTAGATTCTTCAGTAACCAAGAACTATCACCAAATGGAAATCTCAATGAAAGTACCATCACACAGCCAGTGGTATTTCTTTGCAAATATAACTCTGCCACTGTGACAAAATGTGACTGGCTGATTTATGCAACCAATGGCCTTCTCTCATTAACAAAGGTCACTAACCAGTAGTGTAACCAAGTTTTGGTTACTTGTTTGTTTAAAAAATATGTAGTCATGACAGAATACTCACTACGAATATCTAGTAGGGCTTAATGTAATTGAAACATGTCCTTTTTTGGTCTTTGGTTATCTGTGGAGACAAACTCCAAAGAGAAGAGAGAATTTAATTATCTAGTTAAGTCTGAGGAACAAGGCATTTTCATCAAAACCTTTCAAGATATTAGAAAAATAATATTTTTGGAAATTATCCAAATACTGTAACATTGGTGGCTGTGTGCTAAAATTAACTGATTGCCACAATTTTCCAACTTATTTTCAGTTTGCACAGAGAACCTAAATAGCCATTTAAGTTTGATAAAAAAAAAGCTGCAAAAGCAAAATTTTCTATGTAAGAACAAAAAGCGTGTTGAACTTATTTTATTAATATGTTTTAATGGGAAACAAATGGGAATGGTTTTGTTAGTTTCTGAATTGCATTTTCTTTCCTAAACAACATTATCTTACAAAAGCAGTAAAAACAAGAGCTATATGTTAAACAAGGACTTTTAAAAATATACAATCTCGTGTTTATTTTAGTCACTTTTCATTTCATGACCAAATGAAACACGCATATAATTTTGGAAATCACATAACTGAAGGAGAAATCAAAATCATGCTCAAATATATTCGAAATAATCACCAGTCGGGAAAGCACGCCCTATTTATTTTAAAGGTGCATTATTGCCTGATTTAAAGGCAGACAGGGGCTGTGGGGCCACATTCCATGACAGAGAGCCTCTAGAGACATCTTTGATCATTCTTTGTGATGCATAAAATATGTCACAGTTGTACTATAAAAGATATCAGCCATCAGGTAAGGCTGTCATTTGCCCTTGTAGTATTATATTGGAAAAATACAGCGTTTTTCTCTTGTTTTTGTATGGGATTGCTGCTCATGAAATAGCAGCCTATTTAGTCTGTGTGCAACCATTATCATACTCCTGGTTTCTTTCAAAAGAAAGTAGTCATAAATAAACATGCTAAAGAGAATAGATCTGGTAGATATTTTGTTTCAACATTCACCCATTTCATAAGTTGTTATAAGCTGTGAATATGTTAGTACTGGTCTACATTAAAACTCAGTTCTACAAAAGGATTGCATATTTCTCCAGAGAATAGCGGCTTTCATTTGATTTCTATTATGCATACATCTTAGTTTACTTCAAAATCTGAACCTGTGTCATAAATAATATTCCTAACAAAAGAACAATAGCAGTAAACTATTCCAAAATGTTATATTCTTATTTCTCAGCTCCTCACATATTTTTCAAATTATACGTGTCTGTGTGAATTGGCTTTGCTTAACATATTTAAGATAAAACAAACTAAAATTATTCGGGTGTTATAACAGCAGTATCTTTCCATTAAATTTCCCTTTTGTGTATTAATAAACATAAAATCTTTTTACCTTATACCAGAATTAATGTTTCCTCATACTTTTTAAATGGCAATGAAACTGATTTAAATATTTATTTGTGAAAAAAGATTAAAAAATTGTATGAAAAATTTGGGAATATTATAATATGAAACACAATTGAAAAGTGATTTTTACCTTTAAAAAAAGTCTAAGTAATTACTGAAATTTTTACCTAGTTTAATGATTTAATTGACTCTTTGAATATTGGCAATATTTAGTGAAGAGTTTGTCAAGTATAATTTTCCTGTCTGAAAGCATTTGGCTACTAAAGCAACAAAAACCCAAACAAATAAGATACATAAACTCTGTTGAATGTGTATTAAATGTGAACATCTGACAAGAGTTTTGCTAAAAGAATACAAATACAACTTTCAGATATATTTTACCTTCTTATTAATTTGTTGCCTTTTGAAAATACAGATTCTCAATTTATCATTTGTGTGTTGCAAAGTATTGCTTCTTGCACTTAAAATTTTTTCAACGTATTTATAAATTGGGAAAGAGGAACCCTTTTTAATGGAGAAATAACATACGGTCTAACAGACCAGATCGATTAAGGCCTCCATCTGGCTCAAGTCTAGAAAAGTTGCTGCCATATGTTTTGAACAGCACAGCAAAACTAACTGTTTTATACTGTCACCACCTCCAGATCTGTTTAATAAATTGCATTTTGTTTAATATATATGCGTATATGTGTATATGTACATATATATATATGAAAAACATCAGGTACACTTTTATCTGTGGTTGTCGGCTTAATTGGAAAGCAGACACTACAGAACATTTTTAAAAGACCCTTCGTCTTCATGGTTCAGTGTGAAAGGCAGACAGCTTTAAATAACAGCAACAAAAAAAAAATAGGAAAAAAAGAGAGAAAGAGATACAGAGTTTGCTGTAATTTGTGTACTCAGTAATGTTTTAATCTTAAATGACTTTAGATTATTGTACAATGATAGCTCATATTTGAGGATTACTAGAAAAGATAGAATAATAATAATGACATTTTAAGGGAGAAAATTTTATAAAACTCGTGTGAATATTAAAGACTGGTTATATCAAAAATGTATTCAGTAGTCTTGTTTTTTTAAAGCTAAAATTTCATAAAGATAAATTTAAAAATCAGAATATATATGTTGCTGTTGGAAAAATAACATATCAGGTTCAAATGAAATTTAGGAATGTTAATCTCTTTTGCAGCTGCTATTTTTGTTTTATGGTATTTTTACAGCTGTTTTTAATTTCTTTTAAGAAATACTAAACCTTTAGGAGAATTCCCAAGTGAACAACCACAGTACAGATAATTGGTTTCATTGCAATTCAGATTATGAACATCATTTTTCAGTTGTTACTTTCAAACTATATTCATAGCTAAATCTGTAAGCCATTTTCTTTATTCAGCTACTATCAAAAGGGGAAAAATCAGTTAAAAGCATCGCAGAGCCCTACTCTATCTGATAGGGTGTGATGTTTAAAAATATTTACCTTCCTCAGTAGAACCTTAATATATCCTATATAGTATGTGCAGATGTAACCTATATTTTTTATCAAGAAAAGCAGAACAACATAAATTATGAAAATTCTTTCAGAACTATGATTACTTTAATCAATTTCTGAATCAGCATTTATCATGCAAGCCTATTTCTATACCTAACATCCTTTCCTTTGATTAATTATTACTACAGACTGTATATCTTCATTTAGAAGCATCCTTGATTAGCAGCCACACCTATACCATGCAGTTTTTAATAGAAGCCACCCTTCCTATGCAAGCCGCAGGGGAAAGTAATTAAATTTAATAGAAGCCGTCTTTGTTTTATAGCCACCCTCAATTTAAAGCCACAAGGGTAAGTAATTAAATTTAATAGAAGCCATAGCTTCTAAACAAAGATATACAGTATCAGTTAGGTATGCAGAGGTTTAGAAATAAGAAATACTCCACCTTGGGAGTTGTGAAGAGCGTAGGTTTATACGAAGCAATGTTAAAAAATGTAAAAGTTCACAAAATACCTTAAGTGATTCAAAATGGGCGGGGAAGGTGGAGTTGTCACCCTGCAGTTTTCAAACGGCAATAAGAGAAGTGGGGCTGCTGCATGTCCTTGTGAAACCACAATAGCTTGGACAATTGCCTGCTGTGAGCACTCGATGCTTCTTTCTGTCTAATATCAGTTGGACAAGACCAGCCTTTCCTACTCAAACGTATAATGCCTTAAATAGGTTAGAAGCAACTCATGGGAACATAAGAAATTTGATGTTCATGCTTGTTTATTTTAGATCTGAGCCGATAAGCCTTTTGTTGTGTTGTGTTGTGTTGTGTTTGTTTGTTTTTTAAATTATGGCAATGATGGGTCCTCAGTTAGTTTACCGTGTCTGTAGCCAACGGCTTGTAAAACCTGTATCTAGACCAGAAGAGCCGTTTGGATGGTGAATTTCAACCTGGGGACTGTTTGGGTGCCTTGTCTTACCACACCATCTAAGTATTTTGATGGACGTAAAAAGAGGCTGATGAAAAGTATTCTAGAATTCACACTGACCACATGAAAATTTTTGAGGCTTTTCCCCACAAAGTAGTATGTGCCATGTAACCAGTTTTAACTCTTAAATTTTGAGTTTTACTACTGCTTTTAAAATTTCAGTTTTTCAAAATCGTTAGGAATGTGTTCAGTCCACACTTTGTTGTAAACAATGCTTTAATAATGCATAAGCTTCAGATAGGGCAGAAGGTCAAAGTGGCAACAAAGCAGCTGGTGGCACATCCAGTGATATTCTAAGTTCATTGCCCTTAAAAGATAGTTCACAGTTCCCTAAAAAGAGAGGAGAGGAGGGATTCCGAGATTCACCAGCCCAGATGGTAAAAGACAATAAGAGCTTCCTGTAGGCATATGGTGCACAGAGAATGTACTAAGAATGTGTTAATAAGGAAATTAAAACTTGTATTTTAAGTAGCATGTGACCACAACATGGACGGTGACTAGGAGAGTTGAGAACTCCGCTCCAAGAAAGTCTGTATGTAAGAGAAGTATAAACAATGGAAATTTATAACATGCAAATTTACTGGTCAGATAGCTGCATGTGCTTACAAATTGCTTGTTATTAAGTTGTTTTTCCTGAACACATGTACAAGCTTATGTATTTTGTGATTTATCAGTAGAAAATGAAGGTTTGTAACTAACAACTGTTATCTAAATTATTTCAAAGAATACGAATCCTCTATGTGTGTAATAGCAAATTCTTTACAGTGAATTGCTCTACCTGTCATACTATCTGGTAGCAACTGACAAGTGTGGTCTCTCCAGTTGCGAGGAATTAAAGCACCTCCAAATTTAACCAGCAACCACAACTTTCTTTCGATTAAAGAAATCTTAAGTATCAATGGAAATAATCTGGTATTTGTTACTGTCTCGTCTAAGTACGTATAGATTTTTTTTTCATTATGAAGGTTCAAAATATTCAGGGTTATACATATGGACCGTTTTAGATTTTATTATTATTATCCTAACTCATCTGAGAAATTTTTTCATATTTGTATTCCCATTTTTCCTTTTTATCATTCTTTTCATCAATTTTCCACTTTTCTCTCTATCAATTTATTTCAAGCAGGATTTTTCTTCTGTTTGGATTATTGAGAGAGAATACCTTCACACAGTATGCTCCCCGCCTTGAGGCAAACCCATAACCTTTTTCTGGTTTTCTGAGGGGATTCTAATATTTCCAGAGCAAGGAAAAAGTTAAAAAGTCTCACTTCCCTGCCTTGTCAGGAAGTCTCCCGTTGCCCAGCTTGATTTTACCCTGTGTCACTCAGGTCAGTCATTGCCCCTACACGGACGAACTCATTTAGATGGTGAAATCAAATTATTTGGAACAGCTTGTAATGAATTACACAACTCTACTAGTGGAAAATATAATGTCGAACTGTATTCTTACAGTCTCAAGGAACTACAAGCGGCAGGTTTCCTATTTTATTTACATATACATTGACATCCACCTGGAATGATCTGGCAGTAATGAGAGGAAACGCTTTTAAGGTCTCTCCAAACCCAGCTTTAATGGCAAATGGCAACTACTTCTGTTGAAATCATTGTCTGATATGATTGTGCCAAAATTTTCAATTTTACTGAAGTCTATAAATCATCATGTGTTTTTACTATTTAAAACTCTAAGGAACAAACTCTGAATGGAAAACATTTTGATTTTCATTAACAGCGTTAAAGAGTGTTGCAAGTCCCTAAAGGAAACCGAGCAAGATGGTTAGGAATTTGAGAGTAGCGTGTTATAGTTTATCAAGACATATGTGCCAGCCCTGCTTCTCCCATTTTACACATGCACAACACACACATGCTCATACACACAACACATTGAAAACTGATTTCTTCCCCTGGAAATTGTGAGAGAAAGATAAGTTGTAATTCATTGCAAATGGTAATCATGGCAATACACAAAGCACTAAGGAAAGCTCAAGTATTTAGATAAAGTGACTTTATCCAAAAGATTACAACACAGCCCTATTCTAATTGCCAGAGCAGTCTCAGCTTCGGAGAAGGGGGAAAAAAGTGAGTGGAATGTGGCAGAACATCAAGCCTAGCAAATTGAGAGTGGAAATACGGTTAGCAAAGCTATGGATTCAATTCTCTCTCCATCAACGGAGGTAAAAAATGAGTCCAGGGCCTCTCTATTCTCCTTCCATTAAGATGGAGGGGGTGCGAGAGAAGAGGAAAACCCGAGCACAAGAAGCAGCAGGGGCAAGGGAAGAGATATTCCTCTGGCCATCTGGTCACCTGACTGGGGACAGCAATTCTCATATGATAACTGGGTTCTTACTTTAATAGAAAGGACATGCATATACTGAGACCAACCAGAACCCAGATAGCAGCACCAATATTCTGAAGTTCTATTCTGCAAAAGTAACACATACGTGGGCCACGTTAAAATGAATCTCTATTGATGTATTTTTCTGAAGCCTGTATATTTGATTCCAAACTAGACATATATTGTGCCAGTCTCCCTTTTGAAAAAAAGTATTATAGTTAAATAATTACTTTTTAAATTTATGATGTTCCATTCAATGATGGATATAATGATCTAATTCTTCATATATATTTATTTTGAACAAAATTCTATTTACATTGACTAACAATGATGTTGGAATGAAACAATGAAGAACTTTGAATGTTGAACATTTGCAAATACTATGAAAAGATTGGTTTATGTTTAGCATAGTTTTTGTGTAAGTTATTTCCTTCTAATTATTATTTTATTGCCCATTCTGAGATAATTCAAAATTCTCTCCCCTAGACTCCTTCACCACTCCTTTTCCAATCTTATTCTTTCCAGTAACATAACCAACAGCTAACCTGTTAATGCTGACTACGAATGATTGTAGATTTTTTTAAATTGTAGCAAAAAACACATAACATGAGACCTACCTTTATAACAAAATTTTAGGTGAACCGTACAATTTTGTTAACTATAGCACAAAGTGGTCCAGTAGATCTCTAGAACTTTTTCATCTTGCATGCCTGAAAGTTTCTACACATTGCGTAGTTACTCCCATTTCTCCATCCCCCCAACCCCGGCCAGCCATGGTTCTGCTTTCTGCTTCATTGAGTTTGACTCTTTTAGATACCTCATATATGTGGAACCATGCAATATTTGTCCTTCTGTGACTGTCTTATTTCACTTAGTATAATGTCCTCAAGGTTGACTTATGTTGTAGCACAAGATTTCCTTCTTTTTTAAGGCTGAATAATTTTCCATTGTATGTTTATACCACATTTTCTTTATCCATTTGTCCATCAATGAACATTTAGGTTGTTTTCACTTCTTTGCTATTGTGAATAGTGCTGTAACAAACATGAGGGTGCAAATATCTCTTGGGTATCCTGATGTCAGTTCTTTGGGATAAATACCTAGAAGTGTGATAGCTGGAATCATATGGGAGTTCTTTTTTTAATTTTTTTTAGGAACCTCCATGTTGTTTTCCATAGCGACGGCACCATTTTACATTCCCACCAACAGTGTACAAAGGTTTCAATTTCTTCACTAGCAATTGTTATTTTCTGTTTTGTTTTGTTTTTAATACTAGCTATCCTAACAAATCTAAGGTGATATCTCATTGTGGTATGGATTTATATTTCCCTGAAGATTGAAGATGTTAGGCATCTTTGCATATGCATGTCAGCCATTTGTATGACTTCTTTTGAGAAATGGCTATTTGATTTCTTTGCTCACGTTTTAATCAGGTTATTTTTTTTGCTATTGAGTTGTATGAGTTCCCTATATATTTTGGATATTAACTCCTTATCAGATACATGGTTTACAGATATTTTCTCTAATTCTGTAGGTTGCCTTTTCACTCTGTTTATTGTTTCCTTTGCTGTGAAGAAGATTTTGGTTTGATTTAATCCCACTTGTCTATTTTGGCTTTTATCGCCTGTGCTTTGTTGTCATATCCGAGAAAATAATCACCAAGACCAAAGTCAGGAAGTTTTCCCTTATATTTTCTTCTAGGATTTTTATGGTTTCTTTAAGTATGTAATCCATTTTGAACTGATTTTTGTGTAAGGTGTAAGATAAAGGTTCGATTTTGTTGTTTTGCATATGAATATCCAGTTTTCCCAATATCATTTGTTGAAGAGACTATCCTTTCTCCATTGTGTATCCTTGGCAGCTTTGTTGAAGACCAGTTGACTATGTATGTACAGGTTTATTTCTGGGCACTCTATATTGTCCCATTAGTCTATGTCAGTCTTTATGTCAGTACTGTACTATTTTGATTACTGTAGCTTTGTAATGTATTTTAAAAATCAACAAATGTTATGCCTCCCACTTTGTTCTTCTTTTGCAAGATTAGTTTGGCTATTTGGGGTCCTTTGTACTTCCATATGAATTTTAAGACCTACGAAAAATGCCATTGGGATGAGATTTTGATAGGGATTGTGTTGAATATGTAGATGGCCTTGGGTAGTATGGTCATTTTAACGATATTAATTGTTCTGATCCATGAACACCGGATATCTTTCCATTTATTTGTGTCTTCTTCAATTTTTCAAATGTTTAGTAGTTTTCAGTGTATAATATTTTACCTCCTTGGTTAAGTTTATTTTTAGTATAGTATTTTATTCTTTTTGATGGTATTGTAAGTGGGATTGTTTTCTTGATTGCGTTTCTGAATTGTTTGTTAGTGTAAGAAATTTCACTGATTTTTGTATGTTGCTTTATATCCTGCAGTTTTACTGAATTCATCTATTAGTTCTAATAGTTTTTTTGTATGTGGAGTCTTTAGGGTTTCTCACATAAAAGATAATGTCATCTTTGAACAGAGTTAATTGTACTTCTTTCTTTCTTATTTGAATGTGTTCATTTCTTTTTCTTGCCTAATTGTTCTGCCTAGAATTTCCAGTGCTATGCTGAATAAAGCAATAAGAGTTGGCATCTTTGCTTTGTTCCTTATCTTAGAGAAAAAGTTTTCAGTTTTTTTTTACCATTGAGTATGATGTTAGCTATTGACTTTTCATATATGACCTTTACTCTGTTGAGGTAATTTCCTTCTATTCCTAGTTATCAAGTGGAAGGGTGTTGAACTTTGTCAAATGTTTTTTCTGCTTCTATTGAGATGATCGCGTGATTTTTAATCCTTTGTTCTATGAATGTGGTATATCACATTGATTGATTTTCATATATTGAACTATCCTTGCACCCCAGAGATAAATCCCACTTGCGTAAATCCCAGATGGTATATGATCCTTTTAATGTCCTTTGAATTCAGTTTGCTAGTATTTTGTTGATGATCTTTGAATCCAGTTTATGCATACTGGTCTGTAGCTTCTTTTTCTTCTGGTGTCTTTTCCTGGCTTTAGTATCAGGGTAATGTTGACCTCATAAAATGAGTTTGGAAGTGTTCCCTCCACTTAAAATTTTTTGGGAGAGTTTAAGAAAGAATGCATTAATTCTTTAACGTTTGGTAGAATTCACCAGTGAACCCATCTGGTCCTGGGGTTTTCTTTGTTGGGTGGTTTTTAATTACAGATTCAATCTTGTTAATAGTTGTAGGTCAGTTCAGATTTTTTTCTGTCTTTGTGGTATGGTCTTATTAGGTTGTATATCTCTAGGAATTTATTCATTTCTTCCAGGTTATGAAATTTGTTGATGTAGAATTGTTCAAGTAGTCTTTTATTATCCTTTTCATTTGTGTGGCATCACTTGTAATGTTTCCCTTTTCATTTCAGTTTTTATTTGCTTCTTTTTTCTCTTAGTTAGTCTAGCTAAGAAATTTTGTTGATCTTTTCAAAAAACAAACTTAGAGTTTTATTCATTTTTGTCTATAGTTTCCTATTCTCTGTTTCATTTATTTCTGCTGTAATCTTTATTATTTCCTTCCTTCTCCTAACTCTGGGCTTACTTTGTTCTTCTTTTTCTAGTTCCTTGAGGTGCATATTTGGGTTGTTTATCTGAGATCTTCCTTCTTATTAATGTAGGCATTATTACTATAAACTTTCCTCATAGTACTGCTTTTGCAGCATCCCATAAGTTTTGCTTTGTTGTGTTTTCATTTTCATTTATCTCAAGATACTTTATAATTATCCTTTGATTTCTTCTTTGTCCCATTGGTTATTCAAAAGTGTTTTGTTTATTTTTCACATTTTTGTAGATTTTCCAGTTTTCCTTCTGCTATTGGTTTCTAGTTTCATTCCATTGTGGTTAGAAAGATACTTGGTGTGACTTCAATATTCTTAAATTTATTAAGACTTGTTTTGTGACCTAATATGTGATCCACACTCGAGAATGTTATACTTGAGAAAACTATCTATTCTGCTGCTGTTGGGTGGGATGGTATACATATATGTCTGTTAGAATCATTTGGTCTATAGTATTGTCCAAGTCTTCTGTTTGCTTATTGATGTTCTATCTGGATGTTCTATCCATTATTGAAAGTGGGGTATTGAAATCTCCTACTATAATTGTGTTGCCACCTCTCTTTCCCTTTAGTTTTATCAATGTTTCCTTCACATATTTAGGGGATCTGATGTTGGCTGCATATGTTTATAAGTGTTTTATCTTCCTGATGAATTGAGCCCTTTATTGTTATATAATGTCTGTCTTTGGCTTGTGACGGTTTTTAACTTAAAGCCTATTTTGTCTAATGCAAGTGTGGCCATCCCTGTTCTCATCTGGTTACCATTTGCATGGAATATCCTTTCACTTTCAGCCCATGTATGTCCTTAAGTCTAAAGTGAGTCTCTTGCAGACAGTATATAGTTGGGCTTTCTTTTTCTTTTTTAATCCATTCAGTCCCTCTGTCTTTTGATTTGGGAGTTTAATCTATTCACACTGACAGTAATGATTGATCAGTAAGGATTTGCTATTGCCATTTCGTTAGTTGTTTTCCGTTTTTCTCATAGCTCTTTTGTCCCTCTTTTCTTCTGCTGTCTTCTTTTGTGTTTCATTGATTTTTTTAGAGTGATATGCTTTGATTTCTTTTTCGTGTTTTGTGTTTGTCTATTATAGGTGTTTTCTTTGTCATTAACCTGGAGCTTACATAAAACATCATATAGTTATAACAATCTATTTTAAGCTGATGACAATTTAAGTTCAATCACATCTAGAACCTCTACACTGTCACTTCTCCCCTAGACATACTTTATGCTGTTGATGCCACAAATTACATCTTTTTGTGTTGTTCATCCATTAATACATTTTTATAGTTAGTTATTTTTATTCTTTTGTCTTTTGACTTCTACACCAGAATTAAAAGTCATTTAGACACTGCCATTATAGTATTACAGTAATCTGCATTTGTCTATGTATCTACCTTTACCAGCAAGTTTTATATTTTCACAGGATTTTGTGGTACTGTTTAACATGTTTTTGTTTCAATTTAAAGGACTCTCTTTAGCATTGCTTGTAAGGCAGGTCTAGTGGTGATAAACTCCTTCATTTCTTCTTTATCTGGAAAAGTCTTTATATCTCTTCTTCATTTTTGAAGGACAATTGCTGGATATAATATTCTTTTTTCTTTTTTTTTTTTTTTGAGGAAGATTAGCCCTGAGCTAACATCTGCTGCCAATCCTCCTCTTTTTGCTGAGGAAGATGGGTCCTGAGCTAACATCTGTGCCCATCTTCCTGTAGTTTATATGTGGGATGCCTGCCACAGCATAGTTTGACAAGTGGTGTGTAGGTCCACACCCAGAATCCGAACCAGAGAACCCAGGGCCACCAAAGCAGAGCATGTGAACTTAACTACTGCACCACCAGGGCAGGCCCTGGATATAGTATTCTTGATTGGCAGTTTTTTCTTTCAGCACTTAGAATATATCCTCCCACCCCTTTCTGGCCTGAAAGATTTCTGCTGAGAATTTCACTGATTCTTATGGGCTTCTCTTGTACATGATGAGTTTTTTTTCTCTTGTTGCTTTAAAAATTCTCACGTTGTCTTTGACTTTTGAAAATTTGATGGTGTATATCTCACTGTGGATGGCTTCAGTTTCATTCTGTTTGGGAGACATTGGGCTTCTTGAATCTAATTGTCTGTTTCCTTCCTTGATTTGAGAAGTCTTTGGCCATCTTTTCTTTAAATAAACTCTCTTTCCTTTCTCGTGCTCTCTCTCTCCCTGTCTTGTCTCCTTCCGTAATTCCCATAATGCGTATATTGATCCTTTGTAGTGTTCCATAAGTCTCTTAGGCATTCTTCTCTCTTTTTCATTCTTTTTTCTTTTTGCTTCTCTACTGGATAATTTCAAATAACTGTCTTCAAATTTGCTGATTTTTTCTTTTACTTTATAAAGTGTGCTTTGCAACTCTTCCAGTGATTTTTTTTTTTAGTTCAGTTATTACATTCTTTGTCTCTAAAATTTCTGTTTGGTTCTTTATTACATTTTCAATTTTTTTGTTGAAATTCCTACTTTGTTCACACATTGATTTCCTGATCTTGTTAACATCTTTTTGACTGTTATTTTGAATTCTTTGTCAGATAATTCATATAGTTCTGTTTCTTTTGAGTTAGTGTCTGGAGATTTACTTTGTTCTTTTGATGGGATCATATTTCATTGTTTTTGTATTTTTTGTAACTTTATTTTGGTATTCACACATTTGGAAAAAAAGCCACCTTTTCCAGTCTTTATGTACTGGTTTTACCTGTCCATAATCCTGTCCAAATTTGCCTTTCCAAAATCAGCCTGGCTAGATATTCTGGGTGCCTCTCAAACATTGTGTTTGGATTTATCGTCTCTGTAGATTCCTACTTAGAGGGATATGCCAAGTTCTTTTTTCCAGGAGTTTGTAGTTTCTTGCTACCTTGGTAACGGTCTTGCTGTGTCACAGGTTTTCTAAAGCAACAACACACAACATAGCTCTTTTTTGTTCTCAGCACTGTTTAGTTCATTTAGGCTGCTATAACAAAAATATCAGAGATTGGGTGTCTTAAACAATAAACTTTATTTATCATAGTCCTGAAGGCTGGGAAGTTCAAGAATAAGGCACTGTCAGATTTAGTGTCTGCTAAGAACCCTCTTCCTGGTTCATTATTCGCTGACTTCTTGCTGTGTCCTTACATAATGGAAGGGGTGAGAGATCTCTCTGAGGTCTCTTTTTTAATAGCATTATTGCCATTCATCAGGGCCCAAACCTCGTTAACTAATCACCTCCCAAAGGCCCCACCTCCCAAAACCATCACAATGCAGACTAGGTTTCTGCGTATGAATTTTGGGGAAATAGACATTCCATTAATAGCATCAGCTCCCGAGAATCTAGAGCATAGAGCATTCTGTCTGTGTTCTGAGATAAGTGAGACAGAAGCCAGTTCTTCTAGCAGACTGCTGAAAAGCTGAAATGTTGAACGCACGCTTTACTCTTCTTTTTCTCCTTGAGAGAGAGGCCACTGAGCTGTCTCAGCCTCTGTTTGCTGTACTGCACATCCTCAGGAGTTGCAGCACAGCACTGGGCTTTTTTGTTCTCAGTGTCCCCTAGGCATCTAGAGTACGCTGGATCCCATCAGTGCTCTGAGACAGGTAAGACAGAAGCCAATCGCTTAGGCAGCCTCCCTGAAAAGTCAAAACGTTGGGCATGTGGTCCAATCTTTTCTTTTCCTTCCCAGGGAGAAGCTGGGAGCTGGGAATTTCCTCCCAGTTATGTAGTGCTGTGCCAATAGCTGCACTATGGTGAAAGGGTGCCACAAATTTTTCTACCAGCTTTGATGTGGCTGGTTTCATGCTTGCCTTGGGTGCAAGAGCCTCTTAACTGGTATTTAGACTTCTCTCAAAGGAAATTTTTCCATGTATTATTGTTGGTTCAGTGCTTCCTTGGGAGAAAGGAGGGTGCTGGCCTTCTTATTCCACTATCTTTCTCTCCTTCTAATTACTTTAATATGAGAAAACCTTAATATCTTTCTGGTAAACCTTACAAAATTTAAATTGATAAGAATATATATTATTAAGAAAAAAACAGAAATTTGATAGTATAACGCACATTTTAATATCCTTTTTGTTTAATTTTAATAAAGATTGCAGTCTTTTGCTTATGTCAAGTCTAGAAATTTAAGTAATCTTATTTACAACATATGTATATTGTAATGTGTGTGTCTGTGTGTGAATGCATCAAATCCAATTTTAAATATTACTGTATAAATATAACTTATAGCAATAGAAAATTAGCCATGCAGTTACACAGCTTATAATATTAAAAACTATATTATAATGAATGTTAGTTTGCATTTGGTGATTTTTATTTTATTTTTATAGTAATTTTAGAAAGAGTGTTCACCTAATGGGCATATGAAATGTAACAACGTTGACTATGAACCCTAAACTGACTTTTCATAGAGAATTTTGTTTTAAAATTTGAAACTCTGTCATACAACTTTAAGTGGTGTTTTAGCTATAATAGTATCCAAACAAGGGAAGATTAAAGGACACTATTAAATGTAAAAAAAAAAATCCTAGAAAAAGAATACCTGCTTTTCCAATTATGTGAACCATTAACCATAAAACCACTGAGGCTTTAAAGCTATAAAAAATTGGGAGGGAAATGTATGAAAAAATATTGAAAACCAACAAATATTTCTAAGTTGAATATAAATTTAAAATACTGCAGAGAAAACTAGCTCAAGCTGATGAGTGAAAAATCAAGGGGAAATTCTTGCCTCTCCAGTTCTGTCACATTATCTAAAGATTTATGTGGTCTGAGTTATCATTCCTTAGAAAGACAATAGAACAGGATTATTTCCTCATGATTTCTGGCAAAGAAAGACTCTGCAAAGATTGATCCTATAATATCTAGTGACAGGAGTGTGGCTTCATAAATTTCCTTCTATTGGCATATTTTTGCTAAAGATGCAGCTAAAATGTTAGAACAGACTATGCCAAAAATACGTTATATAAATCATAAGCTTAGGTGAATTTAATGTCCCCGAAACTCATCTATGCCCCTCAAAGAATATCTTTATTGAAGCAAGTGAAACTAATATCTATTGCTGTAGAATTCAGATACAAATTTTGGCAATAAGTAATCAGATTAGAAGTGTAGAACTACATATGTTGGCATGATTACTCTTACTGGGGGGACAAATCAATTAATAGCAGAATTTTAGTTAAGAAGAAAAGAGGAGGAAAAGAGAAACCAATGGTACATTCCAATATGTCAATCAAGATTGTGATCTAAAGTCATTTGATAAACTAAAAAGCAAAAACCCTGCTTCAGGTAGAAATAATATATCATCATTTGCCTCAGTTATGTAGATAATTTAAGTGAAAGTAGACAATGTGATCAAAACATTCTAGATAACAGCTTTAGTTTTCCATTTCACCTTTTTATTTTGGAAATATTTTATGCGCTACATATATTATTAGGGGAGAAGCTGGAATCAGGGCCCCCAGTACTGAGTCAAGAGAATACAGTGAAGCTGTTAAAGATAGTAAGCCATAGAGAAGTATTAACCATTTAGGTAAAAATGTCTTCTATGATTGTCCCATCAAATTTGCAGAAATTATGGTGTAGCTGAGGTTGATTTTATCTGCCTGTCTATCTAATTTTCTCCACCAACATGTTTAACTGTTAAATAAGGGGCAGAATTAAACTTCAATTAAGTTTTACATAATTTCTTGAGATATGTTTCATAGATCCATCAGATATAAACAAATACACATTTACTTTCTGGTGTATTAAAATATTCTAAGGACCCTAGAGCATTGAACGAGTGAAGATATTTATGAGAAAGACAAATATGATTTCTGGCAACATTTCATTTTATTGCATAAAATGAAGTATGAAAATCTTTTTTTTGGTAAGGAAGATTGCCCCTGAGCTAACATCTGTGCCAATTTTCCTCTATTTTATGTGTGGGACACTGCCACAGCATGGCTTGATGAGTGGTCTGTAGGTCTGCATCTGGGGTCCAAACCCCCAAACCCCAGCTCGCCGAAACAGAGTGTGTGAACTCAACCACTATGCCACTATGCCAGCCCCTACAAAGATATTTTTAATCATAATTTAGTGGTTAAAAATATCTTCCCTGTCCTACAAAGTAAGATATGTTTAATTTAACTGTAACGGAAGCTATACAGGTATATGAAAATAAGTGAAACCTCAAGTGACAGAATTATAGATTCCATTCAAGTGGAAAGTGGAAAATTATTCTAAACCTAGCAACACTGTGGAAGGCCCAATGGTGCCAATGAAATAATGTGGAAACAAATGAAAAAAAATGAGCAGATTTGTAGCATTTTATGCAATGAGAGTAGATATGCAAGATCGTGACAGTAATTTAGGCTGAGATATTTGCATAAAATCTTTAAAGTTCATAGAGCAGAAAAGACAGAGAATTGTGAAGAATTAAAGTATTTCCAAAGTAGAAAATAAAGTAAAATCTCACTTTCCATCCACTCCGTGCCTGCATTTATGTAGCTAAGTGCTGCTAAAGACTAACGAAAAAGCATACTGAGTCTTAATTTAAATTTCTGTCCTTTAAATTTAAGTCTATAGGTCCTGCCCAACAACCCCTTGTCTAGTCCAGTTCTTTTACCCCTTCTTCTGTCCCCAAACCTTCAACCTCTCCTTCCCCCTCCTGGCACTCAGCTCATGATATTGCTTCCTCCTTCAAAGAGAAAACACAAGCAATCAGAACAGAAAAGCCACAAAATCCCCAAATTGTATCTATTTACTTAATTGCATTTTGGACTATATATTCTGGTGAGTTTCTCTGTTCCCATCTAAGACCATTAGAATTCATCATTTCTTGTTTACTCAAACGCTTCGCTTCTTCGCACACATCACTCCAAAAATTCTCCTTTGTTTATTTTGCATCTTCAAATATTTCCTTTCTAGTGATTCCTTACTATCAGGATACAAATTATATAGAATATCAATTATAATACTAGTTAAACTAATATTTTCTTATGTGTCACACCAGATGTTCTTGCCCTCATCAGTCTCAGAATTTTGGATATTTTTTCCCACTTCAGCCACCTCAGGGTTCACAAACTCTGCATGGACTCCAACCAACTTCATCTTCTGCGTTACAGAATGCACTACTTCCCTCTCACCCCAGGCTGTCCCTTTTTATGCAGAAGTTTGGGACACTATAAGATACTCTGGGTGCTAAGCACCCACAACCCAGAAATGCAGAGGAATTAACACCTTGCAAAACATTTTGCTAACAGAGAAAAGGAACTAGCAGATAAAATCTTTCTTACTCTCCTGACCAGAAAGCCCTGAAACATAATAATTCATTCGGCTTCGGGAGAGGCAATACCATGAGCTCCAGCTATGAGTCGTGTTTGATATCAAGAGGTGGTCAAGTCAACCCCCAGCCCCATTTTCCTCCTTCCTCGCTCAGTTCTGATTTTCCTCACTTTCTGGGATTATTCTCTCTAGTAAAGTAATAGCACATATAACTTTATATCTAACTCAGCCCTGGGAAACCAACATGCTCAATTTTAGTCCTTAATAAACACACACACACACGTGCACACACAGCTTTATTAATCTGACCTCATTTGTTTGCATTCATAGATAAATGTCTTAAAATATATTTTTTTAATACTCTCTATCTACATTTCCTCCCTCTCCATCCTCTCTTTCTCATTCCTCATATCTCCCTGGATCCTGCACCCAAATTGCTCTGACAAGGTCGCCAGTGACCTCCATGTTGTTAAGTCAAATAGACAACCAGTTCTTACCTTTACCATATTTCATCACATCACTTCCTAGAAACACTTCACTCCACCGGCTTCGAGGAAACAATGGTTTTCTGATTTTCCTCTTCTTTCTTTTTCAGTTACCATGACTGGTTTCTTATCCTCTCCTGGAATGTTCCAGGATGTGAGTCCTTTGCCTTATTCTCTTTCCTATTTACACTTAGTTAGTGATCTCATCTTGCCTTGTGGCTTTGAATATCAGAGAGCTGCAAACTCTCAAATTCATATCTAGCACACGATCATCTCTTGTCTTCTTGATTGTAACTTATCGCCTCCTTGAGATCACTATTTAGATATCTAATCATCTCAAAATTAAAGTAATCGAAACTGAACTTCTAATTTTTCGTTTTAAACCTGTCTCTCTCTCTTCTCCAACAAAATCCATAGAAACTCCAGCTTTCCTGTTACTCAGGCCAAATCTGGAACCACCTTTGGCTCTTCTCTTCTACACACCATGTCCAGTCTGTCAACTAATTCTTTTAATTCTACATGTGAAATATATATACATATTTTTACCTCTTTCTGTTTTCTCCACTACTGCCACACCAAACCATGTCATCATTTAGCTTCTCCTGGATTATTTCAATGGCTGCTAGTTATACCAACTATCATCCTTCTGTTCCTACTATTTCCCTCCTATAGTTTATTCTTAACAGACTGTGTTTTCTTAATTTTTATTCTTTCAAAATTTCATGTCATGTCACTGAACAGCAAACTCTCCAAAATCTTCCCATCTCACTCAGAGTGAAAGCCCAAGTGCTCTTTATTCTCCTGAGGCCTTGTTTGATCTGGTCCCTCCTTTCCTGCTCTTCTTCCCATTCATTGCTCACTCTTCTCCAGTCAACTGACTGTCCATGGAAACTTCTAGACATTCTTTTGTTTCCTGTTTCCTCTGCCTAGAGTGTTCTTCCTGAGATATCCAACTGCTTGCCCCATACCTTCTTCAGGTCTCGACTAACTCATCTTTTCAAAACGGCCTAAACTGAACACCTTATTGAAAATTTCGAAACTCTCACCCCTGTACTTCATGTCCTCTTACCCTGCCTTATTTTTTCTGTAACATATCACCATCCAATATGGTGACTTATCATTAATTTCTTTATTTGGTGTTTTTCCCACTGGGATGAAAATTTTATCATGGTACAGATGTTTGACTGTTTTCGTCACTGCTATGTCCCTAGTGATATAAATGGGCCTGCCATAACTATTTCTTGAATAATTTATTGAATAATTATTAAATTAAATATTGAATAATATTTATTGAATAATTTATTCAGAAGGTAGAATTTATTTTATATTTCAAAATAAAATGATTAGTGAAACATAGGCCTCATAAAATCAAATGATATGTACTCTTCAAATGAAAATCAATGGTACTGTTTTATTAAGATTATGTGTTTGAAGATCTTGCACTTCTGATTCTTATCCACGTTAAAGCTGTAGCTTTGGGAGGTTGTATTTTTTTAAGGTTATAAGAAGAGCTCTTCTCAAAAATTGATCTTTTTAAAATGATAGAATTTTGCCAACATTTTATGAGTTTCATATTGTATCTAAAAAAAGTGGAGATGTGTAGAAATAAAAATCTGGACTATAATTAAAATAAACTACTGAAGATAAAGATGATGAAATTATCTTTGACAGTGTAACTGTTACATGAAAGCTATTATTTTAAAATATGTGTATGTAAAAAGACAAAGCTATTCAAAATGCAGGATTAAAAAAATTCCAAATAGCATGAAAATTAAATATTCCAAAAATAGAATTTCTATGGAATATTAGCCCTTAAGATCTGATGGAATTCTGTGATTAAATGAGGCTTGCTTACATGTTTTAGGAAATTCAGAAATATATACTTCTTTGCAAACAAATATTAAATCAAAGATGTACTGGCTGTTAAAAGAACAGTCGAGCTTGAACTAGACCTACTAAATCAACCAAAGTCAGATAGACCTGGAATTGTCTTTGACCCATTTACAGTTCTGCCTTACTTGTGTGAAATCAGTAAGTTCCTATCTTTTCTTTGTTTTGTGTTTGTAAACTTCGCTGTGGGTGGTTGTCCTGGAGGCAGACATTAACGTGGTCAAGAGGACTTAAGAAGAGCAATTTATTTCTTAGTCACATTTAATAAGTAGCAAAGTGGAATATGAAACTTAGCTTGCCTTATTATCAATGTTTTAATACTTAAATGTATGTATGTATTTAATTTGAGCCTTAATGAAAATTGAAAAACTAGCTTAAAGTCTTTCCATGTGCCTTTTATACAGATCCCGATGTTAACTTTTTATTAATTTGCTTTGTCTGTCTTTGTGTCTATTACTGTCTTTGTTTCTATCTCTATCTACTCTCCACCCAGATGCTCTTTTTCCCTTTACTGTTTGAGATTAAGTTGTATATATGATGAGCCTTTATCCCTAAATACTTCAATGTGTGTTTATAAAATCTATGATATTCTCTTATAGAACCACAAAATAATTATCAAAATCAGGAAATTAATATTTACATAAAGCTATTGTCTAAGCAATATACTTTATTCAAATGTCAATATTTCTCTCACTAAAAAAAAAATTTGTTTTCCTTGTCTGTGCTCCAGTCCACTCATTTGTTGCATTTAGTTGTCATGTCTCTTTAATATCATTTAATCTGGAACAGTTTCTCAGTTTTTCTATTAATTTAGTTTTTCTTTCTTTAATGACCTTGACATTTTTGAAGAGTAAAGGCCATTTATTTTGTAGAATATCCCTCAATTTGGATTTGTCTGATATTTTCTCATTATTAGATTCAGATCATGCATTTCTGGCAGAAAAACCACAAAAGCGACACTGGGTCCTTTTAAGTGCACCATGCAAAAGGCACAAGACAATCAATAGTTATTGAGCAAGGCCACATTTGCACTTTGCAAAACATGACTTTCTTCCTGTATTCCAAAAGCATATTTGTTCATTTTCACTTAAGGAAACATATTTATAGAGTCTCAACCACCATGTGCCAAGCAGAAAGTATGTAATAAAGTGTTATAAAAGTTCCAGAAGTGGTGGTCAAATGTTAGTATAACTGAGGAAAATCCCACAGGAGTAGTGGAACTTTAACAGGACCCTGAGTTATGGAAGGATGAAGAGTAGAATGATAAAGGACATTCCAGACAAGGAAACCTGGAAAAATGGAATTCATCACCATACAAAATTGGTTAACTATGCCCGGTTCATTCTGAAATCTTATGAAGTGGCTGTGGTACATGTGAAATCAATTTTTCATCACTCAAACTATAAACCACAATTAATAAAACTATCCTCAGCAGAGATTAATTTTCAGAAATCCAGGATGTCTTTTGATGTTCATAATAGTATACAAAGTCTGAAGAATAATATTTTTCCTTGGTCCAACCATCCAAAACAGACTAGAGGTTCAGTATTTTGCTTCCATATACTTAAATATGTTTGACTCCATTTAGCTACCATGCATTGTTGTCGCTGTTGTGGCTTATTTATTTGTTTGTTAATCAGTGGAGGCTCATCAACTCTGAATTATCTGCCAACTGAGCTTATCTGATCCTTATTTCTGATGCAAGAGGCCATTCTTCATTCTAGATCAGCCCTTACATAAATCAAAACACATATATAGAGCAAGTAACTGCTTTAACATTCCATTAATTTAAGTATTCAAGGACTTGAGAATATAGATCTGGCTAAGAAGCATATTGTACGTTCAAAATTTGGTAATGTTCTTAACAGCAAGCGTCTCCTTTTTTATGGTATAATTATCTGATTATTCCTGAAGCTTGCAAAAAAAGAGCCAAACAATCCTGCAATTAGGGTACAATTGTGCCTGAAATCTTAGAAGTTCAAAGCCAGAACATTGCAACTTACAACTTATAACTACCACAATGGGTACGTCCCATATGCATTTGGTTTCTGTATAGCACATTACTCTATCCCATAAGAGATATGTGAGCTGCAGCTGATATGCATAGCTCAGTAATGAAGGTTAAACAAAAAAAAGAAAAAAAAGGAAAGTTACTCTCTTCTAAAGCATAAGTTACAAAATCACAAAGGTGAAAAGGTTTGGAGGTATTTAATTTCCTTTTCTGCCTTGAAAAAAAGCATAGGAAATAGAGCAAACACTAGATACATTTTATTAATCACATAGTCCAAGTCAATTCATTGCATACATAGGAATGTGAAATGTCAGGTTCAATTAAACGAGCGCCAGTAAAGTAAACCATTTCACCACATGAGCATATTTAAATCATAACACAGTCGGCTAAGTGCTCTAAACATTCAAATAAGCATATGTGGCTACTTGACTCTTTAATTATTGAAATAGAGACATTGACTTCCATGTGTGATGATGCAAACAGACCACGTCTTCTTATAAATGTTTATTCCTGGATTTTGGCTTGTAATATATTTTTTAAAGTGGTGTTTTATAGCAAAGAGTAGTGGGATTTCTTCATATAGTAACAAAACCCAGTTTTTCAGATGCTTCAGCTGGTGAAGGATGTTGAATCAGTAATTAGCACACATTTAGAAACAACATATGCTTCAGTATTTAAGCAAATGAAAAATTAACTGTTTAGCTCAAGACAGACATCTCAGGAAGGTCTTCATATCCATTATTATTGTAAATATATGCATACACATCATAGGTATAAAGAGTTAACTTTTGTCATAAATAACAGGAATATGCAACACTGGTTGAGCGCCAGCTTTCTACTAGACAATGTAACCAGCCTTTTACAAACAGTTCTAATCGTCCTCTAAATCCTGCAGAGTCAACATTAGTGTTCCCATGTTACAGGTGAAGAACCTTTTTTGGACAGGTTAAATTACTTGCCTAATGTTGTTTAATTAAGAATATGGTTCAATAGGGGGTTTCAGGTTAGATACGTTGAATTTCATAACCACTGTAATTATTCTAGTGTTAAACATAGAATCAGTCATTTAGGTGACATTTCATGGAGATTTTTTTCACATACTTAAATTTTATTTTGTTTATCCTATAAGATAATTTTATTATATAAGATTTGTAATTTTATTTACATTTAAAAATATTTATTCTGATGATAAAATAAAGATACACCCACTGAAGAAAATTTTTTTCTTTCTTTTTTTTTTTCTCTGAGGAAGATTCACCCTGAGCTAACATCCATGCCAATCTTCCTCTATTTTTTGATATGTGGGCCACCACAACAGCATGGCCGCTAGCAGAGCAGTGTAGGTCTGCGCCCAAGAACTGAACCCAGGCTGATGAAATGGAGGGCACTAAACTTAATCAGTAGGCCACTGGGACTGGCTCTGAAGAAAAATATTTAAAAAGTAAAAGGAAAAACAACAAATTTCTACAATCCTATAACACAGATGTAAACACTGATAGGAACATATTTGTATATTTCTTGCTAGTCTGCCAAAAGGGCATTTATCTGTATAACACACAATTGTATACACTGTAATCTAACAACGCAAACATTTATCAAGTACCTATTATGTACCACTGCCTCAAGATAAAGAGGTGAATTGATAGAAAAATGCTTGATTTCTTATTGCATAGACATGCACATATACGTATTTACTTATTTTAGACAATATCAGATATAAAACTGTGTTCAACTTTTACTTTCCATGATATCGAGCAGTTTTTCAAGTTCAACCATTATCAGACATAATTTTTAATAAATGTTATAAAGTAAGTGGATACATCATGATGTTTGCAAAATCTGGGTTCAAATTTTAACTTTGCCACACTCTGTATTCCCTTGAGCTAGTGACCTAACTTCTTTAATATCCGTGCCTTCAAATTTCAAATGAAAATAAAAATTAGTACATATTAACAGGACTCAGGGAGAATTCATTTTTATACTTTATGTAATAAAACTATCTTTAAATTATACTTTTATTATTATACACTCATTTTATTATATCATAGTCAGCTGATATGGTCTATGAAATGCCTGGGAACCCATCTGCCCATATTAGCAATTGGTCCACTTGTTTTATTCTGACAGCCTTCACATACTTCCAATAAAATATCAAAGAATCAGTGGGCTTATCAGGCGTGAAGGCTTAGGACCTGTTCTGAAGCACCACAGACAGAAAAAGAAAATCTGACCAGACGCTTAATCCCGCTGCTGAGAACTAGTCGATGCAATCCTGGATGGTGCTGCCTATTGCTGGAGCAATATCCGTCTGATTCATTTCCCTGCTCAAGCTGAAAGGTGCTCCACATCCAAGATGCCGTCCTTCAGGCCACAAACACACATAGCCTTCATTCCCAAGCACAAGTCCCCCTACCGAAAGGGGACTTCAAATTTCTGCTGCACCGAGCCAAAATCAGTTTCCCCAATATCATCTAAGCCTTGGATTTTCACTCAAGTCACCCGACCAGTCCCTTTTCTTTATGGTGAGTTCTTATTTAAAGATAACTCAGTGTTGTTTCTTGTCCGTGTAACATAGAGTAGCTCATCTTAGATGCTCACAGATGCTCTAAAAACATGGACCTATACAGGAGCACGATCAGGATCTCTCTGTTCTCTCAGGCTGCTCCTCACGTTCAGTGCGAGAGTGAAGAAAACCCAGACGTCGTCTGCTTCCCAGTTTTGGCTGAAATGTCCTCTCTCCCACCTCACTCTGTTATTTTCTTCCCTCTCCTCCCACTCAAGGCACGTAGCATAAAATTCTCAATAAAGATGGCTTTTAACAGGCAGGAATAGAGATTGCTTTTAAGCAGCTTTTGCTTTTAATCTGGTTTTCCCTGAGGCAAAGGAAAACAAAAGTCTGGCTTTTTGATTGGGGGGAGAAACAGTAGAAAGTCCTAGTACAATATATATTAAAATATAAACTTATATTTTAATAGATTATCCTTCTATACTGATTTTGTTGGACCTCAGTGTTCTGATGTAATGTATATCTAGTAAGAAGAAAAATTTCATATCCTTTGTATACATTAATTTATTAAGAGGTAGTTGGTTTATGGAAAGGTGAGTATAATCTCTGATGTGCTATTTTACAATAATGTCTGGAGATCTTTGTAAAAAAAGTCTTCTTAATTCTTCTATTTATAGTTACCCATCTAAAAAAGTTTAGCGGTTGAATTTAATACTTAGCAATTATGCTGGCCAAGCAATATGTAGGCAAGTATTTTAAGCAGTTATGTCTCTGCCAATTCTGTGCTGCAATTTTCAACCCTACTATTCTTGATATTATATAAACTGTAGAGGGAATCGGTTATGTAAACAGACTTTTTCAGAGCTAAAATGAAAACTTGTGATTTACTTAAATCTTACTTGTCCAGACTATTCTCTGAAATCAATAAATTTTATAAATCTACACTATATTGAATTGGTTTGGAGAATAATGGGAATTGCACATTATGTTTTTATAATAATTTCCATTTATTGAAATGTACAACATGACTGGTAAAGTGTTTAATGTTGTACATACATCATCTCATTTAATTCCTGCAACAACATTGTGAAATAAAGATTAGCATTAGACTCTTTTTGCGGTTGAGAATTCTGAAGGTTAGAAAGATTAAGTAATTTACTGAAGACCACTTGACCAACAAACGGCTGAAGAATATAAGCCTATTTTTTTAACAAACTGTGATGTATCTTGTGCAAAGATGGCTGCCCCAAATTTCTCCCTTTCCTGTATGAATATGCTGCTCCTCCTACAGAGATTGATTCTATTTCCCATCTCCTTGGATCTTGGCTGTCTCTGTGATTTATTTTGACCAATTTAGTATGTTGGAAGTGATGTTTTCTGCCAATTCCAGGCCTAAACCTAAGAGGTCTGCCAGCTTACACTTTGTTAATCTTGGACAACAACTGTCATGTAAAGAAGCCCAACTACCTTGCTAGTGAGAGAAACATGGAGAGAACGATGCCTTGGAAGAATGAGTGTCTACGAAAGCAAAGAGAAATAGGTCCAGCCAACCCTTGGCATTATAGCCGTCTTATCTGAGAGACCAGCCTTATGCATGAAGCCATGTGGATCCTCCATGCTTGGTTTAGCTGTCTCAACCAAATCACATAAAGGAGAGGACCAGATGGCTCTGCCAAATTGCAAAATTATGAAAAAAATATGTAGCAGTTGAGTTTTAAGCACTAAATTTTAGGTTTGTTAGGCAGCAAGAGATAACTGAACCACCAATATAAATTACAACTTCTTTGCTAATAAACTCTTTTATTGCATTTATTATTTATTATAAAACAAATCTCTTAATGTTTACTTAATTTAAGCAAATTATTTGGTATTAGCGTTTCACAGATGGCAAGAAAAAGTCATGATACAAATGTGAGCAAGAAACTGAGTGAAGAGTAAAATCCTTTGTTTTTATCTATATTTTCTGCTACTAAAACTCTCCTCATTAGCATTCTTAGTGTTTAAATATTCACAGTCACCATAAAAAATTGTCCAAAGAAAATCATCTCTGGTAATACCACTGTTAAAAGCATCCTTTTAGTTGACTCCATGTTCCTAAGGAAACTATTCACATTTATTAAAACCTACAATGTGGCTGGTAATGTGTTTTAGGTTGTATATACCTCAGTGATGTTCTTAATGAAAATATTAAGGATACTTAAAATATGTTTAAAATCTGATATGAATTTAAAATAGTTTATATATTTGAGACATTATTATGAAATACACAGATATACTCTTTTAGATTAATTAGGAAATTGTCCACCAATCTCTATTAATTTTACATTTAAAAATTCTCTAGCTAAAAGCAATTTGCATATAAATCGTAATTCCATCTCATATATCACAAGAATTTACAAATTCTTTCCAACAAAAATGGTATTTTAAAAAATATTTAAAACACCAAACATTTCAAGATGGACAATAAGTGTTAGTTTCCTTTCTTTTGCTGATATTACTTGGGGGCAAGTATGAAAAATTTGAAACATAGTTTATGAACGTGGGGATTGTTAAATAAATTATGCTACACAGCAAGACGAAGTGCTATGAAACCATTTAAAACTTTACCCACATTCTAGGTAAGAGATACTAAGAGATACTAGGTCAAAAAGTATCTCATAAAGCAATATGTAATAAAATCTCATTTGTTAAAATAGTTGCATGTATAAATATACAATTCTAAATTTTTACAACTGTAATGTTTGAAAATTATGTAATAAATGGGTTTTACTTATACATGCGAGGAAAAAAGAAGGAACATGGACACTGGAATCAAAAGACCTAGATACAAACTCTGACTTTACGACTTAGTAACTCTGTATGATTTCCAGCAATAGCCTAACATCTGGATCTGTTTCCTCATCTGTAAAATGGGAAGAGCCATATTTACCTTAAAAATTATGATAGAAGTCTAAGAGTACCTGATGATGCTCAGTAAACGGCAATAGTTCAAATTACTATAAATGCGAGCACAAGTCAGATCCTGGACACTCGTCTCCATCTACCAGCTCTGTGCTGCCCTGTCAGAGGAATGGTTTTCCGTTCCTTTCCAGTGGGTCTGGGTTTCTACAGGATGTTCTTGGCATTACCCAAAAGTCTGAACCAAATTTCAGTGAAAATGTAACAATTGTTAAAAATCCCTAATATACTCGTGGCTCAATTAAATGGGAGTGAAGTTACGGGGCACCTGCTCATGGAATGTTTTCCTCAGAGTGGAGTTTGCTCAAGAACACCATCTGAGTGATGATGTGGTCATGGTGAGCATTTATTGGAAGAGTTTTTGTTTGATTTGTATACTTGATAAACGTTACCTTTATTGAGATGAAATACTTACCTTTACAGTGAAGAAAAAGTAATTGATTATAAGTAGAAAACTGAAGGACTGTTTGATGTGAATGTCACAAGAGTGATCAGGTTTAAGGAAAAAAAAAATCACTGTAACGAACACCAAATGATTCACATTGACCGGAACTACTGAAGAAATAGAAAAACAGCAGTGTGGCCAAAACACTCACATAAGGTCATTCAGTGACAGAAAACAAAATAACACAAAAGGGAGATTCTTATTATTAACTTTTGGGATTTATATATTATAACTGAAGTTCGGAGTGGATTTCATGCAGTGAAATTTGACAAAATAGTTCTTATAACACAGGCCAAGTTCTAATGCTATTTTGAAAAAATATGCAATGTAGGAAAAAGATGCTTCTTCGAATATTTATTACAATGTGAAGACATTACTCTTATTAGTTATAATTAGAGAAACTTAGAATATGAAAGTGAAGTGTCTTCTTCAAAGTAGATTAGTTTGTATTTGAGGGAAAATCACATCCATTGGATGGGAAAGCATCTGAACCCCAGTACTATCGGCACTGACATCGTTGTATTTGATAGCTACACGGGCATTCTTCTGTGCACTGTAATGAGATGATTTTGTACAATTTTTTAAATAGATATCTGCTCATTTTGACATATGAATCTAAAGATTTCATTTATGTTAAAATTCTGATTTCTCTGGGTTTTCATGTGTATGTTGCCTTTGTTACAGTGATGAAAGCAAATATAAAGAAAATATACCACTCTGTAAAAATGTTTGCCATATGCACACACGATTACAAAAGGAGAAAAATCACGTACTTAAGTTATTCTCGTACATGATTTATTCCTTTGTTTTTCAATATTCCTAAATAAACATTTAGCAAGTGTTTACTATGTGCTAAGTATGTGGCGTGGTTATATGGATAAGTTAGTTAACAGGAAAAATATGAGCTCTGAACAAAATGCAAAAGTGATGTCAAGAAATCCAGGGGCCTCTAGGTTTATTACATAGCTGTTTTTGAAATGTTTCCACATAGTCACTGCAAGTTACATAAACTAAAATTAACTCACAGATAATTGGGCATTCTATAAAATAAGTCAAATAATGCTATTTATAGTAAATATAAGAAAGGTTCGTATAAACTTTCCACTTTTTAATTTGAAATTATATAGACAGCAACTACAAAACTATAATTTTATGTTAAAATAATGGGCTATCTCAAGAGCAGCAGCTACACTCAATATTTAACTGGGGCCCGTTCGATAAGATAGGTAGATTTCAGTTTTGATATTGATATATCAATAAAGGAATGCCATTAGCTAAATCTCTCTCTCTCTCTCGGTCAAGAACATGGATAAACTACAGGACATCTTGCTGTATTTTTTATACATTCGACTCTGACAGTGTTTGTTGATTGTAAATGTTACATGCTTACTAATACAGCAATGACATCATTTGAATTCAACTCTTAAAACAAAATGCATTCAACTACTTGGAAATAAGGAGCGAGTTTTCAACAGTAATAACATCTGGGCTTTCTGGAAAAAAATGATATTGCATAATTGATTAATTCATAATATTACACGATACTTTTAAAACAGTATTTTTCTACCAAAAAAGTTAAGCTATACACTGGCTGAGAAAATCATCACTTCTCTCTATATTAAACGCTTACAAGAACAAACAAGAATTTTGGTTCTATTAATTTTTTTTAAAAAATCCTATTTCTCCTATAGGATCAAAAGCTAAAAAGCTTTTGGCTCAGGTTAATTGAAGATTAAGCAGAAAGTGTCAGATAAGCTGTTTAAAAAATGAGTTAACATTTGCAGCTACCTTCTTGAATGAATCACAATGATTTGTTAATGAGCACACACATAAAAAACAGAAATTAAGTGGACACTAAGCCGGAAAAAAAAATCATCTTTCTATAACCCCTCATTTCAATTTAGTACTCACAAAGCCTTCTCATCTTTTTTATTGTTGATTGACTTATTAATGTATAAATGTTATAAAATCATTTCACAAGTTTACTGACAAATAAGTGCAGGGACACTTGCCAAAGTCTGAATCACTGATCTGTGCAATATTCCGTTTGGGAAAAACAAAAACATCTCTCTACTGAAAAATCAGTGTTTGAAAACAGTTGTTACACTTTTCAGATTCAGAGCAATCAGAGTTTTCTGTAATTATTAGTGGCCAAAACTACATTTTGTTTTCTGAGCACTGTTTCACGTACTGCTGAAAGCAAGTAAATAATATATCACATTCTATTTAAATGTCTCTTTAAGATTTATACATTTTTTGATTTAAATCTATTTAGGATGCATTATAAATGTTATGCTACTCTAGAAACCTTTAAATACATGTGTAGGGAAAGGTGCAAATTGAGAAGCAATTTTAAATGGGATGCAGTAGAAACAAGGAATAACGTTACTGTCTTCCATTCTAATTAGCAAAGAAAGGCTACTGTCTGCTCCATCTACTGTCTCCACACTTGACGGTGCTGTGGTCATAACTCATCAAGCACTGGGATCCAGGAAATTTGTTAGACTTCAAAAATGAAAAGACCTGCATAATTTTTATTTCTTAAATAAAACAAAGTCTGATTTAGAATACAGATGTTTCTGTCTTTGATGTTTGAATGTTCTGGGTAAGCATATTAATGAGACTCAGCTGTATTAGTTTAGCTCAGGTAGATTGGAGTTTTATGATCTTGTGAAGTTGAAAGAATAATTGTGTTTTTTTTATAAATGCCTTTTGTGGGTCATCCCAAAACAAAAAATCTTTAAAGCATAGGTTTTCCTTTCTCATATGGCATACTCTTTTGAACCAGAGGACTAAGAATATTGACAATATTTAGTAAACCTGCATCAGGGGGAACTTTCTTGTTGAAGAGGAGTTTGCTGGTTACACTTAAGTGGCTCAGAAAATTTTAAACAAGAAGAATAGTAGACATATTTTCCATGGTTGGCCTTTTTCCATGCAATGGGGTGTGTTTTTTAAAACACATTCTTGGCCTTTATCGAAAAACCACAGATAGCTATAATTTGGGTAGCTTTTACAGATAATTTATGACTTTTGCACTCAACTTAATGGCCCATAAAAAACTCAAACCAGCAGTGTTAGGACATTGCTTTAGCAGTCAAAAGGATTCTGCAGCCTGAGAGGGTATTTAGAAGGGGACTTCCATGTCAAATGGAAATGTTGAATTGTACTTAGAACGTTTGTTTCTTGATACAAATATTATCTGTTTCAAAGTTACACCCTGGCTACTCTAATTCTTGCCAATAAGGTTGAGAATTCTACAAAACAAAATCAATACCGTTTCTGACTACCTCCTCTTTTTAATATGCTCATATTGGATAATTCAAATTATCAAGTTAGAAAACTACCTCAAATCTGCTTGTCACAATTTACTGCAGCTAAAGTGAATGGATATATTTCAGCCAGGGCAACAGATGCCTATGATTTTTTTCCATGGGTCTTGAAAGTTACCGTCACCTGCTGCTGTTTGTGATGAAACCCCACAGGAAATGAATGCCAAAGGTACAAGATGAAAGAGAAAGTAATTTTCGGGGAGGAGAGTAAGAGTAATTTTGCACTGTGAGGTGAAAGGGTGAGAAACCAAAAGACGTGTGAGGAATTACTTATGAAACTGGAAATGAAGGTAAAAGTTAGAGGCAAAGGAAACAAATATAGGAAAGAGAAAAAGAAGAAAATACTTAGAGCCACAGAGAAAGATATAGGAACTATAGATTGAAATACACATTGAAAAGGTGCTATTTAGAAATAAAGTCATTGTTACATACATAGAAAAATCACAAACCTAATAAAATATCATATACAAACTCTATATATGCTTGATGGGTGAAAACATTAACAGACATATTCTTAGGCCTTTCCTCTTACTCTCCACCATTACGGATAATTCTATCCATTTTTTTTTTTCTTTTTCTGGTCTTTTTTTGTGAAGAATCAAGGAAATGTGCAGTGAGGAAGAGCAGGAGATGCAAATCTATAATTATTATTGGAAAGGAGAGAAAACTACAAAGAGAAGATTATATATAATATATATATATGAGAAAACTACAAAACACTGTGGGCTGAGTTGAGAAGTGGAAGGGGTATGGGTGGTTACTGGGTAATAGATAGGCAGGAAAAGGAGGTATGAAGTGGAGACATTATTGCTATGTATTTTCAACTGGGAGACATCAGAAGATATGTTTAAACATGTTTCAATAAGCTGGTTGTTGTTGAAACTATGTTTATTTCAACGTAGCACTGTTTTAGCACTGGGACACTATATGGGTTTATGTGAAATGCACACCAACAAAATAGAGGGTTTGTTCTGACTGAAAATCATTGTTAACAAACCTTTTTATCACCGCTGATGAACAAACATATTCACCACTGCTTGTCAGTATGAACTGCATAAGTCAGCCTCTTTCTCTTCTTCTGGATACCATCCCACAAGCAAAAAGAATAATGGGGGCAAATCTCTGATAACTCCAATTTGCATTAATTCAGGAGAAAGATATATGCTCTAAGGACCATCTAAGTGAGTCAAAATTAGTAGAGATGAGAAAATAGCTGCTCACAATGAAACATAAAAACGAAAAGTGGAGAGTGGCAATATGGTTCAATAGTAGTAGCTCTAAGAGCGTGAAAACAATATTGCAATTCCTAAGAAAAAAAGACTCCCCCTTGAAGTCTGAAAGTCATGTATGCTGATTGATAAGGGGTACAGTCTCTGGGATGAAAATGCCACATGATAGTAGGTTTTCTGAAGCCAGTTGTGTCCATAGAAGCAGAAGATTCAAGACTATACAAGTGATGATGAAAGTGAGCCCTGTTAGTAGAGAGCAGTGTTTCTCCATACAAAAAGAAGAAAGGCCTTCAGGAAGAACTTAGAAATGTACAGAAAAATAAAGCACACTAATGAGTAACATATACAGAACAAGCACACCATTTGTATTAGTTTTCTATTGCAGCATAACAAATTTCCATAAACCTAGCAACTTAGAAGAAATCTATTATCTTACAGTTTCCATTCTCAGCAGTATGGGCCTGGCTTAACTAGACAGCACCAGACTGAAATCAGGTATGAACCAGGGATGCAGTCTCATTTAAGGCTTAGGGTCCTCATCCAAGGCCATTCAGGTTTTGCAGAATTCATTCCCTTGCAGCTGTGGTCCTCAGTTCCCCATTATCCTTCTGGCTGTAGGCTGGAAGTTACTTTCAGCTCCTAGAAACTGGACTCAGGTCCCAGACATATTCCCCAACATCACAGCGTACTTCAAAGCCAGCAAAAGGATATCTCTCACGGAGCAGCCCAGTCCAACTATTAAAGACTTACCTGTTAGGTCAGGTCATCCCATGTTAGTCTCTCTTTTAGTTAACTCAAAATCAACTGATTAGGAACTTTGGTTATACCTGCAAATCCCTTCATCTCTAGCCACGTATTATTGCTTAGAGGTATGACAGAGGTTCCGTCTGCACTCGAGAGAAGTTTACAAGGGCGTGGACCATTTAGGCCTTTGTAGAATTCCATCTTCTACCCTATTTATGAAAGATACTACAATAAAAAGTAAAAAAATAAAAAAGTAGTAAAATACAAGAACATAAGACTTTTACTAGAAAAAGTTCTTACTCTGAAGCAGATGAAAATTACGACCAAACATTTTGCAATGAATTTTTAAAAATATTAATTCAGCAATCATTTCTATGAATAAAGCCTATAAAGGGATAAAAGATGAAACATGAGCTGCCAAATCTCAGCTATAAAAGGAGAGGGAAAAAACACCTTTTACAGATAGGAAGATAAAAGAGAAAGGACACAAGGGAAAAACAGATATTGTGTAAAGCAAGGTAAAGGACTATAGCATAGAAATGAAAGAAATGAAAAAATATACAAAATTAAAGAAAATATAAAGATGATATAAAAAGAGAAAAATGATGACTAAAACAAATAAGATCCACTGTTCGTGTCATGGAACCCCACCCTCTTAGGAAAAAATAAAAACCTAAAGAAAGAGACTAAATATTTTAAAACATATGATTTCTAAAAATGAGAAATAAATATATGAGAATTTTAGCGTAACAGAAAAAGAGCAAATACAAAAATTTTAATTGATGGAAAAGTACTCAAAAATTATAAGAAACATTTAGTTCATCTCTTTTAAACTACATTTGAAAATTTGAACGATATGGATAATTTCCTAGGAAAACATAATTTATAAAAACTGTGTAAACTCAGTAATTTCCATATAAAATATAAAAAAAAGTTATTATGGAGCAATCTCACCTGAAATGAATAAGGCCATATATTTCCAAAGAATTGTTATTAAGCCATTAAATAAAAATAATTGTAATGCTTTCAAAATAATTTCAGAACCAAAATGCATGGAAAATTTCAAGTTCTTTCTATGAAGTAATATATTTATAAAGCCTCGTGAAGAGAATGAGGTATAAAAACTACAAGACCATCACCCTAGAAGTTTAACAAAGTGGCAAAATTCAACATCCATACGTGAAAGAAAAACATGTACTAAAACAATAGTAGATAAAAAGTTCCTTAATATGATTAAAATGTAGTTCTATCAGTCCCAAACCCATTATCAAATTTAGAGGAGTTATACTAAATGTATCCCACTAGTGTTGGAAAAATATGAGTGTCTAGTATTTATCACCATTTAAAAAATTAACAAAATCCAGATATTATACGTGATTACACAAAGTTTAAAATCTTGTATATGGAAAAAAATAATAATTAAAACAACATAAGTAAAGTCAAACGACAGTTGAAAACTGAAAGAAAATATCATAAATCACATTACAAGTTAATTTCCTTAGTATATAATGAGCTACTACAAACTAATAGAAAGATTAACAACCAGAAAAAAATATGTGATTAAAGAGCATCAACAGAGTTCACAAAATATGAAATACAAATAGCCTGTAAACCTATGAAATAGGGTCAAATGTAGATTAAAATTATAGTTAGTAAGCAGTTTTCACCAAATTGGCAAAAAGTCAGAGATTTGATTGACCAACACTGTGTCTAGGAATCAGGCATAAAGAAAATACTCCTGATAAGAGTATTATTAATATAACACCTATGGAAGACAATTTGTCAGTCTACCAAAATTACAAATTTATGTAATTTTTGATGGAAAAAAATCTACTTCTAGGTATAGATCTTGCACACATAAAATCATGCATATGTTATTAATTGCAACATTTTATAATAGAAAATATTGGAAACGACCTAAATGTCTACCAATAGGGGACTGATTAAATAAATTACAGCATACTCCCACAATGAAATTCCATGCATCCGAATTCCATGCAACAGAATGAGGAAGCTCTCTATGGAAATATATGATAATACCTGAAAGATAATTTTAAGTGTAAAAAGGGACAGAATTGTACATATTACACTCCTGTCACTTATGGAAGAAGTTCAGGTTGACATGTTCAGAATCTATTCACATTTTTTTGCATAAGCTTAAGGCTAATAAAATGTGTGTTGGAGTGCAAGTAGGATTAGGACAAGGTTTGAATAAGACATTTTAATATATTTAATAAATATAAATATAAGTATATAATAGATACTTTTTTAACTTATTTGTATTTTTGAACTACATGAATGCATCCAATTAATAAATGCTTTTTTTAAAAGTCATAAATGAGTTATTTAAATATATAAAATCACTTAAACATTTAAATGTTTGCTTAAAGATGAGTAATAACTGAATTAGATGTGAGATCAATATGAAAATGTAACTCAATATATCCAGGTTATCTTAGAGTTAGGGTTTATAACATACTAATAGAGGAAAATGTTACGAAAACATTATCGTATACAGTATGCCTTCTCTTAAGTGTGGGTGAAATTGTACTTGAGTTGGATAGAAATGAGAAGAAGATAAATACCGGGTGCTGTAGTTCCCCTCTCCTCTGAACACATTTTGCTTTTCCCTGGCATGAGATTTTGGTTGGTCTTTGTTTTTTTCTTATAAGTTTTCTCCATTTAAAAATTTTCTTTCATGAGCATACACTCCTGTATTTAGGATGAAGTAATTAATATTCTATAAATTGATATTTTTCTGATTTTTAATAAAGAATGGGACAGTTATTTTAAAACTTCTTATAGAAGATGAAGAAATTAGTTTATTCCATACTCTAATTTGTTCCTTCTCCAACATTTGCGAATTAAATCTGTGTATCAGTCTTTCAAATCTGTCTCTCTTTTCTCTAACACTTATCTATTAAATCATTCCTTGAACATTTACTTTATTACACCATTAAAAATGTATTTAATTTTTTTTCTGTTTAGCTAGTTGTTTTCAGTATATGCTGCCAATCTTTTCTAAGTTTCTCGTTTTGAGTTCTTAATTTCATTTATACCTTTTAGCGGGTAAATTATATAAAAAATAAGTAGTTTCCTTTTTTTTCCCTCTTGCCTCTTTCAAGATTTTTTTTATCTTTGATTTTTTGAAGTTTGAATATGATGTGCCTAGATGTAGTTTTTTTGGCATTTATCCTGCTTGGTGTTCTGTGAGCTTCCTGGATCTCTTGTTTGGTGTCCGACATTAATTTGGGGAAATTCTCAGTCATTATTGCTTCAAATATGCTCTTTTCTTTCTACTCGTTCTGGTATTCCAATTATGTATGTTATACCTTTTGTAGTTATCTCACGGTTGTTAGATATTCTATTGTTTTTTATTGTTTTTCTCTTTGCTTTTCAGCTTTGGTAGTTTCTATTGACAAACCCTGAGACTCAGAGACTCTTTCCTCAGGCATGACTGGTCTACTATTGAGCTCATCAAAGACACTCTTCATCTCCGTTATAGTGTTTTTGCTCTCCACTAGTACTTTTTGATTCTTTGGTAAACTTTTTATCTGTATGCTTATATTATCCTCTGTTCTTAGGTTTTGTCTGCTTTTTCCACTAAAGCCGTGTCAATGCAAAATAGACAGTGTCCATTCTATAGATAGGAGAGAGAAGCTGTTTTACTTGAGCCAAATTGTGAATTACATAATTCAAGAAGGCATTTTCCAGAAAGAAAGAAAGTGTATTGCAGAGGCATGGTTTTCAGTACACTCTTATACCTTTTTAGAACAAAGAACATACATTGAACACACCCAGGATACATATTTATCAAAGTTTCAAACAGGTATTCAGTTGCAAATTAGCAGGTCAACATGACCCTGACGTCAGAAAGGGGTTAATATGGACCTTACCAATAGGGCCTTATGGATACCCCCAGGGAGGGAAGTATACATTCTTTATCTTAATGGTAAAGCAGATGGACAGTGTATGTTTGGTAAGCCATAAACCAGGCTTCTTTAGTCCCAGCCAAATCAGTTTTGAACCAGAAGTTACTCTCATCTACCTCAATATGTGAAAATCTGTTGTCAGCCCTTAGCATATTATTCATAGCTTTTAAAAAATTTCTGGTCTGATAATTCTAACACGACTGCTATATCTGACTCTGGTTCTGATGCTTGTTCACTCTCTTCAAACTGTGTTTTTGGCCTTTTTTGTGCTCTGTAATTTTTTTGAAACGCGAACACGATGTACCATATGGAAGGAACTGTGGTAGCTGGGTTTTTGGTGATGCAGCGCTAAGGTGTGGGGGAGGGGATGCACTTTATAGTCCTGAGCTTAGGTCTTAGTCTCTTAGCAAGCCTGTGCCCTTTGACTGTGAATTTTATCTGTACTTCTCAGTCTCGCTTCCCCCTCCCTTCCAGGGGACAGAATGGCTTGAGTTGGGTACTTTCCTTCTCTCAGTTCAGTTAGGCTCTGCTAGGACACCAGTTGGTTAGGCTCTAGTAAGCTTCTCCTGAGGGCAAGCCTTGTTACCTAGAACAGAGTGTTCACGAATTTCAAATGGCCCGTTTTGTCCTTTCCCTGCAGGAAGCACCAGGGGCTTTTTCTCCAATGTTCAATGGGAGATCCTAGCTGAACTCCTGCAAGTGAAACTCACAAAAGTGCCCCTGCATCCCTGACCCGGCATGACTGGGTCCTCTGGAGTTTTTTTAACTCATAGACCTGTCCCCATGGAGCCTCCAGCAATTTGTCAATTACAGTTCAGATTTTCCCTCCCAGGCAGGGGCTAGTTTCCCATGGAGGTTTCTGCTTCAGTAAGTTGTGATTCTCTGTATCTCTCTATCTGATTGTTCAGTTTGTTCAGGGTTTCGCTTTGTTGTTAGGAAGAATGGCAGCTTCTAAGCTCCTCACGTGCTGGACCAGAAGCCATAAGTCCATCTTGTTTTGCTTTTAAGTTTATTTGTTCCTTTGGAGTTTCTTCTCCTACTCAGAAAAATTGAAGATGTGTTTTTGAAATAACACAAAATAGATTCAAGAATATATCTTACGGGCAATTTTCCCCCTGTTCTGTAATCCTTCTTAATATCAAAACTAATGGCATTTTTCAGATATTCCATTTTAAAAAGTTTCCACCAAATTTTTAGAAATGCATGATGATCAACTTTTTAATCATTGATAGTTGGAATGTATAAACATGCAATATAACATAAAAATATACTCACGATTTATAATATTGCTATAGGTTCGAAGCCTTAAAATAGGAAATTTGAAAAATTCCTTTTCATGTGATTCCATCAATGAAGAATAAAATGTGTGATGTATTTATACTTGTATATGTTGCATAAACATGTATATTCCTGACAGGAAATTGCCTCCATATTGACTGGGTTTGTATGATGATCAAATCTTCCACTTAAAATATATGTTTGATGAGTAGAAGAAATTTCCTCAGACTAACTTCTGACTACATGCATTTCAAACCTGTTTCTTCAAGATTGCTGACACATTTTTGGTAGCAGCCCAAATCATGTTGCTATATGGCATTTTAGCTTGCATATTTGGGCCATGGCACGAGATGGGTTAGCACAGTGGGTAGGGAGGTATTCCTATACTGGGACAATTATTGATAAATAACTAGCAGAACTGACTACAATCCACATACACATATCCCACTAAACCAGAATAGGCCCCCAATGAAATTAGCTAGATCTGGAAAATGCCACTCCCTTGACTATTGAAGTCCACTTGATAAGAAGAAACATGTCAGGAAGGAGTTTGGGAGTGAGGGGTCCTGAAGCCTAAGCTTCATTAGGTGGCTGTGAATCAGTCTCTCAGAAAGAAATACCTTACTATCCCTCAATGGGCCTAGAATTGCAAAGAAAGCTTCAGGGCAGGCTGACTTCCAGGAACCTGACAACTTTTATCTTTTTCTGCCAAGTACAAAAGACATTAGCAGACTTCTGAGATGAGGAAGCCCTGAATTAGGAAGGTGAAGATTTGGCTTTCCTCACAAATGTGCCCCTTACCAATGTGACCGCAATTCAAAAAATAAATAAATAAACAACATGGAAAAAAAAAAAAAAAGAGGTAGTTTTCCTAGCAGACAAAGAGAAGAGATCCTCGGAGGTAAAGAAAAAAATGTTTTTCTTTAAAGAATTTCTTAGAGTGAGACTAAGAAAAGTACATACATCGATAAGTTTTTTGCTCAAATTACCATGAAAATTTATTTTACAGATTAAAAAGTCTGACGTTCAGAGACAGTGAACTCATTTATGTAAAATCGCACAGTTACTCCGTGTCAGAACATATACTAGCACTCAGTTCCTTGCCGCTAGGCTCAGTGTGTTTGTTTACCTCATTGTCATCTCACCATCTTTTAAAGCCACCTCTTCACGTCCCAGAGATATATGTCCAACATCATATAATATAAATTTGTTCTGAAACTTGAAAACATATCTGCTCCTTAAGCCTGTTCAAAAATGTTTCCCATTGAGGCGGGCCCGACGGCCAAGTGGTTCAGTTCGAGAGCTCCGCTTCGGCAGCCCAGGGTTTCCCCGGTTCGGACGCTGGGCGCTGACATGGCACCATTCCTCAGGCCATGCTGAGGCGGCATCCCACATGCCACAGCTAGAAGGACCCACAACTAAAATATACAACTGTGTACCTGGGGGGCTTTGGGGAGAAAAACAAAAAAATAAAATCTTTAAAAAGAAAAAAAAGTATCCCATTATATATTGGGCTAGACCATATGAAATTGCAACACCAGTGGACCAAAAATGGTCGAGTGGCATTTTCACACAATTCAACTAACATTCACTGTATGAAGATTTTTGAACTCTGGGGCATATTCTCCCCTTTACTATAAACTTGGAATTCCTGCTTCTTAATTCTACACAGAAACACTTCTTATCATTTCCATCAATTAGGTTAGCAAATTGTTGTATTTGTACACCAAAAAATGATTAAATATAGGCAATTTCATATTGTTTGATCCAACATTTCAGATGTTTAGAATACTATAGCATGCCCTCTCCTTGATGATGCATTTTGAACTTTAGAATTTGAAGATTCAGGATTCATTTATGAAGTGAACTTTAAGATTTTTCTAAGATTCTAAACAGCAACTTAAAAATATTAAATGAGCATTAGTTTACTCAAATGGAAAATAAAATAAACAATTTTTTTCCTCATATTTGGAAATGTTCCATTTGGAGAAATACTAATAACTTATCTTCTTTTAACAACTTTCTAAGTCTAACTAGCCTCTATTTTGATTTTAGTATATTCAATTTCCAGGAAACAATCTTCAGTATTACATTATTACGTCTGTTGTATAACACTGTAAAAATTAATTATCTTTTTGTTTTTTTAATTTATTTTTATTTTATTGAGGTCATAATAGTTTATAAAATTGTCAAATTTCAGTTGTACATTATTATTTGTCAGTCACTATATACATACACCCCTTTACCCCTTATGCCTACTCCCTAACTCTCTTCCACTCTTGTACTCACTAATCTGTCCTCTTTGTCCATGTGTTTATCTTCCACATTTGAGTGAAATCATATGGCGTTTGGCTTTCTCTGTCTAGCTTATTTCGCTTAACACCGTACCCTTAAGATCCACCCATTTGTTGCAAATGGTATGATTTTGTCTTTTTTATGGCTGGGTTGTATTCCATCACACATATATACCACATGTTCTTTATTCATTCAGCAGTCAATGGATACTTGGGTTGCTTCCACATCTTGACTATTGTCAATAATGCTGCAATGAACATAGGGGTGCATAAGACTGAATTATTGATTTCAAGTTCTTTGGATAAATACCCAGTAGCAAGATAGCTGAGTCATGTGGTATTTCTATTTTTAATTTTTTGAGAAATCTCCATACTGTTTTCCATAGTGGCTGCACCAGTTTGCATTCACACCAGCAGTGTATGAGGGTTTCCTTTTCTCCACATCCTCTCAAACATTTGTTGTTTTTTGTCTTGGTATTTACAGCCATTCTGACAGGTATAAGGTGATATCGCATTGTAGTTTTGATTTGCATTTCCTTAATGATTAGAGATGTTGAACATCTTTTCATGTGCCTGTTGTCCAACTGTATATCTTCTTTGGAAAAATATCTGTTCATATCATCTGCCCATTTTTTTATCACATTGTTTTTTTTGTTGTTGTTGAGTTGTATGAGTAAACATTAACTTTTGATACATTATAATATCCATTTACTAAACTAAGAAACATATCATGATTATGCTTTCTTTTGTAAAAACAGAAACCACTTTTTCTTTAAATAGCAAAGCTACCATATATGCACTTAGACTGGTATGCAACTACTTTCGACCTACAAAGATGACAGTTTCATGTGGTTCAAGCTCATATGTATTTTTCTGTATTAATTGTCCTAACAATATATTTATTTTAGAAGATTACATAAATATATATATAATACAAACATATATAATATACTATGAGTCTTTAATTTTATAAACATAATGGAGAAATTTATGTAATTTTTTCAAACTTAGTGTATATTCACCGAGATAAAATAGTCAAGATTTATCTGCATTATTATTTTATTTGTTAATATCTTTGCTATCATTACAACAAAGGATGAACCTCAAAGAGTTATAGTTCTCAGGAATAGTTCACTGCATTCGTGTATATGATAGCTAACGTTGAATTAGGCAATGTTCTTTTCTTCACAACATACTTACAAAACAGTCAATTGAAACACAACATTTTAATTAAGTCACACGTATTTTAACAAACATCACTTTAGCTGGTATTTCTACCTGGTTTATAGAACTGAGAAATCCTTCTTACAAGGGTTTAATCAGTGAAAATGTAGGAGCTACTCTTTCTAGGGGACATTCTTTTTTTTTTTTATGAATGACTTCTCAAATAACGTAAAGAAAAATATGGTGATTAAATTATGCCTGTCTGTTGTATAAAATTTGTACTACACAGAATATCACAACAAAAGAAAATCAGCTACAATCATATCACCAAAGAAGACAGTCAACTCTAAGTCCATGTATTTCTAGCCTTTTTACTCTCGTATTTCCTTCTGCCACCCCTGCTCCTGAGTTCCAACCCTAGGCACCATCCAGAGTCCTGCATGGCCAGACCTTTGGACCCGCTGTCTGCCCTGCAGGCCATGGGAATGAACCAGCTATTTTCTGAGCAACCATTAGATTCTTCAGAATGTAATGAATTACATGTTGATCACTTTAAGTTTGTTGAGTAAAGGAGACAATTTAATTTTCAGCAACACTATATTCCTCTCTGTTGCATTTCTTTTAAATCCGCTTTAAAAACTAATAATTAAAGAGAAGCAGTCATTTTTGGCCCCTGCATCTTTGAAAATGCTTTTCTATCAATCTGCAAGCTATCCTTATTCCATTTTTTTTTTTTTTTTTGAGGAATATTAGCCCTGAGCTAACTACTGCCAATCCTCCTCGTTTTGCTGAGGAAGACTGGCCCTGAGCTAACATCCATGCCCATCCTCCTCTACTTTATATGTGGGATGCCTACCACAGCATGGCTTGCCAAGCGGTCTCATGTCTGCACCCGGGATCCAAACTGCCGAAACCCTGGCTGCCGAAACGGAACATGCACACTTAACCACTGTGCCACTGGGCCAGCCCTCCTTATTCCATTATACTTCCTCCTCCGTGGTGGCTAGCTGTGGCTTAATTCTCAGCTTTCTATTTCAAGATGACTTTTGTGCACAGCATCTTTAAAGCCTGTAATTTTATTTTTTTCTTTTCATTATTTGAATGCCTTTTTTTCCTGTGGTAAATTTCTTACCTTGACAAAGGAATCTTGCATGTTCTTTAAAATATTTCTCCTCCATCTCTGATTATTTTCCATTTGATATAATTGTAAGAAATATGTAACTCAATCACCCTACAGAGGCATTCTGCACCCTTAAAAATAATGTGTACTAGAGACTGCCCAGTGGCACAATGTTTAAGTTCACACGCTCTGTTTTAGTGCCCCAGGGTTCATGGGTTTGGATTCGGGGCATGGACCTATACACTGCCCATCAAGCCATGCTGTGGCAGCATCCCACATACTAAATAGAAGAAGATTGGCATAAATGTTAGCTCAAGGGCAATCTTCCTCCAGCTGAAAAAGGAAGATTGGCAACAGATGTTAACTCCGGGCCAGTCTTCCTCACAAAAAATAAGTAAACAAAAATAACAATGTGTACTAATGTGTTAGAAAAAGAGTGGAGAAAATCCACAAAGGAAGAAACAACCACTTAGAATGTGTTGTGTAAATATTCTAGAGTCAAAGGAAAGGGGGATAAAAAGAAAAACATAATTTCATATACCTTTTTCTTGGGTTTATAGCTATTTTCCATTGGGTATGAAATGGGAAGTAATATCTTCATCAAACATTCTGAAGCTGTGACCTTTAAATCAAACAGTATGCAAGGAAATAATTTTCCACTGTAAAATTTCATGTTCTACAATAAGTGGTATGTAAGTATCTGCATATTTATTGTATTAAGGTAAATGGGTAATTTGTAAAATGCATTTGAAGATATTAGAAGAGTCGGACACCCTCTAGCAGCTCATGGGATGTTGCTAATCAAACTCCTCAGCTTCAAAGGGCTGATGCAACATCGCCACATTCTCCATAAGAGCAGCAGTTCCAGGCATCAAGGTGATATAATGATCACAGACGCAAGAGAAAGATTTCAATTAAGGGTAGCATAGCAGCACGCCACTACAGGCACACAGCATCATGCTAATTAAAGTGCAATAAGCCAACAAAAGCCATTGAACATTATACTACCAGAGGCAAAATAGAAAACTGATGAACCAAGGCAATTGTTTTGTTTTTAAAATCAAAGTGCCGATACGCTACTGACTAGCAAAATAAGAATGAATACGGGTCTCTGAGGAATGGAAAAATATCAAATATTGAAATTTTAAATCAATTCTTTAACCAGCTTATAAAAAGTGGAAGAGTGAAGCCCTGAATATGCAACCAAATTATAGTAGGTAAATATTAATATACATTTTTACTGCATTAAAATTAATGCTAAACATTACCGAACAGATATCTTTATTGAACATCTAATGTAAGAAAAGCAATAAGTTGACTAAATTATCATGTGTTCTTATTCTTATCAGTGAAAAAGTCTCCTTGAAATTAAAACATGTTTATGCTTTAACATTTTTCTTTGTGCATAAAACATCATTGTCTCTGTGGGAAATGTGGCATTATATCAATGGTGGGTAGACTGAAAGAAATAGGCAAGTCAAATAAGTAAGCATCATAGTACACAATTGTAAAAATCAATTAAATAGGTCAGTTTAATGCTTAGGAGTATCCTATTCTCTAGGAACTGAAATTGAAAACAAGTCTGTTTCAGCATAGGCTATAATCACTGGATAGACGTAAATAAGTGAAGGAAATTATTTTATAGATACAATAATCAAAACCATTTCAACTTTGTGGCGATGTAATTTGGGTTTGTAGTCTGTGGTTTGAGGGCACGGTGCACATGAAAGCCTGTAAGACAGGTCCAAAACATTTTGAAGAGATAGAAAGAGTATAATTAAAAATATGATGGGTGCTCAAAGGAATTCTTTGAAAGATCTCAAATAAGTAGGACATTAATGAGAATGTCATAAAACTGTGGCCTGGGCTATGATTCTTAGTTGTATAATGTGAATTACAACATGTAATTACAGCATTTACAATCCAAGTTACGAAATCAGCTTGCATTTATGGACAATGTCCACACATGCTGTTGTCAATGGCTGGTGAATATACACAGCAATCACTGTGGTATAACAGAACTCCAACACTCATCTTTTATCTTTGAAAGCCAATTCATTGAAATCTAGCATTTTAGTTAAACCTTCCGCAAAATGTTTAAACAAGCATGCTTGAGGCATTTCCATAATATTTTTAAATGAAAAAAAGACACAGAGTGTCACAATAAAGGATTTCCAATCAAGTTAATGTTTAATAACTCTGTCATTACTTAGTAGTTAAATATGATTGTTCCTAATTCTATCAAATATCAAAAGTTGTAAATCATTTCAGCCAATGTTGAGAGATATATATTCACAGGTCATAGGAATATGTTAGATTTACTGATTCTTTTGTGGACTGGAAAGCACTGTAGATTTCACAAAATATAAAACAACAAAAAGAAGTTGTCTATCTCCAGTGTTTTTATCTGCAAGTATATATTACCTTTAATTGGATGAAACTTCTTCACCAGGTAGTAGAAACAAACAATAAATTGGTGTACATTTCAAAATATGGGTTATATATCTATATGTTTGCTTTAAAAAATAGAGCTTGAAAGGCAAGATTCAAAGGAACCTGTTATTCTGCACATGTACAAAGGAAGTGGTTTCCTTAGCAACAGGAAATAGGTGAAAGCTCTCAGGAGTGATCCTTCCACCCATGCTCCTTTTGAGTTTGGTAACATTTCCAAGCTCGTGAAGGAAAGATCGAGTGAATTTATTACGAAGAAACAATACTGCTATTTAGGGAGCTTTCGCAGCATTTGTGAATTGGCAAATGCCTCATTGTTTGCTCTTATGGGCATGACAGTAGTAGTCATCCTAGAGTCTAGGCTTTTCTTTTCCCCTTCTCTATATTCCACAGATGTTTATGCCCTTAAAACTATGTTGGGAATTCTTAATAACTTATAAGGCCCATCCTGATAAAAAAGCTACACATAGCGACAAAATCACGTTTTTGTACACATCATTGGTTATTCCATTAATATCTGAATTCACCTACCACTGTGTTAGCTTCTTTTTTTTTTTTTAAGGGAGACATGGCAACACCTCTTCTATAGGAAAATTTTTAAACACCTTAAGAAGAACTTTATATTAATTAGTTAATGCCATGGATGGGTCTATGGTTAGTCTAAATCTGAGGCATATAGAGTTTTTGGTTTTGGTTTTGTTTTTCCTTATGGTCTGAGCACTACCTTTGTCTTTTGGAACAATAAAGATGTGTGAGAAATGGAATGAATGAATTGTTCACTTTTGACATGTTTTTTCTTCGAATCATCAAATCCTATTTCACTGTAAGAAACTATAGAAATAAGAACTTTCTAGGCAAATTCTATTTAAATACTTAATTCATCATGCGCTATGCTAGAGGCACGGAATATAAAGACGAATAATGAACAGCCGTGACCCCCAAAAGGCCTGCAATCATTTTTACTATGTAACTTCAAGAATTCGAAATAACTTAGTGATTAGGTCTATTTCTCCTGTAATAGTTCATAATTCTATAAATGAACTCGCATCCGATATGAATTTTATAATTATTATGTTTAGTAATAATAAAGGACAAAAGAGAAGAGTGATCCCATGGAATTTGCATTTTTACTGACAAAAGTCTTGAGCAGAAATTTGATGAATTTAGATCTTTTGAAAAAAATTTTAAGTGATAACTCTAATGAAGCAAACGGGACTAGGGTAAACACATTTCATAGAAAGAAAGCTTAAGTGCTTAGAGTGGAAGTGAAGGTTGAAAAAAAGGTGACTTGATTTTATTGAAATAGTATAATTATGCAAAATCCAATAGCATATCTCGCAAAATGTCATTTATCTCAAAATAAAAATAACTTTATTTCTGATTGTAAGTAATCCATGTGCAGATAGACAATGCAGAATAGCTCATAAAAGTAAATAGAAGATGCTAGCAATCTCATCATCCACCTGATCTTATTCAATGAAACAAATACAAATAATAATTTTAGAGTAGTTGATATTTATTAAGTTCTCAGTGCCATCTCTTGTGCAATATGGTATAAGTACATTGAGTTCATCTCATTTAATAAACTTTCAAACAATGGGGAATAAGTAATATTAATATCATGATTTTATAGGTGATGAAACTTTGGCAAAATAGAGACTAAAACAGTATGGTCATGTCAAGCAACTAGACATAGAATAGAGATGTCTATTAAATTGTACAGATATATTATCTTTCTTTCCTTTCAAAGAAAGCAGTTTCATACAAGTTATTCTATTCTACAATTTTATTTCTACCAATTTATTTCAAATGCAAAATGTAGCATTAATGATAAATCAGTAAGTGATATTATCTGAATAATCTAGTTTACCCATTTTGCAGCTATTAAGGAAGTTTAAAAGGAGAGAAAACAGATTATGACTGGAAAACAATGACCATTTATTGCTAAAATGCCAACATGGTCTTTCTCAAATGCTGTACAAATCCACATTTGCATATTTCTTTTGATCTCCAATAGTGGCTGTGCAGGATTAGAAGGGAAGACATTAGCTTCAACGACATGACTAAATTTATTCAGGCATTTGTTCAAAAATATTAATTGAATTTTGTGCTAGTTTTTTTTTAATTCAGTAAGTTCTGTAGATAGACCAATGAGTAAAATAAATTCATTGTATTCAAAGATCATACATTCTAGATGGTCCCTAAAATCTGTTAGAGAAAGATGAAGAGAAGAGTCCTGGTGCTCCATGAATGCAGAGAGCACAGGAAGCGAAGGAAAGGTGTTGTAACCCCCAGTGAACATTTTGTTAATGAGAATTCAAATTTTCCTAGCTTTTGCCTCCTTTGTTTTCTTTTATATGAGGATCAGGGGTGGTCTTTCCTTTCTAAGGAATTCCTTACCTCTTTTCAGCTTATCTTTCATGTTGTAAAGTCTTATCAGAGTTCCAAAGCTCCATGGGGTGCTGTTCCAAGATAGAGTTAAGAAGATTGCATATTCAGATTTTGCATCACTGTGCACATTTGCAGAGTTAGAGGTTTGATTTTATTATATATTCCAAGGTTAAATATACGAACAACCACAATTCCTTGCTTTATACAACTTTTTATATATTTAAAAGTATGGTTATCCTTCATACTGCTGTTCATAGCATCATTTCAGGTGAAGAAGTGCTTAATATAATGGTAAAAATTAAAGTCATTGAAGCATTAGAAAGACTAATGCCCCCAAGTATGGAGTTAATGTCACCATGGCAGAGAAATAAATCTGAATTTCCATACTCAATCTCTACATGCTAGTTAAGTAGTCTCTTTGGTCAGGTCCTGATAAATTCACTGTAAACAACCATGTATTCATTTATTCAGGAGACAGATTTGTAAAGCTGAAAATCAATGATTAATTAGCCACACTAAATATATTTAAAGGAAACATTAATATTGGTCATGTGTATTGCTTTTTAGATAGGCTATTTCAAGATATTTTTCCCCCCAAAATAGGGAGTTGCTTCATAAATATAGAAATGGTTCATGAGAATTGAGAAGTTTCATGAGGGTGATTCTATCAAACGTGGTAGTGTATTGAATTATATGCTACAAATTTGAGGATACTTCTGATTATTTAGAATTGGAGCATTTTCATCCTAGGGACTGGCTAGAGAAGTACTCGTATATTCTTCTTCCTCAACTTCTGTTTTCCCCCCCAGGCTCTTTGATGATGATTGGCATTTAGTTTGTACCTGTTATTATATCATTCTTTCTCATTTTAACATACTCCCTTTCCATATTAAAATTTTAAAATTTCCATCTTCATTTACATTTATTAATGACTTCTGGGAGGCACCTTAATCATATCAGTAATGAGTTGTTAGCTTCAATTAAAAAAGGTGGCCCTTCTCTAACCTGGGTGTCCTTTGCCTGATCTTTCTCTATCAAATTTTACAGGTTACACTCAAAGCCTGGCTGTCCATTGATTCCATGAACCAGTTTTCCACAGCTCTGTAACTATGCCATTGATTCCTTCCCTTCTCTCTCTGGGATTGTAAATGACATTTAAAAGTACAATATATGTTGTGTAGTTTTTATAACTACAACATAGAGAAAGACAATATAATACATAAAAAAACGATCAAGGACTCCTGACATAGAAACAAGTAACTTTCTTGTGGCAGTTTTTCTTATAAAATAAAGATATTGAACATTAATGTGGTAGAAGGTAAAGGAGAATCATCACCTCATTTTCAGTTAGACCTTTAAAGCTTGATGGAATACATGGTATCAGGGTGCCCTTAAATAGGAGAAAGTAAGGATGGGCAGAAAGTGAGAGGAGAAGGAAAAGTGATATGCAATGTATTCTAAAAAAATCATGTAAGTTGGTAGAAGCTTTAAAAATATTCAAATTCTGCTTCTTGTTATACTATTAATCATAAGTGACCTTGGATATGGTAGACTTTGATAAAACTCTCTGCAGAATGCTGAATAACCAGATGTCTACCTTAAGATTTAGACAGTATAAATTTATGAAGCTGCGTGATAGATTTGTTGCTGTCGAATGGAGTGATGGGAATCACTCACACACAGTATATCAAAACCTGCTATTAGCTAATAGGATACTTATGAAAACATACGTAAATGGATAATTCAAATTAAGTTAAGTATGTCCATTTTTTACATAACATGCTCACTCTGCATTTTTAACGTTCCCAACATCCTTCTTGGTGCTAAGGTCTCTGATGGAGCAATCTACCTTCCATCTTTTAAAAGAGTCTACACGGATAAGATTAGGCATGAAGATTGAGTCTCTACCAACCAGTACAGTAATCCAAGCTTTTGCAGGAAACTTCACCTCTCCATCTCACATTATATTCAAAATCCCGTATCTGCAGGAAGATTTCATCACAATGTTTGGCAAATAACTTTTTTAAAATGTGGGTAGGAAGTGTAGGAGTCTCTTGCAGAAGAAAAAGTCACTAAGACCATAATCTGGACAAAATAGGGCAGCAATAAAAATGTAATAAATATGACAATTTGGAGAGACAAATGTGGGAAAATGTATATCAAGTTGGATAATGAGAAATAAGACTATTTGAGAGAAAAGTCAAAATACCACAATTATATGATTATCATAGAGGGAAGAGCTAAGGTGAATATGAATGAGGAAGACAAAATAAGTGAAATACATAAAATTACACAGAAAATAAAAAATTTAGCTGTAATTGAATTTTGTTAGAATAGTCACAGGGATAGAAATTTACTTCTCAATATGAAAGAAAAGTGTATTGAAAGGCATTGAAGATCAATTTCTCTATTGTAATTTAGCAAGTGCAAAGCAGGACTTTTGCTTTGATTAAGGGACATTAGAAGATGTCTTGTATAATCAACTCTCTCTCATTCTTCTTGTTCTTAGATTTTATTGTTATTTTACTGTTCAAAGAAAGGGAAATAATGGTTTTGAGCTTTAAGGTTTGGATAGGTGGCAAGATTTAAAGGATAATTGCTGTATTCTTCTGAATTTAAAGGGTGCAGATTGAATTAAGTTTTCTTCCCTCACTGAAATAAACATGTGTATATATACACACATACATACACAATTAAGTGTTTTGAGTAACAAGTACATAAAAAAGATAACACAGAACAAAGAACATAGATGAACAAAGTAGCATTTCAGGAAATCAAACACTTCCTCAATCACAGTATTTTTTATTCTAAATACTTTATATAATGTATGTTAAAGTATTGTTTTAACCTAACTCAAAAAATGAAGAAAAAGGTAATGAGAAAAATGAACAGGTTCATAAAACCCTTAGTCATGCTTTCATACATGAACTAATTATCATTTAACATTCAACTTGGTCATTATATTATTCCTCCTGAGTCACTGAGCAATCAAAATGAACAATTTATTAAAGTGAACATATTATTAAAAATTGCTCACACTAGGTCTACTGGTAACATATGCGTTTATTTCTGACACTTTCATATGGGACTAATTCAACTCAGGTCAAAAGAATTTATTAAGCAACTGCTAATTAGCTATCATGGAGAATCAGAAAGAAAAATAAAAAATGAGGAGAAGGAAAGGACCTTTTATTGAAAATGTTATCCTTTCCCCATTGAGTGTTCTTGATTAGTTGACTGTAAATGCATGTGTTTACTTCTGGGCTCTCAATTCTCTTCCATTGTTCCGTGTGTTCGGTGTTTTATGCCAGATCACGCTGTTTTGATTACTATGACTTTGTAATATATTGAAATCAGTAAGTGTGATGCCTCCAGTTTTGTTCATGCTCAAATTGCTTTAGCTACTTGGAGATTTTGTGATTCCATACACATTTTAGAATTGTTTTTGTCTATCTCTGTGAAAAATGCCAATGGAATTTTGATAAGGATTGCTTTGATGGCTTTGGGTACTACGGACATTTTAACAATAGTAATTCTTCTAATCCATGGACATGAGGTATCTTTCCATTTGTTTGTGTCTTCCATTTCTTTCATCAAAGTCTTATAGTTTTCAGTGAGTAGATTGTTCACTTTCTTGGTTAAATTTATTCCCAGGTATTTTATTGTTTTTGACGGTATTTTAAAGGAGATTGTTTTCTTTATTTCTTTTTCAGATAGTTTGTTATTAGTGTATGGAAACACAACTGATTTTGGTATGTTGATTTTGTATTCTGCAGCTTTCCCGAATTCATTTATTCGTTCTAACAGTTTTTTGGCGGAGTCTTTATGGTATGTATAATATCATGTCATCTGCAAAAAGAGGCCATTTTACTTCTTCCTTTCCAATTTGGATGTTATCTGTGCAATACTCAATGGGGAAAGGCTAGTCTCTTCAATAAATAATGTTAGGAAAACTGGATGTCCATATGCAAAAGAATGAAATTGGACCCTTATCTTACACTACACACAAAAATTAACTTAAAATAGATTAAAGACTTAAATGTAAGACCTGAAGTCATGAAACTCCTAGGAGAAAACAAAGAAAAAGCTTCTTAACGTTGGTCTTGACAAAAACTTTTTGGATACGACACCAAAAGCACAAGCAAAAATAAGCAAGTCAGATTACATCAAACTAAAAAGTTTCCATACAGTGAAAGAAATAATCGACAAAAAGAAAAAGCAATCTATGGAATGGGAGAAAATATTTGAAAACCGCATATGTGTTAAGGAGTTAAAAACCAAAATATGTAAGGAATTCATACAACTCAATATCAGAAAAACAAATAATCCAACTTAAAAAATGGTCAAAGGACCTGAGTAAGCATTTTTCCAAAGAAGACGTAGAAATGGCCAGAAGATACCTGAAAAGGTGCTCAACATCACTAATCACCAGGGAAATGAAAATAAAAGCACACTGAGATATTACCTCACACCTGTTAGATTCAGTATTATCAAAAAACCAGAGATAAAGGGCCAGCCCTGGCAGCCTAGTGGTGAAGTTCTACACATTCCCCTTTGATGGCCTGGGTTTGGTTCCTGGGTGTAGACCTATATGACTCTGTCAGCTGCCATGCTGTGCTGGTGGTCCACATGCTAAAAAATAGAGGAAGACTGGCATGGATTTTAGCTCAGGGCAAATCTTCCTCTGCAAAAAACCAAAAAACCAAAAACCAGAGATAACAAATGCTGGCAAGAATGCTGAGAGAAGGGAACCCTTGGACAAATGTAGCCACTACAGAAAACAGTATACAGCTTCTGAAACAAATCAGAACTAGAACTGCCATATGATCCAACAATTCTACTTCTGGGTATATATCAGGAGGAAATAAGTTCACTATCTCAAAGAGATATTTGCACCCTCATGTTGATTGAAACATTATTCACAACAGCAAAGGTATGGAAACAACCTAAGTGTCTGTTTATGGGTGAACGGATACAGAAATGGGATATATATATATATATATATATGTTATTTATTAGCGTTTTGAAGTCAGTTCCAACTCCTAGCAACCTTGTGTACAACAGAGCAGAACCCTGCCTCATCTTTTTGTGCTATCTTCTTATCTTCAGGCTCAGTATAAGACAATGCTCTACTGCTATTCATAGGGTTTTCATGGCCAATTTTTCAGAAATGGGTGGCCAGTTCGTTCTTCTAGTCTGTCTTAGTCTGGAAGCTCCAGTGAAACCTGTCCACCATGGGTGACCTGTCCGCCTGCTGGTATTTGAAATACCACTGGTGCAGCTTTCAGCATCACAGCAACATGCAGCTGCCACAGGATGACAATTGACAGATGGGTGGTGTGGTTCCCTGACTTGGGCTGCAGTCATGAAAGTACCGAATCTTAACCACTGGACGATCAGGGCTGGCATGTATATATATATATAAAATGGAATATTCCTCAACCATAAAAGAAGGGTATTGTGCTATTTGAGACAATGTGGATAAACCTTGAAGGTGTTATGCTAAGTGAAATAAGTCAGACAGAGAAAGACAAAAACTGTATGGTCTCACTGTATGTAGAATCTGAAAAAGCCAAACTGAGAGAAACAGAATGCAGATTGGTGGTTGCCAGGGGCAGGAGATGGGAGAAATGGGAGATGTTGGTCAAAGGGTACAAACTTTTAGTTTAAGAGGAGTAAGTTCTGAGAATCTAATGTACAACGCAGTGACTATAGTTAAGAATATTGTATTACATACATAAAAGTTAAGCCAACAAAAGCTAAGCCAAGGGAAACTTGTTCTCATCAAGCAAATAGAGGTATTTCTAGACATTATTGGAGCCAATCCAGGCCAAACGAAAAGAGTAAAGTCTGGTATCATCTACATTGACTAAATATGTGGTGACTGAAGTGCAAGGAGTACACAGAACCCAATAAACAGCAGAAGTGTGGAATAATAAAGATCTCTCAAAGAAGGAAAAAGACAGATGTCAAATTATTGTTCAGTGAAATTCTCATTGATCACCTCCTTTCATTAGAAAGCTTAAAATGACACAATCTTATATTCTTTACCAATATAGAACTCTTCACAAACTAGCTATTTTCTCTCTAGCATTTCTAAAATGTTTGTTTCACCATTTGTTTGATGGGTTGAGAAATTTATTTGAGCAACATTTACTACACATTTTTGCGTCTTTCTAAATTTCTGTCATGTAGTACTTGTCACATCTTTAAAAAATGAATATTCTATAGTCTGAAATATAAGGAAAGTAGCTTTGTATGTGCATTTTATATACATCGAAAATGTGACTTTACTGTTGAATTGATTTTCTAGTGGGATTATTAGGTTTACAGATCATTTGAAGAGTTCTTATAGATTTCCTGGACACCACATTATCCAGAGAACTGGAAAATAATTCTGTGAATAAGAGATGTTATTCTGAAATGCCAAGTAATCTGACACATTTTTTCTCACATTATATCTTGTTGATCTGACAAAAGAGGAAGAAAGAGACAGAGATTTTTGTTAATATTACTACTAATTCCCTGTAGTTGGATTGAAACAGCATCAGAAAGGAAGTGTCAATATGAATTTCTTATGAACCTCTCTTCCTAAGTTATCTTCAGAACCTGAACTCAATTTTGACATCTCAAATTGATACTTCATATCTTATGAAGTTCTCTATTGTGCACAGTCCTGACTCAAATTTTTGGACATTTTCTAAAACTTGATTCTGCATTCCAAGAATAAATATCTGCTACAATATTTAGTAGGAGCTCAAGCTCCACTGGAGACCAGTTTGGGAACTTGTGGAATAAATAATAAATGCTTTTACTCTCCGTTAGGGACAGGGTGCTTCATCCCCTCATGACAATGAATTACCAGTTATATAACTTCACAGTCACATTTCACACATGCTGTAGTTTGAGGACCAGACTCCAAGTAATGATCATTAATCGCAAGCCTTTGAATAGATTCTGGTTGGTTTTCATTTACAGATTTATTTTTCTGCAAAAAAAATGTTTCTCACCTTGATTAAAGTTATCTTTAAAAATTAGGAGGAAGTTGGGGCTTGCCCCGTGGCCAAGTGGTTAAGTTCACACTCTCTGCTGCAGGCGGCCCAGTGTTTCGTTGGTTCGAATCCTGGGCACGGACATGGCACTGCTCATCAAACCACGCTGAGGCGGCGTCCCACATGCCACAACTAGAAGGACCCACAACGAAGAATATACAACTATGTACTGGGGGGCTTTGGGGAGAAAAAGGAAAAACTAAAATCTTTAAAAAAAAAATTAGGAAGAAGTTAAAGTTATTTACATAATTCATGTCAAACATAAATGTTCCTGGCTACAGAATAAGTAATTTTTTGTTTTGATAATTTATACCAGTATTTTTGTTGTTTGGTTATATAGTACAGCTTTGGTTGAGACTGAGTTACCACACTTGTTTTCAGGAACTAAATATGGAACAATCAAATAATTCGTAATCTTTAATGTAATTTTAGTTGAAAAAATCATTAATGGTTTTATCCATAGGATTTATCAGATACAAGTAACTACCAAACTCTATTTCCTATAGTGATATATAGACCCAATACTAAATTTTACAATATGGACCTTGGAGTCAAGTGTAAATTTTGTACTAAGTGCATAGCTGTACAGGATTCTTTATCAACAAACTTGCTATTGGTTTTGTAAAGTCCAGAAAAGAGAATATGTTCTTCTCCTATATCATCTATTATTATATATGGCCAGCCAATTTCAAATATGGGAAACTAACTATTTTTTGTGGCTTTAGAAGTTGTATTGGTTATGTTTCATTTTTCATGTGAATGCTGACATCATCGTGATCCTGCTACACAAACTGCTACCCTAATTTCAAGCTCCATTAGAAACATGGGAAATATTGTATTGCTTACATTTATAGAATTGAGGAAATACAGGGTTTCAAATAATATATAACAAAATAAAGGGTAATACTGTTCAGCTCTTGAAATATACAGATTATATATCTAATGTAATTTGCCTTTTCATTATTATATTTACAGTCCTTAGAATTAAGTAAATGTTCTAAATAAAATTATTTTTTGAAAATTTTCAGTGATCATTATATTTAGAATCCCAGTATTTTTGGTAATAATCCTGCACTTTGGGACATAAAAATAATTTAAAATAAAAGTTCACTTTTGAGTTCAATAATGAATTGTTCATGCGGATGTATCTCAGAATGCATAATACATTCTAGAGTGGGAAGAAGCTTAGACCAAAACTGTAAAAATTATAATTCCTTTTAAGATATTTTCTACAAAAGTATGTTTATTCTTGAGCTGATAACTTCCAAATTTGCAACCCTCCAACCCTTACATCTCACCTAAAGATCAGATTTTAATAGAAAACCAGCAGCTTGTTATCACTACATATGTTTCTGATAGGTATATCAGACTGTGTGTGTCTAAACGGAATTCTTGATGTCTCCATTCCACTCATTTCAAATAATGTCACATTTTGCTCAAATAAAAAATCCAGGCTTCTTCATTTTCTCTCAGGAGTTAACAGGGGCATTTCTAATCTTTCTTATTTTAATAAATATCCCAGAAAAATAAGAGTACCACTTACCCCACTCTCCCATCTCTGCCTGTCCTTTATGATGTATTTATTCAGTTGTTTCCTAAATAGTAGGAGCAACATGAAAGTCAATAAATGAGGAAAAGTGGCTAGAGATTGCATTTAAACACATATATGCAAAATACTCACAAACACACATATACGCATGCACACACTCAGCAGTAACAAGAAATCTGGTCATTTTGCTACATGGCTTCAAGTGAAAGCTCCATTTTCAGATTTACCACCACAGACCCCTGTCCATTAAAAAAAAAAATTCTCAGCTTCAGTTTGGAATCTTTCATTCAGCAGTTCTTTCAGTTTTACTTCCAAGAATCCAATAACCTCTTCATATTTCCACCACTGACTACCCACGTTCAAACCAACAACATTTTTCAACTGATTATTGCCACTCCCCAGAGCACCCGCCAACTCTCTTTTTATAGAGTAGCAAAAGCTTTCTTCTCAAAACCTAAAGCAGAATATTTCTCCCTTCTGCTTAAAACTCGGCAATGACTACCACGCAGTCAGAATAAAGTTTGAGCCACTCATTATGGCTTAGCTTTAGAAGATTCCTGTGATGGTCCTTGTTGACTTGCCTGATATCATATCATAAGATTTTCCTTTTATTCACTACATTCCAGCCACCTTGACCTTCTTTCTGTCCTTCTAACACTCTGAGTAAATCTTACCATGGGGTCTTGGCACTTACTCCTTTCTTTGACCGGAATTCGTTTTCCTCGAGTCTTTTTATTATCCGTTCCATCACAGTTCTTAACTCGAATATCACCTCCTCAGAGAGGCTCTCCTTCAACAACTAAATAGAGTAACTCCAGCCCAAAGCTCCCCATTCCTTCACTTGTTTTGGTTTCTTCATAATTATCACCATTTGAAATTGTGTTGTGGGGTTGGCCTGGTGGCACAGCAGTTAAGCTCGCACATTCCCCTTTGGCGGCCCGGGGTTTGCCGGTTCGGATCCCAGGGGGGGACATCCCGCCGCTTGGCAAGCCATGCTGTGGTAGGCGTCCCACATATAAAGTAAGAAGATGGGCATGGATGTTAGCTCAGGGCCAGTCTTCCTCAGCAAAAAGAGGAGGACTGGCAGTAGTTAGCTAAGGGCTAAACTTCCTCAAAAAAAAAAAAAAAAATCGGAGTGAAATTGTGTTGTTACCATGGTTATTGTAACCACCCACAATGCCAACTCCACTAGAATATGAGTTCCAAGAGGGCAAGAAATAGGATTTGCCTGTCTTATTCACTTTTTGTACCCATAGTACCCAGTGCAAAACTTATAATATATTAGGTGCTCAATAACTATTTTAAATTAATTATAACTAAGATCTTCCTTTCACCATGAGATCCAATCTTTGACACCCACGGGGTACTTATTTGATTCAAACAATCAAACTTGATTATATCTCTTCAAGCTAGGTAAAATGTGAAGTATGTGCAGATCAGTGAGGAATTCTCTTCCCTTTGACTGTTGTTGATATTGCCCCACAGTTTTACTGATGAGAATTAGGTATTTTAGCTTTCCTGGTATGCTTTATTTCTCATTGCCTGATGATACACAATGACTGAGACAAAGAAAACTATCAGTTGTACCCGGCGTAGATACTACTTCAGTGATCAGGTGTGGTGTAGCATTGGTCCAACCTTAATTATTCAGGCAGTATGATGGGCAAGTACAGAAGAGGGGGCAATTCTTTCCACCAGTGCTGTCATTAGTTTTGGTCAGTCCATATTCCTTAGGCCTAAATTTCCAATGTTATGGCTCAGAGCTCTTATCAGCTCAGAAGATTCTGTTTCAGGGCAACAAAATACATAACTAAAGGTTCTTTAAGCACTAAAGAATATTTACCATTTCACCTGATAAGAAGACAGGTTGAGCTATTCAATCCTGTCATCAAGGAGCCAAAGCTCTTACTGCTCTTCATTCTTACCTGCTCTTCCTTCTCAGAATGGGTGCCTGGTTCTCTGCCTTGTCCTGAATACATTGTTAGAAGGTAGCTGCAGCAGTTTCAGGCATCATATTTAAACAAAGTCACATCTGGTTTAACATGAGGACATTTACATCTTGTACATCTTTTTAAAGGGGAGAAAGTCCTTTCCTAGAAGCCCCGGGACAAAATTCCTTTGAGATCACATTGGCCAGAATTCGATCACACGTTCACACTCTAATTGCAGCAGATTATGGGAAAATTAGTTTCTGCAATCTTCTTTCTTTACAGAGAGAGACAGATTCTAGGCATAAGTGAGAAGACATAACTTGGTCTGTCTTGGAACTCTGTTGTTTGCTATACACGTGGAGCCATTTTCCCAAAGTCTTGGCTAAGTACCAGAATGACTCAGCAAGAGAGATTTTCTGTGTTAAACATGAAGTGGTCCCTAAACCAACTCCTTTCATGGCCACTCTGGCAGATTTCTGAGGGTCTGGGTAAGTGTCTCTTGGACCCACTTCATTTCTACCCTCTGAAAAATTGACTTATCTCTTAGTAGAAAGCCCTACATAGATATAGCTGAAATAGAGAACAGAATAACCAAAGAATATGCAAAGGCACAGAGGAGTTTTCCGATGAATATACAATCAATTCTTTTTGTTAAAGCAGAAAATGCAAATTCTAGGATTGTGAGTTTGATATAATCATGGATGTACAAACAGTTCTGTAATATTTAAACATAAAGTGCTTTAACTCTTAAAAAGAGTAGTGCATAGGTAATGGGCAGACCAAGGAGTGCTTTGTTTGACAGTTAAAGGGTTTAGAATTAATCCTGTAGGAGATACAAAACCAGGTGAGCAAAGCTAAATCTAAAAGTAGTGTGATCATATCCATATTAATTCTTGTCTGGACTACTAAGTTTCCTATAACTGTTGTATTTTCCAGTGTTTCCCCATATTAATCTTGATAAGTCCAATTCCCCATGAAACAGCCCAGTATCACCTGCCCTCTCCCTGACATACAGCATTCCTGCTCCATGCAAAATAAGTCCTCTGGCTGTCCCATCACCCACCTTGGAGGCCCTATGATGTCAATAGCTCTCTCAATATAAAAATTCACATGTCAAATAAAAGTTATGTCCCTTTCTGAGAAGATAAGATAGACGTACAATATATTAAAATATATAATTAACAAGAATTTCCATATTATTTGATGTTATGCATAATTGATATGGAAAAGTCATGAAATCATTAGTGTTTCAAATTTCGCATATTGGAAAATGTTGATGCTGTTAAGCATTATTGGGGAGCACTGAAATAGTAGTTTCCAGAAAAAAAACAGAAACCAGGGTGTAAATTACTAAAGATTTGGGAAGAAATTGAGATAATGGCCACAGACCATTCACCATAAAACTATCTGATGTTGGAAAGATGAGTAAGAGGGTGAATTTGAAGACTTATAAGAAGATAAGTGATGTTAGGATGTATGGGAAACTATGACGTTAAGAGAACAAGAAGAGGAAAACTACTTTTGAGGGATCAACCTGTGGAAGGTGGAAAAATCGTTCTTTTGCTGAAGATGTTTAATTTGTTGGAGTCAACAGGAAAAAGACTGAGGGAGCTTGAATTGGAAAAGTTGTATGTGTACATTGCAATTTAGTCTAAGATGGTTGCTTGTGGGAGAAGTCTCAAAGATAAAGTAAATTGTTTAGAAACAAAAGTGAAAAAAAAAAAAGGATTGCTAAACAGAAGAGATTGCCCATTTGAAGCTGGCTGGCATACAGTGTAGGGAAATTGAGCAGAGCTGTTTTATGACTTTTCCAGCTGAGCAATTAGCACCCAGGAAGAGAAACAGGAGAAGCTAATGTTGTCAGGATTCTGATTTGAGATTGACAAGGTAGGAACTGTGGAAGAGAGAACAATGGAACCAAAAATGCCATTGAGTGCATTCTTGAAAGGTTGAAATTGGAGCCCAGGAGAGGTACAACAGGTCAGAGGAAGCTAGTGAAGGGGACAGTGACCAGAGGAGGAAACCAAAACAAGTATATTAAGTGTGAAATTTTGGAAAAGATAAAAAGATAGTAGGTTGTGTTTAGAGACTGAATATTTAGAATGCAAAATCTTACATAGAGAAATCTTCTAAGGAATAAAAAATTGCGGTCATGTCAAAGACAGTTGAAGACAAATGAAGAGGACAGTTACAAGAATGGAAACAGCAAAGAATTGTGAGGTTTGCATTTACCTCTCCAGTTTTTCTCTACTCCTCTTCTATTTCCTCTTCTTTTAGTAAATTCCTGCTTTCCTTAAGGAAACATTCCTCTTATTTTTAAGTCTGTGTCATTAAGGTTGAATCTGGTGACTATATCCCTACCTCAAGGGTAGTTATGAAACTCACCGTGGCCAATCAAAGCAACATATGAATATGGCCACAGTAGTTAATTTAGGACTGGCTGAATACGTGATACAAACTAGTCCAAAAAATATTCCAAAAAATATTTGTAGGCACTTAAAGTTTAAAACGTAAGCTTGAAGGTGTTTTTAGTCATAATGCTACCTCAAGGGAATCATCCACCTCAGAATGGAGCCAGAGTCAGAGAAAAGCATAGAAGAGACAGAGAAAGTAAAACCTTATGATGCAAGAGCCCCTTGATGCAGCCATGTCTGAAGTTGGTTTCCACAGACTCTCCAGATAGGTTCTACACTGATTCCTTTTTCATTTGATGTCTGTTTGAATTGGGCTTCTGTCATTTGCAACCACAAAAGTTTCTGGTTGTTAATAACTACCACCAGGTTTTACATTTCTTGAAGAATAAGGATAAAGAGAAAAATACAATACCAGAAGCTTAGCAGTAAATTATTCCTGGTAAATATTTTCATGTTGTTTACTCTTCTATTTTTATCCCTGTTCATTTCACACAAGTCTTAATTGCTCTAATCAGGACATAATTAGATCTAATCACATTCAGTGTAGCTTTTTCTTTTTTCAGCTGATGTGACAGAATTTAAAACAAAAGCAATAATTGCAGTCTTTTATATCCTTAGGAAAAAAATATGGAAGTAGTGATGAACAAAGGTAACTTTTAATCTGCATAGTTTTCATTGCCTTTTGTGAAAATATGTGTTCTTTAGAAAATAGCCCTGTATACCACAGAGTCACCCCTGAAAAATGTGGGGAGTACTATCTCCTAAGTAAAATAACATATGTACAACTGGAAATAAATTAATATATTTAGTGTAGAAATAGATGTTTTCTTTCAGTGACTTGGGTAGAAAAGCTACAATTATGGAGCTTTCAATGGTGATAGCATAAAATACAGTTCTTTACCTGATTTACAGAGAATGCTGCCATTTGAAACAAAGGAAAGAAGAACAAGTAGGACAGAACGTGCTCAAATTAAATGACCACGATGCTCAGATTTTCTTTCCTTTTAGGTAAGAAGATATCATTTGGCTGAAAGAATGAAGAAAAAAAATAGGTGGACTCTATGGCGTAGGTGACTGCAAATGGAATACCTTTCACCTCTAATTGACTGACTGAAATGGAGGCAGTCTCCATAGAGACTGAAATTCCTCCGTGAGAGATGGCAGTTCCGCAGGGAGGCTGGAGATGGAGGGCTGTGTCTCCATCGCTAAGAGCTAGGGAGCATGACATCGGGACTGGATTCACTGGTTTCCATAGCTAATCTGAGCTCTTATCAGCCCTCTATATTTTAAAATACAGTGCTCTTTAAGAGGATTCAATTTAAAGAATTATAACTTGTTTATGTTAATACATTGAGGCTTGGGGAAATTTTTGAATCAACCTAGTTCTTAAACTACTGCTCACACTATTAAGCTTCATGTCATATCCATCAATATATATCGGATTTTGCTCCTTCTGTATGATTCTGCTCTGAAATCCTGTGATTATATTGTCACAAATAGGTGTTATGATTTAAGGATTCATGAATTGTGCCTCTCAGAGATAGGTTGAAATTTAATAATAAAATAAAACATTTTACTAAAAAAATAAAGTAGAAAAGGATGCCTTCCATTAACCCCTAAACCATCCTTTTGCTTGTGTCCTCCACCCCACGTTCTTCTGTTTCTTCAGTGACCTCACTGGCTGCTTCTCAGCTTCAAATATTTCTTCTCTTGAATTCTCTTGCCCTATATGGCATCTAAGTGTTGGGCCTCCTCAGAATTATATTCAGGCCCTTATCATATCTGCAGTGAAAGGCCTCCTAAACTGTTGGTCCCCTGTCTTCAAACTCCCATCCAGGTCTCTCCACTCTTCAACTCTGAGGAAAGGATTTTTTTAAAACCTAAATGGGATCATGTTACTTCTCTGCTTAAATCCCTTTCATGGCTTTCTCTTACAGAAACAATAAAACTCAAAACTCTTTGCAGGGCTCTGCATTCAGTGTTCCTTATAATTGCCTGTCTCTCTTCTTTTCATTCAATATACTGCAGCCATGTTTTTGCTCATTTCTCAAAGATGCTAAATCTGTATCGTCTACTTCTAGCATTCTTTACACAACTTTTCAGATGACTAGTTCTCTTTCTCTCCCTTTGTTCTCATTTTATACACAATTGATTCAAAGACGTTTTTCCTGATAATCAATTTAAAATATCCCCAAATCTTATTCCCAATATTAATCCTTATGATACCCCCTTCAAAAACATACTAGAATCTGGGGCCGGCTCCGTGGCCGAGTGGTTAAGTTCGCGGGCTCCGCTGCAGCAGCCCAGGGTTCAGATCCTAGGCACGGACATGGCACCGCTCGTCAGGCCACGTTGAGGCGCCATCCCACATCCCACAAGTAGAAGGACCTGCAACTAAGATATACAACTGTGTACAGGGGGGGTTTGGGGAGATAAAGCAGAAAAAAAAAAAGATTGGCAACAGTTGTTAGCCCAGGTGCCAATCCTTAAAAAAAAGAAAAAAAGAAAAATAAGCAGCTGCTTCTTAAAAAAAAAAAAATACTAGAATCTGTACTAATTTTCTGATTTTGCCTATTTGCTTATCTCTTCTCTTTCTTCTCCACTAGAATATAAACTCCGTGAAGCCCAGTCCCTTCGGTGTTAGTCAGCATGGACTCACCAGTGCCAACGCTGCACTGGATGAATATTTGTTCAATGGATTATAATTTAGTACACTGATATTTTCACAAGCGTTCTTCTAAATTGTGGTACCAAACACAGGAGTTCCACCTGATCTTGCCTTTGATGTCAATATGACTTACTCCCTTACCCCTCATCTTTTTGCTTAATTGGTACCTTCTCATTGAGGTAATCTCCTCCCAGCATTCCAAATTCCTGGCTCCTTTCTATTTGCCCCCAAAGCGTTTATTACTTTCTAACGTACAATGCATTTAAATTAGTTGTTTATTTATTGTTTCTCTTCTCGGTAAACTCCATGAATTATTTTGTACTATTTTTTATTGTTGCTGTTGCTATTTGTTCGTTTTTCCACTGAGATGGCCTCAGTGCTCAATAAATTTTCGTTGAATATTTGATTGATGTTCCAGACTGAGTCTAAAGAAGGGTTTTTCGGCCAAAATGAGTTTGGGTAAAAGGCATTGTATACCATTGTCTTGAGCTTTCCCAGTGTTTGTAGGAATATTAAAGTTCTTGAGAAATGCTACAACAATAAAACATTCTTTGTTTAACTCAGCTTTATTTCAGTGTATTTAACCACGGAACTTCTATTAACATCTAGCAGAACTAATGTCCTATAGATCATATTTTTGGTGAAAAACAAAAGCCTTTGAACATAGACTCTTAATACTGGTTGTGGCCTTAGGGGTCATCTGATCTAACACTCTCTCTTTACGAGTGAGGAACTGAAGCTAGGATTCCATTGCTGTGACCTCTCCAAAGATGCAGAGCTCACCAGGGGCAGAGCCAGGCTTAGATCCCAGTTCTCATCACCCAGGAAGATGTACAATGTAGCTGAAGAACAATTCTGATTAAACTGACAAATACCTGTGGTTACATCATTCACAATTAAAGACAAATTTATGTGGATTGAAAACACTCTTATCATGCATGTATAGCTCAGTGCCTGGAGTGTAATAGATGGTCACTAAATATTTGTTGTATTAATAAATGCCCAAATACCTTACTTTCTATAGTACATGAAATATTTAAATCAGTATGACATGTTCTATTAGGTTAGGAAAAGTGTAATGAACTACAAGAGTTGGGTGTAGGTGGAGCAAGGAGAAGTTATTTTTTTATTTTTTTTTAAAGATTTTTTATTTTTTTCCTTTTTCTCCCCAAAGCCCCCCAGTACATAGTTGTATATTCTTCGTTGTGGGTCCTTCTAGTTGTGGCATGCGGGACGCTGCCTCAGCGTGGTTTGATGAGCAGTGCCATGTCCGCGCCCAGGATTCGAACCAACGAAACGCTGGGCCGCCTGCAGCGGAGCGCGCGAACTTAACCACTCGGCCACGGGGCCAGCCCCAAGGAGAAGTTATTTTAAAATGCAGACGTTCTCCAAAATGTCTCTAACGGGTCTGTTGTTGTCAAGCTATCTTGGAAGGAGCATCTATACCACTGGACCATCAGTACCCTGCGTGTCATGTGATCTACCTGTGATAAGAATTATATTGAAGAAAACTCTCCTTGGTCTAGTATAAGAGTTTTGTTTAAAAACAACTAATATTTTTTGTTTAAATGAGTGAAGAGGTAAAAATATACTTAAGATCACATTTTGTTTGTTTTTATATCTGCAACTCAGTCTGTATTGGGATTGTTAGGGTAAATCTGAAAAGAAGATGAACTCCTCCTGTTCAGTGGAAAGGAGCTTATGTCATCAGAGAAATCTGGCCCACGTTAGTGGACACCCACCTCCAAAAATCTGCTTGAGCAGATTCTAAAGTGCTCAAAAATTGCCCTTGCTTTCCTATTGCCTTGAGAATGATAAGCTATATTAGTGGTTACTAATAAAGGATGAGAGATTTAGACACTCTTGTGAAAATGGAAAAATGACCCTAGTCATTTCTATAAATGTTAACATCTGTTTAAATTCACAGAAAAAATAACCGATATAAAGAACATACTAATATAAAAATAGTTCAATTGGTGTTATTTGGAAAGGGATCAAGCACAATGAAAACAAATTTTTTTTAACTTTGAATATTCCTGCAAAGTCATTCCTTCAACAAGCAAATATTGAGCCTCTTCTATGTTCAATAAAAGCTCAATGAAGCCTTCTAGAAATTTCCTAAGACACACAGCTGCCCTGTACATTTGGAGGCTTTCCTATATCAGAATAAAGTTCAGGTGTCAAACAAGTAAATTATGTCTAATGGGAGTTTATCACCTAAGATTGTGTCCCAGCCTTATCAAATGTTCTTTTAGCACATGCCAAAGAAGAGATTCCAGGTCTAGAATCTACAAGACATACACCTGCTCTCACCCTATAATTCTCCTCATCCTGCTGGAGCCACTTATACATTTATGTTTTTGTCTTGTTCAAAACCTGACTCTGCATTCCTCTTCATCCTCTTGGTTTTTCTTTAGGTCAGTGCTGGTCAAGCACCACCATCGACTTTATCTTCTATTACCAGACCTTAGGTCAATTTCCAGCTCCATACTGTTTTTCATAGTGGCTGCACCAGTTTGCACTCCCACCAGCAGTGAACATGGGTTCCCTTCTCTCCACATCCTTTCCAACATTTGTTGTTTCCCATCTTGTTAATTATAGCCATTCTGACCAGAGTGAGGTGATACCTCATTGTAGTTTTGATTTGCATATCCCTGATAGCTAATGATGTTGAGCATCTTTTCATATGCCTGTTGGCCATCCGTATATCTTCTTTGGAGAAATCTCTGTTCAGATCTTTTGCCCATTTTTTAATTGGGTTGTTGGCTTTTTTGTTGTTGAACTGTATGAGTTCTTTGTATATCAAGGGACGAATGAATAAAGAAGATTTGGTATTTATACCCAATGGAATACTACTCAGCCATAAGAAATGATGAAATCTGGCCATTTGTGACAACATGGATGGTCCTTGAGGGTATTATGCTGAGTGAAATTAGTCAGAGGGAGAAAGTCAAATACCTTATGAACTCACTCTTAAGTAGGAGATAAAAACGACACACAAACACATAGCAATGGAGCTTGGATTGGTGGTTACCATAGGGGAAGGGGGGGGGAGGGCAAAAGGGGTGAATAGGCTCACATGTGAGGGGATGGACCATAATTAGTTTTTGGGTGGTGAACATGATGTAATCTACGCAGAATTCTAAATATATTATGATGTACACCTGAAAAAAACCATTCCTTTAAAAATATGATAGAAATTATTTACTCCAAAAAAAAAAATTACAACTCCATGCTTGCCTTCTTCTGCTTCCTTGGGTGGCTTATAAATTGCCTTGTCTTTTGCCTCATGGTGTAGTCGCTTCATTCATCCTTAGGAACAATCCTCAAAAACTTTGGTGGATCTAGCTTCATAGCTTCCTAATTCATTTTTCTCTCTGGTACATGACAGCAAACAGCCATTTGTTCTTCTGACGCACTTGGCATTTTACATGTAGTCATTATTCGCAGCTATATGATGGACAACTGGTGTAAAATTTCCCAAATTCACGCCTTTGAAAGATGTATAGCAAGGACAACAAGGCATTGATTCACTTCAGAACCCAGAGAGGCTCCTGTTCATTTAGACTGTGCTAATTGTCTAAGCAGAGTTTAGCCTAATAAGGATAAACACGACAATAGTTGTTGGGGTATTGGAAACAGCCTTCTACCGGTTTCCATGACTCCATTCTTGTTCCAATTAAAACCGTTGTTTATACTTCCAGCAGTGATCTTCCTATAAAACGATTAAAATTATGGCATTTCTTCACTTATCCTTCAAGGGCCCTCTCTTCCTCCCTTCATCACTCTTGGAATAGACTTTAAATTCGTGTAATAATGTACAATGCCCATAGGGTCTTACAGTTCACATCCCCTACCTCTCTCAATTGCCTAAACAAAGGATGCTCTTTTAAATCCTAGAACTTCACATTCACTCCACCTGGAACATCTCTTTGTGTCAAACCTTCCACCTGCAACCACAAACAATGGCCACCCTATTCCTTTCTGACTGGTTAATACCTACTCATAATTCCGGTTACAATTTAGCCAACGCTGTCAAGGTTCTGTTGAGTATTTCTTATGCACTCCGTAAGCACGGTTTGCCTCTCTTTTTCATAAACTGTCTTTCCTACCAATTATAACTCTTGACAGCTCATAAAAATAATACTTTAAAAAAAATCATTGTAGCTCCAGTGTCTCTTCCAGCACCTGGCACATAGTAGGCCATCAAAAACTCATTGAGGGATAATGAAACACGGGCCATCTATCTGTAATTAGCAGACCCTGTTTAGGTGCATGTTCTAGGTCATCAATATTTTTCTTGAGAGTGTTAAGAATATCCCTGGCCTTTAAATGAGCTTCTGTATAAGGTTTTATCTAGATTAAATAATAGTAGCACTCCCTTTTTTGTTTCCAACTTCTCAGATCATATTTTGAGCAATCTGGAAGGACAAAGGAGGAAGATTAGCAACAGATGTTAGCTCAGGGCGAATCTTCCCCTGCAAAAAAATATATATATCTCTTTGGTGCATACATGAATAGAAGAATGAGTGAAGAACACTTCTAGAATCTGTACTACCATCTCAAATTTCTAACTAGAGTTTTTGCACTAATTTGCATAGTTCTAACATTAAGTTTTAGGTTTGAATTGATTATGAATTTATGGTGGCTAAATATCTTAGATTCTGCTGACATGAATATCAAGAGGTATCAGCTCTAAATCTGGACATTACTCATTATTAGATGTTTATTCATTTATTTCTATGATATGTTTTGACTCAGTCTCACTAAATAAGGTAATCAAAATATTAAGCATGGTTCAGACAAAGGTCATACTTTTAATATCTTATGAAGTGCAAGCATAAAGCAAACTTACAACTGTCAAAGAAGAGCCAGAGCTGGACAGTAGTTGAAGCAGTAAAAACAGATTTCATTCAGGACTATTGCAATAGAGGAAAAGAGACTTCGGTATAAACCAGGTACAATTCCAAGTACAGCATGGGCAAGTGGGGTTTTATAGCTAAGGAGCAAGTTACGGGTCAGTGGATAGAAAATTACTAAGAGGAAACCTCAGGGATAAGGGGGATTCTGACTAAACCAGCTTAAAAGTCTCTTTGCTGAAGACAGACTAGGATAGTCAGGCATGACATGTGGGATGGTGGAAGATGAGGAAACGATCACATGTCAAGGGTGGGCAATTCGGGTTAAACTAATTTAGCAGGGTAAAACTGGATTTTTACAAGGAAGTGCATAGCTGAGTCGAGGAGAAAGTTCAGGAGCCCGACTAAAGTTAGGTCAAGCAAAAGATCTTTGTCATAATATATTCTTTTCATTTGTTTGCTGAGAAAAATGCTGCATATCCGGTATATGAGAAGCCTCACTTTTTCTGAGCAGTTAACTTCATTTATGCAATTAAAGAGTCTAGAAATTTATAATGATAATCTCCTGAATTATTTTGCTTTTATCATATAAGCCTTAAGAAACTCTTCTTTGCAGGTAAAACAGATTGGTAAGAACCTCAAAGAAGGGGACAAATAGGGGCTGCTTTCCTTCAGGAGTTTCCTTTTACTTGCTTCAAGATACAATAAAAGCGTTTCAGCAGAGGAATACGCGAATGCAGGGTCACCAAAAGCAACTGCTTAAGTATGTCTCAAGCAACTGTCTATATGTAATGTCTGCTCAGAGTCTAAGGTACAGGCAACATTCAACTCTACAGTAGTAAGAAAAGAAAGCCAAGTTTCTTTGACTGGCATTTTCTGTTATTTCTAACAGGCTTGTTCTCATTGCCAAGAAATTGGATATTTTATAAAAATGTTTTGTATTTTTGTATAGAAGGTGTTTTAGGCATGGATAAAATTACAGACTGGCAAAGAACAGGCCAAAAACTGTTCTTCATCACCGAAGAACTACTCTTGCTGTTTAAGCTATATCCTAGGGGAATCGAATTATGTTACCTTATTAGAGCGAGATCCTACACAGATCATCCAATTTAATGAGAAAAGCCTTCTCTTTTGTTTTATATATGCATATATACACTTTTCCTTAGTTTGCGTCATTTTTAAGAAAGCATGAACTTTCTCGTGTAAAGTTGTACGAGTGACTCTACTAGAACCTGCATTTTTTGAAGCTCCCGATGACATATGCGAATTGGAAGAACTCACACTTCCTCTTAAAAAGTTCTACCCCTCTCTTCAGGGTCCATATTACTAGCCTCACCTTCAAGTTATCATGCATTATGTACTGGCCTTGCTAGAATCAGGTTTTCTTCTCTTCATTTGAATGTACTTGAAAACGATTTGGATTTTGTTTTGGTCTTCTTCTGTATGAGTCTTGCTCATATAGGCCTGAGATATCCCAATGAGGCCAAACTGTAGAATTCATAAAATTTTCCCAAACTTTTCAAGACATTGGGTTTCCATTTTCACCAGTTCTCCTCTCAAAGGCTCCTCTCTTATTTTCATTCTCCACTCGTGTTCAATGATCTCTCAACCTGTTGCTTTCTCAGCTCTCCTCCAAGTCCAACCTCGCCGGGTATCTGAAGATCGTTTTGAAGGTGACCTTGGATTTAAGCCTCTTTACTTTTTTAGCTTAAACCAAATGGAACTGCATGTTTTGCAGGTCAAATGCAGTTGAATATCAGCAATCTTTTATATTTCAAGATTATGAATGAGAAAACTGAGACCTAAAAACTTAAGAGACTTGCCCAAAAATCACATCTTAGGGTAAGCCAGGAGTCAAGACCATAAACCAGATTTTCCATAGATATTATCTTCTACCTGACTACTTTCACATTTGTGTTACTTGCCCCACTCCCAAAGGACATTCAGTTGGGGACTGTAGGCAGGCAGTTACCTATTACACCCACTCAAAATACTGGTCCTGTTCGTGTTGTAGAGACGCAAAACAGACTTCCTAACATTTTAGGACTGCAGAAGATCCAGGAAAAGTACCTGCATGTCCCTTAGTCCCAGTGGGCAATGCAGTAATGAGCTGTTACTTCCCTATACCCCCCCTTCGAATATCATCCACAAGAGGTAAATTTCAAAAATGGTGACTTTGACAGCCACCTTTGTATCTCCCACAGTATAGTGTTTCACAAAGGTTTGTTGAATTGAATATAATGGAATTGAGTGAAATGTGAAACCCCCAGTTCCTATGGATTTTTGTCAAACACATGCTCCCTGGTTGTATTTCTCTGTTCTCAAGGTCTCAAGTTTCCATCCTCGCTATTTTTGCATGTTGTTTCACTGATGCTGCAAATTTAGTGCTAAAACTATTTTTGGTTCATAAGGTCACAGTTTAAAATTACAATTTAAAAAAGTTGGAGGCTCCCTATTTTGTAAGAATTCTTTCTTTCTATAATAAAAATCATCATTACACTAAAAATATATGTGAAAGAAATTAATTTTATCCTGACTAGACATTTGGAAATCCTATTCTCTGATTATAAGAAGGGTCATTAAATATCTGTTGGCTCGCCTCATTCAAATCAATTGTTTCCAGTGAATTCAAATAAAGAACGTCACTGAAATAAACCATCCACTTGAATATGCAGGATTAAACGGCTATTTATCAGTTAATAACCTGGATTCCCCAAATCAATGTCTGTATATATTAAGAAGTAATCATTTTGGTAAATTAATTAATATTGAACAGTTTTATAATGTTGTCACTGAAAAATTCACTGTTAGGCATTTTTCCCCTTTGTTTCTAAGTTTTATGTGTTTCTTCTAATAGATTTATTTTGTACTTAGAAGATACTTTTATGTCAAAATATAAAATATTTGTACCAAATCTTTCAAAATCTTTCAAACTCTAAGGCCCACCAAAAGATCAATATATTTAAGGACTAGTTTAACTTTTTTATTGCAATTGAAAGTGTCTTCATACATGCTAATATCTATTATAACTGTGCACCCAAAATGTTAACCATTCCAACATGTGCTGTGTACTAGATAATTAGGACATCACCGTCAAAGCCATGATATTAACTAAGGTTGACAGTAAGGGACTAATGAGATAGGAGAAATGAAAATGTAAGGAAAATTGTAGGAGAAAATCTTTTAATGTAAAGATCAGCAACAAAATATAGAGCATAACTACTTGACCTAACACAAAACAGGTCATAGGAATTACAGATCTCCTACTAATCATATGCAATACTGATTGAAAGCATCTATGAAAATAATCAACTAAAATCATATATGTGTTGAATAACCAGTTGCAAGTATTCAAGTCTGTAAATTGAAAACTGCAAACATCTGTGCTTCCCTTGAGTTTTGTTCCGTTCACCACTTTCAGTAAATTTAATGACACATGTGAAACCTTTTGGCAGTCGGAAAACTACATAGCTTAAAGACGAACTTTGGATATTTTAGTCCCTTTCAGGATATGTCAAACATTGCACACACACACGAAAACAAATACTCGGCAAATGCATCCATCAATCGGTAACAGTTTGCTGGTGATATTTTTATTTATTCAACTTTTCTCTTTCTTTTCTTTTCCTCTTTTTTCTCCACCCAGGGTCAAACGCCATCCTTCTGATCTGCTACGATCAGGTGCTCTCTGTAGAGCTCGCTCTCTGTTCTCCAGGAGGGCATGCATTCACCACACCGACGTGTGCTTTTTGATGATCAGAAAAATGTGGGTGTTCCTCACGGGCTACTGATCCAGATGCCTTCATTGCTAGAAATAGATCAAGGGAGTCTTTCTCCAAAAATCCGGAGTCACATCACAAAGAAAACCAAGAAGATTAAAAGTCTTACTATGAAATTATATTCTCACTACTAAGCAAAACCTATGCTTCCTTTAATTTTTTGGTGGAATTACCAGGGAAAGTAGCTACATGAACACGCTATATTCAATAACTCAGTCGTCTGAAAAGTGAATAAATGATCACAATCTTTTAAATTTAATGATGAAGCATACATCTACCAGAATTAGCAATTTATTTCAGAATTAACTTATCTGCCCTGCTAGGAGTTATTGTGACATTTAAGTCTGTCGAGGCACAAGGATTTTGGAAAAGAAAGTGAAAATATTTATCTGTTTGGATCGTGGTTGCAGCAACTTAGAAAGGGATACAGAACTGAATTAACAAGTAAAGAGGGAATTGTGCAAAAATGCATGTTAGAGCTAAATACTGCACATTTATTATAAGTAGTCTTCGGCAACAAATGACATATGATATATACAGTATGTAGAAAACAGTGTTGATAAATGTAATAACTTGACACCTTTATTTGTGGTGATAATGATGATGATGGCAAAACCTGAAATAATCCAATGTACCAACACCGTAAATTAATGCTGCTTTCCAAAAAGGGAGATTGGAAATTTAATCACAGTAACTTCATTTTTACAAAACGTCTTGATCAATAGTCTAGCCTGAAGAAGAATGCACTCTACCTGAAAACATAAGCTGAATGGCCTTTTGATTCTTGCAGCCTATTCTCACATTCTCTGATATCCAGTTATGTATTTTTGCCATATGCACAACTGAGATAAAATTACTCAACATCCTACCTAGGGGGCAAATGTCACCCCTCCTTGTTCTTCTGAGCACTGAGACAAACTCTCAACTCTTATATTGACATTTTATTATCAGTAAAATAAAGAGAATGAAATGTGTACAATAAAAAATAAAATTAGAGGATTGTGAAAAGGAATAATATTCTTCAAAATACCCGGTGATATTTGGAAAAAAGACCAACAGTAAATACAAATTATGATTATTAATGACAAAAAAACTCATCACTATACGGAGTTTGAAGAATTGGGAATTATTTGGTGAATCTTGGATCAAGTCACCTGCCAGATGTAAAGCTGTTGCAAATTAAGTGAAGGGGAGCCTGAGTTGAAGAGGAGACAGGACCATCACAAAGAGCTTTTAGTCACAGCTTAATATTTATAGTTCTTTTAGGCAGGGTGAGATTAGTCAAACTTGTCTAAATTGAATTCAAAGTGATACCATGTGGCCTGGATTCTGGATCTACGAAGACTTAATGTTGTTTTACTGAAATAATTGTCTTTAAAGTAAGCAACATATTGCCCTTTTATGTGCTGTTGAAATTTATACAACGTGAAGGTAATCTTTGAAAGAGTAAGGATAAGGGTGAAATTAAAGATCCTAAAAATCAAATAACTGATAAAATCTTGTATCCTTTTTTAATGTTTCATAGTAATAGTTATCTATTACTGATAGAAAAACTCAAGGAAGCAAAGATTTTGAATTTAAATTTTCATAAATAAGTATAGGGTCTGACTTTAAGGCTTAAACTGTCGTATCCCCTGCGATTAACTCTACTGAAAATTCAATCCTTTCTCATAGTATTTAAAACTCAAATTAAGGACACAGTCTTATGTAAACCCAGCAGTAGAACTGAAAAAAGTAAAAATAACTTTAAGAGTTGTGTTATTTCAAAAGTACTTTTAAAAGTCTATCACATTGCTTATATATATGTATACTTGTATATATAATATAGTAAGACCATTTTTCATCACCAAATTCGGATGAGCACAATTTTAAGAAATACAATATTCAAATATTGTTTTCTCTCGTGTAATATCAATTTATGGCTCTTTCATGATTTGAATCAGGCCATGTCACTCTAAACCAACTTTTTAAACAAAGAGTAACCACAGTGAGGAACAAAATATTTTTTTATAAGAAGCAAAGTGACATCATACCCGTGATATTAAAAAGTAAAAGTTCTTGAGCAAATGAGTAGACGTGAGTTGATTTCAGTCTGAAGTGCTTTGATATCCCTGATAATCAGGTTAACTTTCTGGAGAATTATTTGGACCCATTTGGATGTTTAATATACTTACATTGAATGTCCTTTTTGGTATCAGAATTGGATGATATGTGTTATATTGAATATTTTACACCCACAAAGGAAAAAATAAAACCACTATTCAGCAGGAAGTAGGCTGTATGTTAATAAATTGCTAAGTGACTCTTGAACAGAAAGGAGCTTCACTAAGAGGCTCTCAAATGGGAGAGGTCATTGCCCTCTCTCTAAGAGATCAGCCTGTGTCTCTATTTTACAAGCTATTTTAGGAGAATTCTAAAGAAAACCAAACTATGAATATAATAAATGTCCAATGTAGCAGGGCAGTTCCTTGAAATGCCGAGCTGCAAAACTTCAAAATCCATTTAAGATGCTTCTAAGGTGTATCTTGTTAAAAAATTATTTTTCCTTAAGAATATTATTATTCTGTATTATTGGAATATTGTATAAATGAGTCACCATCAGTCATAGGATTAGACTATGGAGATATGAAGAAGAGTATTGAACGTCATGGTAGTGTTCTGCACAAACGACTGAATCAAAAGATCGTGTCACTGGGATCCAACTTGCTATATAAAATAAAGAACAACCACCAAAATGTTATGTATGGTATGAAATATAACTAATCTTTGTTTTCTCCTCCATGTCCTTCTTCCTCTCATTATTTGCCAACTTCCCTTAAAATTATGGTCTTTTTAATACATTTATTTTAGTATCATATCTTCAACTTCAAAAGATATCCAACTCCCTTTGTGTAGGGTACCCTGGATATTTCACTGTAAACCTTCCTATTATAGTGTGCTGTATTTATTTTCCTCTCTCCGTTCTTTGCAAATTGTGTTTCTTCTAGAACACGTTTCCCTCAGTGGTTCTCAAAGTGGACTGCGTGATAGAGTTAACTGAGGATCTTAAAAACGACCTTTTTGTGGGCCACAGACTTTATTTCATTATTTCCTCGTTTGGGGATGGGTCTTAGGGAATCTTTTTTAAGTTCACCAATTGATTCTACTGTTCAGCCAGAGTTAGAAACCACTGAGCGACCAAATCCTGCACAGTCTCAGAGATCCAGGACAATAACAGCTCCAGGTTATGTTGCCTTCCATAGTCACACCTTCTGAGGGAAGAATCTTTCCTTTTCTTCCAAGCAATAGCACTTATGCCCCATTCTACTTATCAGTTCTCAATACATACTGGTTTAGACTTTTGCTATTTATAGGGATATTATATTGTCATATTTTCCTGCTTCCTTGGAAAATTCTTATGGTCAGAGTTTATGTTTTATATGTCTTTGATTGGTGCTGTACCTTGTAGGCTTTAGATGAAAGTACCATTTTACTCCGTTAGTGTAGTGAACTAATGCATCATCCACAAGTAAATATTTTCTAGGTCTCATTAAAGCAAATATACTTGTCCTATAATTTCCAAACGTAACTCATCATGAATTATTAATCAAATAAGGAGTGTACTCTTGGGGCTGGCCCAGTGGCGCAGCGGTTAAGTTTGCACATTCTGCTTCTGTGGCCTGGGGTTCACTGTTTCGGATCCTGGGTGCGGACCTACACACGACTTGTCAAGCCATGCTGTGGTAGGCGTCCCACATATAAAGCAGAGGAAGATGGGCATGGATGTTAGCTCAGGGCCAGTCTTCATCAGCAAAAAGAGGAGGATTAGTGGCACATGTTAGCTCGGGGCTAATCTTCCTCAAAAAATAAATAAATAAAAAAACTACAGAGTGCACTCTTAAATACATATGCATAAGTAAATATTTAGAGTGGGTGTGTATTAATATGAAATAAGGATTAACAATAACAAAAATACTTTGAAAAAGAAAGGGAAACATCTCCAAGGAAACATATCTTTTCATTTTCTGAAAGAAACAAAATGAAAAGAGGATACCAGATCGTTATCTTTTTAAAGGTATACACATAGTTTTGTTTTTCTCTGTATTCTCCATTACTTGAATAGCACTCGGGCCAAAATCGAGACTCGATAACATTTTATGGATTTAAAAAAATTAAACAATGAATCTATTTTTATGTCTCCTAGAAAACAAGCATATTTAGGATATTGAATCATGGATTTAGCCTAGAAGCAAATTGAATTTTCCATTATAAGAATTAAGGAATGGTAAGATAAAACATACCTCAGATTATAAAACTTCTTCCCTGAATAGCAGGCCCAGCAACCTAAGGAATTATTTATAGGGTGGTTTAGGTATATTCCTTTTGGTTTAACTAATTGACCATTGAACTCTACTTTCTTTGCAAGATAATAAATTTTAAGAGAACAGCTATGATTTATGAAACAGAATTTTTAGAAAAATAAGATGAAAACTCAACTTCAACCTATAATGTGTGCCACACACTTTGTTAAAGTGGCTTTCTTCGCTAGAGTAGCATAAGTTTTATACCATGCTTATTCTGAGTTGTTGCTATGGTAACTGTGTATGTCTTGTAAAACTGTAAACAATTGTGTAAAATGGTTAAATAGAGCACATGTTTATAGCTTTACTAGCTCAGTTCAAGTGTATACACACTCCATTTTTAATATTATCTTCACAAAGAAATATTTATTCATTTCAGATGGATGCTCAGAACCTTCTTCCAAAAGATCATGGCTATTTGTGTGTGGGTACCTGGTGTGTAATTGGGGGAAAGTGACTTTTCTGTCCATTTTCCAAAACATAAAATGAGATGATTATAATGCAGACAACTAGAATCCACGGCTCATCCATATAATTATTATGAGTAGTCTACGAAAACATGCCAAAAGCTTTTCTAAGAATGAGGCCCTCAGTTATAAAGATTAGCATGGTTAAATCGACTACTGGTGATTTGAACAACCTCTAAAGGCTCTGCATAAAATCCATTGACAATGAAAATTTTCATTAAAAAAATGTACTGCCCTGGGCAATCCATGCTAACCAATTTATAGTCTCTATTTTTATAGGAATTTGGAAGAAAATGCTTTTAAGTCAGCCAAACAAAACTCCCTGAATTTGTTATAGATAAATATGTGAAGACTTTGCCACCACAAAAAAAAAAAAAGACAGAAATTATAGGAAGTCAGGGGGCACACATCTAAATACCTGAATCTAGCCGTGCTTACAAGTTTGAATTGGAGAGTGATGTTTTTGTGGTGTCCTATATGCTAAATCCCTGAATGAGACAGTGGGGTGTAGGGCTAAGGTTCTCGGTGTCTAAAAACTGTCATTCCCAAGGAAAATTTAACCTAAGAAAAGCGCTTATAAGACCGATGATGATTGTTTGTAGCAAATTACAGTTATCTTAGAAATTCATATGTTTAAAATGACACAGAGAAATAGTAACTATATATAGATTCACTGACTCATTTAATAAGCATCTTTTCTAATCAGAAATACATAACCATTGTCACATTTGGGATCTCCTCTGGAACTTGGAAAGTGTTATTCAACAAAGAATGTCCTAAAACTCTTCAAACAATTTTGAAAAAATAAACTTTTAATTATGTCTTTTTTTTGTTTTTATTTTCCTATTTTCTGTGTATGTTTTCCATTTCTCTTATTTGACAGACTTGATATATAAATTAAGAGCAATGGATAACATTAAAATTTAAGTACGTGCATGAAACAAAAGTCTAGACAATAGACTTTTCTAACTGGAATGGGAAAAATAAGAACGCAAGAAATTATGTGTTTCTTTAAGGAAAATTACCCTCTGATTGTGAGGATAGGCATTAAATATCTAGGATATTTAGTCGTTACTGTCATATGAAAGATTGCATTTTATTATTCTCCAAAAATGTTTACTTTGTTTCAGCTGTCTTTCAAATATCAATACCGAATAAAAATTATAGAAACAACTAAGTAAATTTGAGAAAAAATTGCTGTTGTAAAAATTATAAATATATCATCTAGCTGCTTAAAATTTCAAAGTCTTCAGACCTTTTTTAGGTCAGACACCAAGAATATGTAATCACCTTAAGCAGTATAATAATGTAATAAATATAAAAAGATAATATCTGTAAACATCTCATAGTAACAGAATCATAATAATAAGCAATAGACTGTGCAAAGAATGCTTTATACCAGGAAAAAGAGATTGTATTTTTAATAGAGTTATGAGATTAGCAGATAAGTTAAAATGCAGTAGCAAATATATTTATATTTTAACAAAACATTGAATACTGTTTCATAAAATTTTACCTGTGATAATTCAAAAGTCAGCTAGCAATATGAACGTTTTCACATGCACTGAAAACTTTCTAAAGACTTCAAAAAAGTTTCCACAAACAATAGCTTTTCTTCCTTAGCTTTTCATCCTGCCATTGAAAGTCAAATTTAACTTCTGTTATATGACTTTATGTGAGTTAATGGTGTACTAATGTTACTTGAAGGAAATTAGGAGAAAATAAAAGAAATTGAGAAAGTATGACATCATACACGAGGAGATATGGCTGGGGGTCCCCTGTCGTCCCATGGCCTCTGCTACCTACGAGGTTAGCACTGCCTCTGCACGCTAGAGGGAGAAGCAACACACATTCTGCAAATCAGAGGAAATGTACAACACATGGGCTATCAGGGTTTCTCAATTCTATTAGTATAATGGACTTGAAACATGCAACAAATATTGATTGAGCAGAAATTGTGTGCCAAGTCCAGATCTAGGCACTGGAGACAAAGCACAATATAAAACATAAACTCTCTCTCCTGCTTGTGGAGCTTACAGTCTAAAAAAACTAAAACTAAAGCTAAAACTAAAATCTAAACTCTACATTAATGGGCTATGGGACAGATATTGGATGGGTTGTACGAAACGGCATTTCAAAAGCAAAATATGAAGTATTCACTTCAAAGCAAAATAGGAACTGTTCATCAATTGCATGTCATAATATTGCCTGATTCTCACATCATTTCTTTATTTTACATTCATGCAACTCAGGCAAATTTTGCACCAATTATCAACAATAAAATAAACACAGAAAAAGCACATGGGACTTTGAAAATAACAATATCAACTGGGGTACTGAATTTTGGTTCAACCAGCATTTTGTATGTGTGTGTGTGTGTGTGTGTGTGTGTATCAGACGCTGGGCTACAAGCTAGCTATAAAGAGGAATGATTACCACATAGTTTCTGCTCTCAAGGCTGCTAGGCGAAAGGTAAATTGATATGATGAGTTTTAAGAAAGAAATAAGAAGTGATGGACAAGAAGCACAGGAAATGGGCCCAATATAAGGAAGAGGGGAAGATTTCTGGAGGCAAAGGTGCCTCTTACTAAGCGGTAACTAAGCAAAAGGTGTTGGAATAAGAATTCTATGTATGGGAGGAAATATAAATAAAGACGCAGAATAATAACATGTGTGGAAGAGGTCAAAGAGCTCTGTGTCACTAAGTCACTACACACAGTGCGGGGAATGAGGCATATTTAAGTTACAGGCAAGTCAGATGTTTCCATCCTAAGGAGTTCGGTATTTATTCTAAGAATGATGGGGAATTATTAAAATGCTTTAATAACAGGAAAGTCATAGTCATATTTGCGTTTTTGAAAGAACAAGCTAAAAGAAGCGAGCTTAGGAAGCCAGTGGTTCAGGCAAGAGAAGGTAAAGTTGACACGAGGGGTGGAATAGCAGGAGTAGAGAAGTGGAATACACTGGATGTGTATTTAGGAGGTGAAATCACTGGGAATTAGTGATGAACCGTATCTGGGTCTGGAGTGTGAGAAGATTGAAGAACTTCCTAAAATTGTGTCTTGGCTTAGCTGAGATGGGATTGCCTTAACAGTAGTAGGCTTGAGGAGTTGAAGGTAATGAGTTGCAATTTCAGCTTGCTACATTTTTGATATCTGTAGGATATTGACAAGATCATAGTCCCCCATCTGGAGTGACCTTACCTAATTATTTTCTACCTCATCATCGACTTCATTTCTTCAAGAGTAAACTGTGAGATTGATCTGGAGGTTTGTTGACAATAGTGCAGGAGAGTGTCTTGAGAGCACTGATGTGGTCAGCCATACTCTCTCTGCTGGGTAAGGAGGGGCATCAGGCCAAGACCAAAGATGGGTAGAGTAAATGGTACATAGATATTTATAATTTGATTTTTAATTGCTCTTTCCACTAAGACAGGTATTTTAGTCTCCTAAATATTTATAGATTAATAAACTATAGATCATGCATTATCATTTTCAGACACTCTACTGTGATCAATCAACTATGTTGAATGTTACTGTCAGAATTAAATTATTCAATATACGTAAACTTCAAAGATCACTCCTGCAATCCATTGAAATAAAGCAATGCTATTCATTTCTGCACATTCAGATTTTCAAACGTCTAAAAAGCATTTATTTCCATGTTGGTGACTTCTGCTCTCATAAATAAAATAGTTATTTGTTTATAAGGCCATTGAAGAAAAAACAGCACAATTGTCTGTAAATTTAAAAAGGTAAAGCATATATGAGATTAAATTTTGAATATTATCTTCCTTATAAAAGATTCTTCAGAGTTAAATTTTTCAAATTTTAAAATATAGTTCCCTCATCTTCATGAAAAGAGAAATATGTGAAAAAAATTAACTCTTTGAACTCAGCAGGTCTGTCCCTTCAATGTTAACATTCATCTATTTCAAAGGCCTGTGTTTATGACTTGTCAGGGTGTCCTAGCTCTTGCTATTGTAGTATCTAAAGAACAGAGTGATGTGTATTCCAGTAATATGTAGAATGCTTTCATACATGTCCTGATAGTAAATTTCATGAGAAACTTTTCCTGGATTAAGGAAGATATATGAATTACAATGATATGCTATGAGTTGGTTAATAAATTAATCGAATAAAATTTAATATTGGAAAACAGTAAAAAGGATAAAATTTTTTTGTCACAAAGAAAACCTGCAGCCAAGGATAAAAACCAAATAAATACTAACATCCAGAACCTATAAATTTATAAAATTGTAAATCCAAACTCAGATTCATTATACAATGCAACTGATAGACAGTACTGCTTTGTAAAAGTAGAAAATGAACTTCAAGTGCCTGCCCTGGAAATTCTCAAGTGGAAAAAATGACCTGAGGCTGATTACTGTCCCTGCTCTGGCTCTGGTTGAATGAGCTCTAATTTGACCCGCAAGTGACGATTTCACCAAAGAACAACAATGAGGAATACATGGAGACAGCCATTTCACCACAATGCTTTCAGAGGTGGGCTGACCCAGTGTCAGTGTCGAAAGTGGGAAGAAATTGAATGCATTTTCTAAAGGGTGAAAATCCAGAAACATTTAGCATCCAGCTTATCAGTAGCCAGTCAAAAATCTTCAACAGGGAAAGTAAATGTGAACTAGATGGACTGTCATATTCAAAGCAAGCATAGTGGGTATATGCTATTACCTAAGACTATACAAATACAAAAATTCGGTATGTGTGAGGGTGGACATATTGATTTACATTAGTTCATATAAATGTATGTAGTGTACTATGTGCAAAGCATCACATGATCTTATGACGTACTATTACTCATTGGGTCCTATAATTATAGTTACACAATCCTAAAACCAAGACTGCTAATAGAATGGTCCACATTTTGCAAAACACACCTTACTCTTTTCTCCAAATTTGCTCTTCCCTCCTGGGCTACACCCTCTGCTTTCTATTCAATTAGTCCAAAATATTCTATTCTTCATCTATAGCACAGATCTAACTTCTTATACCACATATCTATGGCACATCTATAGCACATCTCTAAAGTTTGCTTTTCTTTCTCTGAATTCCTATTTTATTTATTTTTATGACAGTAAAGTAAGTTTTTTCTCCATTAAGATTTTATAGGCTGCTAGGAGTTGAGACATGTTTGAGGGTTCTAGAATCACCATGATTTTATTGTTATGATTTCCTTTAACAATAATTTAAAATTAGTATCACCCTATTCTGGATGGTAACAATATTTAAAACTATTGCCACTAAATTTTAACCAACTATATGTATATGAAGACCTAATTTTAAGTTTGCACATATTAAAAATATTATAATACAAATAATTTGTGTCAATAGGAGAAAGTTTGAAAGGTGTTTATCTCTTTAAGAAAAAGAGAATCTCCTATAAGTTAAAGCCTACTAAATTTTTGTCAAATAATAATTTAACATCCAGTTATTCACAAAATTAGTAACTTAGAAAACATCTCCCTTCCTCATAGCCTGGTTATAAAATACTTAAAGAAAAGACGTCTTTGCATTACTTGAAGTCTTCAGTAATTGGTTTGCATACAAAATTCCTCAATGAATACGTGTTGAGTGGTTGGTTACATACTCCAAAAAAGGTATTCTACCTATCTTCAAAACCTTTATCATCCTTAAAGTTAACATTTATAGATCACTTTTATGAAGTGTTGCACATGTCCATTTCTCCAGCATATCTGAAAAGGGAAAAAAAGAATGAGAATATATAACCCTCACAGTGGATGCCATGGGTGCCCCTGTCCTTTAGTTGGGGCAACCCTTACCCCAGCTTCTGTGAGTGTTGGCTAACAACAGCTCAGAGCTTCTGCTGTCTCTGAGAATTGCGCTCACCCAATGGGGTCTTCCACTCCATGGAGGCTATGTTCCCCTTACTTCAATAACTGTCAGCAGGATACAAAAGGCTGGGTGACTCCCTCAAGAGAGAAACTAACTCTGTGGTATGGTTGTGTTCCATAAATTCCATGAGCTCAGACTCCAGCTAATCTCCAACTGAGACAAAGTCTTTGTTCAGCCCATTCCCTGCGCTATCTTCTTCCCTCCCTCTGCTTCTGAGAGCGCTCCCTCAATAAAACACTTGAACGACAGCCCGTTTCAGCCTTTGTTTCTAAAGAAACTGATCTAACAAAATCATTGAGAAAGAGAGCCATTGCATTTCAGAGGGAATATGAAATAATGGACATATTACTAACATACTTCAAACTGAGTATTAAAAGTAATGAAAGAAGAATATATATTTTCCTTAAAAGGTAAAATGAAACCACTAATTTTTCATTATTTGAAGGTAACTAATGCTTAAAAATCTGTTACTTCTTATTTAAACAATTACTGACCTTCAGTGCCTTAAGGATCATGTGTTATGTTCCCTGTTTGTTCAGTTCACAAATCCTACATTCCAGAAAGAGATAAAAGAATAGACCACAATCCCTGTTTTAAGAGAGTAAAACTGTATTTCACTGTGTATTAATTATCTGTTTATGCAAAGCAAATTCCCACAAAATTTAGCAACTCAGAACAGCACACGCTTTTTACCTTGCAGTTGCTGTGGGCCAGGAATCTGGGTATGAGTTAGCTAGATGCTCTGCCGGAGGGTCTCTCACGAAGTTGCAATCAAGGTGTCAGACAGGAGGTCTCATCTGAAGATCCAGCTGGTGAAGGATTGATGTCCAAGCTCAGTGACTGTTGACAGAATTCAGTTTTCTACCTGCTATAGGCCAGAGGCCTCCCTCGGTTTCTTGCCCTTTAGGTCTCTCCAAATGGTAGCTGGCTTCATCAAAGTGAATAAGGCAAGAAAGCAATGGAGAGAATCTGCTGGCAATATGGAAGTTACAATCCTTCATAAGCTAATTACAGAACTGACATCCCGTCAACTTGCTATATTCTATTGGTCACTAGGATCAGTCCAAACTTGAGGGGATGGAATTGCACAAAGCCACGGGTACCAGGAGGTAAGTTTCATCAAGAATCGTCTTAGAAGTTTTCTTACTACAGTGGGAATAGAAATTAGTTTTTTTCTAGTAGTCAGATCTCTAGAGAACCATTTTTTAAAATCTCCGCTTCACTTTCACTAAAACAAAGAAAGTATCACCTAACTACTGACTTATAACAAATGTGTCCCAAGAGAGTTGGACACTTGTGGTCTGGCCAGACATATTTCTAAAGCGATTCCTACCTCCTTAACAAAGATAGAGGGATATGAAGGAAGAGGAAAAAAGTTACAGCAATGGCTAAATTTTGTTTATTTTTTTAATGTTGACACAATGTGGGGAGTTAATGGAGTTTCAAATTAATGCAAAGGGATGAAGAATGAAGCCAGAGTAACTTTTTAAAACTTGTATCCAATCATGCCACTGATTTTCCTTTAACCCTTGGTAGCGTCTGACAGTCCTGAGAATTAAACGCATCAGCTGCCCGGGCTCTACACAGCCCCTGAGTGATTTGGCTCCCACCTAACTTTAAACTCAGTTCCTGACTCAGCCGCACTCCATCCCTGCCTCCCCGTAGTTCACAGGATCTATCTTTAAGGCCACATGACCTGCAAAATTTTTGCAACCTTTGAGGTACTTGCTTTTTCCTTTGCCCAAAAGTGTTTCCTTCGTATTTCCCGTAGTGGATCCAACCCAAGTTGCTGTGTGTTCTCACTGATAACAAGTCTCAGGCACCCCTGCTCTGAGACTTGCTCACAGCCAAAAGGAGATTTCAAACAGCAGGCTTTTCCTCCCAACCTTCCCCACTTTCCCAGACTTGAACCAATGATGTGCTGACAACAGGGTACAAAAGGCATAATTGTCTCTCCTTCAAAGAGACATGTATGGGTTCACATCATTCCTTCATAGTAGGTATCACTTTTATAATTATTTATTCGTTTTCTTACTTGTCCATGTCTTTTCCTCCCATTTGCCTGAAAGCTCTCCAAAGGAGACAGGAACCATATCTCCCTTAATCACTGTTAAAACCCCAACAAGTAGTGAAATGTCTAGTTCTTGGTAAGCTTTCAATGAATGGATTTTGTTTGTATTCAGAATGACAAACTACTTAATTGCTCAGAACTGGATTAGTTTCTTTTGGTCCTATTTAAATTCAAACTATGGGAAGTCTTGTCTATCTTGGCTCCCTACGTCTAGAGTTACAATACATCCTAGTTTGCCCAGTTTACGCCTAGGTCCCTAGGTAATTATTGATAGCCTCCCCTTTTATTTTCAAACTATCCTGATTTGAATGATAAATTAAATGGTCATCGTGTTTATGTCTCTGGAAACCTCTCTCTCCTAGTCCTATTGTTTTTTTAATTTTTTTTCTTTGTGAGTTTGTTACTGCCTTTGGAAGAGTAAAATTTCACCACCTCAAAGTATAAGACTTTGAACAGTTTACTTAAACCTCTTTAAGCTAATATTTACTATCTCAAAAAGGTATTAATCACTGTCATGATCTATAAAAAAACAAGGAACATACAGTATTTGATATTAGATGTTTAAATGATAGTTCCCCACTCTTAAGATAAACCTGAAGGCCAACATACCATCAGTTTATTAAGCATATTTTATTTCCCTATCTACTGCATTAGAATACATAATATATCTAAACGAAGCTTGGAAAAAAGTTAGTACACAAGCAGTATACTTTCCAAAATTTAGTTCTCTCCATAGCCATTACCTAGTTTGATAAGCAAGCACTAAAATGTATGTAAATATTACTTTCAAGATTTAATAAAATACATTAAACATGTACATTTAAATTAGATGTAAATAACTTCTTTCAATGTATATTTCAAACCTAAATTACAAACATTAATACAAATAACTAAAAAGTAATGATTATCACTTTTTGCTACTTTAGATGGATTTTTCTTTTTTCTTGAGCAATAAAAGAGAGTAGCTAAGTCAATATCACTTGAAAATGAAATTTTTTTTTTTTTGTAAAGTTGTATATCTTAGTTGCAGGTCCTTCTAGTTGTGGGATGTGGGACACCACCTCAACACGGCCTGATGAGGGATGCCATGTCTGCGCTCAGGATCTGAACCCTGGGCGCCGCAGCAGAGCACGTGAACTCAACCACTCGGCCACCGAGCCAGCCCCAAAAATGAAATTTTTAATTTTATGCTACCACTGAGTAATAGTGTGGGTACATGTGCTTAACAATACTAATATTACTACTGATTTTTACTTATCCCACTTTAGTCATCAAAGCAAAGGGAATCCTGAAAAACTATGACAAGGAGATTAGAAAACCAAATAAGTCCCCTAACCACAGCTAAAAAACGTATTCTGATTAGAAAGCCTGAGTGCTTCTTTTTGAAGCCCAACTACTCAAACAAATTGAAAGGGCTGATGTTTCTCATTGAGGCCAATAGAACCCAATAACGTTGACATTCTCTCTCCCAAAAACTGGCAAGCAAATACGTAAGCACACTTTAAGTTTCTAGTTATATGCACAGAAGTATAGGAGAAGTGAGTCAAACGCCAGGATAACTCACGCCTAAAAAATGTTTTCTAAAGTATTTCATAATTGAGACCTCAGATTTTGCCACCTTAAATAAGGGCCATTTTACTAAAAATTGTTTAAAAGATCAAGTGGAGAAAAAAACAATTAGTCAGAATGTGGACTTTTGGTGGCCTCAAAAGTACAATTAACCAACCTTTTTTTCCTCTACAATTGCAAGTAGTAGCAAGGCTAGAAAATGAGGAACTATTTAACCAGAGAGACTGGTAGAGAGGAAGATTATCTTGTATCTATCAGAAGCCCTGAAACATCTGGAATTGTTCAATTTAGTTCACGTGGGCAATAAAATGGAGAGCTGGTGAACAGTAATTTAGTGGCTTCCCACTTCATTGTGCACCTTTTTATTTGTGCAATCTATTTGATAGGTGTTTTTATTTTTGAATGCTAAATGGTGTTCATTATATAAATGAAATGAGCCACTTGGTGACTATGGAGACATTGTTTCTACAACCTGCCAAAAATTAGCTGAACAACAGCCATGAGTGATGATGGGGAACTAAACCCTTGCACATGCTGAAAAAAATATAAAAAATAAATTCCACGTGTATTGCATGTCCTTCAATTCACAGCTGGTTAAGCGATTAAAAGTACTGCGTTGTTTTTCTAATTTGCTTTACACTGAATGGAATTTATGATTCTATTTGTAAAATGAACATCCATTCCCCTCTGTTATTCAGATGCTGATGGTTTTGTTTTCAATTTCCAACATTACAAAATTAACTCTTTCCCCTTCGAGTCCTCTATTTTACACCAATTTGTTCATTAGTTGTTGTTGTCAAACAGGGCTTGGGAAGTAGAGAAATGGTGATAAAGAATTGTGTGACACAGGAGATTGGGACATACATAAGTAACAGATGGGTGGATAGATAGCTGATGACAAAGGTGCTTTTACTTCCTATTCGATGCCCAATTTTACCCATTTATCAAATGTTTTTCGGAGAAAATCAAGATTCAAGTCCACTTAATGGCTCCTCATTTAATAGCTGTGTCTTTAAGAAATGAAGTTATAGTCATAATTTTATTTACCTCACAAGAAGATTGTAAGAATTGAGTAGGTAGCAAACGTGAAAATTCTTGTACAATATGATGTATACTTAATTAAAGGAATTACTAAAGGCTAGGACCATGCACAATCCACGTTATGAAGCACGTGGTTTCAGTCAATCTAATGGGCCATTCACACACATAGCAGTCAAGTAAAGGGTAAAATAATAATTGGGTTTGACTTCTCTTGTTTGTCAAATATAATGTTTCACATATATTAAAAGATGGGAATAAATAAATCAAGCATCCCTTAACTATGTGCTTGAAATGATCGCTTTTCTACTAGCTTTGATAGAAAAAAATTCTTAAAGCATTCATATTAGAAAAACAGTTTTGTTTCAACCCTTGGGATTATAATGAAATGTGATTTTTTCTTTTTTTAAATTAAAGGCTGTAATCAATAGTGCAAACTTGTATATTAGATTAATTTATAACAACATATGCATAAAATAAACTGATTTTTACAAAGAATCGTTATGAATACAAGAACAACACAAATGAATAAATGCAAGTATTCATTTATTTAATCATGTGCCAGCTTTTAAAAATGTATTTTTTAAAAAAGATAAACCTTAAATGGATCGTATACTCTTGTTTGTATCATTGAATATGACGACCTTAAATGTGCACATACCATAATAGGGTTCTGAATATGAAACAAAGGGGAATTAACTCTGATCTTAATTTAATTTGATAACAAACCAAGGTTTAGAATATTAACCATACATGAAAGAAAACAAGTGGGCATTGGGGAAATGGGGGAAAATGGACAACCTTAATATTTTGAGACCCAAGACATTTGCATATTTTTCAGAAGTGTTTTGAGAATAACAGATGTTTGCACATTTTTTATATTAAAAACAATTTCAATTGCCAAGAGGAAATGTTTGTAATTCCCATACCCTCACAGGTAACGTAAAGTTTCTTGGAAGAAACAGAAATTATCATTCCATGTTTTTAACAATTATAAAAGTCATAAGATGCAACTTACTTTTCTCAAAATTTTGCTAAAAATACCTTTCCCAAGTTAAGTTCACAAATATTGCTAAAACTAGAGAATTTGAAATATTACAGATCTGTGTGCTTTTGCTAGTTCTTAGGAAAAATAGAAGAGTTTTATTATGCCAGCTATTTATCTAGTAAGTATATTAAACAGTAAAAATAGAGAGGCTGTAGAGAAACCAATATGCTGTTGAGGTCAAATTAGTTTAGAAATACGCTCTTCAATTAAGATGAACTCTTCTTTATATTGGGCCTGGGTGATAAAGAAGAGAAAATAGTATTTATGTCAAATTTTTTCCTATAATATGCTTGAGGCATCAAGAGTGCTGTTTTTCTCTGTTTTATTATTCCATAATCTCTTTTCATATCGTAACAAAATCAAGATTCCTTAAGACAGATAGCCTACTCTTTTGTTTTAAGCTAATAATCCAAAAAGTATGTCTGCCATCGTAAAAGTCTTGAGAAGTGCTTCCAAGAGATGATCTGGCCTTAGCAACTGCTTGTCAGTTTTCTCCATTACAGGGAGGTCCAAAAGGGCTGCGAATTCTCCAGTCCATTGCCGAGGAATATTTGTCCTAATGGATTAAGAGCCTTCCAAAGAATACTCACGGACTCAACTCTGATTCTAAATTATGCCTGTCTGTCTGGTAGCCAGGGTTCAGAGTGAGATTATCTCTGAGGTTTTTGTGACCCAGTGGGCAGACTGCCATAATCTGGGCTGGTGAAATTTTGGTATAGCCGAATGAAGACATAAATACTTCCACTTACTAAGTGCGTATTGTTTTGCTTAAAATGTTTTGAAGGTTATCTCTATGCAAGAACTTGGCCAAAGAAAAAACTTCAAGGGGCGCATGACCCAGAATTGAATCTAGAGAATCTTCCTGCGTTGTTAAACAATATATCAAGGTGCATTTTGTCTCCATATGAAAAGAAAGAAATAGGCTTATGAAAGGCTAAACAAAAATGTATGGTTATTACTTTGGGACTTGAGTTCATGCCCTTTGGATGAACAAGATGCTTCCAGGGAACAAAGTCCATCCAGTTCAGAAAGAGGTCTGCGTGGAATAGGGCTGTACCTTGAGAGTTTGGCTGGGAGTTCCACAGTCTTTCTCATTTGACAAAGTTTCCACTTACAGCTGTTTTAATCTACAATACAGTTCTTTTTACCCCAAAATATGTGTGCTTTTGACAAATGCTCTCCCTAAAAAGCTCCAAAATAAAGTAAATATGAGAAGCTTAATAATAGGCATAATTTTATTCTGACAGACAATGCCATTAATGATCATTCAAAATTCCAGAAATGCTGATACAAAAACATGATGAATGCTAAAGTAATTCAGGGGGAAAAATATCATAAGAAATAACAATGTTTGCCTTTATTTCATGAATACTATCATTATAGTTATCAATTAATGATGTGAACTACAAACTACGAAATAAAAAATTTTTGAGTATCAGTGACATAAGCAAATCAATTCAAAGACAATTGCCTGTTTATTTTGGTTTATCAATCCATTATGAGTCCTTGGTAGATGATTTATCATAAGGGTGGTTACAGACTAGGGAAAATAGGCTAGACTCATGTAACTATTTGTTTATTCAACAAAGTCAAATCTCATGAGGTGCTGGAGTTTAGAAACAATATTCCAGGAAAAAGGCTCATTTTTGTGAGGGAAATAATACTTCCAGTTTATTGAATGCTTACTTTGGCATTTTACTAAAAGTAATTTCATTTACTATTCCAACCACCCTACAAATAAAGGTACTATCAATTCTATAGTAATAATAGAAAAATTGAGGATTAGAGACCTTGACTGCATTGTCTAACTATATTCATAAACCTGCAGAGGCAATACTCAAACCAAGAATTTGGTGATTCCAAACCATGAGACTCAATCATTCAAATTTTGGCAGGAGAATGAGCCTGCAAGTGAGGATAAATAGATGCAGTTAATTCCAAATTTAACATCATGGACAACGGGGTACTCAGTAGCGGAGTGTTGGCCAAAGGTGGTGAGAGAGGCTACAGGGTTCATCTTAATGATTAAGGAATTCAGAGTGAGGACAGGGTTAAGCAGACTGGAAATCAAGAAGAGTTCAACGAATCGCCTTTGGCAGCTTCTCTAAAGTTTGGCTTTCTTGCATTTTGAAATTAGCAATCATGCTCACAAAAGCAATTTTCTTTTCTTTTTTTTCCAGTCTGCACCATTAGAAAAGACAGTAAAAGTGAGTATCCTAAATCCTCAAGACTGTTTGAAGATGTGTTTCTAATGGCAGAAAGAATGGATGAAACTTGCTGATTCAGAAAAGTTCATATCTTGTCCTGAGTTAAATTATATATATAGTAATTTTGAAATTAATGTATTATAATATATTGAAAGAACGTTATGTGTTCTGATAGCCAACTATTTGAATATGAATTAATACTAGACAGTGAAATTCTAATTACTTACTATTTTTAGTTTCTATAGATAAAGTATTGCATCATTCATCAGTTGAAATTCTCCTTTCAACTGCCTCAAGACCAAATAAATAAAAGTAAGCAAATTTTGCAATTTATATATTTTTAAATTTATATTTCCTAAAATTGAATTTGAATCTTCTAAAAAAGCGAATTTATTAATTCACTACAATACTTTATTTGTCAAAAACATTCTTTTGTTTGGCTATAATGGAAAACAAATGGTATGGTAAATATTGGTTTTCCATGTTCTTTTGAAATGTTTTTTTTTTAAACAAAAGAAGTGGAAACACTTGAACTTCCTATAATTCAACATCTTGTCATTTTACAAGAGAGGCAGAAAAGCAGAGCAGCAAAATGACTTGCCTAAGGTCAGAGAACAGAGCAAGAATTAGAATTCTAAACTCCAATTCAGTGTGGGGTAGTTTACAAAATCGTCCACACGTTCTTCCCCTCCCAGCAAGAGGCCTATTTCTTCATCCCTTCTGTCTTTGCTAGTCTTCTGAGTTGTTTTGCCCAATGTTATATTAACAAATATGATGCAAGTAGATGCTTGGAAAGTGCTTCTGTGTTGGGTCTTGCTCTCTTATTGCTCTTGGAACTCCAGAAGCCTGGGATAACTTGTGTGATGATAAGAAACATGCATCCCAGTTGTCCTTCTCTTCCTGGCAAACTGCCTGGCGAATCCCTCATGTACGAGTGAGCTTATACTAGGTCATCTAGCTGCTACGAATCAAAAAAGCAAAAGAAAATTGACTAAGAAGAAAGCTTGATAACTAGATGCTGATGCAACTACATCTAATAGAAGAGAAAAGAAACTATGGTGACAACACAAAACGGTCAACAACAAATAATCAAAATTCAGAGGGAATCCGGAGAACCTTAAAGAGCTTGCAGGTTGGAATAAAAATTTTATTAGTCAATCACGTATATTTTCAGAAGCAAAAAACAGCACTGCTTAACCTAATTAACTCTGCCTTAGGTAAATATTTAAACTATCTTCAAATCTTTGGCATTTTATTAATAAAACTAAAAAGTCAATGCAACAAAGAAGTCACAATAAAATAAATTGCATGAATGCATAAAATACATCTAGAATTGATACTAAATTCCATGAGCACTAGCAGAAAACTGTGAGGAACCATGAGGACGTACAATGTTTTGAGGCAAACTATTTCCCTGACTGTTTAGACATCAGGGCTTCTAAACAGCTGGAGTTGAAGAGCCTTGGAATGCTAGGATAGTTTGGTTAATTGGTAGCTAGCAGATTGCAGTGCTCACATTCTGAGAGACAGGGCATAATTACATGCTCTAGTTTCACCACTTTGGGAATTAGCAAAGATGAAAGTACTGTTAAGCACATTTTTGCAGTAATGCATATTTAAATTTAAAATTTTAGTCTTAAAATTTAAGTAACTGACGCTAACATTAGAATTAACACTGGAGGGTAATTATAAGTACAGTTTTGATTACATAAAGCGCCATAATATACTACAGCCAGAAAAGAGATTCTGCTTTTTGTGTACTTAATAAGCAAGCATGACAAATAGGACAAATTTCAAATCCTATAAAGGATATCGATACTTCTAGAATGGGTAAGGCTGATGCTCCAAGTAATGAAACATTTACCAAGATATTTGGAGCAGTGTTAGTGAAAAAGCTCAGGAAATGCTAAGTGTTATGTAACTGAAGATGATTGGAGGGAATGATTGCGGGGATGGGGTGAGGGGAGTGTGGGAATTGCAGGAAGAGGAGGAGTAATATTTGGGAGGGGTAATTTCTGATATATCCTCTGTGAATCCAGCACACCAGTAAATTGCATTCATGTCCCTTCACTTTTTGTGAACAAATATTAAACGCTTAAAAAGTTAAACGCGTTCAACTTGAAATGAGACCATTTAAACTTTAGCATCATGAATTACGCAGTCAGGTGTTGCAAGCAAAGGCAGCCATTTTCCCACTCTAAGGGAATTTTAGAGAAATGCTATTTTCACTCTTTATCTGTTCAGATTGTCAAAGATAGATTCTCTGACTTTTACCAAATTCTCTTTATTTCTGTTAGAACATTTCTTGCCCTTCACCATGGAACATTTTTTTGTCATGATAATCAGATTTAATAGAAAGAATATTTTGTGGAAGATTTATTTTCAAAACTATAGAATCATAGCCTATTTTAGAAACTCCCTCAGCAGGCAGTTCTGAAAGTGCAGGAAGGTCTGGGCACATCAGAACTAAGACAAAAATGTTGATTGGCTTGTTTGCCTTGGTGTCATTGTCATTGTTAGATATAGGATAACCCAAACTGGTATGATGGCTTTAATTTGACTGTGTTCCTTAAATTTCTATTGTTTAAAAGTTTCCAACAGCCATGGAGATGGACATGTGAATGTGTACACAACTGCCCATATATGTGTGTGGTGTGAATATTAAAATTATATGTATATTTTAAGTAACTTTTTATTCTAATCACTTGAAACACTGGTTATTCTTTAAGCTAAAAATATGCAATATTCTGAAAGAAGAAAGGAAAAGAGAAAGCAAGAGAGAGAGGAGAAAAAAGGGGGGAAGAGAAGAAAGAAAGAGCAAAGAAAGAAAGAAAGAAGAAAGGAAAAGGAAGGAGAGAAGGAAAGAAAAGAAAGAAAGAATAAGAAAAAAGAAAGAGATCAGGAAGTTATAGGTAAGAAGAATGGCGTAAGTAGAGAAGTAAATTATGAATGTTTTAATTGTTTTGGCCCATAGGAAATGAAATCAGATTTTTAAAAGGACCCAATTTCACTCACTTTGGTGCTTTGATCCACTGATTACCGTTTGCAACCATTAACTCACTTTCCTGATGGAGGTGACTGTCAGATGGTGCTGCTTCCAGAGCCAGGCGCAGAGTTTCCAGCTGTGGATGCAGACAGATCAAAGCATATGATGGACTCTCTACAACACAGTCTATCTGGAATACTAATAATAGCCTGTACTACTTGTAAAGAATCAAGCCATTTTTCTCCACTCCTTCAAATAATCAGGGTTTCCTTGTACATGCTATTAATTGATTCAATATGCGGAAGGAATGTCTGAACTTTTCCCACGCCTTACACTTACTCATTTTTTATTATATACATTAGTCTACCTCCAGAGGTTGTTTTAATTCAAGGCAGGTTTTTTGTTTTTTTTCATAAAAATAGAATGGGTATTTGTTATGATTAGCTTTATATGCCATGCATTTTCTTATGTTTTATAATTGTGTGTATATGTGTCATCACCTACTCTGTTCAATTTCGATGCTGTTTAACTTGCTTGGCATAGAATTTCATGATCTACTTTGATAAATATTGAGATTTTTACTACGGATCCTTTATAAAGATTGTTTGGTCCTGTTAGACACTTCTTCAGATTTTGAACCCAGTAGTTCAAGCTCCTCACTCATGATGGATGATGATTTTCGGGCTTGTCACACTGTGAAAGACTGAGATCTTTTCATCTGTTTATTCGCTTGTCTGATGGTTGGTCTTAGCTATGACAATAGCTGTTGGCTTTTATTTCATTCCTAATTTACTGTTTGCATGTTTATAGTTTATTCTCTTTTCAGATAATTCCGGAGATTTTTCACCTAAGACATAGTTTCTGTTGTCTGACTCTTTTAAGGTTGTGGAATGTGAAAGACACACCCACAGTTGTGGTGTAGTCCTAATATCTTCAGAACATAGAAAGTTTAATGGGGCTAATCCTTCTAATTTCTAGTCAAATAAGCATTTATTAAACATGTGAGATGGACAAAAGCTGTGTGATTAAGGGTGAGAGAGCAAGAATAAAAAGATATTGAAAAGCAAGACCTTTTCCCTCATGTAGCTTATACTCCATTTTTCTAAGATTGTTCAAAAGATTACAGGAAACTCTCTGCACAGGCATTGCTTGTGTCTGTGCCGAGTATTTAGAATAGTGCCCTTTAAACTTTCTATATGCTGGTGAGTGAAGGAAATGCGCGATATGAGCCGTTGAGGTTTATAGGGCTAATAAATTTATATGCCATGAAAAATGCACTTGAGACAATCTTTTTTTGTCATCAAAAAAGGCTTTGAGTCATCCCACTACAAATTTCCCATTTCTAGCTTTAACGTTTTTAGTTGACTAAAAGAGTTTAACTCAGAGTGTTATCTATTTGATTGGCCTTTCATGCATGACGTAAATGTGTGTTGTTTCTTTTGTAACATATATATCAGAAGAAAGAAACATAGGATTAACTCAAAAATTTTCTCTGAAATAATGTCAATTTGCTGGGAACTTATTTAGTATCAAAATGCAATTCTATCCACAATTGTTTAATTTGAGAGTAAAGTAGTTAGACTATGTGATCTGAATGATTTTCATTCATCATGCCACTCTTTCCAGGAGGATGCATTGCAGATTTGCTGCTTGTATAATTCACTGGTCAGAAGGAAAACTCAATGGTGAGAAGGAAAACAGGGACCCAGCTTGCACTTCTTTTTGGTGGGCATCACAAGAACTGAGAGAAACAAAATGCAATGTTCCTCACCTTGTGGCTAGGCTGCGGGAAACGAAGCAAAGTATGTTCTGCTTAATTAAATTTGCCCATGGCACAAAGAAGGAGAGAGGGAAAGAATTTCTAAATCCAATGTTTTCTCAAACTACAAATTTTTTAAATATTACATGTAAATGCTAATCTAGCACATTTTTTGCTAGTTAAAAATCTGGAGCATTAAGAAAATGGACATAAAAATGTTAAATCAGCATTAACTCTTTAAATTTATAAGGAATGGTTGACAATGTATGATTGTTCTGAAGCTGAATGTATGGGAAATATATGAGAGTAATGTTGGTATGTCTTCCAATGGAAAGTATTATCTTTCCATCTGAAGCTATTTAAGAACAATGCACATATTCATATTTTTCAAATAGTGGTGTAGACTTTGAAAACACTGCTTCTTTTTATAAAGAATATCATTTTCTCAGAGTTGAAAAAAATCCTGCACCAAAACTAGCATACTTTTTGATCATAATTCAATACGTGACACCATTGGTATTTTAAAAATTGGTAACGTAATAAATCTTTGATTATTATACACAAAAGCCTATTATAGTATTAGTGTGGATAATACGTCATGAAAGAGCTAATATATATCTAATCAAAGTCAAATCAAAATTAATAGTATAATACTCTTCTGAGGCTCATCTGTTATGTATGTTAATGTTATGTAATAGATAGTGAAATGGGAGCAGGAACAATTTATATTTTGGAAAGGTCCTTGGAATGCGCGTTATGAAATCAGACAGAATTTATTCTTATTTTGTCTCATAATAATGTAAAAAAAAATGTAAAAAAAAGCTTACACTTAAAACTGTTGGGGAACAAATATTCTGATAAAAGAGTGCACAAATAAAAATTCTCCACAAAATGTCATCTTCTATGGATAGATGTTGTCATGGAAGTAGGAATTTTCAAATTTCCATATTCTAAGATATGTTAACCGAAAATATGTGAAAACTTGAAATTGCAAGCGTTTTGAAACTTTGTGCTCCATAATTTTATTGTATATTCTCTGAAGTAATTACCTCTTATGATGTATTTTTTAAAAAGACATAACAAATGGGAAAGTTGACAGTGGAGATAGGTAGATTTATAGATCTTTGAAGACCTATAATACTAACAGTCCTATTTATTCTGCATTTAACATGTCTGTCACAGTTCTATGTCTGTTACCATGCTTTAAGCCATTTAATTCTTACCACAACCCTAAAGTTAAAATCTAATTTCACTCCCCATTTTACAGCTGAGCAAAGATCACAAAGCTATTGTCAACAATGGAGCTAGAATTCATGCAAATACAGGGCAGTCTGGACCCGTAGTATCTCCTCTTAACTACTAAGCCACAATGTGTAGGATTAATGGAATTATTGTCAATCTATAAGGAGATTTCTGGGGCTAGCATTTTTCGTCTGTTCCTTGATTTACTTGGAAGACTGACTCATCAAATCTGTGTATTGAGTAAATTGACATAGTAAAAATGTTCTTAAATTGAACATTGGAGATGAACTTAAAGTTAATTACAGTAGACACCCTTATGAAGTTCTAGCTGTGAAAGTACAAAAAGTCCTTTGTAGAGGAGACGCCAGTCTCTGTCTCCCCTAAAGATCAACAATTAGCTATCTACAAACAAAAACAGCTCTGAGAGAGCCCTAGAGCCCACTTAAGAAACTTCAGCAACACAGTGGAACAAAAAAATCTGAGAATAACCACACCAAAAGAGAAGAAAGACAGCTTTATTTTGCCTACATCATCCCATCCTCCAAGCCAGCATTGCTCGGGGCCAAGAGAGACTTCCCAAGTTAGAAAGAGTTAACCTCATCAGGAAAGGAAGAATGGGGTGAGCAACCAGCTTCCCCAGCCTTTCAGGGCACTGCGCAAAGGTCCCGCTTCAATTTCACCCCGCCCAGACCAGCAAAGCTGAGACACATAGAGATGCAGCTAGGAACAAGGAAGAAAAGCAGGGGCTACCAATAGCAGCCATGCAGCAGAAGCAATCACAGTTCACAGTGACCTGCTCTACAGAAAATTTCAGCAGCTTAAGGCACTGAAGAAGGAGCCAATGGCTACCACAGCTGCTGCAGTCCCCTTGCAGACTTCTCCAACATTTGCCTCATAGGATTCATGCTTGCTGATACAGCCACCTGAGTCCCTCCCTGCTGCCTCCTTCTTTCCACCCACGTCTGTCACTGTTGGAGCCCAGAAACCACACTGGCAGCAAGCCCAGGCCTCTGCAGTTGCATGAGTACAAGACACAAGCCTAGACACCTGTCGCTAACCCCCACCACCTTGCATGCACTTGGAGCTAATCCCTCTATCTGTGTACTTGTGTGCTGCTAGCCTGATACCTGTCACTGGTGTCCACTGTGTGCACATGCCCAGAGAAAAACTGCAGCCACAGGAGGGCATGCCTGACAGCCAGGATCTCTGCTGATGCTTGTAGGCACTGTGCTCATCTGCAGCTAGCCCCTCGAGCTGTGCACCTGCACACACCCCAGCATGATTCTCATTGCTGGCCTCCACTGCTGTGCAAAACTTGGAGAGATCAAGCAGCCACAGTAGTACACACTGACAGCCAAGTCCATCACAGCTACCTGCATGCCTGCAGTTGGCCCCAGCCCTTTCTGCCGGCCTTACGCCCCATCACTACATTGTCTGTGACTGGCCCCTCCCACTACATAAGCACCTTTAGCTAGCCTCATCAGCCAAGTGTATGCACACAACCAGCTCTGGCCACCACCGCTGCCTGCCCTGATCCCTAACCATTTCACCTGGAGGGGATTCTGAGGACCCCGACAGCCCTTGCAGCTGCTTTGGACCCCTGCAGTGCTCACCAATGGCCATGCAGTTGTCAATGCTATAGACTCAGTTTCTGGAACTGAAGAGGCATCATGACCCCCAGGATCTGGTGCCACCATCTACTTGGCGCCCTGCACCAATAGATCCAGGATCACAGCTCACTCCAGCATACACCATGCCAGAGGTTAAAATCTTTCCTTACTGAAGTCCCTCCATAGAGTTGGGAAGAGATAACTGCTTCTTTTAATGGGCAGACAACTATGCAAGCCTACAGTGATCATTAAAAATCAAGGACACATGATGCTATCAAAAAGATACAGTAAACCTCCAGTAACCAGCCCCAGGGAAAAACTGATCCAGGAATTACCCAGCAAAGAATTTAAAATAATTATTCTAAAGATACTCAGACAGCTACAAGAGAACAAAGATAAACAATTTAATGGTACCAGGAAAACAGTACAAGAACAAAATGAGAAGTTCAACAAAGTGATAGATAATATTACAAACAAATAAACAGAAAATTTAAAGTTGAAGAATATAATTATTAAGTGAAGAATTCAACAGAGAGCTTTATGAATACACTTGGCTAAGTAGAAGAAATAATTAGTAAGCACACAAGAAATCAATTGAAATTGTCTAATCAGAGGAGCAAAAATAAATTAAAAAAAGAATGAAGAAATCCTATATGATCTATAAGATACCATCAAAAGAACCAATATTTGAATTCTTTGATTTCCAGAAGGAGAAGAAAGAAAGAAAGGGAGAGAAAGCTTATCTAAAGAAATAAATGACTTCCCAAATCTGGATAGATATTTGGATACCCAAGTTCATGAAACTCATAGGTCACCATGCAAAATCAACTCGAAGAGATCTTCTGCACAGTGCATTATAATAAAACTGTCAAAAATCAAAGACAAGGGCAAAAGCATCAGGGGAAAAAACATCCTTGTAACTTACAGGAGAACCCCCATAAGGCTATTAGCAGACTTTTCAGGAGAACCCTTACAAGCCAGGAGGGAGTGGGATGATATATTCAAAGCACTGAAAGAAAAAACTGTCAACCAAGAATACTTTACCTGGCAAATTTGTCCATCACAAATGAAGGAGAGACAAAGACTTTCCCAGACAAACAAAAGCTGAGAGAATTGGTTGCCACTATATTTGCCTTCCAAGAAGTGCTAAAAGGAGTTATTTAAGCCAAAATGAAAAGATGTTAAGTAGTAACATGAAAACATATGAAAACATACAACACACTGGGAAAGGTAAGTATATAGTCAGATTAGAAGACTCTAATACTGTAATATGGTGGAGTGTTAACCACATAACCTAGTATAAAAGTTAAATGACAGAGTATTAAAAGTAACTATAGCTACAATAATTTGTTAATGGATACACAATCTAAAAAGACATCAAAAATATTACAAGGGGGGAGTAAAGGGTTACAGTTTTTGTAAGTGATCAAAATTAAGTTGCTATCAGTGTAAAATAAACTGTTAAATCTGTAAGATGTTTTATGTGAACCTCATGGTTACTCTAAAGCAAAAACCTACAGTAGATTTACAAAAGATAAAGAGAAGGATATCAAAACATACCACTAAAGAAAATCATCAATTTACATAGAAAGGGAACAAGAGAGGAAGAAAGGAACAAGGAAACTACCAAAAAGAAGAGAAAACAATTAATAAGATGGCATTAGTAAGTCCTTACTTATAAATTACTCTAAATCTAAATGGATTAAATTTTCTGATGACAAGACATAGAGTGGCTGGATGAATAAAAAAGCAAGATCCAACTATATGCTGCCTAGAAGACACTCACTTCAGCTTTAAGGATACACATAGGCTCAATTGAAGGGATGGCAAAAGATATTTCACACAAATGGAAACCAAAAGAGAGTAGAAGTAGCTATACTTATATCAGACAAAATAGATTTTAAGTCAAAAATTGCAACTAGAGACAAAAAAGTTAAAGGGGTCCATTTATCAAGAAAATAAAACAATTGTTAATATATACACACACAACATTGGACCACCTAAGTACATTAAGCAAATAATAACAGAGCTGAAGGGAGAAATAGACAACAATACAATAATTGTAAGGGACTTCAACACCTCACTTTCAACAACGGATAGATCATCCAGACAGAACTTCATCACAGAAATGTTGAACTTTAACCGTACTTAGACCACGTGGTACTAACAGACAGGCACAGAACATTTCATCCAACAGCAGCAGAATACACATTCTTCTCAAGCACACATGGAACATTCTACAGGTTAGATTATATAATAGATGACAAAATAAATCTTAGGAAATTTAAGATTGGAATGATACCAAGTATCTTTTCCAATCACAATAGTATAAAACTAGAAATTAACAGTAAGATGAAAGCTGAAGAATTCATAAATATGCGGAAATTAAAAAACACACTCCTAAACAACAAATGGATCAAAGAAGAAATCAAAAGGAAAGTAAAAAAAATTATATTAAGACAAGCAAATACAGAAATAGAACATACCAAAACCTATGGGATGTTGCAAAAGTAGTTTAAGAAGGAACTTCATAGTGATCAATACCTATATTAAGAAAAAAGAAAGATCTCAGTAAACAACCTAATTATACACCCAAAGGAACTAGAAAAAGAAGAAAAAACTAAGCCCAAATTTAGCAGAAGGAAGAAAATAACAAAGATCAGAGGAGATATAAATTAAATAAAGATCAGAAAGACATTAGCAAAGATCAACAATACTAATAGCTATTTTTTTGAAAAGATAAACAAAATTGACAAAACTTTAGCTACATTAAGGAGAGAGAAGACTCAGATAAAGTCAGAAATGAAAGAGGAGACACTACAAGTGTTATCACATAAATACAAAGGATCATAAGAGACTACTATGAAAATTATACTCGAACATATTTGACAACCTAGAAGAATTGGATAAATTCCCAGAAAAATACAAACTAATGAGACTATATTGCCAAGAAATAAAAAATCTGAACATACCTATACCTATTAATGAGATTGAATCAGTAATGAAAAACCACCCAACATGGAAAAGCCCAGGACCAGATGGTTTCACTTCTACCAAACATTTAAAGAAGAATTAATGCTAATCTTTGTCAAGCTCTCTTGCAATATTGAAGAGGAAGGAACACTCCCAAACTCCTTTTATAAGGCCCAAATTACCCTGTTATCAAAACTAGATAGAGACATTACAAGAAAGTAAAACTACAGATTAATATCTATGATGAAAGTAGATGCAAATTTTCTCAATAAAATATTAGCAAATCGAACTCAACAATAGAGTAAAAAGATCATACACTATGTTAAAGTGGAATTTCTCCCTGGATTCAAGGATAGTTTTAACATGCAAATCAATAAATTTAATAGACCACATAAAAAAATGAAAGATAAAAATCATGTGATCTTAATAGATGCAGAAAAAGCATTTGGCAAAAACAACATCCTTTCATGATAAAAATGCTCAACATTTTGGGTATAGAAGGAATATACTTCAACTCAATAAAGGCCATATATGACAAGCCCACATCTAGCATCATTCTCAATGGTGAAAGTTTGGAAGCTTTTCTTCTTAAGATCAGGAACAAGACAAGGGTGTCTATTCTCACTACTCCCATTCAATGTAGTATTGAAAGTCCTTGCAAGGCAAGAAAAAGGAAAAAAAAGGCCTCCAAATCAGAAATAAAGAAGTAAAATGATCCCTGTTTGCAGATAATATCAACTTATACAGAGAAAACTCTAAAAACTTCAACCAAAAGCTATTAGAATCAATCAATGAATTAAGTAAAGTTGCAGGATACAAAATCAACATCAGAAATCACTTGCATTTCTATACACTAAAAACAAAACATTTGGAAAAAAAGAAATAAAACAATCCCTATTCAAAACAGAATCAAAAACAATAAAATGCTCATGAATAAATTTAACCAAAGAGGTGTAAGATCTATAGATTGAAAACTATAAGTCTTTGATGAAAGAAATTGAATAAGACACAAACAAATGGAAAGATATCTCGTGTTCATCTATTGGAAGAACAATATTGTTGAAACGCCTATGTTACCCAAACCATCTATAGATCTAATGCAAACCCTATCAAAATTCCAGTGGCCTTGTTCACAGAAAAAGTAAAACAATCTTAAAATTTCTAAGAACCACAAAAGACCTCAAATAGCCAAAACAAGCCTGAGAAAGAAGAGCAAAGCCAGAGGCATCACACTTCCTGAATTCAAACTATACTACAAAGCTATAAAAATCAAAACAGTATGGTACTGTATAAAATAGCACATAGAATAATGGAACAGAATCAAGAGCCTAGAAGTAAATCCTCTAATGTATGACCAACAAATATTTGACAAGGGAGCCAAGAATACTCAATGGGAAAAGGATAGACTCTTCAATAAATGATGTTGCGAAAAGTGGAACACTAAATGCAGAAGGATGAAATTTGACCCCTATCTTACATCACTCATAAAAATGAATTTGAAATGGATTAAAGACTTAAACATAAGACCTGAAATTGTAAAACTCTTACGAGAAAACACAGAGAAAAATCTTCTGGACGTGGTCTTTTCCAAAATTGTTTTGGATATGACATCAAAAGCATAAACAACAAAAGCAAAAAGTAATAAATGGAACTAAATCAATTTCTGCACAGAAAGAGATACATTCAACAAAATGAAAAGGTAAGCTACAGCATGGGAAAACATTTGTAAATCATATATCTGATAATGGTTAATATCCAATATGTAAAGAACTCATACAACTCGATCACAAAATAACCCCCACACAATCCAATTTAAAAAATGGACAGAGATACCTAATAGACATTTTTCCAAAGAAGGCATCTAAATGGCCAAGGTATGTGAAAAGCTGTTCAACAACACTAATTATCAGGGAAATGCAAATTAAAACCACAATGAGATATCGCCTGGCACCTGTAGAATGGCTATCATCAAGAAGACAAGAGATAGCAAGTGTTGGGGAGGATGTGGAGAAAAAGCCACCATTGTGCACTGTTGCTGGGAGCATAAATTTGTACAGCCACTACAGCAAACAGTACGGAGGTTCAAGAAAAAATTTAAAATAGAATTAATGTATGATCCAGCACTCCTACTTCTGAGTATATATCCAAAGGAAATGAAAACAGAATCTTGAAGAGATATCTGCACTCCCATGTTCTTTGCAGCATTATTCACAATAGCCAAGAGATGAAAACAACCTAAGAGTCCATCATTGGATAAATGGATAAAGATGTGGTATATGTATACAATGGAATAATATTTAGCCATGAGAAAAAAGGAAATCCTCCCATTTGCGACAACATGGGTAAACCCTAAGGGCATTATGGCAAGTGAAATAAGATAGAGAAAGACAAATATTCTATGATATCACTTTTATGTGGAATATACGAAAGCTGAAATCGTAGAAACTGAGTATAATGGTGGTTACCAGAGGCTGGAGGTGGAGGAAATGCGGAGATGTTGGTCAAACGGTACAAATTTCCAGTTATAAAATGAGTAAGTTCTGGGGACCTATTGTATGGCGTGGTGATTATAGTTAATAACGTTGCACTATATACTTGAAGGTTTCCAAGAGAGTGGATCTTAAATGTTTTCATGACAAATAAGAAATGGTAATTATGTGACAAAATGGAGGTGTTGGCTAACGCTATGGTGGCAATCATTTTGCAATATATAAGCGTATCGAATCAAGACATTGTACACTTTAAACTTTCACAATGTTAGAAATAATAGCTCAAAGCTGGGAAGAATGCATGTTTAGAATTTAATTTGGTAATATCTAACAAAAACCTGTATTTGTATGCTTTGTCCCATCCATTAAGAGAAATAATCACAAATGATAAGAAAAAAATTTTTGTTCACAAAATTTCCTTTTAAATCAAACCAAATTGATTACCATGTAGCTGTATGTGGTAGCATTTTTCAAGGATTATCCTAGAATAAAGAATGTTAAAGCATACAAACTTTGCTTTCCCCACTGAAAACTTTCTACTGATTGTAAAAGATTGTGTCCCTAAGAAATCTGTAGACCTGATGCTCTGAAGCAGGAATTTACCTAAAGGCTTTCCAGCAACGAACCTTAGAGTTGAGCCAGACTCTTACCTTTTGGGTCACAAAGAATTTGGGTTAGTTATGCCTCTTGCCATTCTCATAACACTCAGTACTTACCCTATATTATTATTATCTACTATTAGATATTTATTGTCGAATGTCAATTTTTGCCAGTTAATACAGTCCTTGGAGGAAAAGGCTAACTTTTGTTTGCCGTGGTATACCCAGACCATGCATGTGAGTCCACAACAAGTATGTGAATGGATGGATGAATGGATTAATGTATAAACGTCTACAAAGAAAGGGTATCTTTTTTTCCCTTTCTGATCAGCTGTATATGAGGGAGGAAACACAGTTGTTTCACTTACATTTCTTTCACCAGAGAATTGTAAGCATAAGACAAAACCTTGTAACTCAAAAATGGAAAATTGCTTTCGAAATTGTTATCACTAGAGAATAACAACGAAGGAAATAAAGAATGAAGTAAGGTGGATGAGAGGTTTTTCTTTGAGTTTTAAAAACTCATGGTCTTATTAAATGAAACTTATTAAAACACTCTTTAGCTGTATTTACGCTTAAAAGAGTGTTGGATAAATAAGCAAAATAGTTAAATAAATGAAATGGTTTTCTTATGAGAACGTGTGTACATTTTTTAAACATGGACATTGCCTCTACTACTGTCATTCGAACCATCCTCATCTTTGTGTGTGTGTGTGTGTGTGTGTGTGTGATGTGTGCTGTTAACATAGTGCAATTTTCTTCTAAATGGCCTATCCCACCACACCTAATCTAGCAGGGGCTTGCTGCCACTGCTCTCTCTCTCTCTCAGCCATTCCATTCTCCACACCTTTAAAAAGCAAATCTCGTCATGGTGCCCCTTTTCCAAAACACTTCACTGTTTTATTTTTGCTCATAAGATAATTAATGAAATTCTCATCATGGCTTTCGAAGATTCAAGTCTTGTCCCACTCAAATTTCAATCACTAATTTCCCACAAATTTTCCAGCTTTCTTTTGTCCGTGTTCTTTCTTGCCACAGGATTTTGTATGTTATTTCCATATAATTAAAATGCCCCTACTCTTCCTTGGCCTTTCCCTGGCTATCTACTTACTTATTCATTCTTAGGAGTGCTATCTCTCAAACACCTTACAGAGAACTCAGTACAATATGTATACTCACAGATAGATGGATACAAAGATGCATAGATAGATACGTAGATACATAGATAGACAAATAGGTAGGTAGATAGATAATCTCTCTCTCTATATCCAACCTGTATGTTTCCATCCATGCGTGTATATATAAATATATGCATCCCACAAGGCTACCTAAAGCGGGGAACCCTAAGTTAGAGATAGCTGGCACTTATCACAGCTAAAACAGTACCACAGTTACAACTAAATCATCATATTCATAACTATTTGATAATATCTGTATCTCTCACTCATCTGTTGGTTCTATAAGTCCACCAGAACAGGGATGGTGCCATCACCTTGCGTTTATTGTGAACCCAAAATATATATTAATACTGTTTAGGTTGGAAGTGACTAAAAAAACTAAAACTGACTGAAGCAAAAAGCACATGCATAGACCAGCGTGGCTGAGCAAGCAGGGGCTAATCCCAGCTTCCATATGAATGAGCGGAGCCTCGCACAGTGTGGCTGGGCTGAAGCTTTCTTGGTCTCAGTATTCTGACTTCCAGAGGGTTGGAGTCAGAGAATTCTCTGTAGCAGCAGCTCTTGCTTCTCTAGCTGCTCATGTTCCAGCTGTTGCAGGAAGAAGGAGTTGTCTTGGCACATTTCTTTGGCTCCATTAGATGACTTGTCCATCTCTGAACAGTCACTGAGGTCTGATGAAGGAAAGGCACTGATTGACTTGAGGCCTAACTGACATGGTCTACTCATGGAGCTGGGAAATCCTCTTTACCTGATACAGATGGACTGAGGGGGAGTGGAGCGGGTAACCAAAGCCCAAACCATGACCTTGTTACCGTAAGAAGAGACCATGAAGGTTGGGTGGCCAAAACCATAAATACCCGTATCGCCTGGTACCTCACACAGTGTATGTCACAGAGTAAGAACTCAGCAAGTATCTGTGGAATGAATGAATGAACAGTGCCTCACGGGAAACGGTGCATTTAAAATGCCATCGAAACCTGATACATTCAATAATATGAAGCTAAAGGCATAAATAAATGCATTGTACAATGAATAATATCAAAGAAAGCCTAAAAATAAAGCAGAAACCTTTAAAAAACTAGTCATATATAGAAACTCTACAAAATATTATTCTTTAAAGTATTGAAGGAAACGAGCCAACATTTGTCTTTCAAACAAACTTTATAGATAGAAATAAAATATAGTAGAGTCTTTCTGTACTGTATGTACAATATTAAAAGGAGTCAGAAAACTTTTGATGTAGTAATCTCATTTTGGTTAAATATCCAAAGAAAATAATTCCAAGTGAGAAAAATAATCGATGTTTGCAAAAAAAAAAAGTAATAAAAACAAGAAGAAAGAAAAAGGAATGTCAGTGTTCTTATAACAGAAAACTAGAGGTAGAGGAATTATTGAAGTGATATTTTGGTTTTAAAATAATAATGCATAAGTTAGTGAAAACTCTTAAGTGAAGTAAAACCATATCCAAATACGCAACAAATTTATATGTTCAATTTAATTACAATTTCATAAGAATTCTGCTTGAAATGATTAAAATCAAAAGAAGACTTGGGTGATGGTAAATGGTTGATGGTTTACAGGAAAAGTAATCCACTTTATGTTTTCTTTTCTCAATTTTTATTAACGCTTATGGTAAATTTGATGAAACGCTGATTATAATATATATGGTATATAATATAGTTTAAAGTGGTGGAGTGGCCAAACTTGCATTGATATATAATTCCAACAAGTTTCTGTTGTAGCTCGTCTTCTTTGTGGGTCTGGGGAGAAGTTACAGCCACATATTATTCTTGCTTTGGGCCCTGGGTATTAATATGAGTCTTTCTCTCACTAATATTAAATCACATCTAAGAAATTGGGGATTTCAGAGATCAGTTTTTGCCTTTAGCTGGAAGTCCTTTTGTTTCCAGTTCAGATCAAATATGGTGAATAAAAACAGAAATGGTTTCAATGTAAAAATTGTTTTCTATCGTATCATATTTCACTTTTTCTCAACACACCCAGCACCATCTTTCTCTTTCATAAAACAGGAAAGACTATACTATTTTCAATTGTTGTAAAAGAGTTTTTTCAAGCAATAGAAAACATTTTCGTATTTTCCCACACATCTCAATTTTCCCAGCAGTCAACCATAGAAAAGCAGCAGACTTCACTTTAATTATCTGTGGTCATGAAGAACTGAGAAAGCCCTGGCATAGATAATCTGAAACCTTATATAACATGTAATGTAAAGCCTTTCCCATCCTCAGTTATTTCTAAGAGTTAATACAGTGTTAGCCAAGCTGCATTGACCCAAAGACGATGCTCTCATTTTCCTTTTGGTGGCTGTAAGCAATGCAAATGAGGGTATATGGAGTTTATGGCAAGCAGGTGAAAGAGAGAAAGCTAATCTTTTCTCTGGGTGTCCAATCTCTAAATGATTCATAAATAGCTGTGTTTTCATCACCTTGGAACTAGAGCATATTTGAAGACACAAATTTTTAAAAATTAGGTTGTTTTATAGTATCTTTTGATTTACTGAGTTTCTACTCTATGCCTGGGATGATACAAGCATTGGAGTTTGAAGAGTGAGACAGACATCTATAAGGAATGCAAATCTATCCTTATGACTGTGTTACAAATCATAATATAACAGAAAGTAATGATAATTATAATTTAATTTAATTATATCGTGTTGATGTAGTATTCACAGTTCCTTTTTCCTAGTGCCCAAACATTATTTGGTTCCAATGAAAAGATCAATACAAATTAATGGACTTGGGGAGATGTTGATGTGCCTATGGTTCCTCATACAACTGAAGAAGAATGAAATTCTGTCCTTATGGAATTTCTCTTTTTCCTATTTGTCATATAAAATGTCAGTATGAATTTTTTTCCCATACTTATTGAGATATAATTGACAAAAAATGTATATATTTAAGATGTACAGTGTGATGTTTTGATACAGATATACATTGTGAAATGATTACCATGATCAAGCTAATCAACATGGCCATCACTTCACATAGTTATTTTTTTCATATGCAATGAGAACACTTAAATTCACTCTCTTACCAAATTCAGTGTTATTAACTATAGTCACAGTACTCTCCCAAATTAGATCTCCTGAATTTATTCATCCTGCATAACTGAAACTTTGTATCCTTTGACCAACATCTGACATTTCTCCTACCACCTAGCCCCTGGCAAGCACCATTCTACTCTCTGCTTCTGTAAGTTAGATTTTTTTAGATTCCACAAATAAGTGAGATCATGTCGTACTTGTCTTTCTGAATCTGACTTATGTCACTTAGCTTAATGTCCTCCAGATTCATCCATGTTGTCACAAATGACAGGATTTCCTTCTTTTTTGAGGCTGAATAATATTCCAGTGTGTGTGTGTGTGTGTGTGTGTGTGTGTGTGCGTATGCGTGTATTTTTTCTTTATCCATTCATCTTTCCCATTAGGCAGTTACATTGTTTCCATTTCTTGGTTATTGTGTATAATGCTACAATGAACATCAGAGTGCAGACATCTTTTGAGTTAATATTTTTGTTTTCTTTAGATACATACCCAGAGGTGAAATTGCTGGATCATATAATATTTCTACTTTTAACTTTTTGAGGAACTTCCATACTGTTTTCCATAATCTCTATACCAATTTACATTCCCACTAGCAGTGTATGGGGTTTCCTTTTCTCTATATCCTTCTCAACTCTTGTTATTGTTTGTCTTTTTGATAATAGTCATTCTAATACGTGTGAGGTGGTATCTCATTGTGATTTTGATTTGCATTTCCCTGATGATTAGTGCTGTTGAACACCTTTTCATATACCTGTTGGCCATTTGTATGTCTTCTCAGGAAAAAAATGTCTGTTCAGGTTCTTGTCCATTTTCTCACCAGGTTATTTCTTTTCTTGCTTTCAAGTTGTTTCAGTTCCTTATATATTTTGGATATTAATCACTTATCAGTTAGACGATTTGCAAATATTTTCTTCCATTCAGTAGGTTGTCCTTCATTCTGTTGAATTTTTTTTCTGCTGTGCCTGGGCTTTTTAGCTTGATGCAATCCCATTTGTCTATTTTTCCTTTTCTTTCTTGTGCTTTGATGTGGCAGCCAAAAAGCACTTCTCTATGTTTTCTTCTAGTAATTTTACAGTTTCAGGTCTTGCACTTAAGTTTTAATCCATCTTGAGCTGACTTTTGTATACGGTATAAGATAAGAGATCAATTTCATTCTTCTTCATGTAAATATCCAATTTTCCCCACATCATTTATTGCAGAGACTATCTTTTCCCCATTGTGTGTTCTTAGGACCTTTGTTGATAATTAGTTGACTGTATATAAGTGGGTTTATCTCTGGGTTCTCTGTTCTGTTCCTTGGTACATATGTATGTTTTTATGCCTATACCATACTGGTTGGATTACTATAGCTTTGCAGTATATTTTGCTTTCAGATGGCGTGACGCCTCCAGCTTTGCTCTTCTTGCTCAAGATGGCTTTGGTATTCAGGGTCATTTGTTGTTCTGTGTGAAGTTTAAGATTGTTGTTTTATTTTTTAGAAAATGCTGTTGGAATTTTTAGAGGGATTGCATTGAATCTGTAGATAGATTTGCGTAGTATGGACATATTGAGAAAATTAATTCTTCCAATCCATGAACATGTGATATCTTCCCATTTATTTATGTCTTCTTCAATTATTTTTATCAATGGTTTATAGTTTTCAATGCATATGATTGTCTTAAAAATGTGGAAAATGCATTTGACAAAATACAACATCCTCTCATGAAAAAGACTCTCAACAAATTAGATATAGAAGAAAATTACCTCAACATAATTAAGGTCATATATTACAAACACAGAGCTAACATCATAATCAACAGTCAAAAGCTGAAAACATTTTTCTCTAAAATCTTGAACAAGAGAATGATGCCTACTCTTACCACTCCTATTCAACATAGTACTGGAGGTCCTGGTTGAAGCAATTAGACAAGAAAAAGAAATAAAAGACATCCAATCACAAAGATAGAAGCAAATTTGTCTCTGTTTGCAGATGATATGATCTTATACAGAGAAAACCATAAAGACTCCACAAAAAATCTTTTAGAACTAATAAATTGAGTAAAGTTTCAGAACACAAAATCAACATTTAAAAATCAGTTGCATCTCTGTACGGTAACAATGAACTGTCCAAAAAATTAAGAAAATAATCCCACTTCATCAGTAGCAAAAACAATAAAATAGGTAGGAATAATTTTAAGAAGGTAAAGGATATTATTATATATTTTTTTAAGTTGGAAAAGCTTGCTCTAACATATAACACTGAATGTTGGCATTTTATATAAAATCTCATGGAGAAAATCATCTAATATCAGAATTACATTATTTTGTTTTTATTTTGGGGGGTTTTTTTGAGGAAGATTAGCCCTGAACTAACATCTGCCACCAATCTTCCTCTTTTTGCTGAGGAAGATTGTCCCTGAGCTAACATCTGTGCCCATCTTCTTTATTTTATATGTGGGACACCTGCCACAGCATGGCTTGATGAGTAATGTGTAGGTCCCTTCCTGGGATCCAAACCGGTGAACCCCGGGCTGCCAAAGCAGAATGCACAAACTTAATCTCTGTGCTACTGGGCCAGCCCAGAAATTATTTTATTTTTAATAATATTCACATAAGTTTATTTGTTCATTAAGTGTTAAATTTATACATTATTTTATCATAGCTATTAGCAATGCAATTAGATAAAATAAATCTATTAGAGTCATAATTACTAAAGAAGAAGTGAAAGTGTATCTATTAGAAAATGGTATAATAGGATACCTGGAGTTGAGAATCAAGGATAAAATCCAGTCTAAAATAAAAGCATTTGAAAGGTAACAGCAAGTGGGTGAGGGGACCAAAAAGGAAAACAAATGACAAATGAGATTAACTGATAACACAACCACACTGATGGGGGCCTGGAAGAAAGAACTAATCTTTGGAAAAGAGTATTTGAGTATGTAGTAGAAGTTTAAAGATGAACAAGGAAAAAGAGGAGGCTAAAACAAATGCTGTGGTATTGAATTGGAATTTGAAGTATCAGTCTGAATTCATGGTTTTTAATACTGACCTAGATGAATAAGTACAGAAATAAGTATAAGTGTCTGTGTGTGTGTGTGTGTGTGTGTGTGTGTGTGTTTGGTGGGAATATGTTCAGGAATTTCCTAGCTCTCTTCTCTGAGAAGGGCCTAGAAGTAATGACACCCAGTAGCAATGAGTACACCTAGAGCTCAGATCTTTATTTCTAAATTCTTTTTTTTTTTTAAGTAAAAAGATCCAGAAGTCCTTAGAGAAATTGTTAATTCCAAGACTGAGGTAGAAAAAGTGCAAAGAAATCTGGTGCACTCTTTGTTGCCAAAAGTGAGGAAATACTCAAAAATGGTGGGGTATGTTGAGAGGACATGGAAGCCAACACAAGTGACCCAATATTTAAGTCTGAAATAATTTGTGCAACAAAATAAGTAATAGTAACGGATTATAACTCACACAATAAAATAAATATGCTCAAGTCTATAATTTAATTGTGTAAATTAGTAAATGAGTAGAGGGGATAACTCTTCCTTAATATGGTTACTGTAGAGAGAGACAACAAGTAAATGCAATGTGAAATCCTAGATTGGATCTTGGACCAAAAACATAACATTAGTAAGAAAAGTAGAGATTCAAATACAGTCTGTAGATTAATTAATAGCATTGAATTCACATTAAATTCCTGGTTTAGATAATTCTACCATTTTTTTCGGTGAAGAGTATACAGGAAATCTGTGTAGAATTTTTGCCACTTTTCTTGCTATTAGGCTTATCAAAAAGTTTTTTTAAAGATTTTATTTTTTTCCTTTTTCTCCCCAAAGCCCCCCAGTACATAGTTGTATATTCTTCGTTGTGGGTCCTTCTATTTGTGGCATGTGGGACGCTGCCTCAGCGTGGTTTGACGAGCAGTGCCATGTCTGCACCCAGGATTCGAACCAACGAAACACTGGGCCGCCTGCAGCAGAGCGCATGAACTTAACCACTCGGCCGTGGGGCCAGCCCCAACAAAAAGTCTCTTTAGAGAAAATATATGAAATATACACAATTATATTTGTTTTGATGCTATTGAAGGAAAATCAATAGGTAAACCCGTATTGCAGTCCAGACTCTGTTCCTAAATAGTTGTACAACTAATAGCAAGACAATTACTGTGATGATTAAGTAATTTTATGTGAGTGGCTAGGCTAAGGGATGCCCAGATAGCTGGTAAAACATTATTCTGAGTGTGTCTCTGAAAAAGATTAGCATTTGATTCAGTAGACTGAGTGAGGAAGATTGCCCTCACCAACGTGGGTGGGCATCATCCAGTTTGTAAGGGCCTGAAAAGAACAAAAAGTCAGATGAAGGGCATTTTGCTCTCTGCTTGAGTGGGGACACCCATCTTCTCCGTGGACACTGGTGCTCCTGGTTCTCAGTCCTTCAGACTCAGACCAGGACTCACACCATTGGCTCACCCGATTCTGAGGCCTTTGGGTTTGGACTGGAACTACACCACTGGATTTCGTGTGCCTCCAGCGTGCGAATGGGACTTCAGCCTCAATAATCATGTAAACTAATCCCTCATAATAAATATATTTCTATATATCTATATATGTCCTATTGGTTCTGATTCTCTGGAGAACACCAAGGAATAAATGACCCAAGTGAAGCAATGGGCAACACATTTATAAATAAGATTCAATATTTTCGTAGTGGAAACTTTACATAATTTCTAATCCTACAAAATGAATTGCTACAATAAGTGATACTACCATTAAGGATCCCTATGGATTCTAGTAATCACAGTTGTCTTATATTTGAAATATTAATAAAACACTTTAGAAAACTCATTTTGAAAAAAAACTGAATGCTGTCCTAAAAAATTTTTATAGTAATTTATGCAAAATATTAGTATGTCTTATTGAAATACAAATTATAATTAGAGACTTCAATTTATGCAGATTGCTTTCAGACAGTAGAGAATGAAGAAAAAACCTTTTTAATGAAGCACAAATATTCTTTTAAATTCGGATGTATGTTTCAGCACTTTTTAATTGCATTTTAATTCTATAATTGCTATTTAAATATTTGGGTAAATTTAAATATAAAAGAAGATAAATTTATATTTGTCTATATATTCATATACATGTGTTTAAATATTTGGAAATATATATATTTCTTTCATCAGCATATTATTCAGCCTTATTATTAATTAATCTGAAGCTCTAGCGTTAATCTAGTTTATACCTGTAGTCTGTGTTGCAGTTAATATTATGAACTGGATTGACTAATCTATTTTTTTATTTTAAATTTATGTGTTTCATTGAAGAAAATTATTAAAACTTACCACTTACAACTTTTGATCTTTACTAGAATTTATTAATTCTTATTATTTAATATGAAAATATTGGCTATATGTTTAACAAGTAGGATTTGATATAACAGAGAAGCATACCACAAACCTGGTAATCTCTCTCATGCATGCACATGTTTATAAGGTAGAGAGAACCACCAATTAAACTACTAGAGGATTGAGTGGAATATGAGATGTTTGCTTTAAAATACACATTCTTAAAATTGCAGTTTGAAGGCATATTCACAGCTGCTAATTTTGTTTTTATAGTTTCTGACCTTAAAATTTCAAAGTATTTGTAGGTATTCTCCAAGGTGGTTAGGAAAAAACTAATCCTCATTTGAAATCTTACTTTTATTAACATAGTTTAATATTTTTTCCTTTTCAATAGATTGGAAAAGAGGATATCTGCAAGAATATATGCAATGTTTGAAGGAAGTTTCTTTGAGAAAATAAATTAGAAGACACTTTTTCGAACTGTATTTAAAATAGCATTAGAAAATAAAAGCATAATTAAATAAAAGGAGGTAGAAAAGATTGTCCTCGGAATATTTCACCAAATGTTGATCTGATGAAAAGAAGGCATCTCAGAAGCTTAGCAAGAAACAGGGTAAACTGCAAAACCACATCAAGACGGAATAAAAACAAGTGGATTGTAACAGTTAAGTTTAGTAGCTAAAAACACATTACGCATCCAATGCCCAGGAGATAAAGTTTTGCAATTTCCTTAGTTGATGATATTGCTTTTATGATACCAGGATACCCACTTGTATTGAATCCATATATATAAAATTCTTAAATCTATCTATCAAATTTAAAAATCTGGCCAAACATCCCACAGGCTCAATGTTAAATTTCTCCACATTTGTCAAACCCGCTTATATTGAATTTCCACTTATATCAACCTATTAGTTTCCCCAGTAATGCTGTGTTTTTACAGGGTTTTTTACCACTTCCTGGTGCCACAGAGAGGAGGCCGAACAACACAAGTGGATACTACCGATGTGCTTTCCTACAAATATTGAATTACTTTATTTTATCGACATTTCTGTCTGATCTCTGGAAATTAGATATATAGCAAGCTTGTTTCACTTTCTATAGAGTTAGAGCGAAGTTGACTGAAATTGTGAAGATACTAAAGCTTGATGAAACATTTAACTGCTTCTATCTGTCCCATCCTGATTTAGAAGATTATTATGTGAAAACAAATCCTGCAAATATTTCAGGATAATTTTTCTATTTTTGGAAAAAGCAGCAGATAAATTTATTTTCCTTTTAGATTGTAAAATGTGGTTTGTTTTTAATATATGGGACATAAATTACAGAGAGCCTATCTTGGGGTTTTGTTTGGCACTAGAGTCCATAGAGTGGCTGTAAAAACCAGAATCTGGTAAAAGCATGGGTATTGATGTCACAGTATTTTTTTTGTTGTTCAACCATTCTAGGGTAGGAATACTTAAATTTACTTTTATTACAATGAAAGAAGGGAAGTTCTTGCTCTTGTTGCATTTTGCCTGATTGGAAGGAAATTTTATAAAATGTTTCCTAAGTGGTACCATGTAACGTTCATATTCAGAAAAGACATTTGCAGTTGGATTGGGTTTATTGGATATCATTTGAATTTTTCTTTGATTTCTGTAAAAATTACCATTGAAAATCTGTTTAAGGATAAATCATTTTGAAGGACAATGCATTATATAAAGAACTATGTATTTCCTTTAAGTAAATTAGTTGAGAGATGAACACTCAAGGTCATTGTGAACGCAGTTATATTCTAAATAGTGAATATGTGATGAAAGATGAAGAGTGAAACAATTTAAAGGCAAAAAATACCTTCTAATTTTAGCCAACATTTCACAAACTGCATTTTATGAGGTGTTAGTGTTCTGTGGAAAGGAGGCTTCTGAATTGTTTACAGACTAAAATGGAAATTTGTGATGTGTGTTAGAAAAATAAAAGTTTCAGAAGTATTCTGTAATTATCAAAATTAATAGTTCCTCTGAACATAGTACAGCATTATTGTGGTATAGAGACTGAAGATTTCCAGAGCTCACTTAGCTCAACCCCCTAAAACCTTATTATTGAGACTGGTCTAAGAGACGATTGGCTAGAACAATGAAACTGTAAAAGGATATCTATATATCATTGCATGTAGAGAAAATGACAATTCAGAATTTCCTGGTATGAAGCCTGCCTCTCTCTCAGGCAAGATTCTTAATCTTAATGTACTTAAGTTTTTTGTATTTTTTTAAATCTACATAATGGGGATAAAAATTCACTATGTCATATGATTATGCTGAGGAATAATGATATACGTAAATGATGTAGAATATTGCTTGAAAATAGTAAGAAATCTCTTTCCTTCTCTCTCTATGTATACAGCATATATATAATATACAGAAAACTATAACTATATGTAATATACACTTTTCATTTATACTTTATGTATTTTTCTCCATAGGTTACTCATCTGAATATTTACCATATGAGTATGTACTGGTTGTAGAATTATTATCCAGAATTCTGAAGTAATGAAGGGGAGCAAATCTGGTCATTATAAAAGCATCTTAACTAACATAACTCTTATAGCACTGAACATTCAAAATTTGCTGTCTGTTTAAAATTATTTACTCCATCCATTACGTTTAAGTCTCTGCAATTGCTGGACAGTGTTCCCAGAAACTAGGAAACACTACAAATCCTTTTAAAGGCAAATCGTAAATCTTGAAAAAGTTGCAGGATTTCTTGCCTTAAAAAAAAGTGATATGGGAAGAGACATACAAATTGCAGTTGAAATTCACAAATGAAGATTTGGCTTATTTATACTGATTAACATGTAAGGAGAATATTGAAACAAAGATGAGGACAATAGGCTATCAAAGGATCAAGAAACATAATTGATAAAATTGATAAAGCCCTTTAAAGACCTTATTTGTGATTGTCCTCAAAGTTATGCTCAAATCATAGACAAAATGGAATGTCATATAGGATTTATCACACAATTTAGTTGGAATACGTATCTTCAAATCAATATTTTATTTATTCTACTTTCTAAGACATAGCACTGAAAATATAAATTTTGTTAAAGTTAAATGAACTTATTTTGATAATTTTTCTATGCTTTTCAAAATCAGTTCCTGGTAAAACTTTTTAGTTTTCGTTATTTATTAGGAAACATTTGGTATCCGTGAGTGACGTTCTGATACAAATTCTACTCTAGTAGTAGAGACTTTCCAAAAATCTGAACTCGGCTTAGAAAATGTTAACTAGTCGCATGGCAAATCTCATGAATGGATAAATATGACAGCCTTTTGCATTCATTGTTTAAATCACTGCTTCTAAATTCATTGATTCATAATCATATAACAAACATTTATGAAGTGCTAACTACTGTCTGTAAAGGAACTAAGTGCAGTAATGAAAAAATAAGAAGAAACATAGTACAGTGCTGCACCGTGGCATTTTGTAGCATATGGGGGAGATTGACATATCATTGTACCTTGATTCAAGCTATCAGAAGAAATGCACAAATTACCATGTGAGCCATAAAGGAGGATGGCTTTTTGTGATCAAAGAAACAATGTTCTTACATAATTCAAGGAGCCAACCCCACTCCTACCCATGGTAAATTCTGTACACAATTTGTTCCATTAATTTCTTCATTCAACAAACGATTTGGGCATCTTTTATCTGTGGGAGACACACACATGAAAACATATGACAATAGAGTATGAGTAGTTCAAGAACATAGATAACTAATTAACTCTGCCTGAGACAGTAGAAAGAGGGTTCGGCGGGGGGGGGGGGGGGGGGGGGGGTGCGGTGCAGAGGCAAGCTTTGAATAGTCTCTGGAAGAACAAGTAGCTTTCCATACCAGAGGTAAGGGTCTGGAGGAGAGGATGCGGGAAGTGTCCTGGGCAAATGGGGAGCGACATGTGCAAAGAAAGGATGTGAAAGATCAAGTATTTAGGAGTCTTACCACACTTTACAAAAATGACATTATTTTCAAGAAAGAGTTACCTAAGCAAAATTTCTACCTTCCTCATTCCTGCCCGAGTTGTAAATTCCAAATTAAAGATCTACTAAGGATTCAATAAAAGCACGGTGACCTATTTATCCTGAATTATACATTTAAATAAATAACATAAAACATATTTTTGATTATTTATTATTTTGTAATTGAGGTATAACTTACATAGATCATGCAATACACTGTGTTCAGCTCCATGATTTTTCCTTAACTTGTGCAACCACTCATGTGACCGCCAACCACATCACGTACACAAAATTTTTAGCTCACGTCTCCCTCACACTCCCTCTCCCATTCACTACCTACCTACCAGTGTAATCCGTAGTCTGGCTTCTATCACCATAAATTAGTTTGGGCTGTTAGATGAAATCATATGGCGTGTATTCTGTTGTATCTGGCTTCTTTCAATCAAACATATTTTGAGATTCATCCTTGCTATTGCATGTATCAGTATTTGAGTTTTTTTCATTTAACTTGTATTGTATTCCATTCTGTGAATATATCACAATCTATTTGTCCTATTTCATTTCGATGCCCATTTAGGTTGTTTCCAGTTTGGGGCCATTAAGAATAAAGCTGCTGTGAATATCTTTATAGCGAATGTCAGCGTGCATTTCTGTGGGGCATAGATCCAAAAATGAAGTCCTAGGTAATGTTTAGCTCAGGTAGGTATTAATATTATTCTTTTTGAAGTTAAAATTTGATTTTATATTTTGACCCTGTAAAGTATTATAGAAAAACAAATAATGCTAATGGTGGTTGTATTAGTCTCCTAGTGCTTCTGTAACAAAATACCAGAGACTGGAGTGGCATAAACACCAACTTATTTTCTCACAGTTCCGAAGGCTGGAGGCCCAAGACCAAAGTGGTGGCAGTTTGGTTTCTTCTGAGGCCTCTCTGCATGGCTTGTAGATGGCTGGCTTCTGGCTGTGTCCTCCCATGGCCCTTTCTCTGAATGCACGCATACCTCCTGTCTCTCGGAGTGTCCTAATCTCCTTTTCTTATAAAGACATCAGTCAGATAATGGCCTCATTGTAGTTTAATTACCTCTTTAAAGACTCTATTTACAAATATAGTCCCTTTCTGAGGGACTTAACTGTAGATTAAGGCTTCAACCTATGAATTTTGAGGAGGGGATGAAATTCAGTCCATTACAGTAGCTCAGTCAGATTCTCTGATTGCCAGATATTTTTTTTTATCTCTAAATATCCCTTGACTCTTGAAAGAATAATTACATGAATATTAATCCGTACACCTAAGTAGATGTTATACTTCTCTAAACACTTTTAGAGAATAACTTACATGCCCTGAGTATTGACAAATTGTTAAACTGATTGCCTCTGTACCAAAAAAGAAATTAGAATTTCCTCAGATATATACATCTATAAGTAAGAACTATTTCCAAGTATAAAGAACTTTTATTCAAAGTCAAATGATTTTATTTCCACTATATAAAAGTATAGTCCTTGTTTTATCTCCAACAAGATACAGTTAATAAAAATGTTTTCTGATTTCACACTAGCTTAGAAAGAATATCCGTTAAAAGAAAAAAGTGGAAAGCTTAAATAAATGAACCTTATATATGGTGTGCCTAGATTATTTCATCTTAATTCTCTCAACACAGTGATATAAGGATTATTATCTCAATTTTACAGATGTGAGAACTGGAGACCAGATTGACCAAGGGTTCTAAGCTTGGGTGACAACATCTTTGCCTTTAAGTCAAGGAATCTTTTTTATAATATCTAAGTTTTAATTCAAATATGTATTTCCATAAGATAATGCCTCCCATCCATAGGCTAGTGGGCCATATACTCATCATTCATTCATCACCACTCTTCAGGCAAACAAAAATACATATTCACTTACTTGTGCCAGAGTCTGTGCTGGGTTCTGAAGATAGAGGAGTGAGTAAGATAGAAAAGGTCCTTGTTTTTACAGAGCTTACTGCCTACCAGAGAGTTACATAAATTTAGAGAGCCAATAAATATATTCAATAAACCTTTGTTGCAACCAAGTAACTATATTTCTTCTTATAACTGAACTTAAATTATGTTCTGGCTCTAATTTATTAGTGGAAACATTTTCTCTGAGGATTTGTCCAAATCTGGAGAATGCTTTGTAGTCAACATCATCAATGTGGTGCTGGTGGTGATAACAGAGGGTTTTCATGATGCATCCGTACCTGCCGTTTGCTGACATGTCTTCAGTAGTCTCTGTCCCGGATCTAATCTTTGTGTATTTCTGCAGCACTCTTTTCCTACCTGTTTCAGTTACAATAGTTCTCTAAGGAACATCTACGCTGCTCTTAGGTACAGGAAACCCATCTGCAGCATTCTGGGGCTACAGGAATATATGAAGTTGTTTCAGGCTCAAATGTCTAGAAACATCAGTAGAACTTTCTTCCTGCTCCTACAACATGGTGCAGCATGAGATACTTTAGAATCTGGCCAAGTTCATGACTTTACCTGGACACCTTGCCAAAGCAGCTTGAGCTCCTAAATGTCCCAAACATATGTGCTCTTTCTATTGCCTTCTCTCCCTGCTACCCTCATTCTGGGACCTGACAAGCTCTGAGCTCTCTTGTTACCTCTCTGATCCCTCTTTTCCCCTTCTCCAGTCTGGCAGACTTTCCATAGTCATGGGTAATTGGATGGGGTGTAATCCAAGACCAAGCAAGCGATGGTAGCTCTAACCAATTAAATACCTTCTAGGTGGAAAATTCTCTTTGTTAATACCATACTAAAATACAACCCCACAATAAAACTAGTAACAAAATTTAAGAAGTGTGTATTGTAGAGCAAAGCTGACCCAGGCAGGAGGCTTCAGAGATTGTCCTGGAAGATTCAGAGAGATTGAATTCAGGACATAACTCTAAAGGATAAATAGGACTGACTGGGGAGAAAGGTCGTGTGTATATGAGATTGTCCTAAAGTAGGGAGGAGGTTGGTGATTTTGAGAGGGCAAAGTGTGACTGAAGAGCCAAAAATAGTGGGATAAATTGTTAGGGAAGAGGCTGTCAGGAAGGCAAGGGCAGTATCATGTAGGACCCTAATAGGTATGTTATGGATATTTGGTCTTTGCTCTAAAAGTAATTGAAAATTGTTAATTGTTTTAATTAGGGAAGAGACCTAATCAGATGTGATTTCCTAAATGATCTTTAAGTGAGAATGAATTAAAGGGGCTCCCAGGCAGATGCTCAGAATACAAAGATCATTTATAAAACCAGTTCCTTTCCAACAACAACAGAAACAGGAACAATTATGCTGTGGATAGATGAGATCTGAGTGTTTGCCAGATGCCAAACATGAGGTACTTTTATTTATTATCCCACTGAAACTTCACGAAATAATGAGTCTCATTTTAAAGTTGAGGAAAATGGAAGAGTGATTAAAGAATTTACATCCAGGCAGACTGAAGCCAGAGCTCATATGCTCAGTAAGTGCACTGTTTTGTTTTAGGTAAAAGAAAACTCACTGCAAAAATACGTTTACTTTCTTACACCCTTGTAATCAATAGGAGACATGTGCAAGATGGCTATAAAGAATTAAAAATAGAAGCTAGAGGGGCTGGCCCGGTGGCACAGTGGTTAAGTTTGGGCTCTCCGCTTCACTGGCCCAGGGTTTGCCAGTTTGGATCCCAGGTGCGGACCTATGTATCACTTATCAAGCCATGCTGTGGCAGGCGTCTCACATACAAAAAGTAGCGGAAGATGGGCACTGATGTTAGCTCAAGGCAAATCTTCCTCAGCAAAAAGAGGAGGATTGGCAGTGGATGTTAGCTCAGGGCTACTCTTCCTCAAACAAAACAAAACAAAAATAGAAGCTGAAGAGAACATAATTTTTCTTCATGCAACTATTAAAACATCTAGAATGTAAATGTAACTAGACCTAACAGAAGATTAACTGGTAATTTAATAAGCTTTACTTTTTGCTATCATTTCTATTTAAAAACCAATTTTATATCTATATGAGTAATGATCTATCATTGCAATATGGAATATTTTCTCATAACTAATATTTAATTCAAATTAATACCTTGAGGATTTTGCATATGTATTAATTCCCATTAATTTGTTCTGTTTTGACAATCCTACTAATACAATATTAAAAAATAAACATATTTAACTTGTTGAACATTTACCTCCCAGTAAATGAAATCATTTCATTTTCACAAAATCACTCTATATCACCATATTCATTATTCTCAATCTCATGCAAAACAGGTTAAAGGTGTAGTTTCCTTCCAAGTTAAAATAAATAGAATACTAGAAGAAATCTAACATTTTATGAGTAAAATGATTCTTCATCATAAATGCCTCGTGTCATAAAATATTTAGAAGTACCAGAATATACCATTTTACCATTTTAACTACAATCCATAAACACAGGATGTGGAATCTCAGAGGTGTTCTTGTTTAATATCAACAATTGAAAAGTGAACCACAACATCTGCTGTTTGTGAATTTTCTCCCCGTGATGTCTATTTTAGTTTTCAAACCAGCTTGTGTGGGGGCTGGAATTTTCCTTTTAAGATGCAGCCTGTTTCCTTCCTTTTCGTTTTGGGCTGGGTGATGCTATGAATTTATATTTTACCATGAGAAACTAGTGGAAGGAAAATGCTAATATCTACATTGCAAGAAGTTAATAACAGAATTTAGTAAAACCCTTTGCTAAGAGCCAAATATTTTACAATTGATTTAATAATTCTAGTAGCAATCCAACTCTATAGCATAGTGATTCAGTTTCTGGAAATGTTCTTAATTCAATTTTCACACAGACACACAGACACACAGACACACACACACACACACATGCTATCAGATCTTCTCTTTAAAAAGATGTAAAAATATGTAGAAAAGAACATAGGATAACACACATACAACTAAGAAACGAAAACATTCTGTCATAATTTCATCAGATCATTTTATATTTTTTGACAAATATATCAATACTGGTGATATTATAATCTTCCATGTTCCTCTCTTCAGTCTCATGCCCCACAAGCAATAATTATAATTCAGTTTGAGGCTAATCGTGTTTTCACGTTTTAGTACATATAAATATCACAATATCTATATATTATAATATTTATAACTGTAATTAACATAAAATGATTTCAAAACTGCATAAAATGTTCTGCACTTTGCTTTGTTAACTCAATATTATGTCTGTGAGACCAATCAAAGTTGATATATACAGTTCTGGTTTCTTCATTTTGACAGCTGTATAATATTCCATTGTTCAGATATGCTAACATGTATTCTTTCATTTCTCTTCTGATAGATGTTGAGTTGCAGTGTTTCAATAAAAATCTTTACATATATATTTTTTGTATAGTCTTTATAACATTTCCTTATGGTATACCCACAAGTATAAATTTTAAGTCATAAAACATGCACATTTTCAAAACAGCAGTTAACAAATGATTCTCCAGAGTAGTTGTGGCAATTCTAACAGTTCTTTTCTTTGTCAATATCTTGTTATTTTTTCTTGATATTGCATTGTTCAGTTTTGTCTATAAGCTTTCTTTGCATATGTGTATCTGAAAAACATAAAAAAAGGAAATGATAAAGACTATGCTTAACTTTGTAATAAGGAATTATCTATTCATGTCTGTCTGCACTCACTGTGTGATCAGCCATTGTAATCAAATTAATACAATCAATATGCTAATAAGTCCCAAATTTGTATCTCAACTCTGGACTTCCATATTAATTCCAGACTTATATAGACAACTGTTTATCAGACTGCTCAATGTGAATGTCTAATAGTCATCCCAAAATTAATTTGTCCAAGTCAGTTTCAGACTTTTTGTCCCCAAAACTGCCCCTCTAACAGGCTTCTCCATCATAGTCAATGAGAACTCCAACCTTCCAGCCTTGTCTCCTGCCATCCTTGACTCTTCTTTAACTCATACTCTGCATGAAGTTGATCATCAAGCCCTGTTGCCTCTACTTTCAAAATACTGTATATGTAATATTGTCACTCTCTAATAGCTCCATCACCACCACTGTCACAATCCACTGTTGAAGAAACCATTACATCTTCCCTCGTTGTTCTGAGGGACTCCTTAATTGTCTCGCTGCCTCCACCCTTGCCCACTTACAATCCATTCTCAAAATAGTAGTTATCTGCTAAAACGTAAGTTCATATTATATCACCTGTCTGCTCAAAATCCTCCAACTCACTCTAATTAAAATTTAGTCTTTGCATGGCGTTCAAGGTCCTACCTGATCTTCTTCTATTACCTCTCAGGCTGCTTCTGCTACAACTGCCTCTGCCCTTGTTCATGCAGCTACAGCCATATTGTCCTCTTCTCTGTTCATAGAGCACACGAGCATTCCCACGTGTGTATCTTGAGCTAGGACACTCTTCTTCCAGATGTGGTCAATGTCTAGTCCCATGTGCAATTTCGCGCTTTTCTCAAAAGTCACCCCAGAGATGCTTCCTAACCTCTATACCTAAAATTTCAACAACCTCCCCATACAACATAGCCATAATATTATATTCCCCTTCCCTGTATGATTTTTTTCTCCTTTACACTTATCAGTAGCTAAAATGCAGTATATTTTACTGGTTCCTCGGCCCTTAGCATTTGATAGGCACATTCAGTAAATATTTCTTTTTCTTTCTTTCTTTTTTTTTTTTTGAGGAGGATTAGCCCTGAGCTAACATCAGCTGCGAATCCTCCTCTTTTTGCTGAGGAAGACTGGCCCTGAGCTAACATCCTTGCCCATCTTCCTCCACTTTATATGCAGGATGCCTACCACAGCATGGCGTGCCAAGTGGTGCCATGTCCGCAACCAGGATCCGGGCCAGTGAAGCCTGGGCCGCCTAAGTAGAACATGCCCATTTATCTGCTGTGCCACCAGGCTGGCCCCAATATTTCTTGATTTAATGAAACATATATTCTAGTGGATGTAACAGTTTTACCATAAGGCATAAACCCCATCATATTACATTTAAAATATGCAATTTAAAAATAATTTACCTATTTACAAATGTTGACTTACTTTGGAAATGAGTCTCTGAACTGATTTCTTTACAGTATCTCTAAAGCATGATTTTTAACACAATTGTCATTTACTTTAATAAATATCAGATGTTTTGCTACTTTTTTTATCATTTTATATTGCTTCTAAAAAGAAGATGCAGCCATCTTCCTGTTTGGATGGAGTGAAATATTTTACACACTAAAGTAAATATTTAACTATATAACCATTCATATTAGTTCAAAATGCTTTTAGATAGTATCCAGTTGTAGCAAGTGTGTCTGTGATATATTAGGTAAAGGGTCTCTTTCGTGATGTAAATAAGATATGAATTATGATCGTTCCTTTGCTTTCTGAAAAGAATCCTTATTCAAATACATTTTCCTTTATATTTACATGATATAAATTTTGCAATATGGCAAATTTCCCTAACTAAAAATATTACCAAGGCTATATATATATATATATATATATATATTTCATACACACACACACACATATATAATCTCAAGTCTTTGAATGCATCAAGTAAATTCAGAACACACTACTGGGAAATAGACGCAAGTTGAATTTATTTGAAAATGAAATCACTTACAATGCCTGCTGTGAGACAATCACTAGAGCATAGTGAGCTCTGGTCTTTTGTTCATTTTTACTCACAGTACCTAACTCATTATAAATTTACCGATATTTTCTTTAATTTAATAGCATTTACTTGTTCCCATCATCTTCTGCCTTTAAAATAAGTGAACCACAAACTTTTGATTATGATCTTGCAGCCATAGAAAACTTGGAAAATGTAATCACAATTTAAAATTAACTCTTTGTCTTTAGGTTGAAAAAAATGCTTTGAATTGCATACCGCCTCTTAACCACAGGTGATATTTCATAAGTTTAAAGTACAGTTTCAAAAAAAGGGTACTTTCAAATAATTTTCCATGCCTTCATTCAGCAGGTAACCCAAACCTTCATAATCCCCAAATGCTGCACTTCAAAGTTATGCGCAGGAAAAAAATATTGAAAAGAACAGCCTCTCTTTCCAGTTGATTTAAAACATCACTAGCTTATTGTCGGTACACATATGGAGTTACTTTTAAAAAGAAATCTTGGAATATTGCCAGACTACATACAGGAAAGGCTTTTCTCCAGAGAGAGCTAAAATTCATTATCTGAGCTTTGGGACACCCATGTTCTTTCAAAATTTGGACACATCTTTGTTCCTCCATGATTAGTGATAGGAGTCTGACTTAAAATAAGAGACTACTCAATGTGTAGCTAGACTTGGAAGAAACAAAATGAGTGCATTGTTTGGAATTGAAACTGGTTAATAATTATACACTTAAATAAAATATTAATTACACCATGACAGCTTTTGAAAAAACTGCAGAGTATTTTTTTGAAATCTGAAATTATGTACAAAAATCTAACACACCATGTGTTTATAAGTAATATAGATTAAAGTTAAATTTTGGACATTTTATCTTCTTTCTCTCCTCATTAAATCATTGGCTTCTCTCATTTAAATCCATCTGATTAATTTTTTTTAGGAGAGAATCACTAAATCCAAAAAATCTAAGAGCAATATGATATTGCTGTTAGTACCATTTTATAGTAATAAATGTTTCAAAAAATTAGATCTATTTTTGATGCCTAAAATAAACCTAACAAAATGGGCCACAGTGTTACAAATTAAGAGGAAAAAAGCGAAGTCAACATATTAATTTCAGTAATAATCCATAACATTTCACTGTGAAATATTACATAGAGATAATTATTTTCTGGATTCCTTATATGTTTTTCCAATGTTAGAATTCATTTTAGTTAGGGCTTTTTTTTTCTTTTTGGTGAAATAGTAAAATCAGAATCCTCATAATTGATGATGAAAAGCTCACCAATACAAAACAAAATTAATTGATATTAAGATCAAACAAATTAAGCAGACACAGATCGTGCTCTCTCTAAGATATATACAAAACCAATGTAGATAGTGCATCCATAAAATTGAACAGATGTTAAGAATGTTAATTTTAAAATATCAGTCTTACACAAAAGAAAGGACAAGTGTATTTTGTTGTATGCTGAATAAAAAGCTAAGGGACTTGTTTATCCCCATTTTTAATTATTCCGGAAAGAAATATGTAGAATTTCAGAAACTGCTTAAAAGAAGGAAGAGAAAGGTTCGTCAGGTTGGGCGTGCATTTTATATCACATGTGAGCGTTACATATCATAGGAGTTTTTAGTCACTTTGCTTTTGCCCACAAAGAAGTCTTTGACACTTTCTGTATCTGCATAATTTGATAAAATCAGATATTATGAACTTAATGATGAATTATTTCAAAATGAAAGCAAAGCGTGAGCCCTATTCCAAAGAGTAATGGTAGAACGGGGCAGGATTACTTCTGTAAAATGAATTAGAGCGCCATGAACCGCAGTATATCAGTGATAAGTCCAGCATATTTCAGTGCTGCAGCTATTGGAGAAATGAGTCTCAATCACTTGAGCATCACAAATCCTAGGCCATATTTTTATTTCCAGCCTTACCCTTTGTGCTGCTTCCAAGTACGCAGCCCTAGTTGATTTCAAAGGCAGTAGATGAGAGATAAAGAGGAGGCAGGATTGTTCTACCTCAGCAATTCATGATCCCTCTAAGGCCAGTGAGTTTGAAAGAATATGGAGACCTTGGCGTCTCAGCAGAATAGAACCAGCTACTCTTTTCTATCCCGCTCCCAAGAGGCAGCATGAGCATTTATCCAGTTTACCATAGCAAATGATTCTCCACAGCCAGAAAATTACAACACTCTTCCTCTCTTCACTCCAAGGAGTCATAAAACCTAAATTAAACAGAACTGTCCAAAGACTTATTTTCAGCTATGTTAACGTTTCAACCAGGAACATAAATGGAACTATGTAATTTGAATAACTTTATAATATTAAATATAATAATATTTTATTACATTTAAACATGGCTTATTAGTTTTTAGATTGTCATCTAAAAATATTTTATGGGTCTAGGGTAAAGTTATATAGTACTTTATTAAAACGTGTATTTCTGATTCCAAAATTGTTAAAGCTTTCTAGGTAATATTTCTTTCCTGTTCCTTATACATAAATACCCTTTGTTCCCTTGAAGATATTCATTTATATTTAGAGTATGTATTTATATACATTTAAAAACTAATCTAATTATAATGTTCTAGTAATGTGTTTTGGTGTCCAAAATATTTTTAACCAACCTACATAGTTTTCTAGGATTTGCTAAAATAAATATATACTTATAATTTTATAAACTGTATTAATTAAAGCATCACTTCCTTCAAGAGCAGAGACTAAAAGATATTGAAAGGAGTAAGTTAAGTTAGGAAGCTTTAGATACATTCACCAAAACAGCTAACTTTTGTTGAAAATTTACCATGCTTCAGTCACTATTTTATTATTATATGCATCATCTCATTTAATTATTGCAACAACCCTGTAAGTTAAGTATTTACATGCCCTGTTTTACAGATACTGGAACAAAGGGTTACAGAAGGTAAGCAAATTACTCAAGATTATAGATGAGGCAAAAATGGAGCTTGAACCCAGATCTATCTGAATTGAGAATTCTATTTTTGACTATGTTTTGTCACTTTTCTGTTTTGGTGACACAATGTTCTGGAATGGAAAAGATCCGAGGTACGATTTCTAGGTAGAGGGGGTGTGTGTTAGGATTGTAGTTGTTCAATAGATGCTTATTTAATTGAGTTTGTAAAATCTATCCTATTCTGAAACTGCTGAGTCTCTTTTGTGTGTCAGCCATGTTCTGAGTGGAACGCTAATTAATGCGTGATCATGGTCCTAGCAGAGCGAACCCTCGAAAGCAGAATTGGGCAACTTTTTTTTGCAAAGGGTCAGATGGTAAATATTTTAAGCTTTTGGGGTCATACAGTCTCTCAAAACTAATTGACACTGCCATTTTAACACAAAATTTGCCACAGAAAATCTGTACATGAATAAGCATGTCTATGCTCTAAAAAATCTTTATTAAGGACTCTGGCATTTGACTTTCATAACGCTCTCAGGTGTCAATAGGCATTCTTCTTCTCCTCACTTTTTCCAACAATTTAAAAATGGAAAAAATCCATCTTAGCTCCCAGGCCACATTAAAACAGGCCTTGGACTGGATTTGGCTGGTGAACCAATGTTGGCCTTCTCCAGTTGCTACTCTGTAGACATGGAAGCTACTAGTCACATGTAGCTACTGAGCACTTAAATTTAGCTAGTCCAAACTGAGTTGTGTTGTGAGTATAAAATACATACCAGATTTTAAAGACTTAGCATAAAAAATTTTAAATGTCTCATATATAACTCTTATTTTGATTATATTTTGAAATAATAAGCTTTTGATATGAGTTAAACGTGTTATTAAAATTAGGTTCACTTGGGTCTTTTTCCCCTTTTTAAACATAAATCCTAGAAAATTTAAAATTGCAATGTGGATCGCATTATATTTCTATATATTTCTAAAATGCTGCTTTAAAGGTAACAATACTTGGAGGTAAACAGATACCTACTGTATAGTTATAACAATTTAATGATTTATTAAATATTGAAGTAGCATGAAAAAGTTCTTAGAGGAAAATTTTAAAAACTTGATCAACTTTTTAAACTTGATCAGACCATGAAGGCTTCTGTTTGCCATGCTGAGGATCTCAAATTTTATCTGCAGATGAAGTCCCTGACCTTGTTAGGGAGTGGTGGACAGTGTAAAATCTTCAGGAAATATGACAGGTTAGATAGTTAGAGGGAAAGAGTAGATAAAGATAAGTCTCATGTTTCTAGTTCGTCACTAGATGAATTATAATGTCACCTGATGACAAATAAAATATAGCACTACAAAAAAATTGTGTTTTCTTTGGTATGTTTAGGCTTATTTACTTGCTTATTTGTTTTGTGGAAGATGGTGTACGGATGAGCTGAGACAGCAGACAAAGTTCTAGTTTAGACACATGGACAGTTAGAAATCAAACGATAGTTTTTCTGGTATGTGGACATTTCCGCTTAGAACCCAAATGGGACTAATAGGATCACAGACTGACAGATAGTAAAATCTGCAAAATAACTTGCAAGTTGGGAGTCAATCACTTACCAGATGCCTGAGTGCCTGGACTAACATGCACGCCAAACAAGCATCCTTATTAAGACTGAAGTCCCAGTAATAGGGAATTTGTCACCTCTTTGATGTAAAGACATTTATGACTATTAGAAAGTCCTTTGTTATTTTTAAAATTAAAATCACCAACCATTAAGTATCCTTCCACAAGCAAGGCCGCCACTATATTTAATTTCAGGAATTCGAATTAGCTGTTATATTTTCCAACGATTGTATTATTGTGTGGATGAGGTAAAGCTTTGGTGGTTAGGCGTCCCTAAGGAGAGAATTATTTATTGGAGGAGTGATCAAAAAGTGTCAAGTTATGTACTTGAATTTTTCATTATGGTAAGCAAGTCAGTGAGAAAGCTCATGACTTCAAATGGCAACGGACTATCTCTGCCTGGCGTACCCTGTAAACTCTTCAAACCCAATATGCCGACTTAAGATTTTTTTTCTTCCATCTGCAAAAATGATGTTCCTTTCCTTTCTACTGGTTAACTATACAATCATGTCTGTCTGGCACATCAAGTTAAAAGAAGCCTGTGTTATCTGTGTCCTTTTGCTCTTCCAACTAACCAACCGGCTATCTATATATCAGCCTTTTAAATCTCTCTCAAATCCTTTCCTTCTGCCTTTGCTGCAACCACTTTCTTATTTCCTAAGTGTTTTCATAGCCTTCATTGTCTCCCCAACACAGATCTGATTTTTCAGTCTCCCTTTGTGTAGTCCTTCTGGCTGTTCATCGTATGGTCTTCTGGAGAGGGTTTTTCCAATATGTGCTTTTCATCTCCAGCGCTTTCTGCTGAGGCCAGTGGGTTCCAGGACAGGGAGTGGCAGAGGGAGGGAAAGAGATCCAGCTTCCGAGCTTACTGACTCTACTTCAATGAATGCAGTTCTTTTAATTTTATTTTTTGGACACAAAAAGATTTCCTTTGATGAAATAGTTCCACTGCTTAGAAACTGGGCTAAGTATTTCAGTCTGGCTTTAAAATACTTAGCAACTTAATTTTCCTCTTCTTTCATACCTCTTGCAATGAAGTTGTAACAGATGATATAATAAAAGATTCTGTGGAGAAAAGAAAATATAAAAGATGTGAAGTTCAGAATTTACTATGGGGACAATAATGTGTTTTATAACTTTAGGACCATGGGTCAGATCAGGGAAATGAGGAAGGGTTAGAGGTGAAAGTTGTAAATTCACATCTTTAGGGAGATGAACAACACTGCTATCCCCCTCTCCAAAGTGGAGAGGGCTCAAGGATATCACGTCTTTTACCGCATGCCTCGCGAGGGGGCACCCACCAGTCTGTGCTATGTGCCCCCTAAACCTAAGTGGGTACAGGGAGAGTGGACTGGTGCCCGACTTACCCCTGGGAAAGAAGTAGGACAAAAGTGGCAGCATCAGTAGCACTCCACCGTGTGTCCTACCTTGGAAGGGAGCCTGGGACACAGACTGCAAAGGAAACCAAGAGCGAAACTGGGTTAGAGGCAAGAGAGTGGCAGAGTGTGTTCCCTAGGGATGGACTCTGAATTTCCCACAAATGCCCTCAGAAAGGACAAGCTCGCCTTAACCCACTCCAGGCTCAGGGAGTGTGAAGTCACCCAGAAAATAAAAACTTCCGTTCAAGCCCCAACCTACCTCTTCCGCCTTCAGCCCTGCAGTGGAAACAGAGGAAGTGAATGGGGACAGTGGACATTGGGTATCCCCTTCTTCTAGAAAGACATCTCCGCTGACAGACTTTAGTATGGTTTTGAGGAAAGAATAAAGTTTGTTCAACTAAGAATAAAATGTTGATTAATATATTGAACTAGATACATTCTGATTTCTGAATTGAGGCTTCAATTTGGAACATAAATCATCTTAGGACTATCTTTTACTGAAGAGCTAACAGCAATTTCAGACGAACTTTTAATTTTGATCACAGCCCATAAACTGTGTATTTAATACAGCATTGATCTAAGGTTTCTTCAGTCACACACACACACACACACACACCCCTACATACACATTCACTCACGCATCATTCACCTTTTGGAGAAGAGATTGCACATTTCTATGTTTTCTACAACAGACGTTTGTACATACTGTTTTCTGACTTCAGGGAACTTGTCAAAGTGCTCCAAAGACCAGCTGTCTCCCCTCTTTATATATGAAGGACCCCTGCTTCCCAGACAGCTTAGTTTTTGTGTCATCAGCAAACACCTAAAACTTGAGCCTCGGCTGTATCAAAGCCAGTTCTAGAATTAGAATTCTGAAGGGAATCGTACCTGTTCCTGTCCTCCAGAATCTCACAGGTGAATGGCAGATGTTTGTATATAAGTATAAGGAGAGGCTCAGGAGAGGAAATGATCTGTTTCTTTAATTTTTTATTTCCTTATTTCCCAAAAAGTGAGTAGCAAAAACTACCTACAAAAACCAAAATGTATATTACATTCAGTATCAGTTCATTGCAGTTATTCTGATTGGAATAATGTTTTTCTTCTCTCACATGGATCGGTCAAAAAAAAAAAAAAGTTGAGCTCAAATTCCCACAAAAGATTGAGGGAGGAAAAATCAAATTACAGCATTTCAAACATAGTTGGTAAATTCCTATTAATATTCCACTTCTTGAAAAATCAAATATTCTTTAACTCCAAATAATATAGAGTATGATTACAGTAGCAATCACAATAACAACAATAATTACAATTTAAACTTTTGTATAAAACTTTTTTCAAAGGGTTAAACCAATTTGGTATGTAATAAACAAAATAAAAGCACTGTGACATGATCCTTAATTTTGATTGCTTGTATATCCTTTCTAAATCTTTGTTTCTTTTTAAATTTTACACACTTGTGAATTATTTCCTTGGATTGCCATGCATTCATCCAATTTGAATCCAGATATTTTAGAAACTCACATGATGGCTTGCTTTGCAGATTGAGAATGATAAGTCTTCATCCAATATAACAACACATATACATTGTTATTTTTTCTAAACCAATGTTAACAAACAACAAAAATTTGTTCAGACAAAAATAATGGGAATATTGCAAAGTTAAAAGAAGCGATTCCTGTATCAGTCTGTCATAGATTTTTCAGTTTAATATATGCCAGAGTCTCTCTTGCTTTTACTGGGGCCATTGGATATTTCTGTGTCTTATAGTTTTAGTTTCATCTTTTGTTTTTTTAATTCACAATGATGTTGGTAAGCAGATTAACATAACATTCACGCTTGCTCCTCTTACAAGGAAGACTCAGTTTAGGTGCTGAGATAGTCTGGAAAATTCTGAACACTAAATAATCTGAGGCGCCTATATTTCCAAACCATAACTAATAAGTTAAATGTTAGAAAAACGGACCTAGAAGTATTTTAGTGTTTTATTTATTCACTGCCCCTTGAGGCTAACTCTGGGTCTTAAAGTTAGAAGTGGAATATGGCAGAACATACGTGATTTTTAACTCTTCCTCAGAACATCTGTTTTCTAATTAATAGCAAACATTAAATAAAAATTTTAATAGTAATATAATTAAAATTATAAGGGAAATAATGTTTAGTATTTTCTTTCATTGTAAAGAATTTCATAAATATGTTATTTACACATATTACTAGGCGTGAAACTGCTTAAGATTCCTTCTGGAAATGTCTTCAAAGATTTTTATTAACAAACTCACTCTTTTTAAATATGGCTAATATGAAATTATTAGAACTAGTATAAATGTGCACTTACACAAAAATGAGATTTTCCCTTTTAATTCATTTGTACAGTTTTTGTCTAAAAAACGTTCTAAAAAAGTGTTGGTCTTTCAAATCACACACACACAAAACCCTACATACTAGAAGTCTGTTGCCAAAAAGATGTTGTGTCACAAGGCTTGTTGGGGAATTCAAAACATTTTTAAATATTACAGTAGTATAAAAGAGATCTTTGGAAATATTGAAATATTAACATATTACTTTTTCTCTTCATTCATTCATCAAATATTTATTAAACACCCAGTAAGCTCCATGCATAATTCTAAGTTGCAAGGGGTTGGAAGACAATATTACCTGCCTTCATGGGTCTTATATTCCAGCAAAGGGTTACAGTAACAACTTTTAAAGGAAGACAGTAAGATGGCTACACTGGAAGCATTGGTTGTGGGTTTTATGATCAAATTTTCTATTAGTGTTTTCAGTGTTCTCAGAGTGTTCTTAGAACGTCAAAAACAACTAACTACTTTTAAGCATTAATTAACTTTTCATCAAGAAGCTGAAAGAAAGAACTTGGAAACAAATATCTATACCTATGTGTACATATTCCACCCAAGCTGAAACTAAAGAAAGTTCTAACAATCATTTTAAAGTCCCTGTGAAGTCAGCTTTTCGTAGGCTCAATAATGTCAGATGAAATACTGCTGTGCTGACGGGCATTCCTGTAATACAATTTCTTTGACTTCTCTTTGAGGAAAAGAAACCTTCTTTTTTCTAAGGCACTTCATATAGCACGTTAATTCAGCATTAATTATAGAAGGTGTCAAACTGTATTTCAGTCAAAGCTCCCTGCACGTCTCCAGAGCTTTCTTAATGACAGTAATTATAGGTCATAAAAAGAGTCGTCTAAAATTAACATTTCTCTCATGTCTTGATAGGAAAATGTAAATGGCTGCACAGTACAGATGTTTTGATTAGTAAAATTTACACTTCCTTTTTTGTTTCAATGCTTGTCAAACTTCACGGTGTTAAATGGAAGGTGCAGAATTTCTCATCTCTGAATAGATAAGGTGTATCAGAGGTGGTTGTGGAAATTCTGAAAATGCTAGCCCTCACTATGTTGCACTGCAATTAAACAAAAATAAATCAAGTTTCTTCTTCAATAAATGCAAGCAGTCTTTTAAACGATGAGCAAAATAAATTCTTTACTTTTAGAAAATTCCACAAAAAAAGGCTTAAAGAATTGTATTCAATGCAGACTTATAAAAAGGACCTATTCGAATGTAGAAAAACATCATGCCAATGTATATATTGATCTAAATCTCCTGGTAAACCGTATGTTATCATATACCATCAGAAAGAACACATAAAACCTGCTCGACTCTGAACTGTCAAAATTTACTTACTAGAAAATGGGAATGGAAACATTCTAGTTTATACAATGTTAATATCATCAAACATCCAGGGAAATATAACAAATTAAAAGAGAATCACTTCAAAGAATAAAAGGCCTACACCTTAAGTAATAATAAATCTAATACTTGACATTCATCTCCCTGGAAAATAAAATTAGATAAACTTTTGCAAGGGCATTCAGAACAGCCAATCCAGTTTATTAATAATTTCCTGTTTTCATTTTGGAAGCTCATATTATCTGCTGGCAGCCACAGTAGACCTCCACAGATATTTAATAAAGCTGCCGTCGGTAATCCTCTCTGATTACCTATAACCTTCCAGCTATAACACACACTGTGCTGTAGCTCCACAGAAGGACAGCACACTGTCACCTGCTATGATGTTTGACAGCTTATTCGGCTACATCAAGCCAGCACAAAATTACTTTTTCAAAATCCATCCCTAGTTAATAACCAAAGGTAATAATGGTATTCAGCATGCGTAATGCTCTGAGAAGGCAAAATGAGGCAATGGAGGAAAAAAAAAGATTAAAGAATGGCTATTATGGAAGGCAGATCAAAAAATGGAATCTTGTAACACACAACAATGTTTCAATTATAACACCATGTGGAGAGTTCTACATATCACACTGGAAAATCCACATTGCAGGTCCAAGAAATGTGGAAGAGATTGCCTATTGTATTTATGCTAGGTGTGTGATGATGCTAGCTCATACAGGGTGACATTTGAGAATTTTCTTTCCAAATTATTCTTAGACATTCTCTTGGGAACAAGAAATGACTTACCTTTAGTGAAAAATGTCTAGTAAATGGAAATGCATTGCTTTGATCTCACCTTATGGTTTGCAAGGGTAATAAGGTATTTTGCTTACAGAATATATCAGACTAACCTTAATCCAAATTTACAAGCACACCAAATCCAATTCAATCTATTTCCTTAAAAGATGAAACAGCATATTAAAAGTCTGAACCCTCAATGGAAAACAATAGATTTTTTTTTTTTAATCACACAGGCGGGATTCAGTTTATTACATTTGTCTTCATTAAGAACAGGTGAATGACCTTGGTGTGGGGTTGAATCTGACTGTGACGATTAATGAAGAAACAGTAAGCACGTTTCCTTCCTTTCTTCCTATTTTTCTTTTTTCCTTCCTTCCCTCCGTCAATTCACCTCATTTTGTTTTTCCCTTCTCTCTCTTCACATCTTCCCCCCTTTCATTCCTTCCTACAATATTTTCCAGAATGTCTTCATATACTTTACGTTTTCTAGATGACTAACAATAATGTTATAATATTTCTATATTCTGAATGGTTGCTACAAGAAAGTCATAATCAAGTTAAATATTTTTTTTTTTAAAGATTTTATTTTTTCCTTTTTCTCCCCAAAGCCCCCCCGGTACATAGTTGTGTATTCTTCGTTGTGGGTTCCTCTAGTTGTGGCATGTGGGATGCTGCCTCAGCGTGGTCTGACGAGCAGTGCCATGTCCGCGCCCAGGATTCGAACCGACGAAACACTGGGCCGCCTGCAGCGGAGAGCGCAAACTTAACCACTCAGCCACGGGGCCAGCCCCCAAGTTAAATATTTTTATGAAACACTCAAAAATGCCCATATGTGTTCATATTTCATATATCTACACAGGTTAAAGGTGTTTTTCACTGATAATATTTGTTTTATACAGTGGACAGAATTGGAATATGTAATTGATGCTTGCGTGTCTATTAGGACCTCCAGACTCGCTTTCCTTCCTGTGCACGATGTATCCTCGACAAAATGGACTTATACCCAGGTGATCATGGCAGAAATGGGACTGTGATCTCTGAGATTTCCCTCTCTCTTGCCCCATATCTAATTCTCTGCGCAATTCTACTTTTTAAAACATCTTTTGAATCCAACCATTTACTTCTCTCCACGTCTTCTGCTATGCATCAGCCAAAGCCACCATCATTGCTCATTTAGACTGTTCCTAGACTTCCTAAAAGGACCTCCTACTCCCGTTTCATCCAGACTAAACTTGACATTCCATCCACAGCACTCTTTTGAAACGCAAATATCGTGTCCTTTCTCTTCCTGAAATTCTTCAGGGCTTCCAATTGCTTTTAGGATAAAGCAGGAATCCTTAACATGACTATGAGGAAATGTCTGACGAGGTGCCTCCCCACCTTCCCAGGCTTACACTAGCTCGCTCAACAGTGCTCACTATGCGCCGGCCGTGTTGATTTTCTGTCCTGCTTCTAGGCCTTTCTCAATGACTGTTCACCCTTTGAAGGAAATGCCCCCGCTCTGTTCTGGTTTTCTCCTACTCATCTTCAGGATTGAGTTTAGATATTTCTTCTTTGGGGATATTTCTCTGACTGCCTAGTCGAGTTCACTCCTCCATATCTGTTTTCACGGACCCCTGCCTGCACTTTTCGTTCATACAAATAGTTACATCTCTAATTGAGTACATTGTGCATTTATGCTTGTGTCGGCCAGTAGAATAAGGGCAGGGAGAGGTCTTGTTCTCTTCCAGGTCCAAAGTTTCTACTCCAGTGCCTGGTACCCAGCAGCTTCTCAATAGATATATCTTTAATGAATTCATTGAATAAATGCAAAGAGCTTATTCACTGGACAGCTCTAAAATAAACTAACTATTGTACAGGAGTGTTTTTGCATAATATATCCCTTGGGTTGGAGTCTCCAGAAATGGACCTGAGATAAGGACTTTTAGGCAATTAAGAAGTGTTTTAGGCAATTAAGAAGTGTTCCCAGGAGAGGCTAGTAAGGAATTGGGAGGAACAGAATAAAGAAGGGGGGAGAAAAAAAAGCAAGGGGGTGATTTCAGGCCACGTCCTTCAGAGACTAGCTTCAACCTGATCTTGCAAGGGATCTATGAAGTGCAAATTATTCCTCAGCGTCGTCTCCTCAGGAGGCACGTGAACTTGCGTGGAATGATACAAACTCAGACACTTCCAGTTCTCTGCAACTGAATAGAAAGAGGCTACAGCAGATGGAGGGAAATTCTCCAAAGAGTAGTGAGTAAGAGCTGTTGGTAGTAAAGACACCCAGGGCCAAGGAAAGGTGGCAAAGAAATGGCAGAAGGCATTTGAGCCATACCACCACCGGTAACTGCCATTGAGTATAAATGTTTAGAATATTCATTTGACTCATTTTGTAAAAAGATATGAACTGAGATGCCATTGCTTTGGTGAAAAGTTAATCACATAAGCTCTGATAGACTTTCTTTAAAACATATCCCATCATTTTATCCCTTAAAATTCTTTCTTCTCTTTTCAAGGAAGTCGTTCTGATTTTTTATCCTGCTTTATGAACTTTTAAGCACTATTTTAATTTGATGCCTCTGAAGACTGCTATCCACAACCTAAGTTCCATTTGTGTGCCCAGGAGCAATGCTGGGCCCTGATGGCGCAGACTCAAAGTAATACTAAATTATACTCGGTTTCAGTCAACATTTGGGGCTTTGAATAAGTCTGATGTACTGTCGCCACTATCTTCCATATTTTTCTTAATTTTAGCAATCCACAAAGGTTATTTAAACTTGACTTACTATCCTGAGGATGAAATGGGTTTCCGTTGGTTTATTGGCTATTTCTGATGGATAAAATCATGCCTATCTAGGCCATGCCATTTGCACCACATGGCACGGGGGAAGCTTTCTGAGCAAGACTTAAACACTAAGTTAGGCAAGGGAGAATTTGAAGATTCTACAGACCCAAAACTCAATTTCTAATTAACGTAAAATGGGATATACTATAACATCTGAAACCTGGGAAGTCCAAGAATTTTGAGTATGTTCCAAACTTGGTAACTTTCCATAATGGAATATACTGGAGCTACTATATAGAAGGAGATTGATTCAGGGTGCTTAATCTCCTTCTGCACATAACAGGTCCACTATCATTCTGGAGTTTTAGAATATTACTAAGAACCACTGCCACTGCTTTTTATTCATTAGATGTAGAAAACTAAGTTTGTAGATTGAGGAGAGAAACTGCCTAGTGGGTGTCTTCCTATAGATATCTTTATCTAAAGTAAATGCTAACAGCTGTAAACTGAAAGTATTTCATGCCAGTGTTGGGTTTAGTGAGCTACTCAGCCTTGTTCTTTCTCTGGTAGGAAGAGAAAAGGAAGAATATAATGGATAAATTTTTTAAATGGCATCCACTTTTCTGTCTTTCATTCTTATTTATCTATTTCTTCTGTATCTTGGTTGGGAACAAAAACACTAACCTTTAGTTTCATAGAGCTTAAGTTGCCTATCAAACTTTAGTCTGGGGAACACAAATCAACATTTATTATGTACTTACTATGTGATAGGTACTGTGTTAGAGACTGAAGATACAAAAATGAATAAGGCATATCTGTCGTCAGAGACATCACAGCCTCCAAAGCTAGAAAATTATAATATAAGGTGCTGACAATAATAAGGTACTTGTTTATGAACATATAAAATGTACTTATTTCAGAGCTTTAGGAAAGATTTGAAAAGTTTCTAGAGCCACCTGCCACTCCATCCTCATCCACAAAATCTGTAAAGAAGACAAAGTATGTACCACATGTTGAAATAACTTTCTAGGCCCAAGATGGAGTCACTCCCACCAGGGTGCCACATCAGCAAATAGAAATTTAGATAACTTTTGTGTCCCTAAATGCTTCACTTGACCAAAAATACAGTATATCCAGTCAGCCAGTTCCTAATCGCCAAGCCACCTCTGGGCCTTCTGATCCCAAACAAGGTTGACTATGTGGGCCAAGCCAATCAGATATTTTCTATTTTTCTCTTTCTTAATTTTTTGTTTTGTATTCTATGAAGTTTTCTGCCTTCCACCCCATTTTGCAGTTTCCTGTCACTGAAAGGAGACTGTCCACTTCATGAAGTGTTAAATAAAGTTTGTTTGTGTCACCTAAGTTGCCTTCTTTAATCATTTTTAATATCCAATAATTGAACAGACAAGAAAAGTGAAGCATAGAAATGCTGTGACTTGCTATCCTCTGTTCCATGGCCAAGACTCCTGATGGGTGTCTGTACATATTCTTTCTCACCTCCTGCTCACTTTTCAACAGCATGAAACATGAATGCTGTACCCAGAACTCCACCAACCTCTATCACTAAGAACTCCCACCTTCTCTTTGTTACTAAATTCACGTTCACCTTGCAGTCCTTGTCTTTCGTACTGTCTGCAATATTTCACAATGTCGACTGCTCTTGCTTCTCCAGGATTTTGTAGTTCGACACTCTCTTGGGTTTCCTCTTGCCTCCAGTCCCACTTTCCCATATTTATTTGTTTGTTTATTGATTGATTGATTTTTCTTGTTCTTTTTCTGGTCTTTAAAATGAATTTTACAAGAGTCTTCCCCTGGACACTGTCTTCTCATTAGCTTCTCATTCATAGCTTGATTAATTTAATCACTTTCCAAGGTTTCAATAATTATTTAATTGACAAGCTGAATAACCGTACTTTCTGTATCTTCTGTCTAAATGTTTCTCCTGGGATTGAAGTTGAGGTTTTAATCTTTTACATATAAATAAAAGAGAAAGAGAGAGTAAAAGAAAGAGAGAAAGAGAGAGAGAGCTGGGGAAAGGATTCTAGCACTTTCCCAAGTTTTTCACATAAGCAGCTGGATAGAAGTTAATGGAATTCATTCTAATGAGAGAATATAGGATGAGAAGTAGGTATGCAGGTGGGGATTACATATTGTGTTTAATTTACTAAGTATGTTGGGCCAGTAGGCCATCTTAACGTTGATGACGAGATCTCATAGGAAATAGGAAGGAGATAATAGATTTGAGAATAATTAGTAAATAGTTGGTAAAAGAAAAGAAAGAAGGGAGAATGGACAGGGTAACTCAAAGAGTCATAATTTGAGGGAAGAAGAGACAATATGTGCAGAAAAATTTGAAATATGATTATGAGTTCAATTGGGGAAGTATATATAACATCCAAATGTGGGGTTCCAGGAGACCAGTTGTTTATCCACTGGCTCCTCAGATCCCAAGAGGCCCTCAGGGGTCAGTGTGAGGCACAGACAGGCAACATGGGAAGAGTTAGGGGGCTTTGGGGCTTTGGGGCTTTGGAGCTTTGGAGCACCACTCCCTGATTCAAAGAAGCTCCAGCATTGCAGAACATTTCATTCATTTCTTTACCAGTGACATAAAAGTGTGAAAACTGCCAAAGGGAACACATTTATTTGACTGAGAAAATGGAGGCTTAGGAAAAGTTAAGCCATTTGACCAAAGTCACATATCGTCTCAGTGACCAAAAATAAACTTGGATGTGTCTCTACTATACCGTCTTTCTCTACCGTTTTCTCCATTCAGTTTCTATTCATTCAGTTTCTATTCAAAGCATCTTTCAGGTCTATGCCTGTCTTTGGATCCCCACTCATACTTCTTTAATTAATACTATCTTCAGTTGTCTCATTGATAATGGAAATAATTTTCTCTAGATTTACCTCACAACATCTCACCCTACTTCATTCCCAGTTCATTTTCCAAACAAAGTAATCTTCCTGAAAGGCAAATCAGATTAGATAAATCAATGGCTTAAAATTCCTCAGTGGCTCTCAATTGTTTCCTAGAGAAAGTGTAAAACATAACTTACAAAAATCTCTCCCTTATTTACTTTCCATTTTCATCTTATATAAGCCACTCTATTTGCTAAATATTGTGTGTTTATTGTGTTCCAAGTATATTTCAGTGATAAACTTTTCTTCACTTTAATATGTGAGAAGACATATTTTAAAAAGTAATTTCCAAACTATTACTTGATTACATATTGTGACAACTGTTTTAAAGGAAAATAAGAAGGAAAATAGAGGTCCTATAAAAAAGATTAAGAATACAGGTGTAATTTAAACTGGATTTTCAGGAAATGCTTCTTCTTGAAAGAATCATTTAAATTGAGACACACAGGGTGAATAGGAGTTAGCCAAGCAAAGATTCCAGAGAAGACATTTCTGGCAGGGGAAGCAGTGTTTGTGAAGGTCCTGCAGCAGAAAGAGATTGATGTCTATAGGAACAGAGAGAAAGCTAACGTGGCTGGAGCCCAGTGAACAGGTGGAGAGAAAGAAGGGAATAAATATGAGGCATATAGACGCTACTCTTTATAGTTACTGAAACAAGCAACTCTCTCTTTCTGTCTCTCTGTCCCTCCCTCTGTCTCTCTCTTACTCTCTCCTCTTGTCCTTTGCACAGGCTATTTCCTCTATTTTAAACTAGATATTCTGCTTTCACACAGTCATTTTTTTTTTTTTTTTTTTTTTTTGCTGAGGAAGATCAGCCCTGAGCTAGCCTCTGTTGCCAATCTTCCTCTTTTTGCTTGAGGAAGATTGTCCTTGGGCTAGCATCTGTGCCATTAATCCTCTATTTTTTTGTATGTGGGTTGCCATCACAGCATGGCTTGAGTAGTCTGTAGGTCCACACCTGTGATCTGAACCCGGGAACCCTAGGCCACCAAAGCAGAGTGCTCAAACTTAACCACTAGGCTACCAGTCCAGCCCCCAAAACAAGTCATTTTTATTACATTTTTGTAATTAATGTTACTTCATTCTCTAGGACACAGGGTAGACTTTACCCCATTTGGAAAGTGTGTTAGTCACAACAGACTGAATGCTGTAACAAACAACTTCAACATGATTTCTCTCTTATAAAACTCCAATGTATATGTCACTGAATAGCCAGTTCTTCTGAGGGCCTTTCTTCTTGGTGGTGACTCAGGGACTAAACTCACTCCAAATTGCGTCCCTAGCACTCCCTGGGGACTTAGGGTAATCAAGTTTCAGTCAATGTGTGGGAAAAGAGACAGTAGAGTAGTACAGGGGAGGTTTTTATGGGTCAGACTGAGATGTGACTTAAATAATTTCAGCCTGCGTTCAATTGGGCAGAATTCTGCCCGTGGCTACTCCTAACTACAAAGGACTCTACCGGAGAGAAGCAAGGGGTATAGTGAACAACTAGCCACTCTCTGCCACTCCTTCTTTCTTTTGGTCACAAAATACCCATTTCACCCTTTTTCCCACACAGAGAATGCAATCAGGCCCTCCCTAGGCGAGAGGACCTCAATTCCCATACAGTCACTCTATTCAGCTCAAAATCCAGGATCTCTGAGATTGGCATTGTCCTAGTCATCAAGTCCAAATGTGTCCCCTCATTGCCTCTCAACACGTGAACTAAAATGTCTGGTTGTTTTCAACACAGCTTTAAGCAGGCACAAGATAGCTGCCTGCTTAGAGATAGAAAGAACAGAAAACACATGGAGTCACTGGATTATAGCAAAGGTAAAATCCTGCAAGACAGAAATGTAGGAAAAAAGGAGGGAAGGAAGGAAAGAAGGAATGAAGAAAGGAAGGAAGGGAGGAAAGAAGGAAGGGAGGAAGGGACGGAGAGAAGGAAGGGAGGATGGAGAGAAGAAGGAAGGAAGGGAGAGAAGGAAGAGAGAGGAAGGAAGGAAGGAAGGAAGAAATGGAGAGAGAGAGGAAGAGAAGGAGGAAGGGAGAGAAGAAAGGAGGAAGGGAGGAAAGAAAGAGAGAGGGAGGAAAGGAGGAAGGATGGGAGGGGGAGAGGAAAGGGAGGAAAGGACGAAGGAAGGAAAGAAGAAAAGGAGGAAGGAAGGAAGGAAGGAAGGAAAGAATTCAGAATATTATTTTCTGTATTAGGGATTCAATATCTTAAAAATAATAATGATATTTTTCATATTAGACACTAGGCTAAGAACTGTGCTTTTTTTCCTGTAAATTCTCACAGTAACCATGTGAGTTGGGTATTACCATTATCTCTATTTTACGGATAAAAAACTTAAGTTCAGGAAGTTTAAGCAACTCGTTACAGTTCACACAGATACTAATTTGCTGGGGTTTGATCTCAAGATCGTCTGAGCAAGAATTAAGTCTTACCCATTATTATCTACTACCTTTTGTATCTTATTCTAAGTAGCTAAAGGCCATTTGGTTTATCATTTCACTATTATTACAAATTACATGTCAGTGGAAAATGAACTAAATAGGCAGAACACTCCTAATATATATTTTAAGGGTTTTGAAGTATTTACAAATAAAATAATACTACTTAAACACAAAATCATTTAACTCTCTGAACCTAACAATACATGAAATCTCAATGCACTTGAACAAGACTTTCAAATTTTCAAATCATTAATAACTTAGCAGCCTTAGGCATCAGTTTCCATTACTATAGCATCATTATGAAAACATTACTAGTCAATACCTAATTTTAAGATTTATTTTTTTGAGATATTGCTTGTAATCAATAGGTTCATCAGAGTTTTCCTCAAACGTCTCTAATCCAAATGAAGACATTGTTTTTCTTCCATAATTTCTAGATAGAAATATGAATACCATTTCTGACTCAATATAAGTGTAAAGGTATACATTGTGCTCTATTGAAAGAATTATAGAGGTTTTCTAGTCTTAAAATGATTATTATGGCAGTATATTGGAGTGTTGGATGTACTACTTTGATTTGAGAGTACCCTCTTCACTACAGATGAAAATGGACTACTTAAAATTACTTTGTGCTATGTATATTTCACAAAACCAGTTACACAGGCAAAGTATTTTTGATAATAGCTGCATTTTTCAAATTTGTTTGAAAAAGTATCCTTTAAATTTACCATTCTCAGAAAGCATAATACTCACTGCTTTGTAACAGTTTTTATTCAATAGAATGCATTCTTTTTCCCTCAAGCAAAGACCTTTTCCTACTGAATTTCCAGCGATATCTGAAAAACACAATCACGGTTTTGCTATCATACATATTAATTTTCATTTTTTCAAAATATTGCACACAGTTCCGATAATGTTTCTTGTTAATATATGCTTACTCTGTAATACATTAATGCAATTGGCTATCAGCTTTTTCGTGGACTTTGAATTTGTGATTCTAAAAAGGCAAATATAGCAATTAAGAGTCCAGACGAAATCCCTCATCAATTTAGAATCAGCTGGCAAATTTGGGCCTTAGCTAATTAACTGTGCTCTTAAGAATTTTTCTGAGAAATGAACTCAATTTAAACTCAAATTAATTAAATTAAAATACATTCTGAAATCTGATAGATCAAAACCCATTAATTTTAGTTTAGCTGGTTCAATCCAGCCAGATCTTGTCTTCTGACCTGAGGTACCTCTCACCCCAAGCAATTGTGTAGTTAACATCACAGAGTAAAGGATTATGCACTAAAAAGTGTCACATACAATAATTTGGCCTAATAAAATTATATGTCGTACTGTTATAACTGAAGCATAAATAAAAGTGAATAAACAAATTAGCCTTTTCTTTGCAAAGTAGTGTCAAATCGACGGAGAGAAAAATGTTTCTACTTTCTCGAACTGAGGATCGTTTCCCTTACAAATCTTCACTAAACAGGTCCCTGTAACAACTTTATTGTGGTGTATACAGCAAAGGGCATTTTGGGGTTGTGTATTTTCCTTTAAGTTACACACTCCGTCTCTGAACACTTTTTTGTCTGGCATTTTTCTTCTCATATACATTTTAGTCTTACCACTGTCTAAAAGAAAGGAAAAAAAATACCCAGCAATCTATTTTATTCAAATCTTTTCAAAAAATTTTTTGTTACTATATAAAAGATTTCGAAAGTTCAGAAGGAAGGAAATATTCATAAAATGTCAAAGACTAAATTTTTTTAATGAGAAACTTAGAGGGACCTAAAAGACAATGCTAGCTTAATTAGTAAGAACTTTAAACAATAATACACAAATAACTTTCACAGAAACAAAGGATTTCAGGGGAGACGTAATGGGACAATGGTTATTTCACTTGTACCTCATAAAAACCATCATTGGTCAGGCAAATACAAGCTGCTATTTTCCCAGGACAGCACTGTTTACACCTATTATCTTGGTGAACTTAATAATTATTAACAGTGCGTTGGTTTGGACATGAAATTATATAGTTACTTAGTTATAGGGTTCCTTTTGTGTGAAATGGGTACCAATATTTAGAGAAGTCTGTTCAGTTGCATGAAAGTCATATAGTGTGAGTTTGAAGAAAATTGGAGCAGTCACAAGATGTCCAGAAATATGGAAATAAAATAAGAATAAACTAGACTAGACCAGACTATAATGAGTATCTCTTGAACAGCAAAGAGAATTGCACTTATTTACAGTTTCTTAAAAAGTCTTTCACTGGGCCAAATGTAGGTTTGGATAACACTTCCACAGAAAGAACTGGCAGGCTGGGGTAATATGTGCAGGGGTCTACACAGCAAAGTAAGAGAAACCTAGTTCTATTGATGTTCCATTTTATTTCACTTTTCCCATTTCTCTTTTTGTATATGTTTCATAATGTACATAATACGATAGTTCAATGGTATTCAGTGGGCTTTAAATAAATAACTAAACATGTTGGGGGCTGGTGGTTAAGTGTGGCGTGTGCTGCTTCAGCGGCCTGGGTTCAGTTCCCGGGCAGGGACATACACCACTCGTCGCGGTCATGCTGTGGGAGCGACACACATACAAAATAGAGGAAGACTGGCACAGATGTTAGCACAATGTGAATCTTCCTTGGCAAAAAAAAAGTAAGTAAATAAGTAAACAAACATGTTGGAGGCATGACTACAAAATCTATATTGATGGGCGAGGCAAACAAATTAGTTTCCACAACGTTCATCTAATATGTGCTGAATCTTTATTAGGCACTGGCAATGCTATAGTCAACTAAGTAAGCATAATCTTCTCATAGTCTACAGTTTAAAGACTCCAAAACTGTTCCTAGCACATTTTGACAATGTTATATGGTCATCGTTAACAGTATTATGTAAAAATTATAATACTATCATACATGCAATGTTTGTGTTTTTGGTTGCTTGTGTTCAGTATTGTACCTAACATTCTTAGTTAAACGTCACCCAAATAAAGTTTCCTATGCAACAAAAGTCAAATTGTTCCCATGATCTAACAAAAGGCTGAAAGGAGAAAATTTTAAAAAATAATCATTGTTCGGCCTCATTAATATGTATCATTCCATCAGCACATGCAACAATGCTGCTAAGGTTACCCAGTTAGGCCTTTAACCTACTAGATTGTCTAAAATCAACGATGTGGAAAACATTACAACTTTAATTTTAAAACATCCCAAATTCTTGACCATCTTGAATTTAAAGTCCGATTGTATTAGACACACAGTGCATTCAGAATGATTGTTCTTCTTGAAATAGATGTTGAGGTTATAATCTTCCTGTGTGTCGAATTTCTGGGTCTCTTTATGGTGAAATTACGAATTCGCAGTGTTTGGTGCATGGCCATTATTCAGCATGTAAACTTCTATTTTTACTTATAAAGGAACATAACGTATAACTCGAACACTTTAACTAGAGATGCGGTTTTTCCCTTTAATTTATCAGACTAAATTTCTTTTAACATCAGCAGAAAAATAGCACACAGAAGAGAGACCGTTAAGTGCATGATAACTCATTCTCTATTGCCAATTTCATACCAAATACTGAAAACAAAGCAAATAAAATCACATGAAACCAAACTTAAGAACCCATAATTTAGTGCCTACCACTACAAGATGGGTTTATATAGTTGCAAAATTAAGCCTAAATACAATTTTCATGTCTATGCAGGAATTGTCTCTGTGAAAGTTGCAAAGACCTGAGACAAGGGCCTCTGTATGGACACTGAGGTGAAATAACTCATATTCCTTATGACATCATGTTACTGATCCAGTGGGCAAAAGAGTTCAAATCTGTTTTAAGAGCAGAAAAAAAATACCTTTGATTTTTTTTTCTTTAATGGAAAACTGAATAAAAATGCTATGAATAATTTATACCCATTTTAAACCTGTTTTACCTTTCTTTCAATGCTCTAAACAGATAGAAAGATCATCAGCACTTTGCACAAGAAAGTATAAATCCATACAAAATTGTTTGAATGATTGCAATGAAATGTATCATTTTTACTCAAAATTTCATTGTCATAATTAAAGTAGAAAAACTATTAATAATTAATAATAACAGTTAATAATTAACAAAATAATAAACTCAGTGCAATTATTATTATATGGTTCTACTGTAAATAAGGCATTTTAAAAACAGATATTTACAGTCTTGGAAAAAAGAATGATTTTTATTTTTCTGTTCTTACTTGTGTTTTGCTATGACCAAAACCCGTCAATATAAGATGGTTGTATCATCTATTAAGAGCGTATATTGGATAATGAGACTGAAGCCTATGATGTCTACAATGAGATAAATATGCAGAGACAAATTGATAAACAGTAATTTCCTGGATCCTAAGACACATTGTTAATTTTTTTTTTCGGGAAAAATAAATAAGGAAAAACAGTTGTAATTGTGCGTATACTTACAACAGTAAGCTTCAAAAACATTAAAATGTTGGTAAATGATCATCTTTGAATTGTGGAAAAGTGGTATATCTTTATATGTTTACTTGGGTCTCTGCTTTTCAGGAGGTCTTTATATACACTGCTGTAGATTTGCATAGATAAGTGGACTATCCTTCTTTTCTGGTGTTCACAGTACATTTTATGGGTTATTATTATTCTATTCAAGTTGAATCAAGAGATATGGGCTCTGATTCTGGGCTGCCACTGTCTGAGTGAGTGACCTTACATGGCAGGTCACTTGCCTCCTTTGAGTTATGGTCTCTAGTCTGCACTGAATGAGCTGTAAAATTCTAGCCTTATCTTCAGATCAGGGAAAGAGTGGAGGTGACAGAATTTAGGGCCAGCTTTGCTCCTTTGGGAAAGAATCAAGGTAAATTTTTAAGGGAGTCATGGCAGGCAAAGCATTACCTTGGGCAATAAAGGAGCTCACAGTCAGGGGAAGAGGAGGGTGATGGGAGTTTATGGCTGGATGGGAGTTTATGTCAGAGCCGAGAACTGAAGCACAGAAAAGGAGCACAGCACAGAAGAAGGCAAAGGGAGAGAGGCATACAGCCTAAACCAAGCAGGCGTTCAGCCAGCATAAGGGATGAATAAATAATAACAGGATCCAAGCCACAACTCGTTTACTGCTACAGAAGAGAATTGGAAGTATAATATTATAGCAAGGACCCATGTTTGTCCTGAAAGCAACTTCTAATTCTAAAATGCATTTTCTCTATAATTGTCAATACAAATAAAATTGTCAGAATCCCGATCACCTAATTTTCTAATATAACTCCTAGGGTACACAAAAAATTAGCTATGGAATTTGCCATATGATTTCAAATGAACAAAGCAAAAACTAAATATGCTGTCTTTTGGGGGAGAATATGAAAAGATTTTTTGTGCAAGATTTTTATGCAAGATTTGAATTTACCCTGTCTGGGTATAGTACTAGCTTCAACAAGCTCTCACGACCTGATGAGTTAATTAGACCTCAGATTTGTCATCTGTAAAATGGGAATTAAACATACATGGTAATGTTCCTATGCAGAGTAAATAAGATAATATAGCTAAATCATTTAGCACAGTGATCAGTACACATTAAGTGCTTTTTAAATATTTTTAATATTATTCTCCAAAATAATTACTTAAACTCGAAATACTACTTTATTTCAAAACTAAAGGTCAAGACTCTGGACGAGGTAGAGTGGGAATCAACGATGAATAAGTCTCTGCCATCCAGGACTTGACAGTTTTCTGGTACAGATTTTTCAAGTGAAGTTTTGCTGTGGAATAAATTTATTATTTAGTCTCTATGGAATAGGGAGCTGGGGAGAGAACTCCAGAGTTTCAAAAGTCAAAGAGGAAACTTATAAACCTCTGATTTTATTAAGAAGCATTTACTGTCAAGTAACTTGTTTCCAGCTAGGAATTTTTTTTTAAATTACTATTTTATTTTCTGATCAAAATGAAATAGTTGGGAAATCTCACTACCAGCAATGACAGCCTAGCTTGTTTTATGCCAATCATCTACTGAGAACAATTAGAAAACTTCAAGAATCGTACACACAAAGAAACGTAATGAAGGCTATGTTTGAAGCTATTGGAGATCTACAGAGGCAACGAGGATTTGAGGAACTACGATTCAAAAGAGAAGAAAACCACCAAGCGGTGAGCCCAACATTTGATACCCAAGAATACAAAGAAGCAAAAAAATATAATGTGATGAGGTGAAAATCAATACATTGAAACTGAATCAGAACTGACACAGATATTAGCCTTCATAGACAAGGACATTAAAAGATCTTACTGTACCTCATATGACCAAAAAGTTAAGTAGAGACATGTACAGTATTTTAAAAAAAATTTTAGAAATTAAATCAAGTCTCTAGAAATGAAAACTGGAATGTCTGAGATGAAAAATACAATAAATACCTATATTAAATCACTATTTTAAATACACTAAATATCTGTATTAATTTATTTACCTCAACTTTCACCTTAAGAAACTAGAAAAAGATGAGCCAAAGTAACTGTTAGTACTCAGAAGTGAGGCAATAATAAAATCATAAAAGAGATCAATGAAATAGAAAGCCCAACAGGAGAGCAAAATTAATAAAACCAAACTATAGTTCATTGAGATCAATTAAATTGGTAAACCTCTAGCTAGATTAATATGAACAAAAAGAGAGAATCTACAAATCACCAATATCATGAATGGCAGATGTGGCCTCTATACAAATTCTGCAAATATTAAAAGGAAAATAAAAATTATTATGAAAAACCTTGTTATTTAGATAAACTAAAAAATTTAGGTGGAAGGGAACATTGTTGAAAGACACAAACTACCAAATTTCATTTGAGAAGAAATAGATAACCTGTATAGCCTGAGAGCTATTAAATTAAATTGCTAAAACTTTTGTCAAATAAACAGACCAACAAAAAACAACTTCAGGTCCAGGTGACTTCCCTAATGAAACAGAGCTAACAATTAAAGATGAAGTCATACCAATTCTACCAAAACTCTTCCAGAAAAATTGAAGAGGAAGAAATGCTTCCTAATTTATTTTATGAGGCCAGCATTACTCTGATACCAAAACCAAAGATAAGTCAAGAAAACTACAGATGACTATCTTCCATGAGCATCGATGAAAAAATTAACAAAATTTTAGCAAACTAAAATGAGTAAAATAATTGGACTTCAAAGTCGTGTGGTTTATTCCAGAAATACAAATTTAGTTTAATATTTGAAAATAAATTGATATAATTCACTGTATTAATTGATGTAAAAAGAAAAAGGTCATGATTATCTCAATAGATATAGGAATATCATTTGACAAAAGCTAATATCCATTCCTTTCAGAAATTTAGCAAATTAGGAATCAAAATAAACTTCCTCAAACTGACTAAGTTCATTTAAAAACACCTAGCAGACTGCACATTTAGTGGTAAAAGACTGAATACTTTCCCCATAAGATCAAGAACAAAGTCCAGTCAACCATTTCTATTGAACATTGTGCTGGAGGCCCTCGAGAGTACAGTAACCAGGAAAAAGAATGTCCAAGGTTAGAAGGGAAGAAGCAAATCTGTCTTTATTCAAAGACAACATAATTATCTATGTAGAGAATACTATGGAATCTACTACAAAAAGCAAAGAAACTTGTATAACTTAGAATCAAGTTGATAAAGTATACAAGCCCAATATATAAAACCAAATGTACTTCTATATATTAGTAATGAACAGCAAGAAATTGAAATTTTTAAAAATGCTATTTACAATACTAATACCATAAAAGTATTAAATAGAGATAAATCTGACAAAGATTCAACACAATTCGATAAAAATTCCTGAAGTCTTCTTTGGTAGATATTAACAAGGTGATTCTATAATTCACAGGGGATGGCAAAGAACTTAAGATAGCTCAAAAACCTTTGAAAAAGAAGAATAAAATTAGAATACTAACAACATCTGATGTCAAAAACTATTACAAAACCTCAGTAATAAAGATATTGTGATCTTGGTGTAAAGACATACCAGTTGACCAATGGAAACACATACATACACATGCACACTCAATTGATTTTTGAAAAGGCTGCAAAGGCAATTCAGTGAAGAAAGGATCATCTTTCTCAAAACCTGACGGTTGTCCATTAAAGAAAAAAAAGACAAAACTCTCACACCAAAAATCAGCTAAAATATAAAATAGATCTAAAAGTAAAACTTAAAACTATAAGAGTTCTAAATGAAAACATGGGAGAAACATTTTTACAACCTTGGTTTTGACAAAGATTTCTTAGCTATAACACCCAAAGCATAATGCAGGAAAGAAAAATAATCTGCCTGACTTCAGAAAAATTGTGTATTTCTGCTCTTCAAAGACACTGCTAGAAGAATGGAAAGACTCAGACGAGGAGAAAATATCTGCACATCATACATTATATAAAGGCTTTGTAATCAGAACATGTAAACTCTCGATAGTCAGTAATAAATACATAAATCCAACAATAACTAGGAAAATGTTTCAATACACATATCACCATAGAACAGGTAGAGGTAACTAGTAAGCAATGTAAAAGTTTTCCATATCATTAGTCAATAGAGAATTGCAAATTAAAATCACGATTACATACCATTACACATATATTAGAATAGGTAAAATTAAAAAGATATCCCATACCAAGTGTTATTGCAAATGTGAAAGAAATGAGGCACATCTACTGCCGATGTGAATGTAAAAATAGCACAACCACTCTCAAAAGAGTTTGGCAGTTATTTTTGGTTTTCGTTTTCTTTTTAAGTTAAGAATTTACCTGTCATTTGACCCAGCCATTCTGTGCCTGAGTATTTACCCAGGATAAATGAAAGTATCATCCACACACAGATTTGTGCACAAACGTTTAGAGTGCCTTTATTTATAATAGCCCCAAACTAGAAATAACCAAATATCCAAACTGCAGTATATTCATACCATATTAATCAGTAATAATACAGAATAAGCCATTGATGCATGATACAACTGGATGAATCTTGAAAAAAAATTAGGATCATAAAAGAAGCCATACAGAAATATATATATATATATATATATATATATATATATATATATATATACACACATACTAAGTGATTCTACTTATATAAAACTCCAGAGAATTCACATTAACCTACAGTGATACAAAGCAAATCAGTCGTTGCCTGGGCAGGGGAAAAGGCACGGGAAAGGACAAGAGGTAGGGATTACAGAGGGGAACGAGGAATCTCTTGGGAGACATGATGGTTTCACAGTGTATACATAAGGCAAACTTTTCAAATTATGCAATTGAAATATGTGCATTTTATTCTCTGTCACCTACACTTTAAGAAGAGTGTTTTATAAAAAGAGAAATATTTGATCAAGATGGGCCAATAGAGAAAAAGGAGAGAGAAAAAGTACAGTCATCTTTCACTTAATGATGGGGATACGTTCTGAGAAATGGGTCAATAAGCAATTTGGTCATTGTGTGAGCATGATAGTGTATGCTGAAGGGGAACAAAATTTGCCACCCCAAAATGTGTCTCTTTATTTTTTTATTTATTTTTTTTTTTTTTAAAGATACAGGAATTCTACAACTTAATTTTCTCGACTTTACACTTTTTTTTTTTTTTTTAAAGATTTTATTTTTTACTTTTTCTCCCCAAAGCCCCCCGGTACATAGTTGTGTATTCTTCGTTGTGGGTTCCTCTAGTTGTGGCATGTGGGACGCTGAGCAGCGTGGTCTGACGAGCAGTGCCATGTCCGCGCCCAGGATTCGAACTGACGAAACACTGGGCCGCCTGCAGCGGAGCGCGCGAACTTAACCACTCGGCCACAGGGCCAGCCCCCAAAATGCGTCTCTTTAACACAAGGATTATTTTAGCCTCATTATTTTAAGAAACAAAAGACTCAGAAAATTTTTCTTGTTACCTCTCCCTTAATTGCCTAAAAGAATTCAGAGTAAAAAAACCTGTCTCAGGAAGTGAGGTATCACCTTAACATAGACACCCTCTGTGTTCTGTTTAACATAACATCCTTTATGTTCTTCTGTTTCTGTGTGGCCAAACACTTGTTTTCCAAATGTTGGCTCCTTTTCATCTACCTGTGAATTGTCTTCCTTCTCTTGAAGTACCTGACTCCCCCCACCCCAACATCTTCTTTTGCCTTTAGCTGAGGATGATATTTAAAGTGACGGCTTCAGCCATTTTGGTGAGTTACTCAGTTTTCCTGGGTTTCTCCCATGTATACATATTATTAAACTTCTGTTTGTTTTTCTCCTGTTAATCTGCCTCATATCAATTTAATTTTTAGACTTTCCAGAAGAATCTAGAAGGGTACAGGAAAATGTCTTCCTTTCCTTCCGTGCTTATATACATCTAGATGGTATAGCCTACTACACATCTAGGCTATGTGGTACTAGTCTTATGGGACCACTGTCATATATGTGGTCCATCACTGACCAAAACATCATTATGTGGCACATGAGTGTAATTTCGTGTCCAAAAAGATCTACTGAGATGAAATAGAAACATATCTTGAAAAACAAATTTTCAAAAATAAATGAAAGAATATAAAAAGAATAGTACTACATGTGTTTTTTTAAATAATTCATAACGAAAATCTTTTTCCAAAGAAAACTTCATTCCCAGAGGGAATTTGTGGTGAATTCCACCAAATATTAAAGGAAGAAAGAATAGGTTATGAAAATTCTTCTAGAGAAGAGGGAAGAAAATAAAAAACTTTCTAACTCTTTTTACGAGGACTTCAGAATTTTGATAACAAAGCTTGGCAAGAGTAATTTAAGAAAATCAGTATGGGTCAACATCTATCATGCAAAACTCTGGCACAAAATATTGGTAATTTGAATCTAGTGATGTGTGCAAAGTTTGGTTTAATGTTCATGTTATTTGTTTTTTTGAGGAAGATTAGCCCTGAGCTAACTGCTGCCAATCCTCCTCTTTTTGCTGAGGAAGACTGGCCCTGAGCTAATATCCATGCCCATCTTCCTCTACTTTATATGTGGGATTCCTACCACAGCATGGTGTGCCAAGAGGTGTCATGTCCACACCCGGGATCCAAACTTGCAAACCCTGGGCCGCCGAAGCAGAATGTGCACATTTTACAGCTGCGCCACTGTGCCGGCTCCTAATATTCATGTTATTGACATTAAAAAGAATAAAGGAGAAAGGCAAACCAATCTTATCAGTAGACTAAAGAAAAAGCATTTAATAAAATTCAAAAATTATTTATGATATACTTTTCAACTTATAAATATATAGGCACACATTTATGTGATAAACACATTGTATGATAAATGGTGTCAAAGAAACACCTACAGCAAATTAATCAAATGTTTTTCATGTGAGCCTGGAAAAGAGATAGAGGTGACACTCACCATCCCTCCAGAAATTCTAGCCACTGCAATAAGGCAAGAAAAAGAAATAAAAATTATAATATTGGAATGGGAAAATAAAACTGTCATCGTTTGAAAGGCACATGATTGTATACAAAAAATATCTGAAAGAATGCTTGGATAAATTATTAGAATTAATAAATGAATTTAGTTAAATTGCTATATAGAAATCAATGTATAAAAATCAATTGTATTACTATAAACTAGGAACAACCAAGTAGAATATTAAAGCAAAACAATGTCATTTTATTAGTATCAATAGCCTTCAAATAACAAGGAATATACTTAGCAAATGATGTGTAAAACTTCTACAGAGTAAACTAAAAAATTAAAGAAGACCTAAATAAATGGAGAGAAATACCATATCCTTAGAATAGAAGTCTCAATATTGTTGAGGTCAATTTTAAGTTTTCAATTCTGTGCAATTCCAATACAACTGTAGCAGATATTTCTAGATGTTGGCAAACTAAATTCCAAAATATATATGGAAATACAAAGAACCCAGACTCTAGAATAGAAAATGCAATCTTAAAAAAAAGGAAATTAAAAGAATTACCATCTATAAAACATTTTCAAACGACAGAAATTTATACAGTATGAATTGGGAGAAAGATAAAAATTTCATTGCCAGGGAATACAGATTCCAGAAACAGACTCACACGAATATAGTAACCTGATTTATGACAAAGCCACCTCCACAATTCAGTGGGGGAAATGATTGTCTTTTCAATAAATGGAGGTGGGTCAATTGAATATCCATATGGAAAAAAAAATGGACCCTGACCCTACACAAACCATACACAAAAATTAATTCCAGATGGATCATAGAAATAAATATAAAATCTAAAACAATAGAGCTTAAAGAAGAAAACATAGGAGAATATTTTCATGAACTTATAGTATAAGCAATATACTACAACATCACTAAAAATAAAATAAATATTTTCAAAATGTACTTTATGAAAATTTATAACTTATTTTCATCAAACACACGTTCAGTGGGGAAAATCGAGCCACAGAGAAGGTGAAGATATTTGCAATACATATATTCAACAAATGATTCATTGCAGGCTATGTAAAAAAACTTACAAATCAAAAACAAAAAGCCAAAAACCTAATAAAATGATTGCTAAACATCTTGGAAAAGCACTTTACAAAAAGAGATATCCAAATGCTAATAATCACATGAGAAGATATTTTAAAACATCAGTTATCAGTGAAATAGAAGCACAACCATAATATGATATTACTAGAAACACGAGAATGGCAACTAGAATTCCAGGTATTGCTCAGGATGTGAACTGAAACTCTCAGAAATTTCTGGGAAAAGTATAAATTGGTAATCTACATTGAAAATTGGTATGGAGAGTATCATCTATAGCTAAAAATGTACTTACCCTAGGATCTAGCAATTTCACTCTTAGGAATAACCTGAAGAGAAATGATTACTTATGTCCATTCCGTAGAAGTTTTACCCTTAACAGCAAAAAACTGGAAATAATTCAAATACACATTAGGTGTACAATGGATAAATAAGTCATGGTGTATTCATATAAGGGGATGCTGAAAAGCAATGGAGAGAGGGAGAACCACAGCTACATGCAGAGCACAGGTGAATCTTATAAATGGAATATTTAGGAAAAGAGGCTAGACACGAAAGAGTCCATTCATATACATGAAGTTTCAGAACATGAGGATAGAGTTATAGAACTCAGAATTGTGTTCCTGATGGGAGTTAATAGTGGCCTTCTGAGGTCCTGGAGCTATTCTATACCTTGATTGGGCAGTGATTACAAAGGTGTATACACATGCAAAATTCAGTGTGCTGGACACTTAGTGTCACCTTATTGTATGTAAGAAATAGGTGTGTATCTTAGAAAAATTTTTGCTTGTGTTCATAAGGAAAACTATACTAGAATGTTCAAAGCAAACTTAAGTGTTTATCAAGAGAAAAATAGCTAAATAAATTATTGCATATTTTTTAAATGTGCTAAAGTATAAAAATAAATAAATGAGAGTTATGTGTACCTAAAACCATAATTGTGGACCCTAAAGATGCAAGTTTGAAAGTTGCAGAAGGATATTTATTCTATGATACACTTGTGATACCACTTAGTTTATAAAAGTTAGAACCATGCGATACAGAATTACATACTTGTGTAGTAAAATTATAAAGCAATAAATAGTAAGGGACAGGATCAGACCTATGTTTTGGAAAGCTGTTTTGTAGAAATTTAGAGGAAAGTTGAATAAGAGAGACTAATAAAAGAAAATTGGGGAAGAGATATTGATTAAGAGGCTATTCTACTGGAAAAATTTGATGAGAAGAAGATTAATAAGAATATATTCAATGGGACTGGAAACAGAGGAAAGAGTCATAAAATATTTCAGCAGGAGATCAATAAGATCTGTTAATCCATTTGAAATGGGAGGCAAAAGAAGGGGTAATGTATATTTATGAAATTTATATGCCCAGCCACTATGCCAGGTGTTTTACATATGCTATGCCATTTAATCCTGATAACAGCCTTGCGTGATACACATATTTATTTCTATTTTACAAGTGAAAAAAAATGAGACTCTTGCAGGTTATTTAATTTGCCCAAGGTCAAATGCCAAGGAAATGGAGATGCCCTATTTGAAGCCAGGTGTGTTTGATTCAAAGGTCATGCTCTTTTCATTTCAGAATGAATCCTAATACATCACATAGCATTTGAACATTGTTGCCTTGGTGAATGGTGATGCCATTAACCGAAACAGGGAATTCAGAAAAGTAGCATGTTCTATGCTATATAGGAGGGGGAGTTGATTGTTAGACATTTTAACTTTGCAAACATAAGGTCTTATAAGAAGTTCAAAATAAAGACCTAGAGCTGTGTTGTCTAATATAGTAGTCCCTGGACACGGGTGGTTATTTAAATTTATATTAATTAAAATGAAGTAAAATTAAAATTCAGCTCCTTCTTCACAAGCCACATTTTAAACATTTCAAAAGTCATATATGATTACTGGCTGCCATATTAAACATCAAGTTGTACATTTTTATCATCATAAAATAGTTCAATGGATAGTGTTGGTCTAGAGCTTGGATTCAGGAGTCATCAGTATGTTAGATCAGAAAGTATTATTATGAACAACAATTGTAGTAATATCTCCCATTTATTAATTAAAGTTCTTGGCACTATGTCAATAACTTTGTACATGTAATGTTATTTGATCCTCATTAAAACCCTATGAAATCAACACAATTATTATCTTCATTTAACTTTTGAGTACATTAAGGCTCAGAAAACAATTTGCTCAAAGTTATACAACAGAATTCAAGCCCAGGGTGTCTGGGGCCAAGACTTAACCACTTTAAAGAGCTGAGCGCAACAAAGGAATGTGAAGAATGCGGAAGCAACATAGAGTTACAAGAACTTTCAAGAAAGGAATTTAGGAAGAAGAGCCAACATGATAGATTTAAATAAGTAACTAAAAGAATATTATAGATGAAGCTAAAGGTAAAGTTCATTTTCAACGAAGGGATGGTGCTCAAAGTCAAATGTTGTACCCGTATGAAGTATTCAAGTAGGTTCTGGGTAGAGAAGCTCTTGTATTTAGCATTGAGAGGGTCTCTGTTGACCTTAGAGAGGGTGTTTCTGTAGAGGCCTGAGCAAGCTGGAGGAAGTAGCTTACATCTGTAAGAAGTTTGTCCTTGAACAGGAAAAAGGCAGTGGATAAGTGAAGGGAAAGTTGGAAGATAGGTGCTTTTTTTTCTTTGTAACGAAAGGAAATCATTAAAAATGCTTGTAGTTGGAAGTGTAAAAGGTGAATAGAAAATGAGAAGATTAACTACTCAAGAAAGAAGTGATAATCAATGGAACAGGGCCCTGGGGAAGTAAAAGCTGCAATAAGAGACCAGCTTTGTTTAGAAGAGAATAGACTCATCTTCCTGTGAGAAAAGGAGGGAAATGATAGACAGAAATATGGGTACATTTAGAAGGAGAAGGTTTTTATGAGTATTTTCACAAAAAGTCTTTTTATGGGAAGTTTAGCAACTGTCTCTCCATTATATAATCTTCTCTAAGAAATCTTCCCTGTTGTCTCCCCAAACTACATTCACACCCCTTCTGGTTGCTTCTATGGATTCAAATGCCTCCAGTAGCATGGATAGCACCCCAGTGACTCTCCTGATGACCAACAATAAATAGTATTTAATGATGAAATGAATAAGTTCTCATGGGTATCGACTGAATTTTGTCATTGTTGTCACCTCCATGAGGTAAAGCAGATAATGAATTCCCTTCCTCTCCCAAACACTCCAAGAAGTAAAATGGAATGAGAAAGGGCACAGTTTCTGTGGAATACTACTCATTTGGCCAAAAAAAGTCTTAATTTTTTATCTTGAGTTGTGTTAATATGGCCCGGGTTCAGGCCAAATAGCAAAGAAGAGACGGCTAATATTTGAGTGGCATTTTTATTACATTGACCTCAACTTTTTTTCCAATAAATTTATTATTTTTGTTCCTTCTCCTTTTCTCTCCATTGCAAAGAAGGATGAAAAACAATAAAACATAATTCTTTCTTTATAGACTCCAAATAAAATAGTATCTGAATGTCTGAATCTCGATTTCTATTTCAGATTTTAAAGTCCCAGTGCTCTAACACAGTAATGTTTCAAAAATAAGTGTACTTCGTCTTTTAAAAAGTCAAATATATCTTTATTATTCTATATATTTTATGCCAAAAAAATTTTGTATTAGCTCTAGAGTAGTGTGAGACATGGCTTTATTACCTTGCTCCATTGTATAAAATGGCTTACTCAAAGTAGTCTCTTTTGTTTAATGTTTCCTGCACATATATTCGATTATCAAATTAGAACTTTGGTTTAAATTTGTGTTTCCATCATTGTATCTCTAACTAGCTATCTACTGAACCATTTTATTACAGTAAATGTATATTTGCATTATCACTTTAAATTGTTCCACTTAAAAAAATCTTATTAATCTACTATTCAATATGATTTCATTGACATGAAATAAAATAATGGTAATTAGCCCACCTGCCCAACTATCTTCTTCATTATCTTTGATATTCACTGCTAACAATTTTAGGAAATATGACTTCTGCTTTTTAAAAACTATTTAAGATTTTTGACTGTAAAAACAAGTTCACTGCAATGAGCAAAGAGTGCAAATATCTCTTCAAGATCCAGTTTTCAATTCTTTTGGATAAACATCCAGAAATATGACTGCTGGATCACGTAGTAGTTCTATCTCAATTTTTTGAGAAATTCTCACGCTGTTTTCCATAGTGGCTGCACCATTTTGCATTCCCACTAATTGGAACAAGTGTTCCAATTTCTCCACATCCTTGCAAACTCTGTTATTTTCTGGAGATTTTTCTTTTGTTGACAGTCATTCTAATAGGTGTGGGATTATGTCATTGTGATTTTGATTTGCATTTTTCTCATGATTAATGATGTTGAGCATGTTTGCACTCCTATTTTCACTGCACCATTATTCAAAATAGCCAAGAGGTGGAAACAACCTAAATGTCCATTGACAGCTGAATGGATAAAGAAAATGCAGTATATACATACAGTGGAAAGTTATTCAACCTTAAAAAAAGAAGGAAATTGTGCCATAAGCTACAACATGGATGGACCTTGAGAAGACTGTGCTAAGTGAAATAAGCCAGTCACAGAAGGAAAAATATAGCAGGATTTCAATTATATGAGGCATTTTGATACACTTCTCAATGTGGAGAGTTAAGTCAAAATTACTCTAAAAACTGATCATTTTAGGGGCAGGCCTGGTGGCACAGCGATTAAGTGTGCATGTTCTGCTTCTCGTTGGCCCGGGGTTCGCTGGTTCGGATCCCTGGTGCGGACATGGCACCACTTGGCACACCGTTCTGTGGTAGGCATCCCACATATAAAGTAGGGGAAGATGGGCACGGATGTTAACTCAGGGTCAGTCTTCCTCAGCAAAAACAGGAGGATTGACAGCAGTTAGCTCAGGGTTAATCTTCCTCAAAAAAAAAAAAAAAAGAAAGAAACATCATTTTTTAACAGATGCTGTAGAAGGCTACTGCTAGGTTGTAGTGAGCGTCCTGGGAGAAGATAAAAGGCACGTGGATGAAGCTGAGATGTGCGTTAGAGATGAATGACTAATAAACTAGGTCTATTCAACCTTCATACGCGTTACTGTCCAAAGGAGGCGTGAGAGGGAGGAAGTACGGATTAGTATCAGAAGTTCAAAATGGATGAAATTCATGTCTATCTCACTTGATCTTTCAGGATGAGCATTTACATAATTTCGTGTTCTGGCATACGCGCACTCTCGTATGCACACACACACACACACACACATAGGCAACCATTTCCAAATGAAATTTTGTGTTTGGATTCCATAACATTAAGTCAAATTTTCTAGAGGATAAACAATAATAATAAAGTGTGAAATATGCCATTAACACAAAATCCTTCCCTTAATGGACATAGAGCCAAATAATCTCTCAGAGACAAAATGTTTAGAAAGTATCTAGTTACACCCTTTTATTCCATAGATGAGGCATAAGATTCCATAAGGGTATGTGAAGCATAAGATTTAGAACAGTAAGTAAGCTGTTGAAAAATCACGCAGATAGTGGTTACTCTTTAAGCCTGGGTCCTTGTGTCACATGTGAGCAGAGTCCCATTTCAACATCAGGTAAACTGGTGAATGATAGCTGTGTTCTAGAAAAGGAATTTGCTGAACTATTTAGTACGTGATTGTTGCTAATAAATATTATATTTTATGCTTCTAAGATGGTCAGAAAAGGTATACTAAGGGATTCCATGATCTATTTTTTTCTCAGAATCTTTCTTGATTTAATTGAAATTTATTTTTTTCCTTTAAAAACCTGAGATTTTTAGCATAATCCTCATGTTTCCTTCCAAATAGTCTTGATATACTATTGCTTGTACCTGCATTTTTAAATTGAGACAAAGTCACTAGTTTTACTTAGAAGTATTTTAAATGTATTTCTGGTACACTTTACATTTATATAGGAATTATAAAAGAAAATAAATAGCATACAATGTAAAACAATTCCTTAATAGCCGCTTGTGTTAGAAGAAGACATTGGCATAACTTTCTGTGTTTCCATAATCTTCAGACATTCTTCAATCGCAGCAAATAATGTATGACTTCCTACATTATATCCATATGTGGCTTACACATATTTTAGAAGATTTCTAGTAATTTAAAAGATGTATTAAAAAGACAATACAAGTTTTTCTTTTGAAAACAACTTAAAGATTGTTTTCACTTTTATATTAAAATTCTTCCAAATTAAAAATAAATTTGTGCAAGTGATTTTTACTGCATAAAGTTTTTGGTTCTTCCTACTTAAATATTGAAAATGAAACCAATGTTGTCACAAATTATATAAGACATGCCACGATAAGCCTAATAACATGACTTATTTAAAATAATTTTGATGCTTTACACTTAACTTGTTGTGAATGTTTGAAAGTTTGTCATCATCATCTCATCTCTTCAGTGACAAGAAAACCCAAGAAATAACTTTAATTGATGGAGTTTCTGATATTCATACAGTTATATTACACAATTTAAAAATGCTACATTTTTACATCAATATTTCATCTTTTATTAATGAATACTTGGAGGGGCCACTGATCTCATTCATAATATCCTGAAACACAGTGGTCTTTACCATTCCAAATTTTGAAATTGCAGTCATGAGAATGAACTCATAAACTCCTAAATTAAAATCAATTTTATTCTTCCTTTTTGGACTGAAATTTGGAAAGGTTAATTGATTGGAGGTTGAAACTACAGCGGCTTTCCCAGCAGGCAAACAAAAGAATCCAAGTTGAGGGATTCTACTGGTGGAGGTTGGAAAAAGAGCAAAACTTTTTGTAGTTTTAAAATGAAAAAAAGAAAACAAAAAAACCTCAAGTCTTCAAGGGTTTCAAGTTAATAGCTTGATTCGCCGTCAAAACAGCTGCCCAAATTCAGAAGCTGTGGAATGGAAGGTTAAAAATCCAAGCCGAAAGATCTGAAAAGCAAAGCAGGTTATCTGACATTTTCAAAAGACTGTGAAACGAGCATTAAAGTTCAAGTCAGGCTGGCAGAGGGTGACGGTGAAAACAAGAGGTTCTCCTCTGAAATCTCTGGGGAGCCATGCCTCAAGAACGGGGCAAATCGAAGGTAGACAGAGACACACTAAAACTGTGGTCCAGTCTTGAATCAGCATAATCTGTGATGTGGTTAAGCTCAGAGCACCCACACCTCTCTGCCTCCTAGAGAAAAGGATGGCCTCTCTCTGGAGGAAGTTAACGCTATTTGAAGCCTATGCATTTTTTTTAACAAAATATATGACATTGGATGAAAATCACAAGTCATTTACAGGTCTTATCATTCAATAAAAATGACAAGAAATGGGACCAAATGATAAAACACCAAGAGAAATAACAAGAGATGAAGACATTGGGGCTATTTGAAAGAATTTTAGGTAATGATTCATATATTCAAGAACAGAGATAGAGAGACAGAAAAATTTTTTTTAAAGATGAGAAGTTCAGCAAATAAGGAGAATCTATAAAAGTAATCAAAGGGAATTGTAGAACTAAATATCAAACAAATGAAACTGTGACCTCAACATATGAGTTTAATAGAAATTAAGATAAAATAGAAGGCAGGATTGTTGGATTTGAAGATGGGTCAGTAAAAAGTATATAACCAAAAACAGAGAGAAAAAATAAAAAGTACAGATGAGAGCATAAGAGCTATAAATGACTCAATCAATTGGTCTAGCATGCATGTAGATGATGTCTCAGAAAGAGAGGAGAGAGAGAAAGAGGCAGAAATAATATTTGAAAAGTTGATCAGAGATTTTCCAAAACTGATGAAAGAGACACACCCACGGATAGGCAGGATAAATACAAAGAATATCATACCTACCATAGTAAATTACTGAAACATAAAGACAAAAAAGGAAAAAGCCAAAGAAAATGGAGAAATAATAAGACAGAGCTGTCTCATCAAAAACAATGGAAGCCAGACAAAAATGATATATTTAAAGTACTGAACCCAATAACTGCCAATATAGTGTTATATATCCAGGGAAGATACAGTTCAAAAGCTAGGGGAAAATAAAGACACATTCATACAAATCACTGCTAAGAGAAATCAGCATTTGTAGATCTTCATTAAAAGAAATATTAAAGGAAATTCTTTAGGCTAAAGAAGAACATCCCAGAGGGAAACACTGCGATGTGGGACATAATAAATATTGGCTATATAAAAGAGTAACGATGCTATCTTCTGGAGTTTAAAATACATGAGAACACAAAACAAAAACAAAAATTCCGGATCTTAGTAACGCAAAACAGAGAAAGGAAGAAAGGAGAGTTAAAGTATTCTGAGGTACTAGCATTGTTGGTGAAGCAGTAAAAATAAAAATTTTACAGACTTTAATGAGTCACAAATGCGTGTTTTAATGTCTAGGTAAACATTAAAATATAATAAAGGAATATACAATTAACCTGTTAATAGAGGAAAAAACAAAAATGTTATAGTATCTTGTGTTATGAAAATGAAGACAAGAAACCAGACAAGAAGGAATGAAAATAGATATGGAAAATAGGAAACAAACAGTAGGACGACGACATAACCACAAATATATTGACGGTTATTGGTAAATGGATTAAATACTGCAAATAAAAGACAAATATTGTCATAGATGTAGTAGATAAAATAAAACCCAAGTATCTGATGCTTATTAAAGACACATGTTAATTATAAATGTACAGAATGATTAAGGGGACAAGATGGAAAATATAGCAAACACTGATGAGCAGGGTATTTAATTTCAAAACAAAGAGCACTTACAAGAAAATCATAGAGATAAAAATGAGCATTTCATAATGATTTTTAATCTACCAGAAAGAGATCTAAATTCTAAATCTGTACACATCCACTAATGCAGCACCGTAATAGTCAAAAATATTTAAGATACCTGAGAGGAGAAATAGAAAAATCTACAATCAAATACATTTTACTTAATAGGCGGTAGAACAGAGTTTAAAATTGTCATAATTGTATTATACAGAAAATATATTAATTTCAGGCACACAGCGAATATTGAGAAAAAAGTGAACATTTGCAGAATTGAATACTATATATCATATTAAAAATTGAATATATCATATTATAAGCCTCGTGAAATGTCGAAGGATTGTAAACTTAGAATGTTCTCTGAGCACAGCGGAATTAAGAAAATGAACGGTAGCTTGTAAATAACTGCTTGTGAGATAAGAAAACATTTCTAGATCAACTTATAGATTACAGAAAAAAAGACATCAGAAATGACAAAATATGTTAAGCTGGATGATAGCAAGGATAAGACACACAAACATTTGTAAGATGTAGCAGTACTAATGCTGAGAGAGAGATTGGTGTGTCTGACTCTGCTCTTGCTCCCGCGTTGCAGGAGGTGAAAAACCACAACTTGTGCCATTTCTGCCTCCATCTGTTCTTGTATGTTCTACAAGCTAAGAAGTTTTTTATACATGAATAATTGTAATTTATTTGATCCTAAGGAACATTAACTTTGAAGCTGAATTCATCAAAACATCATCTCCTAAAAAAGAACTCCATTCTTCTCATTGGTAGACCTATACTACCAAAAAATTGTATTCAATTTTTTTACTGAGGTCACATTGGTTTATAACACGATATAAATTTCAGGTGTACATCATTATATTTTGACTTCTTTGTAGACTGCATCACATTTACCACCAGAAGTCTAGTTGCCATCCGTCACCATACATATCTGCCCTTTTATTCCTTTCACCCTCCCTCCATCCCCTTTCTCTCTGGTAACCACCAATCTGGTCTTCGTATCTATGTGTTTGTTTGTTTGTTTATCTTACATATATGAGTGAAATCATCACATGGTGTTTGTCTTTCTCTATCTGGCTTATTTCACTTAGCATAATATCCTCAAGTTCCAACCATGTTGTCACAAATGGCTGAATTTCATCATTTCCCATGGCTGAGTAGTATTCCATCATGTATATATACCACATCTTTATCCATTTGCTCCTCAATGGGCACTTAGGTCGCTTCCAAGTCTTGGCTATAGTGAATAATGCTGCAATGAACGTAGGGGTGCATACATCTTTTCAAACTCTTGTTTTTGTGTTCTTTGGATAAATATCCATAAGCGGAATAGCAAGACGATATGATATTTCTATTTTTAATTTTTTGAGGACTCTGCATACTGTTTTTCATAGTGACTGCACCAATTTATTATTCTTATATTTTGAATTTCACCAATAACAATATTATGAAAATCTGTTTTCTCTTTTGTTACATAACCTACATAATATTATTAATTTTGCCTCTTGACCTGGAAAGCCTAAAATACTTACTATTTGGCCCTTTACAAAGAAAGTTTGCTGACTGCTGACCTGAGGGAATGAAATCTCTATCTCTAAAGAGTGTACTGTGTGACTTTAATTACTTAAGTTATCTTCCAAAGGAGCTTTTCCTGATATGACTCTCAAAGACAGTGATAAGGAACTCTATGCTCTTTTCAATATTCTAAAAAGAATGCAAATTTACCTGAAATTTCAGAAAGTCTGAAGAAGAATGCAAACTTACATGAAATAACTATAAGGTCAAGGTGATTTGTTTTTAATTAGAATTCTATAAATCAGTATACTTACATTGGTTTATCATATGATGATCAAAAGCTCAGTGAATAGTGTTTTTAAGTTAAGAAAAATATTATGGCTTAAACTGGTCTCAAGAAAAAATATTGAACAAAAACTAATAAAAATGGACAAGAAACAAAGGACAAGTACCACAGTGGGAAAGTGCTCAGTTGAGAAATACATCTCATTGAGATATGTCTTGGGAAGTACAGATTAAAAAAATCAATGCTATAGCCAAATTGCAGTGTAAATTTCCCAAAAAAAGGATTTGTTATGAGGCAAATCCTAAGTTGCAATGTTTAAAACAGAATAGTTATACCGATTTTTCTGCGTATGACATTATTTTCATAAATAGAATCACTCCAAGCTAGGTTCAAAGCCTGGCATAAGGATTACGCAATAAAAGGTGCCTGATTTTGAGATTCATTGATGGAAGAGAAATATCCATTATTGCTCTTAGGCTAGATTTCACTTTATTCATTTATTCATTCATTTATTTATTTACCAAATAGTAATTGAATGCCTACTATCTTCCAAGTACTGTACACTGGTTGGACCCACAAGTCTGTATTTTGTATTCACAGGACTTACTGTCAGAGTACAAGATGGATATTTAAAAAGCATGGATAAATTCATATAGAATTATCTTGTGATGTGTTACTTATAGATGAATGTTATAAGAGAATATAATAGCAAATACCTATTGACTCTAACATTTCAAATCTCACCGTAGAGGCTTGTATATTGCAGTTGGTCAATGACATTTGTTGTGGAATTTAAAAGCTATTAACATGTTTTAACATTCAGTAAGCACCATTATTTTTTCACAAATTGTTCTTTGCTTGGGTATATATTTTTCATAAATACATCACAAAACTTCCTATTAAACTTCATGTACATGAAATATGGCAATGTGGAAATCTCGAGAAGAACTTTCACGGGATGCTCTTACATTTGATAACAACAGTGACAATAATCTAGAATTCATAGCTCTGAAGTTTTTCTAATTTGAGGTATGGTACCATTGATAAGTTTAAGTGCTTACATGCTTATTTTGATTTTGTTCTGTAGGAATTTGATCAGGCTATCGGAAAAGAGATGTTAATCAAAGACTCCTTCCATAAAAGACTTTAACTTTCACGCAAACTGTGTACCAAAGGCACTTTGCATTCCTTTAGCGCATTCTCTATGCAGCAGCACAAGTAATCCTTTAAAAGGAGTTATCACATTAGATCATTCTCTGATTAAAATCCAATGGCTTCTGATTGGAAATAGAACAAACTCATTATGGCCCATGAGGTTCTTCCTGATCGGACCTTTGTCCACTTCCCCGGCCCGAACTCTCACACTCCATGCTCATTCAAAATACTCCAGTCCTTCGGTCAGACTTCCCCAGAAGACCAACCTCATCCTCGTCTCAAGGATTTGTAATTTACTGTTTCTGGAATGCTTATCCCCTAGCATTTGAATGCTAGCCCCTTCTTAGTCCAGTTGAACTATTTATTTCTCAGATAGAAAATAAAGTATTTCACCCATATCCTCTATTTTGGTACCTTTCAAGAAATTTTCTTCGAAGTACTTCTTACCATCTCAAATAATCACATCCGCTTGTTTCCCTATTTTTATTTTCTTCGCTAGAATACAAATCCAATGGGGGGAGCACTCCAATTCATCCTATTTCATCACTCTTTTTCCAGCACCTGTTGCAGTCAATGGTACATGGTGGACACTCATACTATTTTTGACTCTTCAAAACCTGTGTTAATAATGAACTTACTGTTTACTGGACATCACTGCCTTTAGCAATTTGAGGCAAGAAATTTTTTGAGCTTGAAAAAAGAACATAATCAAATTTATCTTAATGTGGAACTTAATTGAGTATTTCCTAGTTGATATTTAAGATATTTTTTGAATTCTGATAGTGAGATTTTATAATCTGCACTTTAAGATGAATATACTTTAAACAAAAATTTATTTGCATTCGACAAGTTGAAAGGGGATATTTATGAACAGCAAGCTTGGCTTCTGATGAAACTGCTTCTGCCTCAGCCTTAACATCACCTACCAAAGGAAATATTGCTGCTCATGGGGACCTGATATCAAAAGACATGGTTTAATTCAAGGTTCTATCATTTATTTTAGTTAAGACACATTATCTCTTCGTGCATCAATGTCTCCATATAGCAAAAACGAAATTATAATATGAGTTCAGTATGTTGTTTGAGTACCAAATGAAATAATACTAATGAAAGCACTTTAGTAGAAACTGTCTACTACTTTAACATTTTAGTTATTGTGCTATCAGTTTTGTCCATTTAGCGTTTGTTTCTTTTCCTTAACTCTGGGTTTTCTAAGTTGTATTATTTGTAGGTGAGGTTGTTTGGCAGAACAGATTGTTTTATAGTAGAAAACCAAGTAGATGAGGAATGTAGTTTCAAGATGGAAGAAAATGTATCAAATATGTGTAATTTATTTGCTCTTAAAGTGATAGAGTCTCTCTAAATTAGATTTTACATTTTATAATGGTAGGTGGTTGTAGGGAAACTCCTCTACAGGGACCAAGCATCCATCTCCCAGCTGCGAGAAATGTTATCAGAGGCTGACAGCTTCCAGCTGAGTCTCCTCCCTGGAAATGGCCCAATGGTATGCCCCTTTCTGGAGCCAATGCCTGGATGATGCAGGAATACGAAGGCTTGACCTCCTTTCCTCTATTGGGACAACTACAGAGCTCCACAGGATCAGCACATGTCTTGGTGGCATCCAGATTGGAGTTAGCTGAACAGCTTCCACCATCCCCTTCCCAGGCCCGCCTTCCTGTGTCTTCCCAGAGTACCCCCTATAGAACTTCTACTCAGAACTCTCCATTTCCGAATCTGTTTCCAGGGAATCCAATCTAAGACAGCTGTTTTTGTGAAGATACCATCATGAGTAATTTGACTTAAATTGGCTGCAAACACAATGTAATTGTATCATTTTAAAAAGGGAAACTAATAAAATGTTATTCTACACACATCACATGCTAATGTTAGCCATGTTTCTTTCGTGTTATAATTACGTGTTAAGGCTATTAATGGCCTTTCTTGTTAGAAGGATGTTGACTTGTGCTGTTAATACATTAGTTTCTTTTTCATAAGCCTCATTTGTTCAAAACATGAGTTGACCCATATGACCAAGCTTCTAGATGAACCTTCATAAGCTTTACTTTGATATTTCTTGCTTAGAAATACCTTTGGTCTACACTTGCTAATCTACGCAGAGTCAACATGCTGAGGCTCACCTTTCTTTTTCTCTTAAAAGAAGGGAGAGATTGGAGAGTCATTTTTATAACTTCTAAGTTTTAAAATTATGTGGTTTATTTTTTTTAAACAAATATCTAAAAATTTGTCAAGGACATGAGATAACAACTCCCAAAAAGTCCCCATCCCCCAAAAAGAAATGCGTGCTCTATCTAGCATTGTACAAAACCACCACCTGAGGTCGCACGAAACTTCTTGGCTTGCAAACCAAACTATTACTGATTTTTTTTTTTTAATAAAAGACTATACAGTTGAGGTTTAAGTTGTTTTTATATACGCTCTGATTGCACAATGTGCTTTTCCCTTGCAGAACTCATCACAAATGGAAATAGATAACTTTATTTTGTGACTGTCTCTTCAGTTTAATGTAAGCTCCATCAGGAAAAGGACATTTTTTTTATCTGGCTTCCTGCTATAACCCTCTAGGTTCTCAAAAGGTACCTGACACATAGCAAGTGACAATAAATATTTGTTGAGTAGACAAAATGAATGAATGAATAAATGAATACTAAGTTTATATAATAATTTTAGTTAGATGGTAACTACTCTGCATGGTTTCTTAAAAACAGAGGGCAAAGTCCATATAAAGAAATATAAACAAAAGACCACTGCATGGCTGTGGAGATACTATCATAGGAAGCCTAGCTATTATGAATGTATATTTTTTGTCTTATTTGAATAGAGTATTATGGTTTCTCTAGTAACGTCACCAACTCAGCATATGCATATATGTGTGTACATATTCAGATAAACAGATTTAACTGTATTTATGTGCATATCATCTATGAGAAGAAAAATATTGTGAATGAGTTAAGAATATATCTGAAATTTATAGAACATTTTAAATAGGATTTATAGAAAAAATCTAGTCTTCACATATGTCACCAGTAAGACTTTCCATTGTTGTTCAAACAAAGTGGAATGCACTTACATTTAGCAGTTCATGCATGAACCAAATTTTTTAATACTTATCAAGAGCTATGATATCTTCAGGTAAATGTTAGACTAACCTATGTTAAAAGTCTCTTAGCGACTTATTAGTATTAATATAAAGTAATACGATGGAGGATTTATGTCTTGAATATATTTTGTAAAAGTAAAGATTACCTTGTCAGTTGTTTCCCTTAGATTTTCTTCTGTAAGAGTTATCCTGAGTTTTAATGTTCTAATTTTCCATTTTGTAGACTCCACTACATAGAATACTACACTATATAAAATATAGTACAAAGAATAAAAATTCTTGATTATTCATCATATTCCTACAAGTCTTACTGTGGCTTTATTAATATTTTCCTAATTCAATCTCCAAACATAAGGAAAGAATATGAAATTGTAACTCACAGGAAAAATTACATGGCCAGTGTCAGTGTTTCTTAGAGGAAGTCCAGTACATTTTACCAAAGAATTTCCTGGAGAGATAATTAAAGAAAAAAAAACCCTGATGTGTTAAAATGAAACAGAAAGAGGAAACCTTGCAAGAGACCGAGCGAGAATTTCTATGTCTGGGAAAATTAGACATGCCCTGTGGGGACAACCATCTGAGGTTTATCATATATTTGCTTTTAAAAATGATCTCTGTCCTCTGAGTCAACACTTATTGGATACTTACTCATGCAGAATACTATACTAAAGGCTGAGAATATATAGAGGAACAGAAGACATGGTTCCTGCCCTTGGGGGGCTTACTAAATAAAGGGATCATTGGTTTTAACCACTGGGGGAAAAGATCAAGACTAATGAAGAAAACATAATTTTTTCAAAATTCTCTTAAATTTTATGGTATTGTAAGAGTCAGATACAACATAATTGAATAAATGCTGACCTCAAAGTTAGAAGTCCTGGATTTAAAATTCTAACCTGCAGCTGATCTGCTATGTGACCTCAGCAGAGTTAAATCATTCATCTCAATCATTTTGTTCAGTTGTGAAATCATGGCTTTCGATTGTATTTATGGTGTATGAAAGTTTTCAATAATATTCCTTTTAGGATGTTAAGTACTTATTTTAATAAGTGTTCACTGTTGCATGTTTAGTATATTACCAATGATTCTAGAAATGTAATAAATTAAAGCAGTATTCAGAAGAGAGCATTTGACAAAATGAGTCTGAATGATTTTTCCCTCTAATTCTTAGACAGATGATTCTGTTGTGAGGTCGGATTCATCTCTTGTACTAACCTTTGCAGTAAGGTTTCCGAGGCTAAGCAGAAGAAATGATTAGGTAAGTTCCTAATTAAAGATTTGACGACTAGAGAGAAGAAACAAAAACTCAAGACTTCTGCCGTGTGCACCAAGCTTCTTCCAAGAGTTCAATCTCTCCAAACCTTTTAACTCTAATTTATGATGGAATATGTATATATTAGTAAATTTGGGATAAGCAGCCATTCTAGGAAATGAGATGATACTGCAACAAAACTTAAATTCACTAAGTTAATGTGGAGAAGAGGGAATCTTAATTTGAATTTAGCTTTTACATAATACTTGTTTTAAATTGTATCTCATTCATTCTACTGTTTCATAGATACTAATTTAATTCCTACTCATAGTGATATATTAGTAGTTAAACTTAAAAGAAGCTGAATGATTTTTTTCCAAAGTCTCCATTCATACATCTGGACAAAATATTCTAACAATATAGCCCAAGACCTAGTGAAAGGAGCAAAGTAAGTTTGAAGCCAAAGTAAATGCTTAAATCACTCAACCATTTATCATTAGATGACAAATATCACACCTCATATGGAGACAATAATTCTGACCTATCTCCGGAAATTGTGAGGACAAGCCTAAAGCATAGAACTGCATGCTTACACAATATGAAGCAGCTATACTGATATATATATAACGCGACTAGTATGTATATGTGTAGCCTTCAATTTCCAAGTCTTCTCTTCCTGTGCTCTTCAATGATTGGCCTAAAATGTAGGCTCAGACTCAGAAAATAATAGAGCAGTGTAGGGTCCCGCAATTAGATTGTAAGTAGAACCATGTTCAGAATAGGAAGCAGATGCATCCTCTGAGAAAAACAAAAAGAATGTGAACTCTTGTCAGCAGCAAATTAATCAATCTCTTTCGTCCTAAAGGGTTGTGTTAAAACTATATCTAACATAGTTTGCAAAATACTAAATTTGAAGAGACTGCAAGTTTAAAGGCAATACTTCTAGACAATTCTAAGAGAACCAGATTTTTCTTTTCTCTAAAGAAATTAATAATATTGCAGATAGGATGCTGCTAGGCTTTGGGGGGAAAAGCCTTTGTTTTTCTTGAGAGCCGATGTCAGGCAATAACCCATAAGAACAGTTGAAATTCACCAAAAAAATCCCTTCCTCTGGGGTTTGCAGAAGGTATTTTACATCCATTTATAGAGACAGAAATAATGACAATATCCTCTAAATACATTAATCTGTTTAATCTTGTATCCAGCATATCCAAACACAGAGGTTAATGGTGGAGATTTTGATATTAGAAAAATCACAGCATCTTTTATGTGATAAAAAAGAACCTCCATTTCCAGTTTGATGACATCTACCAATTATTGAGAGCCATGACTGTGTCAGGCACAGTGTATGCCCCCTGCAAAACTGTCTGCTTTCTCACAACATCCCCATGAGGAAGATATTACTATCTCCAAATTACAGATGAAAATACTGAGTCCGAGAAGTAAAGTAATTTGTTCAGGGTGGTGATAGCTTACAAGGATTCAAACTCAGGTGTATTTGACTCCACAACCCATTATGAGACAGTGCTCTATTATTTGAGTACTCTATTGTTTTTAAGGAAAAAGAAGTAATTCATTCAGTGTATTAATTTTACATCTTTTTTTATCAATGTGAATTTTATGTGGAGTTCACCATACATATTGTTTACAATTATATCCAGTATAATCCTTTAAGAATAGTACTTGTATTACCGCTGAAAAGAACATATTTGTTATCTTTTGTCTACTTCCCATATGAGCAGCCGAGTGCTCTGTTCCTTTACAGGCTGTAGTGAAATCCAACTGAGAACAACTGAGCCTAGACATCTAAAAGTTTCTGTTGTGCAAAGTGGCCTTTCTCCTGAGCCCAGTCAAGCTCAGCTTTGAGTGTTACTATGTAATTTACATGGTCTGATATGTACTGAACATTGTGGGGTGGGGGCAAGATTAACTATGTGATACAATGTAGCTGAAGAGGCTTTCATTTCAGGAAAAATAAATATTTCTTTGGATAAATGTATCTCCATTAACAAGTACTTTATCATGCTACTCAGCAATTTCGAATCCTCAAGGCCACTTATTAATTACAAGAAAGAAAATAATATACTACATTTTGCCTAAACATAATTTATTTCTTGCATGAGCAAAAATTTACTTTAACCTCAAGCACAGAATAACATATTTGAAATATGCACCTAAGGGTAAGAATCGTTTTGCACTTTACATTCTCTTCTTATCTGCTGAACCTCAACTCTCAGATTCATGTGAAGCCATATGCAGTGGAAATACAGAGTCCTTTGGTAAAGATATTTTTACAAAACTTGGATTGTATTTAATAGAACTCCTAATTAGAAATTTTTCGAGGTTCATCAGAAAATCAGTGTTCCAGGGGCTGGCCCCGTGGCCGAGTGGTTAAGTTCTTGCGCTCCGCTGCAGGCAGACGGCCCAGTGTTTCGTTGGTTCGAATCCTGGGTGCGGACATGGCACTGCTCATCAAGTCACGCTGAGGCAGCGTCCCACATGCCACAACTAGAAGGACCTACAATGAAGAATATACAACTATGTACTGGGGGGCTTTGGGGTGAAAAAAACAGAAAAAGAAAATCAGTGTTCCAGCCCGGTTCTACACTAGACCTGGGATGGTTCACAGAAAGGATCTATTTTGATTTTTTAAAAATATTTAATTTATTATATATATATATATATATATAGAGGTAACATTGATTTCTTCATAATAAAAAGAAGTGGATGGAACTTCCTGAAAACCTAAATAATTGATACATATTAATTTGTGTTAGGATAACACAAATTAAAATTCTAATGTCTATACGAAGCTAAAATGCAGTACAAATGCAAGTCGGCATCTTTATTTCATTTTATCAACGTTGTTCCCTCTTTTGCTTCCTTTTGTGCCTATTTGTTTCTTAAATGCTAATATAAATTCCCTTGAACTTAGCGACATAGCACTGTGGCACCTTTGCTTGTCTGGAAGTATACAGTTGAATTTAAAAGTAGTTAGATTTCCAGATCCATCAGGGAAAAAGTGAAACTGCTCCATAGAAAGCACTGTTGTCCCAAAGAATCTTCTCTTGGCTGCAGCAGGCTAATGTGGTCCCACTCAACAGGAAGCATCCTGAGGTCAGAGAGCAGTGGAGGCGCCATGAAGAGCCACTAATCCATGCATTCCTACAGACGGGATTTCACAAATTTCTTTTTACTTCTCCAAAAAAACGCTATTCACAGTAAGACATTAGACCAGAAAATCCTGACTTATTTGTTAGAAAGAAAATAAATCTAGGCAAAGCAATGTATATTTATTCAAGTGCATAACTTGAGAATAAAAGCGAGTTCTCCTGAAAACACTTTTAGACGAGCGCACAAACCCAGCTTTGCAGGGTCAGAAAGGGAGCACAGTCCTATTTGGAACTTCAAGAAATTAAATCCCTGTCTACTTATTTTCTCTACAATAATAAAGGTTGATGATTTGACACAATTATTCTGGCCTTTTAAAATTTGTCTCTATTCCCCTTTTGCCACTGGAGTCACTAGCCTTTTCCAAAGCAGGTTGCGTCCCCACTGGAAACACAAAAGTGGCAACTTTTGCCAGAATGGTGGAATGGCATGAGTCTCCCTCCTTTTCTTAGAGTCTTTCCCATCTCAGTATTCCGGTTCACCCTACGTCCCTTCTCTCAAGTAAGATTCCAGCATCCTTAATTCAATCATCAGAAACACTGATTTTCAGCCCAGTATTAATTTAATTGTCAAGCGTACAAATTAAGTGATTTCCATAGCTGGGTTCCTCCTATAATCACTATGCCTTCTTCCCACTTTTGCCTTATTCTTTTTTTGTTTTGTCGTCATTTATTTCTATTGGAAAAGAAAGTGTGTTTTCATTTCAAGTCTTCCTCGATCCTTTTTGGATTTAGCAAAAAAAATACATTAATATGCATTTTAGATTTGAAAATGTATTTATGAATGTCATTTCACTTCATAAGAAAATTAGAGAAACAGGGAAATGGATATTAAGAATTTTTCTCAAAATATTGGAGTCTTAGCTCTGTTAAGTGTCAGGTAAATATATATAGAACCATATCCAGTGTCAAGGTAAAAGTTATATTGCTCAAGATTCTGCAATTGCATTAGTTCCTTAACTAAAATTACATCCTTGCGGTTGTGTGTGGTATGTATGTGTGTATGCAATAATAGTTATTGTTGGGAAATATCCTGGGCAAGTGGGACTATTACATCATTATGATTCAAAACATCTTAAATTGCATCATAATTTGGTCCACTGGCCAGGATTGGTTTATCTGTAGTTAAGGCTTTCTTTCTAGAACATCTTATAATAGACATGCTAGAATTTTCTATTTCTGTTTAAAGTTTATTTTTATAATATTTTCATTGTTTGTTTCTCACTACATTTATAATCTATAATTTTAGCAATACGATTTGCTTATTGGTATAATCCGCAACTGATGAAATGAATTCTCTGACTCGAGAAGCTATTATTTAAATAGGCACTCTACGTTTTCTCTACCTGTCAACTTAGTTTTTCTTCACTGTATATTTGTAGTTTTAAATTGATGTAGTTTGCTCAATGGTCGAAAATATAAATTTCAAGGTCTAATTGCACAGGAGGTTAAATCTCTGCTATGGATATATCAGTGAATTCTTTAATCTCTGCAGGCCTCAGTTTCCTTATCTGAAGTAATAGCAATACTATTAATATTTAATTAATTAATTAATCTTGATTTCAATATGGGGACTAATGAAACAATGCATATAAAGCAACCAGTACAGAGTCTATTATTGAGTACTCAATAAATGACATGCATTCTCTTTACTTATGCTATTTTGAATTATCATTAGAGAATATTGAATAATTTTGCCTTAGTTGAGGCTTAAATTAGATTATCCAAGAGCTGTCAATGTATTTTTTGTTTCCAGACTGGGATTTGCTATCGGGCATCGCAAAATGCAAGATTTCCTCCTAATTACATTCCACCTGTTTAAGTTTACAGGGCAGTAGACGATGAACATTTTGCTTACTCATTCTCGTAGTTTCCAACCTCTATTTTGTAGAAGCAAGTCATTTGTGACGCTTTGCATGAAGGTATTTCGTTATGTATGAGTTCGACCTTCACTTACATTCAAAATATTTTAAGAGTTACAAAGTTCTGAGGTCTTCTCCCCAGATTGGGGGGTAATCAGATAGTGTTCAATTAAGAGAGCTGCTGGATGAAATTGGGAAAGTTTCTAGGGTCATAAAAAAGGACATGTCAGCTCTAGAGTTAAAAAAAAACAAAACACAAAACATGCAAACAAAACCAAATTTTTCCCAGACAGCATTAGGTATATTAGCAACTAAAAGCATGGCTTCAGTTAGGTAGGTAGCTTAGGTACCACATCATAGAAACATTTGCTGTTGACTGTGATAAGTACGTACAAAGCCTTACTAAAGTCTATATTTATCACTGTTTTATTCTTTTAAAATTTTTATCTAAGATATTAAGTTAATTGGTTTCTGAGTGGATTCTTCTGAGCTCTCTTGAGATGTCTGTTTAACAACGATGGACCAGCCGTGGCTTGCCTGCTACCTTAATTCAAATCAAGAACAATGCAGATACAGGGCAGTCAACACTAGTTTGGATCTATCTCTGGTTAAGTGTTTTATATGAATGGAGTGAGAGGAAGATGGTTCAGACCTCTGGGAAAGGAGAGAGATTCAACAGCAACAATGATAAACGACAAAATAATTTTAAGATGAAAATTAGATGAACTTTACCAGGAACAGAGAAAGTATGGGGATGAGAGGATTCATGGCACCCAAGTGAGAGGGCCCAGAGGTTCTGACACTTTGGCGTCATCTCTGTAAGTGAAGCCATGAGATCAAGAGGAAAGAGGAGAACAAAGGGAAGAAAGAGCCGGGACAGATTTTAAAGTTGTATCAAAATTAAAAGAAGGGAAAAAATGCAAGATGTCTGCAAAAAAAAGTGAAAATGTGATTTGGGCATGTATTGTAACACTTTTTCAGTCATTACTGTAAAGTTTTCAGGGCTTTCGAAATAAGTAAGCATTAAAATGTTCCCCTTGATCCTTAGATCAAGTCTCTGTTGCATAAGGATGTAGTACTTCCTCAATCCTAATGTTTCTTCAGAAAGCAGATAAATCACGGAACCTAAAGGGATGGATCCCTGGGCAAAGTTTATTCCCAGAACTGGAGCAAGCTGTGTACTCAAGTACTTCCACGTCCCTAACAACCAAGTCTCATTTAATATGATGATGAAGAAAATGATAAAGTACATGAAAGATACAACCCATCCTGTGTAATTTTACCTAATATTTTTTTCTTTTTTATTATCTGACTCTGCACTAGGATATAACCTCCATGAGGGCAAGGACTTAGTTGTTTTATTTACTGTTTATACCCAAGGCTTAGATCAGCGTTAGACTCATGGTAGGACCTAAGGAAATAGTTGTTGAACGACTTTGGTATTTTCAAATTCACTTAAATCCAGTCATCCTTGCCCCAGAAAGTCTCAATGTGTTGTGGGTCTGATTTTTCTCAAGCATACTTTGGTATAAGCTATCTTCTCATATTCCACTCAGTGCTAAAGGTTTTACTAGTTTTTGACAGTCCTGCTCAGTCCTCTAAACCCTCGCTATATTCATCCCTTCAGATGATTTTATTTCACAAACTATTCTCGTTTTCCTGATCTGCCCTCAAATTTCCCCTATTGCTTTACCTGTCCCCGACCAGTGTTTTTTCTCAGATGTAAAAGAGATCCTTCTAAGTGTCTATCTTTACACTTCATAAACATCTGCTCTATCTTCTAATTCCTTGCCCCATCAATTACTACGTTCCTTCTTGTCTCCTCCGTGTCCACTTATCTTCTGCCTAGATCCTTAGATCAAGTCTCTGTTGCATAAGGATGTAGTACTTCCTCAATCCTAATCGGCTACTCTGCTCTCTCTCTTTTCCTTTCTTTTTCCCCACCTGTCTTAGTCTGTTTGGGCTGCTATAAGAACATACTATAAACCAGTTGGCCTATAAATGACAGATGCCATGTCTGGTGAGAGCCTGCTTCCTGTCCCTACACAGCCATCTTACCGCTGTGCCCTCACATGATGCAAGGGGCAAGGGAGCTTTCTGGGGCGTCTTTTATAAGGGCACTAATTCCACTCATGAAGGCTCCACCCTCATGATCTAATCACCTCCCAAAGACTCCACTTAGTAATACCATCACTTTGGGGGTTAGCATTTCAACATATGAATTTGGGGGGGGGGGCACAAATATTCAGACTATAGCAAATAATGAAAGCAAAACTGTGAGCACCTGGTGCTTGCTATACACTTATTTCTTATTTTTTTTTATTTTTTTTTTTGCAATCTAGCACTCCTCTCTTCCCCCCATCTACTTCAATAAAGCTTCCATTTTCCAAATCCATTTCCCTTAGTCTTCAATAGGTTGTCTGAAGCCGTACAGAAACTAGAGGTTAAACTACACATTGATAAAATTCAAGTTTTCCTTTGATATTCTCAATACATGCTAGGAGTCAGGCCAGAAACTCAGCATGTTACACTAGATGACACACGACATATTGGAGGAGTCACACAGGTAAGTTCATTCCCTTCATCCACTATTAATTTAACTAAAATTACTTAACAGATGGTAGTAGTCTAGGAACATAGTAATAAGCACGAAGCTATCCAGTGAGGCAAATGGGCCTTTACTATAGTATAATAAGATGAGATGCACACTGTAGTAGAGTATGCATTGGGTGCCATGGAGGCATAGAGTATGTAACAACTCAGTCTGGAATGAGTGAGGAGGCAGCCACAGGGTGGAGCTGGCCTAAGACGTCAATATTTAATAGCGATTAGGAATATTCCAGATGAAATGTTTAAAAAAGAGCGTGAGAGATTCAAACTATTGCTTCTCTAACAGTAGTGTGTTCATATGCACTGGACTGTTCACAACTCACCATAATCTCTCCATTACTTCCAAGCAAATTATAAATTCCTAAAACAGCCATTGAGACCATCCACAGTGTGGTTTCATCCTGCCTTCTTAGACACTCAAATAAATGACTCACCGTTTTCTAGGCCAAAGCTATACTTTCTCATTGTGTTTTGCTTCTTGGTCTTTTTGCCCATGTAAAATACTCTGTCATATATTTACACATTTCGAAAACACAGTTACCAATTATTGCCTCTTTAATTACCCCTTCTGGAGTAACTGTTTCTTTACCACAATAATTCTCCTTTAAATCAGATCAAACAAATCACACATTACCTAATTTTGTGAACATCTGTTTCCATGAATTTTCCCCCACTAGCTTATGAGTACTTCATGGTAAAGAACCATATCTTAGATATTTTTTGTGTCCCTCTCAACCCAAAGAAACAGTGTCTCTAAAACCTTAGCTTTTCAATAAGTTTGGGCCAATATATAGCTTGATAAATAAATTTTCCTAAGAAATACAGTTCTGGTCATTCTGTTTTAGTTAAGAAAGTGATTCAAAATTTTAGCCCTAGACCCCATGATTTTATAAAATTCTTTGTTATCTCATTACTGATTTAACATAGTATTATCCAAAAAACAAAATAGGAAAGCTAGATTCACCACAAAAACCAAGGACTTGCAATGAATCTCAGTATAATTACCTCATATAATTTTTACAACAGAAGAGAACATGCCATGGGGGAAAATATTGCTTATCACTCTGGAAAGGAAAAGTTCCATATGAATAAGGTAATAACTGCTTTCTCTGGAAGGGACCCCTAGCATTTGAAGTGGAGAAGCAGAGGACAAAGTGTTTCCCCAATTTACATTCTACTAGGTACATTAAGGAATAGATCCTTACGGTCACAGATAAGAAAAACTATGTTGAAAGTTTTGGAGTAGGGAAGTAACATATTTTTAATCCTAGACATTAATTTTTTAGACAATATTTAATCTGTAAAGTCTAGAAAAGCAGCCTGTATTTGTACCCAGTTTTGCTGTTGACCTCTTACAAATGCCTTTCATAAAACCTAAGAACTTCAAAATCACGAATAGACTTTAATACTGTGGTTTTAGATTTTATAGGGGCATCAGAAGACCTGTCTTTGATTTTTGTTTTTCCCTACATGCCAATTCTACCTCTGAGTGTCCACCGTAGGCCAGACAGTGGGTTTCTTTTAAAATGCTACATATCCAAAAGACAATAGGGGAGGTAATAAAATTTTCAAGTTAGAAATGTCACAATAGGCATGTGTTTCCATTCATAAAGTATGTCCTGAACACACACAAACTATCCTTTGTCATCTGGTTCTGCCCCATTTCGAAATTATTCTCTGCTGTTAATTAGAAGTGACTACAATTTGATTAATCTCAAACATGTGTCACATATAAACAACGTGGAGAACTGAATTCAATATTTTTCCATTTAGAGTATGCATGGTGTTCATAGAAAGAAGTCAAATATATATTTTTAAAATAATCTCAAATCTAATATTATCACACTGAGAATATTGTCAATGTGACATATTCCTATTTATTTGAAGTATTAAATTCACAGAAGAATCTAATTATAAACAGTTTCTTAGGTGGAAAATGTTAAAACTTAAGTGAGCTTGTCTTGTTGTTTTACTTCTAAAACTTTCATTTCTGGAATTTTCCTCTTCACTTTGAGAGTCCACCTGATCTTGGTCCCTGTTTGGTTTTTGCTTTAACTCTTTGGGCAAAAGGTTCCCATTGCCTGCGAACTCACAGTAGACAAATACACATTGACTTAGCTTAGAGAAAGGAAAGTTTCAATTAACGGGGTGAAAATGTCTCTTTTGCTTAATTTGAATTATCATTATTATTATAGGATATGTACTAAAACATTCATTTTTCAAAGTGCTAATTAAATTTCCATAAATGCACTAAGCCTTTAACTGGATTATAAAAGAAAAATTACACGATAAAGTAGTTGTGATTTAAGAAACAATAATTCCATTTAGGTTTTTCTGTTCAACTTTCTGGCAAAAAATGTTTTTCTTTCCTATTACACAGCCTGCAGTAATAAGTGAAATATAATCCTAATTAATTTTTCCTACAGCTGTATATAAATCAATAGTTGCAACATCCCAAAGGAAACACAGACTGCCTGGTCCTCCAGGTTCCTAATGAATGCAAATAGAATGACCTTTTTTCTGACAACTATGAATATTGTTTCACAATTTTACCATTAAAATCGCAGCTATCAGCAATTCATACAGCAAACATGGCAACTACAATAGTTGCAAATAGCTATTCATTCTAGTGAGAAGGGAATGGAAACAAGGAGACCTAAATTATGCAACTTTTCAGCCTCCAACCTGATTTTTTTATTTCATTTTGATATGAAAATTCTGTTTTAGTGTAGCCTGTCTTCTTTTTAGTTCTTTCTTCTCTGTTGTAGAAGGAAATAGAATAAATGAATTTAGTGTTTTATGTCATTTAATTGAGAGGTTCAATACTGAAATGTTTTTGAAAATGAAATGAAATGAAGTCTCTCAATCAGTAATATTGTAAAGCTCTAAATACTACATTCAAATTATTGGGAGACTATGCTTATATCCCCTCAGAAATATTTTGTGGAAAATAGGTGTGGAAAATCCCATTGGTGTGCTTATCAAGACACAACAGTCTTTAAGTAATGAACATGCAGATACATTTAGAAGCTGTGAAGATAGATAATGACATAAGGATGACACCTATGGGAACCTGAGAAAAAGTAGGAAATAATTAAATCGCATTATTGTTCATTTGGCCTGAAGAATCACTTTATTCCAAAATATAATAAAACTGCAGATATTTATGCAAAATCATATTCAGTTTCCCACAAAACTTCATTATAGCCATGAAGATGTCTCATTAAGTAGAAGTTAAACTAAAATTTTATAAGAAAAGTAGTTTAATGTGTTAAACCTAATTCTGCTGGTCATACATCTATGTACTGAAAACTCCCATTGGAATTAACTAGAGCCAAGAATATAATTAGCCTGTAGAATTCAAACACTCATTAAAAATAGGACTCCCCAAATTGCAACAAGATTCAAAAAGGGACTCACAACAAGGGTACTCCATTTCCACAAAATTCTAAAAATATTTCTTCCATGCCCTATTCTACAATTAATTTTTATACCTCTGCAGTGAACGAGAGACTACCATCACCTGATTATTTGACATCCCAACTATGTAATAGTGATGTGAGTTTATGTAGAGTATATTTTTAGAGAGATATTAATTTCCTTTAATAAGTAGCTGTACTACTATTTCATTATAAGGTCAAAGTTCCATACTTTCAAATCCAAGAGCTGTTTGACACCCCCTTCAAACAACTTCTTGAAGTAGTTCGGAAAGCGTTTCTGTGACTCTTGTTTGGCAATATCAGGCATAGATGGCATTTTTTAACTGTATTAAACAATCCCCACTTGATGACACCTCCTGAAGATGTCCACACTCTCACACCTGTGATGCTTTCACGTTCAGAATGAATCTCTGCTACATCTCACTCAATATTGATCTTTAAGGCATTTTTCCCAATTCTTTTCCCAGAGTGGTCACTGAACAGTATCAGAGTTCAATAGGGAGATCAGCTGCTCATCCACTTTTTGCTAAAGCAATTTGTATTATGGATTTATTTTAGCAGTCTACAGTGGCAGTGGCTGTTTTGACTATTTAAATGCTTTGATTATCTGACCTTGCTTACTTTATCTTTCTAAGTGTTATGCATGGGCTTTAAAATTGATCAATAAGTGGGGATTCCTCTACAGGATTATATTGAAATCAATCTCAATTCAGACTTTTTGTGTTTTATGTTTATTACTTGATCTGTCTTAATTGCATTCTTTATTTTGGTAAATAACTTTAAAACACATACTTGATTACACGGGTACGAGTCTTCCAAGAGCCACACACGTTATAAAAATAACCTGTATTCTTTATACATTATTTTATTCATTCTTTTCATGTGGAGAAGAATTAACTCCTAGATAGCTTTTCCAAACATCTTTGCATTATAAACAAAAGTCCTATTCCATTAGAAGAAAAAGCATAGCTACATATATGTAACTGAAATATCTTGAAACTCATTAATGTGCTATATTAATTGTCATGACTGTGGAACTTCAAGCATTGTCTACACATATATTTTGCACAAAAAAGTTTTTATAAGACTTCTTACAGAATAAATGAATGTTCCACGTAAGAAAAATTGAAGCAGATTCTCAATATTTGTATTTTAGAAAATCAATAAAAGACTACAAACTTGTTGAATATCCTAAAAAAATTTAATATTCAATGTAATGAGAACAATTTATCAGTTTTACACTCTCACTGCTAAGATGGGATGTTTTAGTCAATTTTTTATTTTGGATTAAAAGAGAAGTAAATTAGAAGCTTAAAATGCTTTGAATACTTTTTAAAGGAAATCTATGAATTTTAGAACTAAAATTTCATATTAATTGTCAATGATCTTGAATAAAAATAAACTCCTAAAATTAGATTTATAAGGCATAAACTTCATGGCATATGAATTATCTTACATTTCTATTGAAACATTGATAAAATTTTGGTCTAATTTAATTGTATTGCATATCTTCTGGTGTAGTCACATGAAGCTTCTGAAGATCCAAAGTTTATCTTTGGATCCATTTATTCTAACATTAGGTTTTGCAAAGTCCTCATAAAAGAAATGCAAATATGACTTTACAAAAACGAATTGATGACATTTTTTTTAAAAGTTCCATTTTCAAATCCAATCTAATGTCTAAATATCTCTGTCACCGGCTCTTAGATATAATTACACTGAGATATTTTCCACACATGTAAACCAGAGTGGAAAATCTGCAACTTGCTCCAGTGACCAAAAATGCAAAAAAAAATTTTGAGGTAAATAAACATATTATTATACACAGAATATTTGCAGTATGTTCACCTGTGCAAATACAACATTTTTTGCTTAAATAATTTTAAAAACTCTCACAGGACTAGAGAAATATTACATATGTCCAGTAGGTGTATATTCCTATTTTCATACTTCAAAATTATGGGCTCAAATTATTTAATATTTAATAAATTTAATTCCAGATTAAATTACAGATTATTATTCCAATAAGTTTTCTTTACTGCTCACATTTAATAAGATATAAAGTATAAATGAATAAAAACAAAGCCATCACAAGATAATTCATTTTAATAGTTGCATGCATGAAGTTAGAGAAGGAAAAATGAAGATTCTTAAATACGAAAAGAATGAGGAAAATACAAAGAAGTTTAATTACCAAATAGCTGCGATAATGATATTTCCAAAAACTGTTATAAACAGTTAGTTCCTTTCTACTGTTTTGGTAGAATAGCACTTGAGAGAAATCATTTTCCAGAAAGTTTTCCTTCTCTGTAGATCACAACCCTGGCAAGACATGTCCATACTTTTTTCCTCAAGTGGGTAAATGTTAAGAGAGAGGAATCCAAGTTTCATGATGCAGCAACACAAAGCTGGGAAGTGAAAATTATGTTGCAGCGGAGTCTTGAAAATATGACTGTAAAAGTTAATCAATAAAATGTCTATTGCTGTCTATTCACCGGAGGCCCCAGCTGCATAGCTTCACTGAATCGATACTACAAATTATTACGATTTCCAGGTTCCCCCTGGACTTTCAGAACAAATCTTTCAAGTGTAACAGGCTTATACTGAGTATATGGTGTGTGTTCTCTACATTCAGTTCAAAAGGAGGGGAAAAATAAAATCTAAATCCTATGTGTTCTTTAAAAGTTCAGCTTTATGGAACCAATAACTTACAGGTTACATGTTAATGTTAAAACAATCTTCCTTTTGATTGCCAAATTCTTTGCATGCTTCTTTTTAACCGTTTCATATTTAGTTAAGAAAAGATTTAACCTAATAAGAGATTTTGGGGGTATAGGAACCTGGCTAGTTCTGATGATTGTTCCAAAGTAAGTGAACGAAGGAAATCATTTTGAGATAATTACTTATCAAGAAGTCACTTGAAGACATTATCACTATTAGAAAGATAAGTGTAGGACACTGATGTCTATTTCAAATTGCAGCAGATCCCTTAAGATCTACATTCAAGTTATTGTTTTTATGACTTATTTCAACACATTTTGAAAATCATGTTTTAGGTTTTCCATTTTTTTCAATTTTTGTAAAATAAATAAAATCATGATTTCAGCAGTGAGTTTCTCCTCTTTGGGAAAAGGTTCCAGAATATATTGTTCTGGTGAGATCCTCTGCCCCCTGCATCGAAGTCTACTGTGATGGCAAACTCTAGAAATTACTCAAGTCTTTGACCTTCAGGCTATGCTCCATGCATTTCACCTAGCACCACTCAGTCAAAATCCAAACGCTGTTCCAAATAAAGGGATAATTGGTTAAAGAAACTAACTATAATGCATTCATGCCTTGTGACACCTGATGTGGCTTTTCTTTCTTCTGCCTGGTGAACATCATGGTGTCTGGCACTGTCCAATACCGAATCAATTGGCATATTTGATCAATTCAGGCCACCTGTCGATTGGGTGAGGAAAAAATAAAAATAAGTGAAGTGAATTTTTTGTTTGCTAAGCCAAAAGGCTTTGATTTTATTTCACACTTAAATAGTAGTATATTTTTTCGTGTTAAGATACATGTATCTAACATGTAGGTATATCTTGTGACAATGTATGTTGAGGCTATATTTTAAAAGAAAAGTGAACTGATTTCTCCTAGGAAATCATCATTATTTTGATTATGAACATGTATCAGTCTCTTTGATAATCAACCACAGTTCCTTATAACATGTCATAATAATATTTATAATTTTTTGACTTTTAAGATATTTAATTGCTAGAGACTGTAATAAACAGACTAAAAAAATACTGTTACAGTTTTAACTACTCTCTTAGATGACATTTGTGTACTTGCCAGCAATTTTGCATTAAGAGAGGATATTCTACTTAATTTCATCATCAAGCTCTATTTGAAAATAAAATAGATAAAAATAGATCAAGTATCTAGAACTTAGGTTTGATCTATCATTGTAATTTAACTAGATGAATCACTGTCTGCTTTGTTTACTTATAAAATTCAAGGTTAGAAGTAAATCTTTGCATGGCAGTTTTCAGATCAAAAATGATTTTTTTGCAGATGTACTGAATAATGTGCCTTTATAGTGATGTTTAACTGCAGAAAAAAATGTTGGCACCATTTTAATAACATTAAGTTAATATCAAACACTATCATTAGCTTTATATTAGTGTTCACAACTGTTTTTATGTATTTCTTGTTCTCTAAATATATCTTAAGTGCATTATTTCCATAATACAGCTTTTTAAAAGACCATAACATTTATAACAATGGTACATTACTGTAGCCATTCCCGAAGAAACTTTGCCCAATATGCTTTTAATCCTTGGTACCAATTTCTACCTTGTGATATTTGTTAAATGTGGCTTTTTTGTTATTTGAGTGCTGGCATCTAACTAAAGGGATATTAATGGCAAATGGGGTTTATCTGAGTGTTTAATCTTATTTAGAAGCACATAAAATTTCATCCTAGATTGCATAATTATTTTAAAGCCTTTTAATATTAAACCACTGGATTAAAACACAGGTATAAACTACTCATGAATAAATTTTTAAAATTTTACTTTTATATTTTAACATTATTAAGTAGCTTTATAAACTATAATTTCAAGAAGAATTTTAACGTTCATCATATGTAATATTTTAAAATCCTATTGATAGATATATCAAGATATGTAGTAAGTAATATAAATGTAGAATTTGGCTTCCAAAGATCAGTTAATATCAAATGCACATTTTAGTTTTGGCCTCAGGACTGTGTTCAAAGGTATGAGTGACAGGGGAATAAAAAAGTTTAGATGTGTGAGCTTTATTTAACTTTGGTTACCCAATTGAACCAAAGCTTGGGGAGTAAAGTGTAATTCTTGACAAATACAGAGAGAGAGAGAGAGAGAGAGAGATTCATCTGAGCTATGATCCTTTCATAATTATTTTTTTAAACAGACTAAAAAAATCAAGCAAAAAGAAGAGAGAATAGAGTACTTATCAGAAAGCTCAAAAAAGTAACTAACATTTATTTTAAAAGTAAATGATGAAATCTAAAAACATTGTATTAGGTATAATCATTCCATAAAGATGAAAACAGAAATTAAATGCTAGAAGATGTTTCACTAAGAACATTTTTCATGAATGTTTCAAAACAGCATAGATCTTTCTGACTTTTCTTCGTTGTTCCTTACATGCTCGATAGTCTGACCAAAAAATTCTACCCTAAATGTCTCACAATTTAATAGTGTCTTGCTTATAACTGCTACTTTAACAAAAAAGAAAGGCAACAAGAGCCATATGTAACCTTTCGACTCCAAAAGGAGAAAGATGAGAATGCCATTGGCAGATAGGTGCTACAGAAATACAGTGCATTCTTTCTCTTGCATCCTACCTTGAACATTTCTTGATAGTTAACAAGAAAGTTGACCACCACATCATTATTTAGCATCTGGAGAGCACAGTTACAATCTTCAACATGTGCCTTTTCAGTTAAGAAATGTTACAAATTTAAGCTTTATCTATTTTGGAACCAAAAATTTATTGAACAAGCTAGCACATTGACGCGTAACCTTTTGCAAGAAATAGAGAGTTAAATATTCAGCAATTAAAGTCAAAAGGACTGACTTGATTTCAGTACGTAAAGTTAAACTTTCTGAAATACTAAAAAGCAACTCACTTGTAATCATTTTTTTCTTCTTCAGAAGCTATAATCCCTTCCGTCACTGTCTTCAGCTCTGCCTGGGCTTTTCTACTGTTCTGTTCTTGGCGAACTGTTTCTGCTATTTGCTCAGTTAGCTGCTCTTGAGTAGCTTTCAAGCTGGATTCCATTAGAAGAAGTTTTTCATCTTGACTGGCAAGTTCTTGGGCTGAAAGATAAAACAAGAACGTTGCCTTTTAAAAAACCCAGTTAATGTGGCTTTTTTTCTTTTGTTTTTGGTTTAAATTTTATGCAATACAACTTTGAGGAAGATTTAAACAGATCCTTCTTGTCAAAATACAAGCTCACGCATTCAATTTTCAGATTCTTTTATTTAAAGTGCAAGTAAACAAAGGTACGTATGAAGGAACACAAGATCCGAGTCAGTAATCTCAAGTTTATGAAACACTGGAATTCAAAAATTAGATGTCTTAATCAGACAACAATTTGCTGAGTTTATTTGTGAGAATTCTGCTGCTACATAAGTATATTATAAAAGAATAATGTTAATATATAGTACTCTTGTTCTTTCTTTCGCATAGGCCTCAGGTATATGTGTGTGTATATATATATATATATATATATATTCACATAGACAAAGACTGACACGTTATAAATTATGCCAAAATGATGGCTCTACACTGATTTATTTTCATGTATAATATTTATGAAATTTAAGCACTTTTTCAAGGTCATCCAATAGATGGCACTCTTTCATTAAACCAAAGCAGACTTAGGCAGTATGCTTCAAGCTCTCAAAAAATAAGTGATTTAAGACAAAGACATTTTTCCTTTGTTCTTTGTTGACCGTATTCCTGGAGATAGATATCTGTACATTTTGTTCGAATATTTCTCTTTTATAAAAGTGTTTATCTGGTTTTTTTAATTACCTCAAGTATGTACGATCAAATGTAAATATTATCAGGCTTTGAATTTTATTTTTCAATCATATGCTTGTATATATATTTATACACATTATGTTATGTTGTGCATTTTTGGAGGCATTTTAAAATCTAACTTGATGTATAATTCATTGCATTAAAGATAATGAAATTTTATGAAAATCAGTAATTTCAATTTTGCAGTCCAAAATGAAGAAGATAAAGAAGAAATACTTTTAGGATCCCCAAATCAATATAAATAGAGAGGAGAAGGCTATATTTTTATAAAAAGAGCATCTTCCCTTTTAATGATTCTCATTTTATGTCCAAAAAATGGTGTTTATATTAAGCTTCAATAAAGTTGGAAACCAAGGTATTACAGTCTTACATCAGAGGTATCCTTTACAGGCAACCTCATAAAGAAGATAGTCTACATAAATATTCTGCATTTATCACTCATCTTTGAAGTTGAATGATGTCTCCCTTATAAATTAGATCTAAGAATCTCTGATTCTCAGTTTCTCATTTATAGATTTTTGGGCAACTGAGTGCTTATATTTCATAAATATTTGCATGCAGGTTTGTTTTGTTTTCTTGCAAGTGTTCAAAATAACCAGTTTTGCCCCAGAAGAAATTACAGCATCCACTATTTTTATAGCTTAAACCTGCTATATATTAACAGTTTAAATTTGTGCCTCTGGAAACCACAGAGCTAATGCAAACAGCTAAATATTTAACAAGGAAAAATGCATCACCCAGAGCTCATCTTTATTAAATTCCAAATACATCGAAATCTCTCTGAACAAATGAGTTAAATGTTTAATAATTTGAATACATGTTAAAGAGTGAGGGAAAAATCCAATAAAGAACTTACAACAAGTTTGCTTTCAAAATTAAAAAAAAAAAATCGTTCAAGCTTGAAAAATGTGTAAAGGCAATATAGCCTTTCCTGCTCTTGACCAATAGGAAAATGTAATCAAATTAAAACAATGTTTTTATAGTGATATGTTTCTAGCATTGTTAATGTGGTTGCAAAAATAGTTTAAGTGTAATATTTCATTTTATATGCTTTTTCACCTTTCGCAATATATATTTCTTATGAAAAAAGAAAACTATACCAAAACTTTTTAAATGGGTTCTGAGAAAAAATTTCAGACACTGCAATTGAGAAGTTAATGTTCTGTAAGTTAAAATGACTCTGAGCGATAAGGCCACATACAGGTGATTATGGATATAAGAATGTTTCAGGAAGTTTCTTTTTGGAAGAAGCTACTTGTACCAATAGACGGACTTCGAGACTACTTGAGTCCACTTGTGGCACGTACACAAAAAAAAGACCTTTTATCAACAATGGATGACGTGAATTTTCTATGAAGTTTGCCATTTCGAAAGGACTAGGAGATTTATGCCTCATAGTTCTCCTCTGAGTCTACTCTAATTCATTATGTGCTGGTTAAAAAGGGGTAAATTATTTTAAGTTTACCTATGCCTTGGACTTGAGCCTGAGTTGATCCCAAGCCAGAGGCGTTCGCAGCTGCATGCTTTATTTACAATCCCTTTGTCAGACTTACAACCGCCCCAGGCTATAACATAGTGTACCTAATGTTCAAACTGGCAGGTAATCTTATGTCAAACATACTTCTTTGATTTAAAGTGATCAATAGATTCTTGTAAAGAGGTAATTTCTCTGATGTTTCCACCTTGCCTTTTTTACAGGTGATTCACACAAAAGCCTGCTTATATGATGTACGAACAATAAACAGAAAGCTATAATCATGTTTTTTCAGATGTTTCCGGTGCACGATTTTGGATCGATACACTGTGTAATACAATTATCTGCAATGATCTGGTTGTATTGAAAAAGAATTTGCAGGAGACCTCTAGGGGGTTTTATCCAGAAACACGTATCTGGCAACGTTGTGAATAGTGGAAGGAAAAATTAAGGGCTTGACAAACGTTGTCTATTGTGTACCCAATGACTTCATTAATATTTTATTTCATAAAAATATTACACCACAAAGTTTAGTTAAACAATAGCGCAAAAGTAATAATAATAATAGTAATACTTAGGGCTTCATACTATTCATTTATATGGGAAAACAAATGTTAACAAATATATGGACTTTAACGGCAGAGTCAATGTTGTGTGTATATTATGTACCACAGATTATAAGCAATATTGATTATTTATGCTAGGAAATAAATCCTCTTACTTCTATCTTATCTAAGTTCTGTAAATACTAGTGTCTGGGAAATACTTTGATGTCTCTTCAACTAGTTTTTTTTCACTGGAATAGTAGAATTCTAGACTGAGTATCAATTTGAACTGTTTAAGAGCTCTGTACAATAAGCCCTTTATTTCAAGCTTCTTTCTTTTCTTCCAAATGGAGATTTGCAACATCAGGGAAACAGCTAAGATACACAGTCTGTATGCAAAAGACATTACACATTTTCTGCAAAGATCTCTGTGCGTGGAAACAACTCAGTTTTGTTTTTATGGTTCTCCCCGAGATGCTGACTCTTCACAGCGTCTGCCTCAAAGCCTGAAAAGATCCACATTTCCTATTTTGGGCCTCTAATCATATATCCGTAATGTGAAATTCACTTTTGTCAGGCTAGCACAGATTCACATTCTGGAGGTGCTCACAATTTGGGGTGCGCTGGTCCCTCTCACAAAGTCCTCCTCTCTGCAGCTTCTGCAGGTCCCTGTCTGGCTGCTGCAAACCTGCTCTGACGATGAAGCTTGCCCTGTTCGAGGTTTTCCTCCCTGGACAGCCGGGTACTGGCTTTCAGTCTCTTGACCACACTGTCTGTGGAGGCGATCCACCGTCAGTTTGACTTTGATGGCTTTGTGTGCCTGCAGGAGACCAGCTTCTGACTTTCTCAGAAAGTCCTGTCTTTTGCCTATTGCCTGTGAAGACAAAAAGCATTCCAATAGTGCCTTTTATGATGTACTTTTTATATTGCATCCTGCTATTTTGAGCTACAGAATACTGGAGATTACATAGCCCCTCATTAGCAACTGGGAACAGTATCCACATCTCTTCTAGGATCAAAACCTTAAAGGGACTTTCTTAAAAAAAAAAAAAAAAAAGTCACTTGGAAGGAAGATTCCCCGTGAGCCTAAGTGCAGAGTTAATCAATATATAAAGGTTCAAAGGTGAAAGAAAATATTTCCCATAACTCTTAGGGAATTAAAAAGGGGACTAGTTGGATCAAAATGAATTCTTTCTCTTTAAAATATAACGAAGAATTTAATGAATACGAAAAGTGTATTTAATCTCTTTGAATTAACGCCCATATAGCTCTTTCATTTAGCTTTAAAACAAACTATACTAATGTGATACCCAGGGAAATCCCTTCACCATAAAGGTAATTCTGATACCCTCCTAATGACTTCTCCACATCACTTAAACTCATTAGCTTTATAAGAATACAATGTTTGTTACTTTCTTTTTAGATTTTATTATCTTTCTAACACACCATATCTCAGCTTTAAATTTGACTGAGGAAAGACATTAAATATAATCGAAGACTAAAATGATAAACTAATGATCTTCCTTAAAAGAAAATTCTCTAAACTTTCCTGGTGCTGTTTTCATACCCATCAATATGGTATTCCTGGCTGGGTTTTTTTATTGGCTCCCTGCCACACCTTGACTCTCTATCATGCTCCATCATGCTTCTTTTAATCTGAATATTTAGTGTTCTTTCATGTCTTAATTACAGCAAATTGCGGCACAGTTGGCACCATTTCTTGAAATTAATCCCAGAGTACTTTGTTTCTGTCAAGTAGTCAAAGCCTTGGAGAATAATAGTAAATGTTATTGCAGATCTAAATTTAAATGACTGTCTATGTATTTAACTTAAGCCTTTAATTATTCGTGCTGAACTGTTTTGGGTTCAAATGTTAAACATTATTCATTGAGAGTGTGGAATTACTTTAGACAGCTTAAAACCTGCAGATATGTTTGGCAATAATTTTAACGCAACAATTATTTATATTAACATATTTTTTCAGGTGTACAAAACCTAGTAAATGGCATGTGATATCTTCTTATGGATACGTATTTCAAAGTTCCATTACTTCTGTCATTATTAATAAAAAGTTTGGGTTTAGGTCCATCCAATTCTAAATGGCTTTTCCCTAACCAATTGTTAAATTGTCAGCCAGACTCAGGAATGACTTGGTTTTACTATTGCTGATAGACTTTAAACAATTCAAGATAATGAAGCACTTCAAAAGTTCTTACAAACATGAGTTATGTCGTTTTGTTTGTTTTTCTATAGAAAACTGAAAGGTCCTAGAGCTCTCAATGTCTAGTTCTTTCATTCCCCAATTCTGAGCAATCAGTACAAATATCCAGATTCAAAAAGAAAGCACTACTTTATAAAATAATATGAACTTCAAAAGGCCAATGTAGTGGAACTCATTATTCATGTTTTATGAATATGTGTTTAAAGAATTACAAATCAGAAAATTCTGGGGTGTAGAGAATACATACTTCTTGATCAGATTTCAAATAATTGGCTTTCGTGCTAATTTTTTAAAAAGGAAACCTACTCAATAAAAATTGCGTACTTTGGAAAGTGAGTATACGTTTCAGTGGACCTCGCGGTAGTCACCTATATGTCACAATGGTCCAGTCTGTGAACCTCACCAGGATATGATCTCCATGTAGGTAGGGACTTTGTCCCATTTATCCATCTGTGTGTTGCCAGCATCCAGCAGAGAGTCTTATATTTAGCTCTCTATACAATAAGAATTTAGTGAATTGAATGGGATAGATAGTGTTAATTTCACCTGTTAGATATGTGTCACTTTCCTCACTAGGAAAAAATGTGTTCGTTGCTTTGCCTCAGAAATACAAAGTGAATATGGAAGGATTTACACTTGCAGTTTTCTGAGATGTATCTTCAAGCTATCTATAGGCATAAGTTAATAAATATTACAATATTATTTAGTTTTAATCTCTGTCTAAATGAAACTCGATGGCATTTCTATTACCAGCACCTAAGGTATGTATTGAATTTAGAGACAAACAACAACTGAAAGATGGATTCACAAAATTTATGGTAAAATAGATATGACTCAGTAATTCAGAAAAAAAAATATACGAAGCAATATGTTTCTAGTTCTCTCTCCTTATCAATAGCAATGTGATTTTTGAATAGCTATCTGTTTTCCCATTCCTCACAATCTCAAGGGTGTAGCTGATCTTTCCAGCTACAAAGTTTCCTGGCAACTGTGAAGTCGTTTTCAAGCTGAGTGATCTGCTGTCCTGGCTGAGCAAGTTCCACTTCGTGTTTCTGTTGGGCAGCTATTGCATCCAAATGCAATGACTGTAAGTTCTTTGCTAGCTTTTTAATTGCAAGAACAGCTTTCTCCCCACCATATTGGTCAAGCATATTAGCTGTTTCCGCTTTTTCTTCCTCTGTGATCTACTCACTTTCTTCAACTTTCATCGATGTTTGTGTTGCATTTAAGATCATGATTAAATGAGAAATTAAGGTGCATGATACCGGATATATTCTGTTCATTATATCCTCTAAACATTATTATAGACCTACTTAGAAAAAAATAAACATGCATGTCTCTCTGGTAGTACAGCTAATGTAAATGTAGAAACTGAGGGATATCAAAGTGAAACCAATTATCTCTGCCCTGGGGTAGTTTCACATTTGCTGTTTAGACATCTTAGGGAATCAAGGAGCTATCATATTTTTGCAACAAGTCTAAAAGCAGGACTTTCACACACTTGTTTTATAAAATCAAGATTTTCTCTTTTCCTAAAAATTGTTCCAATATGCTCAGTCAGTTTGATTTCTTACTTTTAAAATTAATTACCAGATAATTAAGTTAAAACTTTTATTGCATTTTACAAAAGCATCTTATATGAATTTTCTCATTTTATACCTACTGTGAACCTGTAAAGGATTACCTCTCCATTTTATAGGTAGAGAAACTAAACTCTAAATCCTTTGCTTTGTCTGCTGCACTCTGTTATTATTTTTCTTGAGAGATTTGGGTTTTATGATGTACATTAATGGGATAATATACTGATTTTTAAATTTAAAAAATGTGTTTATATTTCAATAATCATAGTCTACATAATGATAATACAATACTCATTTTAAATCACAAATCAGTACGAACCATCTAAATGAAGTCATCACTAACATTTTGGCATTGTGATTTGAACTCTTTACCATCTATTTATTTTGAGTGATAATTATAATCCTTGCTTAGCTGTGGAAAATAAATCTCTCTCTGACTTTTTTAATGGGATTTAATTTTCCCATTTGCCTTGAGAGAAGGCAATGGTGCATAGTGGAGGATTTCCTCAGAAGCAGAAGAGCAGTCATTATTGAAAACCAGAAAACACTGTTAGCTATTAATGCTTAGTTTGACTATATTGTGATTGGGTTGTGGGACAGAAGTTAAGTACAGATGGAAACGTGTTTAATATCAGAGAACAATTAGGAGAGACCTGAAGAATTAGCATTGTAAGCAGTAAGCCCTGTAGCATAAAACAACATCAGGGAAACGAAATGACAGGCAGTTAGCGCTGAGGTTGTTAAGAGGAAATCGAGAGATGCTAGACTGTAGGCAGAAAACGCCAAAGATGAAAAGTTAAAATCAAGACTTACTAGACCATAGGCAGTGAATACCAAGTGTCAAAGGGTACAGAGTAAAGTGGCATTACTCTAAATCCCGCTTTATGAAAGACCCTAGCTGGAACCTGCCGCTGCTTAACACGTAATAAAATCAGAAAATTCAGATTTTGGCCAATCCTATTATCAGGAGCTTAGCTGATCATTATTGACTGTTGAGATTCAAAAATTGCCTTCTGTAGTTGTCACTCTATCCAGCGTGCTAGATTTAGGCCACGACTTGGTTGAGGCCAGAGACTGTGTTATTTGTTGTTCATTTAGCAGCCCTCGCTCTGCTCTGGCATCCAGTGGGTGCTCACAAATGCATGCTGGGTTGACAGGAAGTCTTCAGTAGCAATAACAATAGTGACAGTGATGCATCCAATACAGACTGAATTCCTATACTTGGAGAACTACACCCATAAAAAGATTATGTTATAAGAACAGATAAATTCACTAATTTGGAATTTTATGTAATAAAAATCAAGCAATAAATTACCTTTAGTTTCTAAAATTAGGAAAATGAGGAACTTAAGTGTGTAATTGTAGTTACAGTTGTGAGCTACAGTATTCTTTCTTAAACATATAATGAAACGTGAGAATAAATGGCATTTTAATTCTGAGGAATGAACATGACAATTGATCATATTTATCACAAACAACATACAAGTCTTTTAAAAGCAACATGGAAAACCTCATAGCCAGGCTTGCTTAGAGATTCAAAAATGATATTGTACCTGAGTTTTAAAAAAACCTTTCTTTGTCATTTATATTTAGGGTGTGTGACTGTCATCTTGACTAATTTCCACCGGAATTTCTGCGTCAGTTTAGCGGTTTTTTATGGTAACATAAAGTAGTCAAAATATTACATATGCCAAAAGTTAACATATCACTATATTGAACTGGAACCCAGAGCAGGATTTCCACGCCAACTTGAGTTTTCATCACAGCTTCACCACTTATTAGCTGTGTAAGTTTAATTAAACTATTAAACTCCCTGGGTTTCCGTTTGCTCACCTGTAAAATGAGGACACATCTATCTCATAGAGATGCTGTAAGATAAGAAGAAAAAATACATCTGGCACATTTCTGATGTGGTAGGCACTTAGTAAAAAGGCTAGCAATATTATTATACTGATTTATCATTTTTTACCTTATATTTGAATTTAAGGAAATGTTAAAATTATTATAGAACCACCATGTACAAACATGACTCCATTTTAAAAATCTCATTGTTTCTCTGAAAGGTGACTTTCTCCTTATGTTGTTATATTCATATTTTTTTAAATATTTTCTCTGCAATCATGTGTTTAAGTGTCTCCCTAATATGTTTTTTGATAACGATAAAGCACGTCTAATAAGGGAAGTCTGTGTAATTGTTCAAAACAACCTGCTTTGTTAGATTATCGAGAAATAAATCATAATTCAATTTAAAAAATTACCTCTGACAGAGTAGAAGTGTCATCATTGTTTCGTACTTGTTTTCAAATGGGAGATTCTGGTGCTGTCTCTCTGGTAGTCGGAGGATTAACTCTGGTAAGTAGACGTTAACCCCACACTGATCTAATCTAGAGGTCAGATGCTAAGGAGTAGATATAGGCCAATAAAACTGTCAGGTCAGAATTTGGTTTCCAAGTCAGATGTAGCAATGTAGAGGCCACTATAGTGACTAGAAGAGAGAGAGAGACTGTATGTGAGTAGAGTTGTACAATTGTGATGGAGTCACAAGAATTTGGGTCAAGAGAATGGGATTAAGATACAAAAAGCGTAGAATATCCACAAAGGAAGTAGGTGCCGACTTCTTCCCTCCCATGTCAGGGCCTGGTCCCTGTGGTCCCTTTACGGGGATGCTCTTTCTCCATCCTTACTTGCTCCCGCCATCTCCAGCCCGGTTAACTCCTTCATTTTTCCACATCAGCTTAAGTCATAGTTTCTCAGAAAGCCCTCTCCACTTGATCCACTGGAAGAGGTAAGGCTCTTTTGACATATAGCTTCATGGATCTTGTACATTTTCATAGGATTTAAAGTAATTGTAAATCAACACAGATTTGTCTCATTCTGTGTCCAGTGTGAATTTCTCCCACCAAATTTTATGTTCTCTGCATGCATGGGCAGTGCTATCATATTCAGCATTGTATTCCCTACATCTAGCTTAACTCTTGGTGAGGTCGCGTAATCACGTGCCTGGTATATAATAGGTGAACAAGTGAATGAGTGAATAAATAAATGTATAAACTCCCACTGAAAGAACTGGAGTTGGGATAGTGTTAGACTTATAAACCTATAAGTGATTCAACTCTGATGTGTAGATGAAAGGTTAAAATTATTATTTTCCTTCTGTTTGGAGAACTTTCTTTAGCCATTCTTTAAGGGTAGATAGGCTGGTGACAAATTCTTAGTTTTCCTTTATCTGAGAGTGTATTCATTCCTGAAGATGTATTTGCTGGACATAGAATCCAGCATTCCCCGTTCTTTTCTTTCGGTGCTTGAAAAATGTGTACTTTCTTCTGTCTGACTCCAAAGTTTCAGATCAGAAATCTGCTGTTATTCAAACCATTGTTCCACTATAGGCAATGTGTTATTTCTCTTTAGCTGAATTCAAGATATATATACACATACATACATATGTATATATGTATGTATGTGTATATATACATGTATATTTTATCCTTCAGTTTTCAGAATTTTGATTTTGATTTGTCTTAGTGTGCAATTCTGTAGGTTTATTCTGTTTGGGTTTTACTCAGCATGTTGAATCTGGTGATTTATGCCTTTAATCAAATTTGGGAAATTTTCAGCCATTATGTCTTTGAATAATATTCTAGTTCCATGCTCGTTTTTCCTCTCCTTCTGGGATTCTGATAACAGGAGTATTAGATCTTTTGATATTGGTCCACAGATCACCGAAACTCTGTTAACTTTTTTTCTTTACTGTTCAGATTAGGTAATTTCTATTGTTCCTTCATCAAGCTCATAATTCTTTTCTCTGTCATCTCTAATCTACTATTCAGCTGGTCCAGTGAGATTTTCTTTCTCTTTTTCTTTTTTTTGAGGAAGATTAGCACTGAGTTAGCATCTACCACCAATCCTCCTCTTTTTGCTGAGGAAGACTGGCCCTGAGCTAATATCCGTGCCCGTCTTCCTCCATTTTATATGTGGGGTGCCTGCCACAGCATGGCTTGACAAGGGGTGCATAGGCCCACACCCAGGATCTGAACCAGTGAACCCTGGGCTGCCAAAGCAGAACATGAGAACTTAACCACTGTGCCACCAGGCCAGCCCCTATTTCATTTTTTATATTTACATTTTTTACAAGTTCTATAATGTTTCCTTGTTTTAAAACATATATTCCATTTTTGGCTGACATTGTCTATTTTTTTCACATATTACTAGAGTTCATCATTGTTCATTGAAGCAAATTTATGATTGCTGCTTACCAAATAATTCCAATATCTGAGTTATATCAGTATTGTCATCTACTGATTGTCTTTTCTCATTCAAGTTGTGATTTTTCTGGTTCATGGGATGGTTTGTGATTTTGGATTTTACCCCAGACTTCTAGGATGTGTTGTGAGATCCTGGGGCCTATTTCCTTTTCTTTTTCAGTAGGCAGTCACCTTGTCTAGCTGTAGCATGCAGGTGTGGGTGGACGAGGATGTTCAGATTCCCACTGGACCCCTGAAAAATCAGAGCATGGCATTGCATTGCCTCATCGCTGCTGGATGGGGATAGACCTCACCAACTCCCTTCTGATCCCGACTAATACTACCCTATCAGGGAAAGCAGAGTACCAACTCGCACTGCCTCACACCACTTCATACTGCCTCTTGGCTGACAGCAAGGATGGAGGACAGTAGGCGTGGAGGTTCATGCCTCCACTGGGCCTCACTGACCCTGGGGATAATGGGGGACCAGGACACTGAATAGCACCAACCTGCACTTCCTTATTCTCCTTTCTTGCTGCTTTGTAGGGTGGAAATTCAGCTGTTTGCTTGGCCCAACTGAGAACAATCTGATGAGGTTATCAGAGCACTAACTGTCACTGCCAATCAGGAGGGTGGAAATTCGGCTCTGAGTTCAGTCCCCCTGACACCAGGGGCTCAGAGGGGAAAGTCTGTCCATTGATATTTAGATGGGGTAGAGCAGGTATTGTCAAAACGTTTATTGTGTTACTGGGCTGCCCTTTTGCCTCCTCTTTGGCTAGATGGAGCAGACTTTTGTTGGGTCTTTTTTGTCTGCATTTTTGGTGGTTTCAGGTTGCAGGTCCCCAGTGCCTCATCATGGCTACCTAGAAGGCAAAAAGAACACCCTGGGAGCTCACTGTCTTTTCATGCCTCAAGTCTCATGGGCCTTAGTCAGTCTACTTTTTCTTTCCATTATTCAGAACCTCCCTGGGTTTGCTTGTTGTATTATGTTCAAGTTTTTAAATTGGAAAGAGAGGGGCTAGAGAAGAAGCTATTTTATTTTGGCCCCAACTGGAAGTCTCTTGAAGTTATTATTTTAATACGTTTATTCATTGTTTTATTATTATATTTTTCCATTAGGAAATTTGATGAAGTTGTAGGATTAAGAACCATGGAAAGTGGTTTTATTGAGACCGGGCTCCGGATTCCTGGTCATGGATAAGGCCCAGGGAAAGAGAATGATTTCTAAGAAGAAAATGTGTTCAAAAACTTGCTTAATTTCTAATTTGCTTAATTTCGTTTTCATCATGTAATGTACTGTACTAATTATATATTTTCTACCGACACATTTGCAGCCTTAGTTTATGCATTACATGCAAAGCACTGTGTTGTTCCAAAGCCTGAAAAGAAAGAATTCATGAAACAAAACATTGGAAATACGACATAAATAAAATTATGTAATTAACCAGTGAATTTATGCAGCAAAAGAACATCATGCTAAGGGGGCAGATCTCAGGTTGAGTGCTCTCCTCAAAAGAAAACTAAATTATGGGGCTGGCCCCGTGGCCGAGTGGTTAAGTTCGCACGCTCCGCTGCAGGCAGCCCAGTGTTTCGTTGGTTCGAATCCTGGGCGCGGACATGGCACCGGTCATCAAACCACGCTGAGGCGGCGTTCCACATGCCACAACTAGAAGGACCCACAGCTAAAAATACACAACTATATACCGGGGAACTTTGGGGAGAAAAAAGGAAAAAATAAAATCTTTTAAAAAAAAAAAAGAAAACTAAATTAAAATTAAAATTAAAAGAACATCATGCTAGTAGCTAGGAGAGACAGGTTGCTAAGTAGTTGAGACAAACTTCCAAATTGCTCAACTCCTGGGTGATATTTATAAAAAAAATAATTTAATTTACCAGGCTTATATTTTCCAAGTTGTTTCTACTGTAATAAGTAAAATAGGCTTCGTCAGATAAGGCAGTGTTCGAAGTAGAGTTGCCATTTTCTCAACTGTCATGCTGGGTCGGGGTGTATAATCCCAGACCAGGCCTGTGTTAGCTTCAGAAAATTGCAAATTCTGCACCCTCTGTGACAATTCTTCCCACTCATGAAGTATCACAAAGCTTCCACTTTTTCATCTTGCTGGGAAAGGATTTCACTCCCTACCTAACTATCTATCTATGTGTTCATCTATACATACATTTCTTAGTAAAAGTAGATTTCTTTAATAATATGAATAGATTCCACATAAGAAGACAAGGACCAAGATTTTCATTGTAGGCATTAAAGAAATCCTGAGACTTTTAGATCCAAAAAGTTTATACTAAGCAGCTTGACTGTGTGATAATACTCAGAGTGTAATATGATTTTTTCAGCACCCTCTTTCAGAATGGGTTTGGAACTACTGAGCCAGTAGGTGAAGGTAATTATAGTCGAATAGCTCCAAAGAAATAGAAGCTAACTATATATCCATAAACTACATCTTCAAGGAATGGCTGTACATTAACTATATATACATATATATACACATATACATATATGTATGCATATATGCCTACATGTATTTGTTTACATATAAAGCTATATATTTTCATATCTATCCATCTATCTATATGTACATATTTAGAGATATATATGTAGATAGACATCTATACCCCTATGTACACAATGCATATGTAGTGGCATTATATATATTTTATATACTCATATAGAATGTGCCAATACCTATGAATTATATCCATAAACAGCTTTTTCTTTTATTCTTTAAAGAACTTATGTTCCTTTGAGCTTGAATACCCAAACTATTAGTTATTGTTGATGTTTTAAAATATGGAAATAAATTAGAAATTTTATTTAGCAAATTAACTCTTTATTAGCAGAAGGATTCTATATTGCATAACGAAACTAAGTTTGTGCCAGGAATCAGCAACGTGAGTATTAATTCTTTCATTACCACTCATGACTCTAGGCAACTTAGAAAATCTCTCTGAGTGTCACATTTCTCATTTGAAATGGTTTACATGGGTATGTGATGGAATATATTATCTTTAGCTCTTAAGATTTCAAAACACAAACTTTAAAATTTGCATACTAGTTCTTTAGAGATACTAGAAATGAAATATGCCTCAAATCAGTCAAAAACAAACACATTGTATATTTAGGAATAGGAGGAATGATTGTTTAACACTATCTCATCCAGTAAATTTTGCTTTTCTTGAAGAGACTAGATTTATAATGAAATTCTTCCTCGGTCCTAGTTTTCTGTGACAGCCACAGCTGTGCCTTCTCTGAGCCCTCTCCACTGTGGCTGGTGGCCTGCTGTTCTGCTTTAGGAGCCTCAGATAGGCTCTTGCTAATACTTAAGACCTATCTCTCAAACTTGAGCCTTATCTCTCTAATGAATGCCTGTTCGCTCTCAGAGCTAAGTGCCCAGGGAGAACCAAACCTCTTGATCCTCGCTTTCAGAACATCTACTTACTGGATCTCAGGGTCCGGAGCTCTGTGATGTACTCACTCTGGTATTGTACTCTCTCCAGGAACCTAGGGTTCAAACAGCCCCCGCAGCCACTAACCACTATGGTGATAGATGGCCTCAAGCTGGTTTGACTGTTCCAGACTTCAGGTATGTGAATCCCTGTAAGCCTGGACTTGCTACTTTCCTGCTCCAAAGCCACAGCGGTCCTTCTGCTCTCTTTAGGCAGCCTATCTTTAATGAGGTGCTTTCCCAACACCCCGGGTCCCATGGTATCCAGGCCTCTTTATGCTAGTCCAGGCAAGGCCCAGTGAGAACAACCTTATTTTTAGTGCTTGTCTACAGCACCTATTCTAGTCTCATTTCTTCTTTCAATAAGGACAGAAAATACAGATATAAGCAAGGCATTACGCTCTTTTCTTATTACACCATGGTATATGGGTACGTTGCCATGGTATTTTTCTCCCAATCAGGACAAGTATTTACCTCCATTAGTAAGATAATCAGATAATGTCTATTTCCCTCAGAAGGGAATCTGAATGCACAGCTTATTCTAAAAGCCTTTCTAAGTCTTACCTGAAAGTACAATTTTAAGGAAATTCAAGGAAATGCTTAGAGAATAGCCCTACAGAAAGAGAGACAGATAAAGAAACAGATTAACATAAAAGAGAGGAAAAAGAGAGAGATGAAAGAATTCTGTTAGTTCTCTGTTCTAGATGTGGTAGTTTTAATATATCCTACTCTGGATCTGACCACTAAGTGAATCAGCTATTTTTCTTTGTTTCTTCTTAAAATTTGAAAAATGTTACACTTAAATATTATATTGGCATTTTGTTTATTTCTAATGCAAAACTACCACTATATATCTAATTGGTTAAATAAATTATATACAAAAGTAAATATTTAGTGTACAACTGAAGGACTCAACTATTGTTTCTGGCCCAGGAAAACTTCTATCCCTTCTCACAAACACAAAACAAAGCTGAGGCGAACTGTAAGATGGACTTGCAAGGGAGAATATAGCACAGGACAGTCCTGCGACTTCTCGCGACAAGACCTGGAGAGTCAGCATTCACCATGAAGTCATTTACTGGAGACCGACAGTAGTTCAAGATTCCTCAGAGATACCCGGACATATGGACACTCCATGACCACCAGTGAATAAGCACCAAATAGCCTCAAGTAACGTTTAAATGCTAAAATGTTATGGATGTTGGTACCAGGCAGTCAGATTCAGAGAGCTAGCAGGACGGGGACATGCATGGAATAAGATTCTCTTAGTCTTCATTAATATGCTTCTGGGTAATGTCTGCTAAGTTTTATTTAATGTTTTTGTAAATTGGTATTCATAGTGAGATTGGTGTGCAATTCTTTTTACTTATTTTTCTTTTTTGTGGGGGCAGGCAGGATGCTATGTAACAGATGGCGTGTGTCTTTAACACTGTTTCTTGTTAATATTTCGCCACCTTCCTAAAAAAAGTTGGAAGCTCTCTTTTTTCAATGCTTCAGAGGATTTTTAAATAGCTTTGAAATTAACTGTTTCTTAATGAATTGCTCTGGGAAACAGTCCATTTTTTGAGCATAGTTTTTTGACAAATCTGTTTCTTTGATGGCATTAATCTATTCAGATTAACTATCTGTTCTTTGATTGGTGATGGTAGTTTATATTTTCCTAAACAAATTTTATATCATCCAGATTTTCAAATGTGTTGGCATAGATTGGAGAAAATTAGTCTCACACAATTTAGTTAACATCTCCTCTATCTGTGATAATTTCTGTTATCAATGTGTACGCCATGTATTTGTGTGTACTAATTTTCCCTTGTTTACTTTAGAAAGTGAGATTTTATGTAGATTATTGTATTGATTTTCCATCCAAATAGATCACTAATAATATTTATTAGATCTATTAAGGTATTTATCATTTATTTATTTATGTCTACATATACATTGTTGCTTTTCAGTTTTTCTTAAGTTAACTTTGTAATTTCTAATTTATTGGGTTGGATGATTAACTCACCTATCTTCACTCTTTTCTTTCCATTAATGTGGGTATCTTATGCCATAAGTTATATTCCTAAAAATCTTTAAATTTATTCTATAAATTCAGAGAGGAATATTTTTATTATTTTCCATGTATTATTTACAAATACACATAATTGTTATAAATAATATATGATATACTGTATATAATATGATATATTTTATAATATATAATATATAATACTATATATATATAATCTCAAAAATGAGCAAAAGATATTAACTAACATTTCAACAAAGAAGATATATGAATGCCTAATGTACTACTGGGGTTAAAAATAAGAAATATATATCTGAGCTTCATCCTACTTCTGGCACAGAGCTCCTAAAAAAATTAGAATTTACTAAGTGGGGAATGTAATAAAGGTGTTTTTTATTATGTTAATGAGGTGGCTTTTGGAAAGCCCCTTGGTAACCTATGCTTGGGGGCTGGATGCCCAGGGACCCAACCACGTGGCTAGTGGGTTAGAACTTTCAGTCCCACCTCCCACTTCCAGGGATGGGAGAGGGGCTGGAGATTGAGTTCAATCACCAGTGGCCAATGATTTAATCAACCATGCCTATTTGATGAAATGGCCATAAATATCCCAAAGGATGAAGTTCACAGAGCTTCTGGGAAGGTGAACACACGCAGATGAAGGGAGAGCAGTGCACTCAGAGAGCGTGGAAGCACCATACCCCTTCCCACATAGCTTGCCCTATGCATCTCTTCCATCTGACTGTGTCTGTTATATCCTTTTATAATAAACCTGTAATCTAGTAAGTAAAATGTTTCTCTGAGTTCTATGAGCTGTTCTCGCAAATTAATCAAACCCAAGGAGGGGGTCGTAGGAACCTCCAATTCATAGCCTGCTCAGTCAGAAGCACAAGTGGCAACCTGGGCTTATGTTTAGCCTCCAAAGGTGTGTGTGTTGGGGGGGGGGCAGTCTTACAGGACTGAGCACTTAACCTACGGCATCTGATGCTGGCTCCAGGTAGATAGCGTCAGAATTGAGTTAATTGCTTGCTGGTGTTGCAAAAAACACACTTCGGAGCTAATAAGTACCTGACAAGATGATCATCAGAGAAAAATAAATTAAAGCTACAATGAGATACCATTTCATATTCACTAGATCAGCAATATGAAGTAAGTCCAACAGTAACAAACACTGGTGAGAATGTGGAAAAATGGGGCATCTCATACATTTCTGGGATAGTATAAGATGGGAAAGCCACTTTGAAAAACAATTCGTCAGTTTCTCAGAAAGTTAAATATAAACTAGGATAGGACCCAGCACTCCTAGATGTATAGCCAAGATATATGAAAACATATGTCCACACAAAGACTTGCAAATGATTGCTTACAGCAACATTATTCATAATAGACGAAAAGTGGAAACAACTTAAATGTCGATGAAATGTGAATGAATAGGCAAAATGTGGTCTATCCATACAGTAGACTGCTACTCAGTAATGGAAAAGGAAAGAACTACTGGTCATGCTATATCGGGGATTAACTTCAGAAAACATTATTCTAAGTATAAGAAGTTAGACGTAAGAGACTACATGTTGTATGATCTCATTTATATAAAATGTCCAACAATGGCAATTTTATAGAGACCGAAAGTAGTTTAGTGGATGCCCAGAGCTGGAAATGGGCATGGACATGGGAATGGGGCTGAACTGTAAATAGGCATGAGGAATCTTTCTGGAAGATATGAAAATATTCTAAAACTGATTTATGGTGGTTGTTGTAACCAGTTGACGAGGTAACTAAAAATCATTGAATTGTACACTTGAAATGGGTTACTTTTATAGTATTTAAAATATATCTCAGTAAAATTGTTAAATATACATTTATATGTATATATAATTCACATATACACACATACATATGGTTTTTAAACTTACACGTTGTTACTTTTCATATTTTCCTATATAATTTTGTCCTTTCTTAAATTAAATGAGGGGATGTAGTCTATGTTAATTTGATATTTCAAAGTTGATTGAAGTGCTTTGTGACGTTATACACGGTCAATTTTTGAAAGATTCATTCATAGCATGTTTAAAAGGATCATTTGCTATTATCAGTGTACAAAATTTGAAAAATTATACTATATATTGATAATATTATTTAAACTTTTACATATTTACTTTTTAAAAACTTATGTTAATATACAATGGGAAAGAAAAATTAAAATCTCCTGTTGCAAATGTGTGTCTGTCTATTTCTCCTTGGATTTCCTGATGAGTTGACTCTATGCCTGTATTATTTAATGAACAAATACTCTCTCTGCTCCTCTGATCTTCATTGTAAATTATATTATTTATTATGTCTTATTTAATTATTTTTTGCCCTGAATTTAATTTTTTCTTATTTGAAATTGCTAAATGTCACTTTTTGGTTTTTGTTCATTTGCATATTTCTGGGGTGATTACATCTATCTTTTTTATATTTGACTTTTCCGAGTTATTTTGTAACGTGCATATTCTGTATGCAATATATTATTAGGTTTTGTTCTTGATTCTAATAGAGTCTTTTACTTTAAATATTTGAGTTAAACCTATTTACATTCATTTAAATGATATACTTGCTTGGTTAATTATGTCATTTATTTTTTCCCACTGCTTCTTTTTAATCTTTCACTATATGAACAAAGTTTTTTTCTTTTATGTATGTTTGTGCTTTTTTCTCTGATAATTTGGAATGTTTATACATTTTCTAGTGGTTTTCTTTATAGCTATTACTTCTAGCAGTGTACTTAGTTAGCTAAATCTTTGGACAGGCTCTATTGCCTTCCTCTTCTACTTATGTCCATATCACTGCTTATTTTGTGTCAATCAGAAAAGTCTAGGTTATACCGCAATAAAAAAAGAACACATTTCAGTGACTTATCACAACGAAGTGTATTTCCTGCTCAAAGTGCCTACAGTCTGGGCATCTCTCCAAAGCGGCTGTTCTCCATGTGGCAGCTCAGGATCCCAGGCTGCTTCAGTCTTGTGGCACCTACTTCTCAATACCATGCTTCAGGGTCCACTCCGCAGGGTAGGGGAGCATGGAGGTGTCAATATGTCAGCCCAGAAGTGATAGCAGTCATTTCTATTGATGGCCCTTTGGCCACAAACTAAGTCCCAAGAAGGAGAGAGTATTGCTTGTAGGTACCAAGGAGAAATGATTGAGATATGAGTAAGTGCTTATAATATCTACTACATGATTCCAACGATATTATTTTACTTAAAGTCCACCTTTATATCTTTAAATATTTAGGCCTTTGTTAATTAATACCTTTATCACTTTGATATGATACTTGATCATAAAGTGACTACTGATTATAAAATATGAGGAGACTGGATATTGATTCTATCTTCCACCCTCTGTCCCCTTCCAGTCTGATCTCTATGGTTTATATCATTTCTACATGGTCAGAGGTTATAAAATTTCTCACTGTCTTTTGAAATGCAAGGTCTAAGTTTAAAGGCCACAAGCTCTTCGCAGACATACTTAACACTTATAATATATGACTTGGGAGTACTAGTTTGCTCTTCCAATATAGAAGTACAATTAAAACACAATGAAACTGATTAGATTCTAATGCAATTGGAATTAGTTATTTGACTTTATTGTCACTCTCAGTCTTATTTCCATAATCATATTGTAAGCTCTTTGTTGTAGGAAGAGAAGTGACTTATTTTTCTATAGCATCTAAGAAATAATGAGGCACAAAATCGGATTTTTCAGAATTTTTAAAAAAAGTTAGCAGCATCTTCAGTTCTGAATCTCCTTCCAGAAGGAATAGCCTTAAGTTCTGGAGCAGTGTAGGACAAATACATCAGACCAGTAAGTCCAACATTACCAAAATATGGCAAATGAAGAATGTGATTTTAAATGTAATTTAGATTTTACCTTACTATTACTGTGTGGAATTAGAATAGGAATCGGAATGCAAAAAATACATTTTGTTTTGAACCAAAGCTTGCTAAATTTTATTTTCTTTTTATTCTGCTTTTTCAAATATACTCTTCAAATTGGAGGCTTGATGAAATAAATATATAGGATAAAATTGTGGACAAGGGTTCTATTGGATCACAGTAATAGTGTATATATCACATGATAGCAAATTCTCCTCACTAAGAGAATAGAAAAAAAAAAGACACAACATATACAGGTTTCCCCCGCTCTTTGAAAGTTGAGTGTTCCTGTGAAACTTTTCATAAGGTGAAATGTTGTAAAGTGAAGGATCAATTATCACCAGCTTGTATGGGAAAAAGTTTTTAGTGTTCCTGAACCCCCAAAATAACCTACTAAATCATACCAAATAACACTTTTATAAAAGCTAAAATAACACTAACATATACTAACAGCAGGAATTCTATGATCAATACACAGCCTATAGAAAGTAGAAATAATGTCTGTACTGTGTAGTGTCACCTACCAGAGTCAGGGACACAGGGAGCACACTGAAGGCTGAGAGGTGGTGGTGGTGATCAGAGCCCGTTGGGTCCAGCTGTTGGAGGTTGGGGTGTGGGAGGTACAGGAGACTGAGGTGTGAGAGACAGAGGCAGAAGGGCATGCATTAATATCTCATTGCAGTCTGAATCATTAGGGCAGACAGGTCACTAACCTCTATACCTTCTTCTGTGTCTGCCTGCCTTGATACTGAAGGTCAAGGGTCATCGTTGCTGAGGCTGAAGTGGCTGACGTGGAAGCCTTGAAATATGCTTGACCACTTAGCCTCTGTAACAGCTTACTGCAAAACAAATGCTGAATCCCATTTTCACTTTTTCCTTTTTGTTTCGTAAAAGCAAAAATCTTCTTTGAATCCTAATGAATGCAGAGATGCTGTCTATATTATTACACACAATCCACCAAGTCATCTATAAAAAGACAATTCCAAAGCCTTAGATGCTTCATTTATTTAAGTGACAAATAAATATTTTTACATAAGGAAACAAGAGATCATAGAGCTTAACTTTTAATAAAACTTTTTATTGAAGTAAAACATACATAAAGAGAACAGGATCTATTTTATCAATGGGCAAAGAGATTTCAACAGATTTTAGAAGCTGAGAGGACCATCAGTCAATTTCATGGATGGATTTTAAAACACATTCCACAAAGCTGAAGAAAGGATTCGTGAACTTGAAAATAGTGCACTGGAAAATACTAACTAGAAAATTGTGGACAGAAGCACACAGAACCAACATGACAGAAAATAAGCAAAAAAAATTAAATAAAGGATCCAGTAAAAATGCCTAACATACATGCAACTGGAATCCTAGAAAGAAAAGGGAAACATAAAGGACAAAAACTTGGTGGGAAGAAATAATGACTAAGAATTTGAAAAACCATTTATGATGTTAAGCTGCATAGTCAAAAACGTCTGTAAAATTAAAACAGGATAAATAAATTCATATTTAAGTTTAACATACTCAAAGTTGTGTAAATAAAATAGCAAAATGTTAAAAACAACCAAAAGAAGAAAAACACCATTGAATTTAAAGGAGCAAAAATAGAACTAAATGCTGATGTTAACAAAATTGACGGGACAGCAGAAACCAATGGAATAGCATCAGTAGAATTTTTTACCATTTTCCTCATCATGAACTAGCTTTCTATAATGCCTAAGACATAAATTTTGTGAAGCTGCACAGATTGGCTCTTCAAGTTAAACACATTTTCATATTTAATTAAATTCAATACCATGATTTAGACATTCCACAAGAGAAATTTTTGCAGCTATTTTATTCTCTGTGATTTTGGATATATTTAATCTTATCTTTGGTTTATAGACCTATTTTATTTGTATTTCTCACATTTTAAAGGATAAACCCACATAACTAAACGAATTTTGTAAGTTGGCATTTTGAATTATACACTGCACAATGTCCTCTCTGTAGTATTTTCTGTGGTATTTTTCTGAGCCCCTCTCTTCCAGGGCAGAATGGACTGCTCTTGCATTTAGGTAACCATTTAGTACACTACAGTATTTCTACTTTAATGTTAATTTCATTTTTCTGAAACTGTTTAGTCATGCCTTTTCTAATAAACTACAAGCTCTTTGAGGGCATAAACATTTCTTCTTCTGTTCATCATCTACCAAAATGCCTAGTAGAGAGTATGTGCTCAATTACTTGGGCTGGTCTCAATTTTGGGCAAAACAATTTTAAAAAGCAGACTTCCCAATTTGCTAATTTTCCATTCAATTTCTCTACTCTTCCACAATGTCCCCTCGCCTCGCATACACTATCATGGAAAAAAAAATATTTAAATGAGAACATATTGAAAGACAAAATTTATTAAAACTAAGTTTTCAGCGTCTAATAACAGATCCCTTCCTACAAAGTTTGGAAACACAGGAAACTAGACGAATAAAGTCAGCCCCTTACATCATCAGCATCACAGAAGCTCCCGCTTACATACATGGCAGTTTTATTTGGGGCCTAAGTCTCGCTGTCATTGGCTCCTAGAAGCCTTCTGCAGCTCCCAATAGGGCTGCTGTCAGGAGTAATGGCCTCATCTAGCCATGGTTCTCCCATCATTAGCACCTGTCAAAGGATCCCCACTGTCTCTTGATGTTTTCAGCAGTTCCTGGATGTTGGATTCACTAGACAGCTCAGGGCCATACACAAACAGCCATGTTACCAGAGACTCATAGGAGTGTCCCTGAGGAAAGTTCAAGTGGCAGATTTATGCTGCTGGACAGTCCTTTGGGGAAAGAGTTGTGTTACAAAATTAGAGTGAAAGGCACCACAATGTCACAGTCTGCTCCTCCGATGGGGTAGGAAATATTTATCTAGTTTTTCCTGGCTTGGAGCAAGTGTTGATGCTTCATGGCTGAAACATCTGAGGGTGTGTCATCTTTGTTTTACAATTCTATGACCTCTGGCCTCATCTCCCACACTCAATGTAACAAAGGGTAACAATACCCTACCTGATAAAATTGTCATGAAAATAAAATGAAGCAGCCATTACACTACTGGAAACGTTTCTAACAAATAACAAGCCCTCAATAAAGGTTAACTGTTCTATAAAACACAAAAGATCAATAAAAATTCATAAGTAAATAAAGTTTACTATCTACATATGTTTTTCTATAGGGGAAAAAATCCAAAAACCTCTGCAACATGTATGCATGATTTACCTCAATGTTGAATCGTGGTCTTAAACATTTAAAAATATATCAGAAATTTAGACTATATCAAGGTAATTAAGAAATACATGGCAATCTAAAATTAATAAATGAATTAACTAATTCAAATAATTTTTGTCAGCAGATGCTCTTAGATGGCAAAATATGTCGCCTGACAGGCAGCGGTTAGGAGCTGACCACACAGCTGAAAATGTTTGAGTTAAGTAAATAAAGTTATCCCTCTTATGTAAGTGCCTACAATCCAAAGAAAAACAAGCGTGTTTTTTAAAGCGTAGGTAATTATTTGTAAAGTTCGAATAATTCTCTCTTTTTCACCTTACAAGTTCATAATGTCCATACTATTTTGGAATTTCTCAAATTAGTGTTCCTGAAAGTCGGCCTCTGTGATTGTTTGGGGTTTGCTTGAAGTTTAAAGCTTTTATAAGATTGCCAGTCCTTTCATGCACACACAGAAAATAAAAGTCTCCTACCCCTGGCTCAGCCCTCTAAGAGTTTAGTACCAGATACCCGGTCTGCGAGCAACTGAGAGCGGATTGCTTGGGGAAGGATGGTTCCTGTATCCGGAGCCATGGCCACACTAAATAACACGCTTGTTTGCAAAGACAGGATGTGATACAGCCTAGACGTGAAAGAGGTCTTGTTGGGGAGTCGGTTCTCTTAAGTTCTATACTGTTTTTCTTCTTTCAGGAGGTGGGGCCAGGCCATGCTGCCATAAAGTATTAAAGGGATGGTAGAAGCAAAATGATTTAATTAAAAGAAAAAACTATAGAGGTCTCCATTCCTGGGGAGAACAGTATCTGTAAATAAAAATTTATAAAAATCCAATTCCAAAATAGCATTTTTTAGATTTTCCTTTTAGAGGTGAATTATCCCAAAGTTTCAACATATGAATATAATTATACTCTTTTCTTTTTTGGTGAGGAAGATTGGCCCCGAGCTAACATCTGTGCCAATCTTCCTCTATTTTGTATCTGGGACTCCACCACAGCATGGCTTGACATGTAAGTCCATGCCGTGATCCAAACCCATGAACCCCAGGCAGCCAAAGCAGAGCGCGGGAACCTAACCACTATGCCATGGGGCTGGCCCCATTTCTACTCCATTTTTAATCTGCTTTTATTTCTTCTTTTTATGCCTAAGTCACTTGCCCTCTGGCCCAGACCTGTCCCTGGCATCCCCAACTGTTTGGACCCAAGGCCTGAGGAGCTTCTGCAGAGTCAATGCCACCCAGGGCCCTGGAATGGACATATTCCCCATGACCCCTGCCAGGGGCACTGTAGGCACCGCCCTCTTGCACTCTGAGGAAGTGTGGGAGCTTGTGGTCAAGACTGGCTGTTCCTCCAACCAGATCAAGCAGCTCCAGTGGAAGGTTAGCAGCTAAGTGGAGCCCAGCCCACCATTCCTCAGGAAAACTTCAACAAAGTCCCCAACATGGAGGTTATTCAGATCTGATCCCAAATCAACCGTGTCTTCTTTGACAGCAGGAGCCGGTGCAAGGGGCCCAGTGGCCTGGCCCAGGAGATCAATGTCGAGGACCTCCTGCCCATCATGTCCTATCCAGCCCATGAACCCCGCTGTGAAGGAGGAGCAGGTGCAGCTGTGCCTGAAGGAGAAGCTGAGATTTCTGCTCCACATGTATGACTCAGACGGCGATGGAGCTATCACTCTAGAAGAATACAGAAATGTGGTCGAGGAGCTGCTCTTGGGAAACCCCGACATGGACAAGGCTTCCAGTGGCTTCATTGCAGATGAGGCCATGATGGAGGCAGCCAGCATCCGGATGAGGCAGATGAAGTCTGATCAGGTGTAAGAGAGCATCACCTTTGACGACTTCCTGAAGGTCTGCCATGGGAGAGACATCAAGACCAAGATGCACGTCTGCTTCCTTTACACGGAAACCATCGCCCTTTGCCAGTGACCTGTGACCTCCACCATGGAGAAACTGCACTTTGCCCTGGGACTGCCCCCTGATGTGGCCCGGAGCAGCTGAAGCCCACAGGAGTCCTTTTGCTGCAGCTCTTGGAAGATTCCGCATTGGTATGTTCTTATTCTGTTACATGTTGGGTTTGTGTGTTGGAGACGGGAGGGGGTGGTGAGAGGGAGACAATAATTTGTCTTTTAGTTTAAAGGTTGCTGGGCCATGAGGAGTCAAAGTCAGACCTAACGAGTTGGACTGCACATCTTTCAGATATTCCAGACTTTGAGTAGGATGCAGTAACTGGATGGGACATTGAGATTGACTCTCTGGGGGATAGGTAAATACATTCCAGGCATGAGAAGAAGGTTACAAATGGATATCTAAGAGAAGGAATGTGTAGACTGTTGCAGAGCCTACTATTTGTCCCCTAATATCTTTTCTTTTTCTTCTATGTTAATAGAATTTTTCGTTGAACACATGCCTCTCTATCAAACGACTACATTTCTCAAGATTGCCTGCAGCTGAGTGTGGCTGTGTGTGTAACTTCTGTTCCATAGCGCAGAAGCAGAAATTTTACGTAAAATTTCTACTCAGTGCCATTATCATGAATAACCATGTCTTTCCAGTTCTTCTTTCTGTAGCTGGAATGGGGATAAAATGGCAGCATTAGAATAAGCCTTTGAGACCAGAAGATGGGTGCTGGAGTTTGAGAGTGACTAGCACCAAAGTAGATGGAATCTGTGCCCCTAATGACTTCATGGAGAAGAGGCTTAATAACCGAGGAATTTTTACGTGAAAGAGAAATAAAAGAGAAACAAAATTTTATAAGATTTAAGCTCTTGTAAACTCTGGCTGTTTCAATAGCAAAACAAACATCCTAACTAATAATATCCGATTTTGTAGATTAAATTGATTTACTATGTGGCAGGTGAATTATTTAAAAATAATATCTATGATAAAGAAAAAAAATCCTCAAATATATGGGCAAGAAAATAAAATGTCCGCAAAGGAAATACAATCAGTCTGGCTTCAAAACCAGATCATTATGGAGCATCTCCTCTAACTTTTTTTTTGTCCAAAGGTTGATTTAAAAATTTTATAACCAGACAAATTGTTGTCTGTTTATGAAGGAACTAAAAACATTCTTAGCTGGGAAAGGACTTGAAAATATATTACCCACATTCCTCCAGCAATAATTTTATTTTTAATTAAGAATATACTTAGTGTAATGTGAATATTACTTGCTTCACCCGCCCGCCCCATTTATATTTTGAAGTCCTAATCCACACCACTTCAGAATGTGACCCTATTTGGAAGTGGGCTCATTACAGATGTAGTTGGTTAAGATGAGGTCATACTGGAGTAGTGTGGACCCCTAATCTGATATGACTGATGTCCTCATAAAGACGGGAAATTTGGACACAGACACAGACACGCTGGAAGAACACCATGTGAAGATGAGGGCAGAAATTGGAATTACGCAGTGGAAGCCAAAGAAACCAGACTGCCAGCAAATAACCAGAAGCTAGGAGAGAGACATGGACCAGATCCTTCACACTCTCAGAAGGAACCAGCCTGGCCAGCCCCTGGATTGAAAACTGCTAGCCTCCAGAACTGTATGATGACAAATTTCTGTTGTTAAGACACCCAGTTGGTCATACTTAGTTACAGCAGCCCTAGCAAACGAATATGCTCACTCAATTGAGATAGTTAAAAAGAAAAATAAATAATGAATGGAAAATCCATCATAGAAAAGGACTAATTATAAATATTGAAACCAGTTAAACATGGAAATAATCTCTAAATTTGTTGTAAATATGGTTACAAGGCAGAATGCAAACATCAAAATCTTATCTTGAAAGAGAAGTAATAATGTAAGACAAAATATGCATGCATGCTTGGGAATAACTCAAATACCTTTATCAACTCCAATTTCCTTCGAAATGTTTGCCTTTAACGCAGAAATCTTCCTCCATAAGTACGTAAACATAGAAATTAAATATTTCTTTCATGAAACATGAGGATATCAATACACAAAACTGAACAGCATTTACTCAGTAATGAAGCTCATGGTGACTAGAAATGCACTTTGGTTTTTTAAAAAACTGAGAAATTAATGAACTGGACATGTAAGTTTATGATCTTTGGTTCTACTTCAGAACTTTAAATGCAAAGCCTTAAAATTTAAATGTTGGGCTCTGAAATTATTTTTAAAGGGTAATGTATAACTGAATGTACAAGCATTTTATTCATACTTGATTTATATAGCAGATTTAACATTTATTCAACAAAGCTTTACATATAATAATGAGTACACTTGATGCTTTTAAAAGCTTACTAAATACCACCCAAATAAAAAGAAAGTGTTGGAATTGAACTCCAATATTTAGCTCATTCCACATTATGGGTTTCTCTGCCTAAAATAAGCTTTATTTGAACTGGAAAAAAAAGCATTTTTTGGACTTTATACAAACATTTTATTTCATGTATGTATTTATTATAAAAAATAAATAAAAACATGGTAGTTAAATTATTTCCTCTCACCCACTTATTGCTTTTTCATGAAGCTATTTATTTTTTTTGTTCAGTTTTTGCTTCAACTCTGTTTCGTTTCTTTGATATTCTTTCAAATGCAAGTAGATTCTCCTGGCAGTCCCTAGTGACAGAGTAACTTATTTCTGCAGTAGCAATATTTTGTTATTTTACTAAGCTCATGCAGTAACCTGACACTGCACAACTGAGCGTTCTCAATATAAGTACTGCCTAACTTTCAACTTTTTATAAGCCTGAAAGGTTCAGAAAATTTTTTTCCCTTTGTGGCCTCTCAGGAATTCTGAAAACCCAAACTTACAATCACTTTATACTTTAGGCAAAAAGCTTGGCAGGGTTTTCATAATGTTGGTAAAACAAACTTTTAAAATACAGTCTCTGCAAGTTTTGCTCAAGACCAGATGACAGCTTAAAACAAATTTTAAAAGAAGACTTTTTGCTAATGAATCATCATTGTCACTTCCAAAAAGACTGTATAACTTCAGTTAATAGATTTACTCATGCTCATGTGTACCTTCATTTTCTGAAGATTTGTTACCATACAAAGTAACATTTGTTTAGGAGCTATGATGAAATAACCTAATCACACCTTTGCCCCATGGTGATCATCCATATTTAATAAACATAATAATAAGACATATTTTAGGGATTATTAAATTTTAAGTGTGAAAGCTGTGAAGTTACTCCCCACATGGAAGAGAAAGAATTTTTTTTTAAAGGAAGGCTTCCCTTCTTTTGTTTTTTCTTTCTGTGGGGGAAGATTTGCCCTGAGCTAGCATCCATTGCCAATCTTCCTCTTTTTTGGTTTGAGGAAGATTTGCCCTGACCTAACATCTGTGCCACTCCTCCTCTAGTCTCTATGTGGGGTGCCGCCACAGCGTGGTCGATGAGCAGAGTATGTCCTCACCGGAGAGCCGAGCCCACAAACCCTGGCTGCCAAAGCAGAGTGTGGAACTTTAACCACTCCGCCATGGGCCAGCCCCTCCTGGACGGCTTCATGTTTTAAAGTGATTTTTTTCTTTTTAAAAAGTAACATCTTCCTTTCATATTAACAAACAATAGGAAAAGCTGAGTTTTTCTGGGAGACCATCACTCCATTACATATTTCATTACTCCATGTAGTAGTTTCAGGAAGTACTTGTTTGAATTGCAAGGTTACTACCTTAATTCATTCATAACGTTTTAGTAATGTGTATGATATTAACTGGGTCAGTGGTCAGAGTTATTATCCACATTTTACTTAAAGAAAACCCAGAGACAGGATATTCATATTCTGGCTGTTAATTAGAAATGATATTTTTCATATTTGTATCACTTCCTCCTTCTTTTACTATTACTTTGTATTATTTTAGTTGTACATAGTGTGTTAATAACTTTAATTTCATTCATTCACTAATGGCTTTCTAGTGTGAAGAACCATTTAGATCCATTTAAAGCCTTTAGAATCATTAACTATTTGATTTGAGATAAAATTTTTTAAAAAGTTGTCAAATTTAAAGTCATATTTCTATTCTTTTGTGCCTCTAAAAGTTGTCAAAGTTCTCAAAATATTAATGACCGCAAAAGTTTCATTTTGAATACACGTATTTATTTAAAATACAAAAGGAAAAAACGTGTATTACACAGAAATGAAATAGAAGCTATTAATAAGTGAAAGGAAAAGAAATCAATAAGTGAATATACACATTTTTTTCTTATCTTCTGATGTGACATAACCTGGCAATATTTTCACATATAAGTTTTCATTATTTTGTTTCCTATAACAACAAAAACAAAAAACTCAAAACTTCCTCTGAATTGATTGTGCAATTCATGGTACTTGTACAAACAGGAGGTAATTGTACGCGTTCATGATAAATAACCTCATTTAAAGCTTTAAAATTCAGTTGATTTTGAATGTCCATTTTTAAATCTTATTTCTAATATTAAAATAGATATATATTTATGTGAAATGAACATGTATTTGATTCTCATACATTGCAATGCATTTTTCAGATCCTAGGCATTCCCATGCAAATGCTCAGGTTCAGATTAGTTTAAATTATTGGAATTTCATAAAAATCACCAAACATTTTTAGGATGAGTTTTCTCCTGGGTATTTTCACATCCTCAGTAATTATTTACTCATATTGTTTTATAATCATGAATATTTTGTGAGAGAAGAATGCTACGAATTCATCTGTTCTTAATTTACTCCTTACCTAAATCTAGAGCACAATGTTCTATTTGTGGTATCAAGGCAGTTGGTTGATGTAAAAAGGGACTGATATTAATTACAGAAAATTGTCTTCAAATGGAAAAGAAAAATGAAGAGTCTTAGGGAGGCTTAATCCTGATTACAACTTAAAATTGCTCACTCCATTAACACAATCGACACTCCCAACCAGCAAATTTTATAGAAGAACAAGTAAGCAGATATTTTCTCTGGAAGATAATTTTTATGCTTTTCTTATTTTGCTTCTTTCTGCCAGTATAGGAATTGTTAACTTTTAAAGTCTAGTGTAAATCTTCATTTAGAAAGTATTAAGAAAAAAGGCCTACCTAATTAATAACATTTTTCCTTTTTTACTATGCATGAGTCCAGTGGGTGTAAAACAGCAGCTACACAAATCCACTAACACAAATATTTTAAATCTAAATTTAACATGAAAAGATGATATTAGCCAACGTAAATAGTCACTAGATATACACATTTTAACCATGTGAATTAGATTAACTTCAAAAGATCAGAATGACGTTTGGTAAATAATCATTTCCAGTACGTTAGTGCACTGGAACCTCCGTATTTTGAGAAGAGATAATTCATCCCATTTTGGTGAGCAATTTTCTCACTATAGAGCTGAATTACTGTACAACCAGACCCAGCACTCTATTTTCATGGGACACCTGGCTTGAGCAATTAAAGATATTTCAGAAACATTATTTCAGCTACCTTCATCACTCCATATGCTGCATTAGTCACTAGTTCGTTCCATCATCTAGTCATCAATTCACTAAGTTTGTACTAACTTATGTCCCCGGGCAAACTAGGATATGAATTCTTACAAAGTGAATAGTAGAATTCAATCCTTGTACAATATCACAGTATCAGTACATCTATCTTCCCCTATATCCTGAGCTCTCTGCAGGCAATAGCTAAGAAAATACCACTATAATAATGATGCTGAGGACAATGGAAGTTTTAAAAGCTTTTTTTCATCAATTAAAAAAAGGAAAAAGTGTGATAATTTAAAAATAGCTTTGTATTTTCTAAGAACTTCAAGTAGTTAACTTTTCATATTAAATATTAGGCTTCAGCTTAAAACCTTTGAGATGCAATCACTGTACTCAATAACTTCAAGGCATTCACCTGTAATTTCAATGTCACCATTTCCAGCTGAGAATATGATCAAGCATGAATAAGGAGAAAGCTTATGGTTAAAGAAAATGATATTCAAGTACTAGTCACTTGGTCATTCTTCTTCTAGGTCAGCAGTTATTTCCACAGTTGCTGGGGCTTTAATGCCTTTTGCAAATATAATATTTGGGGAGGGGGGAGTTTGTATGCCTTTTATTGAGATAGAAATTTACATACTATAAAATCGATCCATTTTAGGGGCCCGGCCCTGTGGCCGAGTGGTTAAGTTCATGCGCTCTGCTTCGGCGGCCCAGGGTTTCGTTAGCTGGGATCCTGGGCATGGACATGGCACCACTCATCAGGCCATGCTGAGGCGGCGTCCCACATAGCACAATCAGAGGTACTCACAACTAGAATGTACAACTATGTACTCGGGGGCTTTGGGGAGAAGAATTTAAAAAAAAGGAAAAACATATTGGCAACAGTTGTTAGCTCAGGCACCAATCTTTAAAAAAATAAATAAACAAAATTGATCTATTTTAAATGTACAGTTAATTGAATTTTAGTATATTTATAGAATTGTACAAGTATACCAGAATCTAATATTAGAACTTATCCATCACCTTAAAATAACTTTCTGCAAAGTTACAGCCACATCCCATTTCTACTCTCAGCACTGGGCAACCAATAATATACTTTGTTTCTGTAGATGTGCCTTTTCTGGACATTTCGTAAACATGGGATCATATAACATATGTTCTTTCATAGCTGGCTTCTTTTACTCAGCATAATGCTTATTAGGTTCATTCATGTTATAACATGTTTCAGTGCTTTATTCCTTTTTATTTGTTCTTATGGTTTTTAACATTAGTTAAATACTTTTGTTTCCAATGGAAATAGCTCTGTGTAGAGATGAGTGTAATTTTCACCTCTTGGGCTACTTTTTGATGGAACTGTTGACCTAAGACAGATAAGTTACATTGCTTTAGTAACTTAAAAGATAAAGATATAAAATATCATGATGACGACAAAGAAAGGAAAATTTGAGTCAAGAAAGAGAATGTTATAAAGCAGGTGGTGGGGGGTAGTGGATGCTTGCTTTAAATTTCATTTCAAGTAATTATTTTTACGGATGCCTTCTAAGATTAATTGTACTACAGTAGTTGTTGATTGCGTGTAAGTAAACTTTGTCTTTTATGGACTGGTTGTTATTTATACCTTCCATAGCAAAGTCTAATCTCCCCCCTTTATGTAAAAGCTGAGTGTTTCAGCCCTTCATATAAAAGAATTATGTGATCTAAAAGGATATATAGTGTTACCAGAACAAATATTTGACATATGTACAGATCTGGAGCAACTTTGTAAATCTCAAAAAAGGATGTATTTATTTTATAAACATACACGTATTTATATATAGAAAAACTAAAATTTATGAATAATATACTTGAAGGGGTTATGATGACTAAAGAAGATTGGTATTCCAGCTCCTGGAAGGAATTATGAGGCGAGTGAGTGAATTTTCTATGTTAGTGCAAACATCTTTATAGTCTTCTTTTAAATAAGGCATAGAAATAGGCATAAAAAGGTTTAGATTACCTTTAAGACATTTTTTTCCTCTAAATGTTGTCAATAATTGATACAAACTTTGGAGAGGACGTGCAGAATTTGAATCCTGTAAATTTTGAATAGATTATGTAAAATATGCAATGGTTAATTTTAAATATTCAAAATAACTTTAAAAACAATTTATAGGGTGAAAGCTCTGCATTACTTTCCCATATGATAGAAGTACAGATTTTAAAAAAATACATTTCAAATATTTAAACTTGAATATCTTATATAATCCATCTAGGTAGCATTGGACTCAAAAATTTTCATGAAAATAAGCCCATTCCATTTTTCTGCTAATTATACAAATCTTATACATCTTTAAGGAGCTGAAAAGAATATCTGAAGTCATTTTGGTATGGAATTTCTACATCCTTCCTATTATGAAAAATGAGTTTGTATTCCTGGTATTTGCTATTGTAACAGACTTCGCCTTAGACTAAGCATCCTGTCCCAACAAATTATTTGAGCAACTACTCTGCGCCAGGTACTATGTTAGGGTCTATATTTTCTCTGGGAAATGGTATGAAGTATCTTCCTTGAGGGAAGACATAATGCAGTACTTTAAGTCGCATCTTCTGGAAAGAAATTTCATGGGCTCAAATCCTAAGTCTGCTACCCATTAGTCTATAACCTCATGCTATTATTTAACAGTGTCAAGCTTCAGTTTCCATAGCCATGAGGAGAGATTTTCCTCTTCCTACGGTTGTTGTGTGAATTTAAAGAAGTAATATAGACAAAATAATTAGCACATTGTCTGATATATGCAAAAAACAGTGATATATAGAAAAAACTTCCACTTACTTACTAATGGTGTCTCTTAGTTTAACCAAATATGATACTAATATTCTTTCAAGAAGAGACTTGATACAGGGAGAATGACATCTATGATTTTCATGAAGATTCAACTGACTACTTCTAATATAAATCCTCTTCATAATAAATAGGAAAAGTTTATTTGAATGCAATCATTCAAGTATAGGGACTGCAATCAACAGCAGCTAAATCAGTGAAGACTTAGTCAGAACATAATTTGCTGAATATCACTAAAAACTTTATTTATGTTTTGAGAATGTGGAGAATGAGAGTCTCAAAAGCACAGGTCATCTTGAGACATTATGTTTTTTCAAAGCTTCAATTATCCATTATTCATATATTTATTAATGTGATGCATATCTATTTCTTGCCTACTATGCAACAGGCATTCTCTAAGGCATTAGTTATTCAAAGATGAATGTGTAGAAAATAAGGGAGCACAAAATTTTGGTAATAATAAGTCTAGCAAGAGGTCACTTTGAAAAATAATTTTTATTTCCCCCAGAGTTTCCTTTTTACTTCTTTGTAAGACACGGCTCTTTCCAATGATGTATGGATTAAATATAATATGCAGAAAGGGTGCTCCTAAAATAAACAATTTTGTGTTTACAATTATATATTAGGCAATATGTAAATTCATTGTACGTATTGCAAATATTCTGTACATCCACTTAAATATTGCCTGCAAACAAGTGAAAAGTACTTAGTAAACTTTATTATACCTTTGGAGTCTAACAATGTCCACCAACAGGTACATACATTTCATAAGGAATAAAGTAATGACATTTTAGGTTAGACCTTCATGGCTAGTAAACATCACCCTGAATACAAACTAAGCACATCCAGAGACACCTCATCAGTGATGGTTGAGTTATCTTGAAAAGATAATATGCTTTGAACAGTATCTCATTTGTACTCTAAATGTAGGTAAACTATTTAAGAAGTTCTGGCCCAGAAGCTTTGAAATATACCAAAATTTAGAGGAATTCAGGAAAATATATACAAAGGCACAAAGGTGAGAGAAGAAAAGTAGAGCACATATCCACAGCAATGTATTTGACTACTCAGAAATGGAAGTGAGGAAATAAAGGAGAAAGCATACCGTTACCTCTTGCTGCGTGGGAAACAGAAAATAAAGTCTGAGGAGGTAGGATAACACAGGTTATTAAGGATCACATACGTCGTGCTAAGAATTTTAGACATCATCCTATTCAAGAAGGTTGACATTCTTCAGAATGAGAGTGACATGATCACATTTGAGTTTGAGTTTTAAAATAAGCACTTTCTTAATTGTTAGGAAGAAGAATCCACAGGGTGCAATACTGAGGACAAGAAAACATTTAAGAGACTTGTAAAATAAAGTGGTCTATATAAAAAACAAAATTAGTTATAACTTTATCCAAAATATTGTGCCATTTGTCATTGATTTTAAGTTATCTAGATAAAATGATTATGTGGATAAGAGGAAAAGTGTACCTGTGGGATATTAATGTGACATGGTCACTTCTGTTTGGAAAAAAATGAGTCAAATAGCTTAAATTTTGTTTGTTCCTAGCAGAATTTTCCTGAGCTATTAAAGGTTAATATGGCCTATGCATTTCCAAGAAGGAGATATAAAATAACAACAGTTTTCAAATTTATTTGGCCTGGGAAATATCTCCTCCCTTTAAGAATCTTGAGATTTTGTTACCTATAGCACAATTTAGAAAATGTGGCATGGTCTAATGAGTCAATAACATGATTGTCAGTAATGAAGATGGATGTAATTGCCATAATAGAAGTGTATATAAAAGAATTGACTGGACCTTGCAGTAGTAGCCATCTCAAGAACTAATTTACACCTCTATTTTCAATAAGATCTAGAGTTATTTCTAAATATTATTATAGGTTAATATATTCCCCAAGTTTCAATTAAGTACTGAAATTGATTCACAATTTCAATCAAGAAGAGAATATTCTAAAATATAATCAATTTATAATGTGCTCAAGGCAATATTATCATAATGGAACAGTTGTGATCTGTGTAGACTAGTAAAACAACAATTTGTCATTTTGACTTCAGCCTCATCTTGGACACAAGGCACCATGATCTGAATGACTAGACAATCAATTAAGTAGTTACAATATTCTTCTGCCAAAGTAAAAGGGAAGAATGTTCCCTCTCACCACTTCTTTCCAACACTGTGCTGGAAGTACCAGCTAATGCAATAAGACAAGGAAAGGAAATAAAAGGTATAAAGATTAGGAAGGAAGAAATAAATCTATCTTTGTCCGCAGATGACAAAATAGTTTATACACAAAATCTGAAAGAATTGACAAAAAACTCTTAGAACTAATAAGTGATTTTAGCAAGAGGGCAAGATACAAGCCTGATATTACAAAAGTCAATCACTTTCCTATATAACAGTAACGAACAAGTGGAATTTTAAATAAAAACACAACACCTTTACATTAATACCCCCCTAAAGGAAATACTTTGCTATAAATCTATCAAAATATGTACAATATCTAAATGAGGAAAACTACAAAACTCTGGTGAAAGAAATCAAAGGAACACTAAATAAATGAGAGATATTCCATGTCCTTGTATAGGAAGATTCAATATTGTCAAGATGTCAGTTCTTCCCAACTTGGTCCATAGATTCAATACAATCTCAATTAAAATATCAGCAAGTTATTTTATAGATATCAACAGATGGATTCTAAAATTTATATGGAGAGGCAAAGGATAATCAACAAATATTGAAAGAGAAGAACAAAGATGGAGGACTGACACTATCCAGCTCAAGACTTACTATGAACCCACAGTAATCAAGACAGTATGATATTGGTGAAAGAATAGGCAAATAGATAAATGGAACAACAGAGAAAGCCCAGAAATAGATTCCCCTCAAAATATAGAATACTGATTTCTAACAAAGAGGAAAGGCCGTACAGTGAAGCAAAGAGAGCCTCTTCGACAAATTGTGTTGCAACAACTGGACATCTGCATGCAAAGAAACGAATTTAGAGAAAGATCATCCACCCTTCACAAAAATTAACTCAAAGTGGATCAAAGACCTAAAAGTAAAATGCAAAACTATAAAACTCCCAGAGGATAATACAGGAGAAAGCCTAGATAACCTTGGGAAAGGTGATGTCTTTTTTAGATGTAACACTAATCATGCAAATGCACAATCCATGAAAGAAATAATAGACAAGCTAGGTTTCCTTAAGATTAAAATCTTCTATTCTATGGAAGACAGTGTTAAGAGAATGGAAGAGAAGCCATAGACTGGGAGAAAATACTTGCAGAAGACACACTGTTATCCAAAATATACAAAGAACTCTTAGAACTCAATGATAAGAAAACAAATAACCCAATTATAGAATGGGCCAAAGATATTTTCTTTAATACTTTAATACTTTATAAATATTTGACTCTCCTTTAGTTTAAAAAAAATTTTGTTGCATGGAGTATGGTGGAAATGCCTATTGATTTTTATTTTGTTTCCCAAATGGTTAATTCTCCTATCACCTCTTATTGCAAAGTATATTTCCTCTCTGCTGGTTTGTTACATTTTCCTTCCCATTTAAGTTGATACATGAGAACTGTTTCAGAGCCATCACTTTTATTTCGTTAATATTATCAATTAATATTATCTGTTACTATAATATATATTATATATCTATGTATTTGACCTTACAAAAATTTAATTTAAAGGTAAATGAAAATAAAGTGTAGAAAACAACAGAGGGACTACTACTCTATTTGTATAGATTGGTTACAATTGAATAAGAAAAATATTTAATGATGCCAATTTAAAAAAATGATAAGAACATAAACACACTTTGTCCATTTTTAAAGAAAACATAATTGGAAACAAAAGCCACTTATCTCTTTCTAATTGTTTATTCTCATCATTCTGCCTGCAAATATTTGTATTATTTTATATTCTAAGGCTTTTAAATTGTTTGATGTTTATAAAATTTTCTAAGTTCGGATATTTGATGGTTTCTATGACTAACTTACTCAAACTTCCTTATTAGAACTTACGTATTCTGTTATTAGAGTTAGAAAAATCTTAACTCACAATTTTAGATCACAACAAATGGCAATGGCCATAAAACATGGATAACTTTGTCAGAGTTAAAGATATTGAGAAGGAACACTGTTCAAGACATTATGGAGTAATACCCAATTGCCAACAATTTACCCTGAATTCATGATGTTGAAATATTGAAGGGTATCCAATAAAATATTGGTAAGTTGAATTCTAAGATGATTCCCACCCCCTTGTCTCCATGTCTTTGTGTAATCTCCTTCCCTTGAGTCTGGGCAGAACGTGTTACTAGTTTCAAACTAGTAGAATATGGAAAAGACGATACAGTGACAGAGTGTCGCTCGTATGATTACTTTATATTATACAGCAAGATGAGGGCATTTCACAGATACAATTAAGGTCCCTAATAAATTGACTTTAAATTAATTAAAAGAGAGGTTCTCCTGCTAGCTTTGAAGAAGTAAGCTTCCATGTTGTGAGATGGCTTATGGAGGCGACCACATGCCAAGCACTTGAGGATGGTCTGTAGCAGCTGAGAGCAGTCCCTGGTTGACAGGTAACAAGAAAACCAGGACTTCAGTCATCCAGCTACAAGGAAATAAATTCCACAGACAACTTGAGTAAGTTTCAACTCAGTTTCTTCCCCAATCAAGTCTCCAGATAGGAACACGGCCTGGCTGATCCTCTGATTGCAGCCTTCTGAGACCCTAAGCAGAAAACCCAGCTAAGTTTGCCGGGACTCCTGATCCTTGGAAACTGAAATAAGTGTGTGTTGTTTTAGGGGCTAGCTGTGTAGTAATTTGTCAGTGGCAATTGATAACTAAGATAGATATATATATTTGATACAGTTATTTTTTTCTTATAGAGATTAAAAAATAGACAACTTTTTCAAAGAGTTGTGATTGATCAAACTGTTTGCTTGTCTCCTTAAAATGCTAAAATGTAATTGTCAATATTAAAAACATAATATATAGACCCTGAAATGATGAATTCAGGCATTTTAAGATGCTGTATTTATTACCTAATTATGTCACTTGGATGTAATATCATAGAAATGGAATTTCCAGACAATATCAGTGTCGTGAAGAAATGTTTATATTTTATCCATTTATGAACTAGAATGAGGATTTTTCACAAGGTGCTTACTTCAGAATGCGAAAGTAAAATCTTGAACTCTCTGGAGACTGAAAACTGTACTCTTGTTAACTGCGACGGAAATCTAGTCCACTTCTAATACATTAACTTTACTGCTTCTTTTAACATTAAAACCACGCTACAAAGTTCTGTTGTTGCCTTCCAAATGTTCTGTTTGGAGCACAGTTTGGAATTTCATTTAGGGCAGACTCTTTTTCAGTGATTGCTGCTCCATTAGAACTGATTCCAAGGGACTTTCCCAGTCAAGACATGATTCCAAAAATAGAATATATGTTAATAGTTTTCCATACCCCCACCAAAATTTAAAAAATAATAAACTCTTCTAAACCAGGACTTTTCAGTTATAAAACAACAAAATGTCATCCTCTTACATATTCTTTTTCTCCCATATATTTTGGCAAATTGCTAATAAGGGTTTGTACTCTTTCCATGGGTGGAGTCATCCACTTGTCATCTACTGTTAGAAAGAGAACTAACTGTCACTCCATCTGATCCACAGGCGGTTCTCTTCTGCTATATATGCCACTGGGACTCCATCCTGTGCAACACTGTTACTTGTTGAAGGGATCTTGCCAACAACTAACACACCTTTTTCTCTTGGGTGTGTTTGTCATTCACTTTGCACTAGCTTTATGAATTTCTCAAAAATACTGTATTTGTCTTTTTTTGCTACAAAGAATGTGACTTTGAAAGATGCTGCTGTAGTTTTGGTCTCTTCTTCACCTTTTTGGGCAGCATTCATTTAATATAGAAAGGCATTATTTCGGAAGTAAACTGGGGTGTCTCAATCAGACTACAAGAAAGTGTATTTTGAAGATGAAGATGCAACTGATTGACAAATTAACTTTATAAACAAAACACACTGGACATTGGGGGTAAGCAGATTATTAGTTTGATAAAATAGCAGTATTTGGATACCAATTTTGTGTATCTTATTTGCACTTGGTTTCTCTTTCAGCTACTTGTGGAAAATAATTACAACCTATGTTCTCTGTAAAATCGCTACGAAAATTCACAATCCATAATTTTACTAGTCTCTTCTTATTTAAGCTTACAATATTATTTTAAGATTGATGTTTATATTAGTATTTTCATCGTTAAGATTACATTTCAATTAGTGGCATTAGAGTCATTTACCTGTTATTGTTAATGGGAACTATGCTTTAGCGTAATAGAAACATAAAAAACAAATTTAAGAAACATAAACAATAGCATGCAAATGATGTGAGAATAAGCTACCTGGGTATAATTGCATCTTTGTAATTGTCTATTAAAACAGAAAAAGTGAATAATGCAAATCATACAGAACAATCACAACTTGCAAGACTGAAATGATTGTTAAGGTGGTGCTATTTCTGAGAATGGCTGCTTCTAAAGGCCTTACATATATTATTTAATTCATGAAATGATATTATGAATAAGGTATAGTTACAATCCTCATGTTATAGGTGAAGGAATGAAGGCAATGAAGGAGTGAAGAGATTGAGTAATTTTTCCAATATCACATAGTTTAAGGGCAAAACCAGATTTTAATCCAGGCAGTGTGACTGCAGGGTTGGCCCTTAAGCAATCACACTCTCCCTCTTAGGTTTTATTCAACTATGCAGAAATGTAGCTGGACAAAATTATTTTCTTCATTTCACTTTTCATTAGTTTCAAGATACATATATAGTAACAGTAAGGAAACTATAGTTTCTATGAATTATACCAATGATTTTGTTGCCCTGATACATTGGCAATGATCCTTGTTATTTGGACGTGGATCTAGGCTTTCCACTTGATGAGCAAGAGGAGGGTAGTAGGGGAAACACAGCTTCTGTCAACCTCAACATAGATGCTTTCTGGTGCAAAGACTCATTGTCCCAGGTTAAAAGTGGCTCCATTACCAATGTATATGAACCTGAAATGAATAACCTGAAATAAGTATAGCAGCTTGATTATGGGAAATAAATGGTTCAATGGAAGCCCAGTTTTACATTTTCTTCCTGGTTGGAGAGGATGTAAGGGTAATGCCCTAGGGATAGAAAAGAATTTGACACAGTCAAGTCTTCTTCTAAAGAGGCTAATGATAGATCTCCTGGTAACAGAAAAGTTGAGTATTTGCTAACAGGAGAATGCTTATCTATGAATATACCAGGACCTACCTGCTTGGCTAAGACTGCTGATGGTAAGCAAACCTGGAATCTGTAAATTCGAGTGGCATGAATCTACATGCTTCCTGGAGAATGCTACATAAGCTATGTAACTAAATATAAAATGGAGATGTTTCATGACCAAAATGACTCCTTCTGTGTAAATAATGTTACTCTATGCATCATTAAAGATCTCACAGGTTAATCTGAGTTGGGGTGCATTCTAACACAGCGGGGTAGAACCTGGCAAGAGGCATTGGAGATCCCAGGCCACTTCTTATTTTGCTTAAGTCCCATGATTTTTATTCTCGAACTTATTAGGAAAGTGTGATACTCTCTAAGATCTCTGGTTCACATGGGTCTGATTTGGCAATAGAATATTTTGTATCTCAGCTTACATAGCGCAAAAATCAAAACCATTATTTGTAGGTTGGAGGTCAATCTGAAGCAAGAAAAGGCAAAGTATTTTTTCCTGTTGAAAATAAAAGATCTTGCTACAACTAAATTTAAATCCTAATGTTTATTATTTTTCTTAACTAGACTTAATTTGCCAATGAAACCTTAAGTGTTTTCTCTCAGGTGAGACAAGTAACAGTACTAAATCCATATTTCTGCAGAATCTTTGGGTCAACTAACATGAACCACAACTTATCTTAGTGTAGACTTACTTTCCTGGAACTAAATTTCAAGACTATTTTTAACTTTTTAAAAATATCAACCATCATCAATCATCATTTCTTTATTTTTATTTTTGTTTTTTCAACTTTCTTTGGGTTATATTGGCCTGCAAAAATTGTTCTCTGCACCTCAGAAGTAAGCCTTAATATTATAGAGAAATCCAAGAGTAGAGGACATAATTATGCAATCTTCTAAAAGCAAAAGACCATTTTAGAGCAACGCATACTCTTTTGTACAAGATATGATAGATTTTGAATAATTTTATAATAAATTTCAACAAATTCTATAATTTACCAAAAAGCCTAAAGACAACATTTAGAAAATGAAAATATTCATTTGTTATATTGACTTCTTCCAAAATTAAACTTAGAAAATTATCTCACAAAAAATATTAATTTCCTTACAGTTGTATTGCACACAATATAACAGTTTAAGGAAATTATGTTCTGTAATCTTCCATATGATTAATCAATGAACAAAAGCTACCTCCCCTTTTTAGAAGAATAAATAATGAGAATAGACAGAAGTAGTGTGCATGGTTCAGTTGGAGAAATGGCTTTGGGAAGAATGCAGTCAGTGACCAAAACCTCAATCAATTACTCACTAAATGACATATATTTGTTTCTCAATTCTTGTAGCCTCACAGGCAGGAGTACACTCTTTATTCAAAGTTTCCCTGATCACACTGTGTAAAACGTACTCCCATGCTCCAATTTCACGTTATTATCCATTACTCTGTTTTATTTTCTCCAAAGGATTTAGCAGTATTTGGAATGATATTATTTATGTTTTTGCCTATATACTTCTTCATCTCTCCACAGTGGGACCTCCACAAGGACAGAGATACTGTTTATCTTGTTCCCTGGCTGTGTCTCCAGTGCCTAGAGCAGTCTCTAAAACATAGCAGAGACGCAATACTTCTATATTAAAGGAATCATTAAATAAAGAAGGAAAAAATAAAGTGCCTTAACTCTTTGAACTGGTGTCACCCTTATTTGTAATGCATATAACTTTGTAACTATGTATCACAATGCACTTATTCATAAGTGTAGTATAAGTCTTGTGTTATCTTAAGGTACTTATAAATGTAATTTTAACCAGTAGCTGTACTGTTATATATTTCATAAGTTGATGACAGCTTGATTACTGTGACCTTTTATATGGAAAACCAAGGAAAAAGTAAGTATTGTAAAAATCTGAATTCATTAGAGCAAGAAGAGTCGTAGTTTGGAACAGAAACTTTTTATGAGTTTTAATTGTTACTCAAAATCAACTATATTTTAAGAATATCAGATAGGAGAAAAATTTAAGAATTAAAATCTTGCTTCCATCCCCCTTATTGGTTTTCTAACATAAATGCAAAACTCATAGACTACTTCTCTGAAGTCTTTTAAAGGAGGTATTATCATTCTCTAATAGGCTTATGTTGGGTTTTTTAAAGCTTGAGCAAAAACTATTCAGTACGTAGAACACTTTCTGATACACAATATAAAATTGACATTTTCCTCTAGATTAGGTAGTTAATGCAAATGAGATCATAGCTCCAGTAAGCTTTGGGAATGAACAGGCCATCCAGGAGAGTCAACAAAAGTATGCCTCCTGCAATAGGAAAGGTTTCAATTTTGCCATTTTTCTAAACACAGAAAAATGTATCCCTCCAATTCAGAATATTGAATGTCTTATGGAAAGCGAAAGGTCATTTGTAACTGTCCACAGGATTGATGGAGTTGAGATACCTCCTTGACCTTCACCCTGCACTCATAAAGAATAGTTTCAGATGACAGAGCATCAGGCAAGTTTTCAGAAAATGTCTTTTCTTCTTTTATATTGCATAGCAAGATTGTTACCTGATATTTTCTTTCATAATTGTATGTCAAGATTTAATTACGTCGTGTCTTCCCTCATTAAAAGTTAACTGTCATCTAATGCTGCTGAGCAATGTCTGGGATCTGGACTAATTCAAGCCGTTCTATCTGCTTTTCGCCATTGTTTTCCATCGCAGCTCCTAAAGTAATTGCTTTGGAGGCCTCACAAACCATGTCAAGGTCATCCTTTATAAATACTAACCACATGCACCCCAACATATACACACCCCAATTAATTATTGTCTATTAAGAATACATATTATAAAAAACATTACTTCATTACAATTCAGGGATGTTTTTTATCCCTATGACTTAATTTAAAAAACTAATAAAAATTTTAGTGCAGCTATTAAAAATACAATGAAAGTATGCTATACCACTATACTAATAGCTATTGAATTGTAGTGTGTGTGTGTGTGTGTGTGTGTGTTTACCATATTTGTCAATTGTGAAATCTCTGTGACCTAAAGTAGCTTTATGATCTCTAATCTTAGGACTTGCACAATAGAAAATACAATGATATTGTCCAATATATTCTATGCAAAATGAAGCCACCGATACACTATGTGGAAAGCATGTGCTTCCAGCTGTTTTACTCATGATAATGATGGATTTGAGCTTATCCTCCTGCCGCTATTGTCATTTAAGCTCCCTTTATATTTCAGCTTGTACAAGGCGGCAGCCTCGTAACTGTCTCGTTGCTTCCAATGTTATCCAATGCAAATTTGCAAACCATATTTCTCATAGAATAAAGAGAATGAGAAAGGAAAGTTCTTAAAATATTCCAGAGATAATGGGAGAATGCAAAAATAGAAGGCAATCAGAACCACAGGAAAATGAAAAAACAAACAAAAAACCAACATGTTAAAAATAAAAGGAATGAATCACAATACCGGGCTTTGAAATATTAAATAGTTATTATAAATGCAAACATATTTGTTGATTTTAAGCTATTTGAATGAACTTATACACGAAGCATGAAAGTAATTGTGGTAACAAAACAGACACAGAAAATATAAAAGTAAATGCCAATATGGTTAAATTTAGTTGTTTTAACAATGAGGGAGATAGAGACGGTTATTACTATCTTTACATTGCAAAGTTGAGAATCAAAAGATAATGTCTATGTTTGAAGAAATATGAAATAACAGTTTTTATGTATATTATTTAAGTTACAATATTCCTAATTGAGAGATGAAAAAAAGAGCTAAAACTGTATGGGAAGGAGTGGGAAAAGGAAGTGGAGTTGGTGAAAATAAGCTAAATGTTCGTTTATCTTACCAGGGTGTCAATTGATGAAAATCTAAAGCTGTTAAATTTTAAAACAGCTCTATAAAAATGCAATTTAGAGGAATTAAAATATTAACAACTAAAAGTGGTTGCCTCTAAGGAGTGGACAAATCTATGCTGAATGAATGAACGAACCAGTGCTTACAATTTGCTTGTCTCTATGCAAAAACATGTCACGTTTCATTATGAGTTCTGCCATATTTTTTAAAAACAATGTTGTGAATTACTTTCATAAACATGCTACAAAAATGGGTACAGTTTCTTACAATTAAACAAATAATAATGAGATGAATTGTTTTAGAACAGAACACAGGCAGAGTGAAAGCTAAGAAACAAGAGCAATAGTTTAAGTGGACAATGGTCTACGTTAAAGTTAAAATGAATAAACAGGGACATAGAGCTGAAAGACATTTTAGACAAAGATTAAATTCAATGATGTGATGTGGGAGCAATATATGTCATCAAACCAAAAACCTAAAGCATAGAATTTTAATTGACAGTTATCAACAAATTGACCATAATTTTACCGTATATTGAAATGTATATAGTATAAATGTATATACTAGTATATAGTAAATATACTAGTACTATCTATCTGAAAAAAAGTGGTAACAAAAGATATCAATGATAATTCTTAGTTGATGTACCATTGTAAGTGGATGATTTCAAGAGAAGTTAGAAGATATTTTGACTTATAACCATATCTCCATGGTCCATGGTGAGAACTTTCACTTTTTATCTTAAACACTGAGCATCCTTATAATACTTTTCAACTATTTTGCACCTTCACCTACCATTCCAAAATTCAACCACACAGAAAGAAAAAAGATTGTGCTTTTGGGCATTATTTGACTTAGTCAAAAATTGGAGGGATTATGGCACGGTATTAGCCATTTTAATACATAGCAAAATCTAACATAATAATGTCCACGTTAGACATATATTTTCTGTCTTTTACCTTCTAATCCAGGTGTCCCTTATCTTTCACCCCTGCTCTCCTCCCTCATAGTACTCACAGTTGAATCTTCCTTTTTCTACCTCCCTTTGTTATATAGTTTCTTCTTTCTTTTGCTGGAAATTTAGATGTGAACTCCAAACGGTTCTTTCTACGCAATCAGTGGCTTATAAAAGCATCTCAACAATTTCATTCTGTACCTCTGAAAGAATTGTCATATCAGTGTCTAAGGATAATTTTTTCTAGAAATCATATATTCATGTATAAACTTTTTTGATCCCTGCAATTGTTCAGTGAAATATGTAATAAAGTGAACGCTTAATTTATTTTTAATTCTTTAGAGTTCAAAAAAGCACTTTGACACACTATTATGAGTTGAACTCTGCCCCCCCCCCCATTCATATGTTCAGTCCTAACCCCTGATAGTTCAGAATGTAAGCTTATTTGGAGATACGGTCTTTACAGAAGTAATCAAGGTAAAGTGAGATCATTAACATGAGCCCTAATTCAATATGACTGATGTCCTTATAAAAATGGGAAATTTGAACATGGAGACAGACAGAGTGAAGATGATATGAGCAGACACAGGAAAAACGAAAGCCATCCTTAAGCCGAGGAGAGAGGCCTAGAACATACCTTCCCTCACAGCCTTGACAAGGAAACAACCCTATCAATACCTTGACCTCAGAACCATGAGACAATAAAATTCTGTCATTTAAGACACTCAGTTTGTGGTGCTTTGTTACAGCAGCTCTAAAAAGCTAATACACATACTACCATTTGATGATTTCACGTCCATCACGCCTTCCATTGCAATTTTCATTCAAGTGTAAAAAGAAAACATCTACTGGTAATTTTCCAAACAAGCCCAGGATTTGCTCATTTCATTCCCTCTGCTGATAATTCCCCTCCTTATCTCTCCTTTAATTTAACTCTTACTCCTCCTTCAAAATTTTTTTTCAGCAAAGACATTTTTGTTTTTCTACAAATAATAACGAAGAGGAGAGGACTGGCGGGGGGGGGGGGTCGGTAAGAAATAAATTCTCCAGCTTTTTGCTTTCTTTATGAAAATCTTTTTAGTAACGTCTTGACTTCAAGAAATATTTTACCAATGTATAGAAGTCTTTCTCTCCGCTCCCTCAGAGGAAAAAAATTAAAAATAAAGAAGAAACAAAACAAAGTCCTCTTTTACTTTATGGAGTAACTCTGTTATCAGAAAGGGGAACAAACTAGACTGTGTGCAAAAGCATATGAAGAAAGGGAGGCAGGGTGTACGTGTTAGACTTTCCATCCAGGCCCACTTTCAGCAGCAGAATCACCTCTAGGCTTTGCACAAGCTCAAAAAACCTCTGACCTACTCCTCTACTCTCTCCCTCATACCGCTCAACTCTGCTTACTCTTTCTATCTCAGCATAGGTAACTCTTCCTTCAGAAACTCTTCCTGGGCCTCCAAAACTGAATTCACTGCCTTAGATAATCCCAGCGAGACCCAGCTCGACCTCCATGGCAGCACCACAGGATCTCATCACTAAGGACGCCTTCAGACTCATCTTGGGCTGTTCTTCACCTTTCAGCCTCTGCTATTACTAGCCTGGTCTGTGTTCAGTCCTCATTCCAACAATTTAAGTTTTGACATGTGCCTAGAACTTTCATGCTTCTTTTCAATCAGAGAATCCCTACTTAATCTTTAGTTTTCAATGTAAAGGTCACTCTTCGGCAGACCCTCCTTGACCTTTCCTCCTCCCTATAGTAAGTCAAGTCTTCCTATTATGTGCTTTCATAGACCTCTGTGCTTCTCATTCAAAGAGCATATCCCAAATAAAATTATTAAACTGCAGAGCTTTTTGCATATTTTATTTTTAATCTTGGTTCAAAAAACCCATATAACATAAAAGTTATCATCTTAGACATTTTCAAGTGTATACTTATATAACATTTAAATTATTGTCTCCTTTATATCAATTCCTGCACCTGGAGTTATGTCTCATTCACAGTTATATTCTTGGCATCTAGCCTAGGCTAGAACCTGACACTTTTTTGGTGATTAAAAAGCATTTGTTGAATGAATAGATCCTTACATATTTATTTCCTTTCAATCTTGATGGCGAGAACCGTGTTCAACAACTGTCAATGGCTGACACAAAATGCTTCACAAAGAAACATTTTTGAAATCATTTATTCATTCAATGCATGAGTTCAGTATCTGTAATATGCCAGACACTAGGCTGAGCCCTGGGGATATTTCTATGAATAAGACCAACAAAATTCTTGCCTCGTGAAGGTTAAAGCCTTCTGGATTGATAGGATAAATAAGTAAATAAAGACATAGGTGAAATAAGTAGCAATTATCTTAAGCACTATGGAAGAAATGACTTAGCGATGTGATATAGAATAATTGGCCAGGACTCCGTTCATAGGCACTGTATTGGTCCACTTGGGCTGTTATAATAAAAATACTCTAGACTGGCTGGCTTCAACAACATTTATTTCCCACAATTCTGGAGGCTGGGAAGTCCGGCATCAAGGTGCCAGCACATCTGGTGTCTGATGAGGATTGCATCCTGACTTGTACACAGTCAGCTTCCCCTGTGCGCTCACACGGCTGAAAGAGAGAGAGACCTAGCTCTCTTCCTTTACTGACAAGGATGCTAATCCTATCGTCGCGGCTCCACCTTCATGACCTGCTTACCACCCAAGGGCCCCATCTCTAAATACCATCAAATTAGGGCTTCAAAATAGTAATTTTGGGGAGACGCAAATATTCAGTCAACAGCAGGTATTCTATTAATATATGTTTAAAAAAATGAAGCAGTGTGGTGAGAAGGTGTGTGGAAAAGGAAGAGTCCTCTGAGGAGACAAAATTTAAGCTTGGAGCTGGGGAATTAACCCCAGATATAAAGTCAGCCATGCAAAGCATTTGTAAAACAGAATTTAGGCAGAGAGAACCACAAGTTTGTAGATGCTGAGAGAGGAAATAATGGGATTTGTGCAAGCAATAGAAAGGGAGACAGTGAAGCTGAATTCGGGTGGTGTAATGTGAACTTCGAGCACTAGGTAGCGGTCAGATCATCTGTGCGCCCTACAGGCCACCGTAGAGAGGCTGAATAGAACAAAAAGGGCCAGAAGTTGGAGCTGAGACTGTTCTACCTAGGAGGCTGTCGTATAGTATCTTGATTAAAGATGATGGTACTTATCTTGGGTGGTATAAGTTGAGATCAAAAGAGTGATTTGTTGGGAGTTTAGAGCCAACTGAATTCAGTCAGGGATTACCTGTGAGACTTCAGCAAAAGGCGGGGATGTAGTTTAACTTCTGCCCCAAATCTGTGCTCGTTCTGTACCTTCTTCATCCAGTTACATAACATTGACTATGATATGGGTACAATCTGTGACTATGAAAAGTTTATTAACTTAAACAGATGGGATTTGTATACAGCCTGGTCAAATGAAATAAACTCTAAACAGACAGTGATCTGTTTTTCAACTTTCTCTCTCTTGTATTGACAATTGTGTTTGCTACATAGCTTGTGTTCAATGTTTGTCAATGAATGACTCCACGCTGAATAAGAGAAATTCCTAAGTAGAAAATGATGGTTAAATAATTGAATGTGGCTTGGGAATTTATTTTTATATTATATAAGTATAAAATTAAATGTATTTGTATTTTAAGAACATTTTCCAGAGTTCAGTTTCCTTTCATAGAGAGTCTAGTATTTGATGATTGCATCTGCTCTAACATTCCAAGATAGACAGCATAATTCTAATTTTATACATGTGGAAACTGAGACTTAGCAAAACTGAGTTACTTGCTAGCTGATGACAAAGGTGGTATGTGGTCTACGTTCTTTAACTTTAACTCGTTGTTTACTCCGCTCTACCCTGGTCCTTCTGTATATATTCAGGCTGAAAGCAGCATGTTCAGTGGAAAGAATATTGGACTGGTTTGTGGGAAATCCTTCCAGGCATGGCCCTCACAACCTCTCTGAGGCTAGTTGTCTGATCCGTAACATCAGGAATTTAGAACTAATGAGATTTAAGATCAATCTCCAAAGCAAACAATGAAACGTTCAACCAAAGTACCAACTGGGAGAAACTATGAAACTACTGTTGGAGCCAGCTGGATGGCATAGTGGTTAAGTTCACACGCTCTGCTTCGGCGGCCCAGGGTTTGCCAGGTCAGATCCCTAGAACAGACCTACAGACTGCTCATCAAGCCGTGCTGTGGCAGGCATCCCACATATAAAATAGAGGAAGAAGGGCACTAGTGTTAGCTCAGGGCCAGTCTTCCTTAGCAAAAAGAGGAGGATTTGCAGCACATCTTAGCTCAGGGCTAATCTTCCTAAAAGAAAAAACATTAAAAAATAAAAGAAAACTTTCTTCTAATTGTGCTTCCTCCATACATATAATTTTCTCTCCATTTCCCATTCATTTCAATATTTTTATTAGTATAGATTTATTGGGAATCTATTGATTCCCAAGAAGTACCAAAATACTGATAAAATAAAATTGTGCCACATCAAAGACACTTTTGTACAATTGATATATGTCATGGAAACTTTGTGCAAAGCACACTCCTTGGAGCTGGCAATACAATGGTGAAGAAAGTAGATATAATTGCTGCCTTTGTTACTCCAGTTCTAATGAGGTAAATATATTTTCAAGCTCTTGGTAAACAGCAAGCTGTGACACAAATTGAGAATTTTTATGATGCTTACTCCCAGATTGCAAACAATGTATGAACTAAATCCAATACCCTATTACCCAAGTTTCCTTTGTCTTAATTTTCACCCCTCTTATATTTAGAAAAAGGCTAAGAATGGGTAGAGTGGATATGTAGGTGTGTGCATTTTTCCCTCATATAAGACACTATGTTTTGAAAGTAGTTTCTGGCAGGTGAAGTCAGGCTAAGGAAGGGCCATTTATGGCTTTAGTTCAGAAAGCGATCTCAGAGGATGCAAACTGCGTGAGGACTAACTCTATCCGAAATAAGTAAACCAGCAAGTACGTATCATTTTTCACAGTCTGATAAATGAATAATCCAATTGAAGCCAATCTATTTTCAATTATTTTATCAAAAATATGCACTGTGTGTGTTTAATGTAGAATTTGACAAACAAGATAGGTGCATATATATATATATATATATATATATATTTCTAGGTTTACAAAATCACGTTGAAAGACGTAAGTGCTTTAGACTCAGAATTTAACAGCAGAATAACATGGATTATATGAACTATGTTTAAAATTCTAATAAAGATGAGATTGAGGGCAGTAAGGAAATAAAAAAACAGAGAAAGGGAAGGAAAAAGGAAGGAGAGAAATCAAAAGGGGAAGGTTGCAGGTGGCAAAGGAGAACAGGGCCGCTGGCCTGAACAGTTTCATGGTGACAGCAGAAACGCCTCCAGCCCCACGCACCAAAACGTGTTTGCCACCGTTTGCAGATGTTTCAACCAAGTGCAAATTTATACATGTTTTACTGAATCAAATTTCATCAGTTTACAACAGTTGCTCATGAAAGCGGTGATTATTCTGGAATGATTTGACAAGTTTAACTAATTAGGTATAAGTAGTTCATTTGAAAGAGTGCTTGTTATTTATGCATTGATGATAATTTGCTTTCGATTGCCTAATCTTGATCATTTCTATCCTGTGTGAAGCTGTAAGTTACATTAATAGTGTATATACATGTTTAATGTCATAGAAATGTGTGCCTTAGCTGAATTTTCTATTAACATACCACCAATGAGTATGAGATTTCACCACCTATACCATTATAGGCAAAAATTTATTTACTTCAGAAAATAATGTTTTCTTTCTGCATGGGCCAGGGGTGGAATATATATTTATCAGTTTCCATAAAATAATTTAATTAAATATAGAATAGAAAATGAAGAGAAAGAAACGTTGATGATGACAAGAAATAGCAAGCCCATGCTATCAAAAAAAAGAAAAAGAAAAGGATTTGGCAAAATGGAGTCAACATGAAGAATGGCCAAGTTATTGTCCTCTTTAATTGATAGCCCTCTGTCCGGATTGCCAGCATCTGGTATAAGTAAGGTGTACTGCTCTATATGTTCTTTTGTAAACATTGTGATTTAAGCTGTAAATTCATCTACACTGGTTCTAAAATTACTGCAATTCCTGCATTGTTTAGAATGTGCAATCGCTGAGATAAACAACCCTGAAGCACAAATTCAGTGCACAGTGAAGGTCTTTTTTCTTTGGAGGAAAACAGGTTTGTTTGCCACTCCTACCCCCAACTCCCGTTCATCCTGGAGAATTTCCCATAGCCATAGCCAAATATTTTAATTTATAGAACGCTCTGTGTTTTGCCACTGGCAATGAAGTCGCTGCTAATAAGTTCCACAGACTGCCGTAAAGCCCCAGAGAGAACTATATGCTGCCTGTCAAGCATATAATTTTAAGGTTTAATAATGCATAATATGTGTATACAGTTTATCAAAGCACACTTCTTTTTCAAAAGCAAGAAAAAGAAAGCGAGGAAGACGCTTAAAAATGGTTGTTCCTAAAGGCACTGCTTTTTAAATGAACTGTTGTTAATTGCTTAAGCATTGAAAATCTTATCATTTAAAGCAACTGATTAATCTATGTGCTCATTTAATTTAAGTCTGTGTTATCAAAAACATTAACAATGCATGGTTTTAATAACCAAAAAGGGATTATATTTACCTCGAAAGAGAAATGTGTCAAATAGATTTAGCTTGGTGGGTGTCCTTATTTACAAAATATTGAGAATTTGGTATTTGGAATAATCATTCAGTCTTAAATGCTATGAAAATCTGAGATTTTGAATTTTTCTAATATTTTTCGTAAAATGTGACTATGATCTGCTTTGTGACATTATTGAGATGAAGAGGGAAGAAAGTATTTTTAATAGTGAACCTCTATGATCCTGAATGAGAACCAGGAATGTTTTTCTCCCATTTATTGATACTGCCACACTCACATATCATTGACTGCCAGGAAGTCTGTGTAAGAGATGTGATCTGACAGGGCAAGGAAGAATTTCTATTCTCCACAAAATCCATCTGGAAATAGCTAGGCAGTAACTGCAAATGCTGGGTTCCCCAGATATCTGTATTAGTCAGAATTCTTCCTACTGAACTCACATCTATTATTAATTTGTAAATCACGTTTCTGCATGTAAATATTTTTCGATGATCTTACATGGGCCTTCCTCTTGAGCCTTCAGGCTTGTAACCTTCTGGAAAGCTAGGTAGGAAAGTAATGTGGTGTTTTAGAGTATATGGGATTTGGAAAAAGAAACATAAAATGAAAGCAGGGAAAGTATGTATTGAGATTTTCCCAATAAGACCATTCATATGAGATAAGAGAAAAGAAAGAATAAAAAGTAAAACAATACATAACTAAAGAATAGTGGAATATGTCCATTTCCTCCAATGCTTTACTGTCTCCATTCTCCTTATATTTTAAAAATATCATAAGAAAATCACGGGTATGAGAAATAGAACATGGGAAGGATGGAATTAGAAAATGAATTATCTCAACTTTGCAATAAAAGAATAAATATGTAGGGGCCAACCCCATTGCCTAATGGTTAAGTTCAGCACACTCTGCTTTGGCGGCCCAAGTTCAGTTCCTGGGCATGGACCTATACCACTCATCAGTGACTATGCTGTGGTGGTGACCCACACACAAAATAGTGGAAGATTGGCACAGACATTAGCTCAGGGCTAATCTTCCTCAGCAAAAAGAAAAAAAGAAATAAAAAAGAAAAGAATAAATGTATATAGGGCATGGGGTTACAGTAATTTGTATGTATTAAGTATAGCTTTTATATGGATGATGAAGTCTTTTGGATATTTTCATTTTACTGATACAAAAATCCTCTCTATATTCTGCTTTAAAGAAAACCAAAAGATGTCAAATGCACGCGAACACACACGTATGCATACAGACTGAATAAAAGTTATCACTGTGTCTATTTCTAATGGGGAAAACACAAAACTAAACCAGAAGGATAAAACTTCTAACTGTTGTATAAATAAATGAAGGTTTTCACAGTGAGACATTATGGAATCAATTCTAACATGAGATGAGTGCATCACTGAACCAAGGTGGGCTTCTACTGTGCATGCATCATTTTCCAAATATTTTTCACTCTAAAATATAGTCCCAGATCATATCTTTTAGTTGAGTTTCCTTCTTGCATATAATGGAAAAATAATGCGGCCAGGGTAAGTGATGACCAATGAAATGCTTTATCATAGGAGTTGTGATTTTAGAGCTTAACAGATATTTCCAGTGTTTGAAGCACCAGGGCCAGTAGATAGAGGCTTGACCTAAATATTCCTAAAGGAATCAAGGAAATATCACCTATGAAGAAAATCCTCACGAAAATTTCAGTTTGTGGTAATGAACAAACGAATAATAAGTACCGTGAAGTAGGTGGGACTCTGACAAATCCTGGCTGATTTATTAGCTGTGTGGCTTTGGATGTGTCACTTAAAGTCTCTACATATCGGTGTCCTCATCTTTAAAATGAAGATAAGTACCCTTACTTCAGAGAGTTGTGAAAATTAGCAATAATGTTTATCCAGTAATGTACCTAGCACAACATATTCAGTTTATAGTCAAAACTCCATGTAAAGCAACTATTATTATTGCCAATAGAGTATCGCAAACAAACTTTTCTTTGTTTTCCTCCACAACTGCCAAACAGTTATCCATAACATTAGCCAGGACTCCCCTCTGCGGTAGACTGGCCTGTCCAACTCAGGTAGTACCCACATCCTTAATTCTTAGAGTCACGTGAAAACCTAAAGTCTTTTGCCCCGTTACCTCGTATCTTATGCTTATCCCATGATAGACCTAATTTTGTAGCCCAAGACACTGTTAATGAGTCACAAGATTTGCACAGGTATTGCTTAGAATGTGTAATAAATACCTGTTGATTGATGTGTAGTTTTCCCAGGAATTATTAGTTTGAACTGGGTTTAGAAATTTGAAATAACTGGAAGAGATATTCACGGTCAGCCAAGTCTTGCTGGTGCTCTTCCAGTAAGAGCAGTGTCGTGTGAGTAGTCATTGGCATAAGAGAATCCTGCTTGCAGAGATCCTGCATTTCAAGATTAATAACACATTCAGAATAAAATAGATGCTGGGTACTCACAGGGGCTCTGCCAGTGTGATGGCAGGAGTGAGGGGTACAGTGAATCTTAATCACACAAACAATGTAACAATAATATTAAATAAAATATTATGCAAAAAATATACTGCCTGTATCCTCACCCTAAAACAAAGCTTATTTTCATCTCTTGCCAATTCTCTTCCAACATTAGGTTGACTCTGACGGTCTCTAAGAGACCGCCTTCTGTGAGTGGGAGGATGTTGTCTCTTACCTTGTTATGTAAGTGTAAAGCAGATGAGTAGGGAAACTAAATGAATCAAACTCTCCTACTTTAGCCTGGCCCAGATTTTCTTATGTGCAGCCTTCTGCTCCATCCTTTGTCCCAGGTAGGCAAAAACAGCTAGAAAAGAGAAACAAATACTGACTGATGGGCAGACATAGCTAATAGTGACTTTGTTGGACAGATGTATGTAGAGTTGAAGATCAGCTCTCTGGAACAGCTAGGCACTGACCTGTTCTGAGTTGATAATATTTATGTTTGAATATCGTAATGCCAAAAAGGGAAGGGCATTTTATCACAGTGGGACATAAGGTACGGTAAAAAAGCAAACAAGTTTAATTTAAACTAAATATAAAATATACATATTTAATGTAAATATATAAAATATAATGTATAAAATATTTAAAATCACTTTAAATATTTTATAAAATAATTGAAGACGTCAGTAAGCATATCACATCAATCAAAAATAGGAAATAGGAAATAAAGATATATATTTTTTAACTCACGTGCTATTTAAATTTAATAATCATTTTATTTGTGGATACTTTCACAGAAAATCAGTTTGTAATTCACTCTCATTTCCGTAAAAATGTCAAAAAAAGTTTTACAATGATAAAATCATTTTTAATGTCTGGGAAGTCTTATTGCCAGCAGATAGGAGTATATTAAAGTGACATGAGAAAATAAAGATGCCAAACATCTTCTGAAGATGTCCATGGGAGTCATTTGAGTGCCTTGCGACCCCTTTCCTTTGTAAATTGTCCCTTCAGTCTGCAAATCTATGATATCTTCTGCTCAATAGTAAATATCCTTCATAATATTAATTCCTTCCCCTAAATCTTAGGTTTTTTACAACACAAAGTAGCCACCTGTAAATGCGTTTTAATCTACCCTTTGCAGTCTAACCCATCCCTTCTCCATCATGTGGCTTGTACGTCTTCAACAGCACTGTCTCATGATTTGCATCATGCATGTCATGCCTTCGTGATATGCCATTTATCATTCTTATGTTAAAATGGCATGTTTTTAAAAATATTGATTAGTAATTTAAAACAAAGTTTTTGAATGATTCTATTGTTGGGCTATTTTGTGCGTCTAGAGTCCTAGATGTGTATTCTTCTGCCGTATAACAAAATAATCATACGAAGCATTGGCTCTGGAGTCGAGTGTAACCAGGATCCAACCCTGGCACTGTCATTCATTCAGAGTGATCTCAAGGATGTTATGTATTGCCTCAAAGCTCCAGTTTCCTTCTCTGTCAATTGGGGTTATAGTCAGCGTCCGTATGATTGTTGAGAAGGTTAAAGGAGATGATGTATACACAGCAATCAGCAAATACCAAGTTCTCAATGATTTAGGTTATGTATTGATTTATCCATTAAATTCATAAGAAAAAGAGGACATCTTAGGAAAGCTTTCAAAATTCTGGCTGTCTCAATTTGCAAAAGAGGTTACAGGTAGGTTTACTTGAGTGGGATTTTCCTTTCTCAAACCATGCCTCAAAATCTTCCAAGGGAAACACGATTGTTGCTAACTTTATGGACTTCTGCTATCCATTCTTAGTACTAATCAGGTATCATTTCACCTCAATTTATATGTTTTGAAGTAAAAAGGGATTTTGCACTTTGGGTAGAATCTGGTCTCTGTGCAAATTACACTTTTCACTTGTACAAAAGGAAAAATAGAGAGATATTGAGGCTCTGTCAGTGATATTCCATTACAAAAATCTATTTTATAAAGAAAAATTTATTTTATAAAGAAAATCTTATTGAAATAATTAGTGTCTCAGACAGTGGCCCACTATTTAAAGTAATATTCATAAACAGCAAATGCCCAGTGAGCACAAGATCATGTATATTTCTTTTAATTTTACTGTAATGATGTTTATTTCATAAGAGTCTTAATAGCGGAAATATGGAGTTTGATTTGTTTATATCTAACTGAATTTAAATAATAACAGAATTCTTCTACAAAGTAATGAAAATATAAAACCTCGAGTTTAATTTCTCAATTTTTCTAACTGCTTCAAAAATGTATATGATCTAATGTGGCATGGGTTATGATTGTACAGGATCTTGGTAAGGCTTATTTCAAAACAGCAGTCAATGAAAATATAATTTTTTTATGAAAGTTGCTACTATTAGTTTACTATTATTGATAACAATGGTCTGTTGGTAAAAGGAGACAACTGCATTTTATTAGTAAATTTTACGTTTGTATTCAAATTTCATAGATATTCACGTTGTTATGACAATTTCAGATTTTATAAAAATGTAACATAACAGTGACTTTGTTATTGTGGAAAGCATAGACATTTATATCATTATGGTCTGCATAATGTTTACGTCGTATAACTACACGTTGAAGATGCAATCAGTCCTGAGGAGAGTCAAGTGTATTCCATTACTTTGAGGATATATTTGCTGAATTCTATCAGGGGAATAAATTTAAACTTGCTTAATCATTTTGGTCAGTTCTAACCTTCACTATTTTCAGAGATGTCTGTTATTTTAAAATAAAACTTCACAAAGATAAACATTTAAATATCAGGGCTTATTTTTAGAACTAAATTTCAGTTACCATATGTACAAATGATGGTACTCTTGAACTTATTTGGGAAATAAGTATTGATTTCCAAAAAAAATGAAGTAGGAGATATGTGCACACACGCACACACAAACACACACACACAAGCTTCCTCTTAAAAAAGAATTTGGACAATATCAATTATAAGAGAACAAAAAAACAACTATAATCTAACCACACAAAATCAACCTTTTAGGGGCTGGCCCCATGGCTGAGAGGTTAAGTTCGTGCGCTCCGCTTCAGCGGCCCAGGGTTTCACCGGTTCGGATCCTGGGCGTGGACATGGCACCACTCATCAGGCCATGGTGAGGCGGTGACCCACATGTCACAACTAGAAGGATCCACAACTAAAAAATATACAACTATGTACTGGGGGGATTTGGGAGAGAAAAAGCAGAAGAAAAAAAAAGATTGGCAACAGTTGTTAGCTCAGGTGCCAATCTTTAAAAAAAAAAAAGAAAGAAAGAAAGAAAGAAAATCAACCTCTTAAGATTTTTCTATGATTTCATCCAGTTTTTGCTCATATGCATGCATCATCTTGGCTGGTTTCTCCTCCTTTTTACCGGTAAGAATAATGCTGCAATAAATTTTTGAATGAAATATTTATTAATTGTTTAGTGTTTCCCCAAAATAAAAATCTGAGAAACTAGATCGCAAGATTTTGGTTTATGGATATTTCTACAATTTAGAACATTTACAATGTCATTCATTTCTATAATTTTAAACCAGCTTTCTTTGCCCCGAACAATGTAACTACATACATGGAGGCTATAGCAATCCCCAGCATAATTGTCAAAATGAACATATAATAAAACCCTCCACTGTGTGACATTTTTTAAATACTGAAGAAGTAAATATGGGGCACATGTTTTTCAATCTCAGCAGGAAATCTGAAGGAGGCACTGTTGGATGAAGAAAATTAAAAAGACAAGCAAGTACTTGGATGTTGAAAATATGATGAGGGGTCATTGATTTCTTATTCTTTGTGCCAAACTAACAATTTATAAAAATCGCACCAACCAATTTTCATTGCTAATTACGTGTTTGACCTACCAGGGGTGTCACTCAGATTTTTTAGGCACTTTTAACATTGAATCCAATGAACCAAAATGATTAGGGTCCAATTGTTTTCCTTCGCCACCACTGGATATTCAGGCTAGACTCTGTAGATATCCACATACAGAGCGAAGCTAACTCTTTCCAGAAATAAAACCCGCCAAACAAAAACAAATATCCTAAAGGTATTTATTAATATCAAATGGCAAGATTAATGAATCCTATAACACAATCAGTCCACTAGTGTTTAAACATGGCTTGATATAAAATAGGTCCACTGAGCTAGATCTACGAAGAAAATTGATGGTAGAAGAACACCTAATAAGATCTGGATAGCAAGCTGAAGCCCTGGGAAGCAGAACATTCGGAAAAAATGCTATAAGAACTTGCTGAAATACAATTGGAAGTAGTACATCATTCCTGGAGGGCACGAGGTAGCACTGGGACTGGGGAGATGGGGGTGGCTACAGGGATGAGAGACTGATTTGATTGTTAGAGCCTTTTGGGTACAAGCACCAGCAAAAAAGTTGGGAGAAATTCTATTTTCGTAATCCACAGAACTTTGAGCATGGGCAGCAATACTCAGTACCGCTCTCCATTCTTTTCCAGGCCACCCACATTTGGGTGGAATTGACAAGGAAATTATGAACCATCCAAGAATATGGGGGAAAGAACTACTATTTGTTGATTATCAGGTACTACAAGGCTTTCTAGTAAATTATTTAATTTAGTACCATTTTAATTCTCACAATGTTATCTACATTTTGTAAGTGGACATATTTAGGCTTAGGGAGTTAAATAATTCTCCCAAGGGTAAGAAACTAACATGAGAGAACAGAGTCTGATTACCCCCAAAGCCCAAATTTTTGGTCCTATAACATTACTGTATACCATGTTCATATGAGATTAGTAATAAGAGGAGAGTTGATACACGGTTTAATATTATATACTATTATTATACACACTCTAATATAATGCTTCATCTGTTTTCAGTTGGTGTTTTTATATAATTCCTACATACATGTTTAATTAAACTTCTTGCTTTAGCCCTTACTCAGTCTTTCCTTTTTGTGATGTATCATTTGAAAGACATTTGATGAGAAAAAGAAGAAACCATGTAACCAAACTACTGCCTAATTAGGAATACATTAACATGATATAAAATTTACATTAAACTATATTTAAACATTGATAAGGTGTTCTCTAGAGAGCAATATATTAAATGTGATTGTTTGGCTAACTTCTAACTTTACAGACTATCTATGTCTGTAAGACTAAATGCATTGTTCATCATAGGTATCATTCCAAGGATGTTACCATTGGAAATCAGAATCACTAGAGAGCTGTGCCTGGTACTCACTGAAAAGAAGTTACCACATAAGAAAGTTGGAAGATTTCAAGCAACAGCTGTAATGTAGGTCTCATTTTCAGACAACTGGATACAACTGCGTAAATGTCCATCATTTAGGCCCTACTGATCCAACATTTTAGGGAGTATTTTTTCTTTAAAAGTAGGCTGAAGCACACTTTTAAAACACAATGAAAGGTCTAGCATCTAACAATGATTTGACATTTAAACATGGTACCTTAGAAATGAAATGAAATAATTTAATCAACTCCTTACTCAACCTGACACTAAAGCTCAAAATCCAAATCAAAGTCAGAGCTTCCTGCCAATACTGTTCAGGAAAATCGTCACTGACCGGAAGGCTGACTGAAACTTACGGAGAATCTATTTTAATGGGGAGTAATCAGTTCAAAGAAAAGACCAAGAGCAGCAAATCTGCTTTGTCCTGTGGATCTCCATTGCTCGACTTGCCTCAGGAAAAGTAAAGGTACAGATGTGTGGCTTTTATGACAAAATTAACGTATCAAATAAATCAGATTTGCTGAAAGTTTGGTCACTGTTATTACGCTTTGCAAAACTACTTTGCAGGATATCCACAAATTTAAATGAACTATATTCCAAATCTGCATTTGGAAATCAATTGACAGGAATTGTGGTTATCTTTCCTTCCTTCCCTCCTTTTTTTTTTTTTTTTCCTTTCAGAAGATGTTCTAATATGCTATTTGTATGTGAGGGACCCAAGGGGAAAGATGGTGCTTTTTTTTTCCAGAAAGACATAGCATTGTTATGCATTAAATTACATCCCCCAAAAAGATGTGTTGGAGTCCTAATTCCTGGCACCTCATAATGGGACCTTATTTGGAGTTAGAGTCTAAACAGAGGTAGTGGAGTTCAAATGATGTCATTAGGCTGAACTCTAATCTAATAAGACTGGTTTTAATGGAAATTTTGGACACAGTGAGAAACATGCACACATGCACAAAACGCCATGTGAAGATTAGAATTAAGCTGCTACAAGCCAAATGACTACCAGAAGCTGGGAGAGAGACCTGGCACAGATCCTGTCCTAACACCTCCAGAGGGAGCATGGCCCAGTTGAAGCCTTGATTTTGAACTTTTGGCCTCCAGTAAATTTCTATTGTTCTGAGACACTCAGTTTTGCAGTACTTATTACAGCAACCTTAGCAAACTAATACAGCCACATTTTCATTATTTCCTGAATTAGGCCATACTACCACCAAGAAAGTGGTTATTCTGTAAAGTTGAATTCTGATGAAATGTTAACTCCCAAATGCTGGTGTTCCAAATTCAAACCTTAACAGTGACAGTTAATATCACTTTACTTATGGATTGTAAGGTCTGAACGTAAATTGAAAACATTAGTTGTCCTGAGATTTCTTCTAGATAGTCTGTTGTTAGACATTAGATTGACTGGATGGCTGAACGACTGATTGCAGTTTTGGATTTTCAAGGGGATATTGAGGTGACCAAGTTCTAAACTACAGTTCCTAAATTTTTAGAAATAGGAGAGTTTCGTATGCCAAAAAATTCCAAATTGTTGCCACTGCAAATGATTTAAAACTGATTTTTAAGTAACTTATTTTCCTTCCTTTTAAATGGTGTTTTTATTTGTCTTATTTAATCAGCACATGACTTATTCCATGTCTGGGCTAGTAAAGTTTATGTAATAAGATACTTTGTGGAATGGAAGTTAAGCTTGCTGTGTGTTGCTCAGCCTACCACTAAGTCATCTGGAGTGTGTTGAGCTGAGACAAACGTATTAAAATTTATATCATTACAAATCTATAGTTATTAATTTTTTAGGTAACAAAAGAGCAAAGAGAGCTATTTTCATGGTTTAAAGGCCAAATTAATCTTTTAATGTTATTTGCAAAATGTGTGGGCTTGAATGGAAATTTTCACTAACTTTGTTAATAAAGGGGATTTTTAACCACTTCTACTCATATATATGAAAGTATACACAAAATAAGATGATGAATTAGGAAGGAAATGCTGTTAAGAGAATTACTATAAGCATGAGGAAACTATTAGACCAGAGTTTTCAGTAGTCTAAAATTCTGAGATTTGATTTTTAAATGATGAAACATCCAATAAGCCAAATGACTCTGCATAAACATGTACATGGAATAAATTATTTCAAATGAAAGCATGGATATTATTTGTTCAGCTGTTTTAGTGGTTGGAGCGTTAGGAACAAAAGCTATTATTGTTCGGTCTATTTTTTCACAGGAAATAGACAGTGGCAAACATACAGTAGTTCAACACATGAGATCAGAGACATGGTTTTTATAGTAAACCAAGAACAGATGTTGGAACGATTCAAGACCTTTACAGAAATTATTAGTTATGTTTGCCTTTGAAAGCAAAGAAAGTTTATAGAGACTCACATATCTGATTATATTAAGAAACAGACAGGTTTTCAAATCCAAAAGCTTTAATTCATTCAAGCTAAAAGTTTCTGCTGCGTAAATTTTGAACGTGCTACTCAACACTATCGCAAATAATTATGATAGGTTCCATGTTACCCTACTGCTTTCAAAAGCATGCTTACTTTTGAAAGATATAAAAATTACTGATTCCTCACGTACAAACTGAGTAGCTCCACTTTACTAAAAATCATATAGAAATAGGATTTATACTTCAGATAAAAATCGCTATTTAGTAGCAATCACAGAAATCAATTGATTCACATACGTTAGAAAAAAGAAATTTTCTAGGTAACTGGAAGGCACATTTTCTAAGGTTGAATGAAAAGCCAACAAGTGGCCTTATTACCATATATGAAACACCTCTATAAAGTAATTTTAAGTCATCAGTCCCTCTAAACTATGGACCAATGAGCTTTAAGCTTTTCATTGTTCCTCCTCTGCTTCAGGATCTCCATCCCCTCTCATTCAGCTTCTATTTCATGGTACATCATGATAATCACCCCTTAAGAGGCATTCTCAGTTTCTGTGCTCCTTTCCCTTTGTAGCACTCTTTGGGCAACGTCATATCTGGATGAACACTTGGTTAAATCCAATTCATTTCCTACTCCGAACCTATGTCTGTATGTCCGATTAAGACGGGAGAAAGTGTGCAACTGTGCTGTTTAGCCTTATTGCAAATTTATGACCTCTAACTTCAAATGGGCCCTTAGGGCTGCCTAACAATCATTTTTCAGTCAGTTCGTTCTCCCAGAAACTATTTCATATCTTCTCCTTTCTTGTAAAATTTCCAGAGGCCCTCCCCCATTCAAACTCAGACATACTTACACTTTTAGTTGATGGCTTTGCCTCTGACTTCACTGAGAAAATGGAACCAATCTGTAGAGACTTTATGAAGTCTCCACCACCAACTCTATCAACTCACCTGTGTCTTGACCTACATATTCTACCTTTTTCCTGTTTTAGGGGATGCATGGTCTGTCCTCCTAGGTAAGTCTAACCTCTCAACTTCTGATTATACGGCTCTAGCTCACGCCAGATTGGCATTTCTTTTTCCTTTCTGTATCCATGACTTAGATCATTCCCATCATAATATATACATACTGAAATATCTCCTATTGTAAACATAAATGAATTAATTTTAAAAACCTCCTTCCATCTCATATTTTATTCCAGTTGCTTTTCCAATTCTGTGCTCCCATTTATAAAAAAAAATTCAGAATTATTATGATATGTAAAATATAACTAATGAAGTTGTTAAAAAATGTGTTGTATAAACTTACTGTCTACACTTTCTTGCTTAAACCCCTTGAATATGGACGTCCACATGCATAAAAGACAAAAATCTCCAAACAGGTTCAATCCAAAGAGGACTTTACTGAGACACATTATAGTCAAACTGTTGAACATCAAAGAAAAGAGAGGATTTTGAAAACAGTAAAAGAAAAACAACTCATCACATACAAGGGAATGCACATAAGACTGTCAATGGAATTCTCAGCAAGAACCTTGCAGGCCAGGACAGAGTAGGGTGATCCATTCAAAGTGCTGAAATAAAATAATGCCAGCAAAGAATACTTTACCTAACAAAGCTGTCCTTTGCATATGAAAGAGATATAGAGAATTTACCAAACAAAAGATGAGGGAATTCACCTTCACTAGACTTGCCTTACGAGAAATGCTAAAGAGAGATGCCCAGGCTGAAAGGAAAGGATGCTAATTAGTAGCATGAAAACATATGAAAGTACAAAATTTACTGGTAAAGGTAAGTATATAGTGAAATTCAGAATATGCTTATACTGTAAGGGTGTTGTATAAATCACTTTTAACTCTAGTATAAAGTTTAAAAGACAAAGCATTAAAAATAAGTATAGTGAGAATAATTTGTTAATGGATACACAATAATAAAAAATGGCAATTATGCCATCAGAAACATAAAATGTGGAGAGGATAGTAAAAGTGTGGAGTTTTTGTATGCAATTGTTGCTGTTATCAGCTTAAAATAGACTGTTATAACTGTAAGATGTTGCCTGTGAGCTCATGTAACCACAAAGCAAAAACCTATAACAGACACACGAAAGAGAAAAAGAAAAGAAACAAACATATCACTACAGAAAATCATCAAATCACAAAGGAAGATAACAAAAGAGGAAGAAAGGAACTATAAAATAACCAGACAACAATTGACCAAATCGCAATATCTCCTAATCTATCAAAAATTTTTGTAAATGGATTAATTTCATCAATCAAGACATAAAGTGACTGAATGGATACAAAAACAAGAGCCAACTTTATACTGTATACACTTCAGCTTTAAGGACACACATAAACAATAAGTGAGAGGAAGAAAACAGATATTCCATGCAAGTGGAAAACAAAGGAGAGCAGAAGTGGCTATATTTATATCAGGCAAAATAGACTTTAAGTCAAATCTGTAACAAGAGCAAAGAAAGTCATTATATAATGATAAAAACATCAATTAATCAAGAAGATATAACAACTGTAAATATATTTGCACACAACATTGGAGCACCTAAATATACTAAGCAAATACTAACAGATCTGAAGGAAAAAGTAGACAACAATGCTATAATAGTAGGGAACTTCAATACTCCACTTTCAACAGTGGATAGACCATCCAGACAAAAAGTCAACAAGGAAAATAGAACTGTACTTTAGACCAAATGGTTTTAACAGACATAAACAGAACATTGCATCCAACAGCAGCAGAATATACATTCTTCTCAAGCATATGTGGGACATTCTATAGGATAGATAATATGTTAGTCCATGAAACAAGTCTTAATAAACTTAAGAAGATTGAAATAACACCAAGTATTTTTTCTGATGACAATGGTATGAAACTAGAAATCAATAACAGGAGGAAAACTGGAAAATTAATAATGAGTGGAAATTAAACAACACACTCCTGAACAACAAATGGGTTCAAGATGATATAGAAGGGGAAATCGAACAGTATCTTGAGACAAACAAAAATGGAAATACAACATACGAAAACTTTAGGATCTATAAAAGTAGTGCTAAGAGGAAAGTTTATAGTGATAAATGCCTAGGTTAAGAAAAAAGAGAGATCTCAAATAAACAATTTAACTTTAAATCTCAAGGAGCTAAACAAAAGAGAAGAACTAACTAAGCCCAAAGTTAGGAGAAAGAACGAAATAAATATTGGAGCAGAAATAAAGGAAACAGAGATTAGAAGAAACAATAGAAAGGGTCAATACAACTAAGAGTTGATTTCTTAAAAAGATAAAATTAACAAACCCTTAGTTAGACTAACCAAGAAAAAAAGAGAGAAGACTCAAATAATGGAGGAGACATTATAACTGATACCACATAAATACAAAGGATCATAAGAGACTATTATGGACAATTATATCCCAATAAATTGGATAACCTAGAAGCAGTGGGTACTGTAAATTCCTAGAAATATATCACCTACCAGACCAAATCATGGGGAAATGGTGAATGTTAACATATCCATAGCAGGTAAGGAGATTGAATCGGTACTCAAAAATCTCGAAACAAAGAAAAGCCCAGGACAAGATGGCTTCACTAGTAAAGTCTACCAAGCATTTAAAGAATTAACACCAATCCTTCTCAAATTCTTTCAAAAAATTGAAGAGATAGGACTACTTTCAAACTCATTTTATGAGGCCAGAACATCTCCAATACCAAAACCAGGTGAGAACACTACAAGAAGAGAAAATATCCCTGATGAACATAAATGCAAAAATCCTCAACAAAATACTAAGCAAACAGAATTCAACAGCACATTAAAAGGGTCGTATACTGAGATCAAATGGGATTTACCCTTGAGATGCAAGAATAGTTCAACATAACACAAACCAACTGATGTGATATGCAATATTAACAAAATGAATAAAAATCATATGCTCATCTCAATAAATGCAGAAAAAGTCTTTGATAAAATTCAACATCTGCTCATGATAAAAACTCTCAACAAATTAGGTGTAGAAGGATTGTACTTCAACATAATGAAGGCCATCTATGACAAGCCCAAAGCTAACATCATACTCAACAGTGAAAAGCCAAAAACTTTTCTTCTAAGATGAGGATTAAGACAAGGATGCCCACTCTTCCAACTACTATTCACTACAGTACTGGAAGTTCTACTCACAGCAATTAGGCAAGAAAAAGAAATAAAAATCATCCAAGTAGAAAAACTAAAATTTCGTGTTTTCAGATGATATGATCTTACATAGAGAAAACCATAAAGACTCCACCAAAAAACTCTTAGAACAATACACAAATTCTTTAAAGTACAGGACAAAAAAATCAACCTACAGAAATCAGTTGCATTTCTCTACACTAACAACACACTATTTAAGAAAGGAAATCAAGAAAACAATATCAATTACAATAGCATCAAAAACAGTAAAATACTTAGGAATAAATGTAACCTCCTTAATAAATAATGACGTGAAATGTCCGTACACTGAAAATTAAAATATGGATGAAGGAAAGTGAAGAAGGCACAAATAAATGGAAAAATATTCCATGTCCATAGATTGGAAGAATTAATATTGTTAAAATGTCCACACTACCCAAAGCAATCTATAAGTTCAATGTGATCTTTATCAAAATTCCAATGACATTTTACACAGAAATAGAATATAGAAAAAATAATCCTAAAATTTGTGTGGAACAACAAAAGACCCAAAATAGTTAAAGGAATTGTGAGGAAAAAGAACAAAGCTGGAGGCATCATATTTCTTGATTCAAACTATATTGCAAAGCTATAGTAATCCAAACAGTATGGTACTGGCATAAAAACAAACACATAGACCAAGGAACAGAATAGAATAGAACAGCCTAGAAATAAGTCCATACATGTAGGATCAATTAATCTTCAGCAAAAGTGCCAGGAATACGCAAGGTAGAAAATACAGTCTCTTAATAAATTCTGTTGGAAAAATTAGATATCCACATGCAAAAAAACTGAAATTGGAACCGTTATCTTACACCATATAAACATTAACTCAAAATGGGTTAAAGATTTACATCTAAGATGTGAAACTATAAAATGCTTCATACTAGTGTCTGCAATTATCTTTTGGATATGGCATCAAAAACACAGACAATAAAATCAAAAATAAACAAAAGGGAGTACATCAAACTAAAAAGTTCAAGAAGAACAAAGAAAATAATCAATGAATGAAAAGACATCCTACAGAATGGGAGGAAATATTTACGAACCATATATCCGATCAACATCACTAATCATCAGCAAAATGCAATTCAAAACCACAATGATCTATCACTTTACAGATGTTAGAATGACTAGTATCAAAAATACAAAGATAACAAGTGTTGGTGAGGACATGGAGAAAAGGGAACCTTGGTACACCATGGTGGGCATGTAAATTGGTACAGCCATTATGAAAAGCAGTACGGAGGTTACTCAAAAAAAATTTAAAATAGAATTATCACATAGTCAAGAAATCCCACTTCTGACTATGTATCTAAAGGAATCGAAATCAGTATCTTGAAGAGATGTCTGTGCTCCCATGTTCAATGCAGCATGATTCACAGTAGCCAAGGTGAGGAAACAACCTAAGTGTCCATCTACAAAAGAATGTCTAAAGAAAATATGATATATGTACAATATATATGTACATTATATATATAATATGGAATATTATTCATCCTTAGAAAATGCAAAAATCCACCATTTGTGACAACATGGAGGAACCTGGAGGACATTCTGCTAAGGGAAATAAGCCAGGCACAGAAAGACAAATGCTGCATAATCTCACTTAAACATTAAATCTAAAAAAGTCAACTCACAGAAACAGAGAGTAGAATGGTGTTTGCCAGTGGGTGGGGGCTGGGAAAAATGGGGAGGTGTTGGTCAAGTGGTACAAATTTTCAGTTATAAGATGAATAATATTTCACCTCTCCACTGGAACTCCTCTTATCAAGGTCACCGTGAGCTCTACATAGCTAAATCCAATGGCCATTTTTCAGTGATGTTTTAATTCTATCAACACTTCTTTTACTTTTCTTTAATACACTTTAAAAATTTTCATCAAAAGTACAACATTTTCTTGATTCTCCTTCTACCCTACCGTCAACTCCTCCGTAGTCTCTTGCAGGTTCCTTAACACCTTCCCTATGTCAAAATGGTGAAATAGCGATGCAGCTCTCCATTCTTGAGCCTCTTTTTTTAATATTCCTTTTCAATTACTGTGTGATCTCATCAGGTTTTATGGCTTTAAATACCACCTATCTAACTGATGACTCAAAAAAACTTTGTCTACAGCACAGATGTTGACCTATATATCTAACTGCCTATTTGATGTCTGCACTTGGTTGTTTAATAGTATCTTAAATTTAACATGTCCAAAACCTAATACTCAGTTTTCTTTTCCAAACATGATTCTACTACAATATTCCCCTTTTCAGTAAATGGCATCTCCCGTCATGCTTTTACTCAGGCCTGTGACTATAGCTTCACTCCTAAATTCTCTCTTCCTCTTGCAGCAATTCATCAGCAAATCTTGTTGGGTCCACCATCAACATGTAACCGAACCTGTTCACCTCTAACTCTCTCCTCTAATATCATGTTGGGCCAAGCCCACCATTATTGCTTGCCTGGACTAGTAGAGAAGCCTAACTTATGCCTGTGTTTACACCATCGCTCCTCTACACACCACACTCCGCAAAGCAGTCAGAGTAATCCAGTTACAGGAAAAGTCAAGTACAAACATTCATCTGATCAAAATGCTTCAGTGCCTTATGTGTCACTCAGAGTAAAATTCAGTCTTTTCATGACCTACTGATTTGGTGGGCTACAGATCCACATCCTCTGGCCACTGACTGGATCCTCACTTAGTCTCCTGCCTCCTCTCTTACAAGCCTCCCTGCTATTCTTCAAATATGTCAAAAATGATCACACTTCAGGGTTGTATGACCTCTGCCCTCTGCTTGTGTTGTTTATTCTCTAGACATCTCCATGGCTCCCCTCTCACTTCCTTCAGTTCTCTGCTCCATGTCACCTTGTTAGAGAGTACCTCATTACCTTTCCTGACCTCCCTACAAAAAATACAACCTCAAAGTTCATTTTTCTACATTTTTACCCAACACTGGTGTCTTCCTACCATTTACTACCACCTGACATATTATACACTTATTTCTTCAGTGTCTATTGTTACTCACAATATTAAGTTCATGAGAGCAGGTATTTTTTCTATTTTGTTCATTCCAGTATCGTTAGATTTTAGTTTTCTAGATTTTGGCACATAATATTTATATAGTACAGAGATGAGTGAAATGAAGCTGAAATAATATCATGAAAATAGTGTTTTTTTAACCATTAGGAACAGGTTCATTTTCTTTTAATCTATTCACATGACTGGACAGTTTCTCTCCTTTTCTATCTGTGAGACTCTGGTTTACTCTCTAACTTTTCTGCCAAACAGAAAATGAGAGTACTTACTAGTAAGGTTGAAGCAATCAATTTTTATTTACATGAGCTCTTCCAAGAAAAAGTTCTGAGAACAGTTCCTGAAACATAGAAAGCCCTCTGTAAATGTTGGCTTTTATCATTGCTGTTATAGTTAAATACATGGAGAATAAGGCATTCCACAGTTCAACTGAATAACTGTTTCAGTCATATAATGCTGATAATGCAATTGATTAAACTTTCAGGAATCTTGCTATATAACTTCTGGAAGTATATAGTCTTGGCAAAAATATCTTGCAAGAAAAAAGATGCAGTTACAAGATCCTGACCGTGTAAAAAGATTTAATAGATAAATTACTGCTTGCTTACAGATTAGTCAGTTGTGTGAAATAAGACAAAATGCATGACAATATATCCTATTTTCTTGTGAGCTTTAGGGAAAGAACAGACTTTCCTTCAGCAACTCTGTCATTATCAGGATAATTCAAGCTGAAGGAATTATAATTTAATAGTCTACAATAATCACTGCCAACAACAAGCAGCAGTCTGCACTTTACATAAAATTACCCGACACTTCACAATAATTTATACATATATGCGTGTTTATGTATGTTTATGTGTGTGTGTGCACACCTATGTATGTGTATATATGTATCTACTAATAAAATGTTACAAAAAAGGAAATTAAAAAGTGAGTTAACTAAGTATATTAAATATATTAAAATTAAGTTTTCTTTTCATATATCATTGTCCAAATATAGAATAAAAGGTGGCAAACAGGTTTTAGAGTTAGACAGGACTCAGACACTATCTCTTGCACTTCCTTGCTGTGAGACCTCAGATAAGGTCCAACAGCTGCATAATCCTGAGTTTCCTCATCCACAAAAGAATTGCATTTAATGGTCTCACACATGGTGTGATTATTCAATGCTGTAATGTTACAGGTCCTTAAAACAGTACTTAGCATATAACAAAAGTTAGGAAAGGAAATAAAGAAGAAAGAGATGGAGGAAAGGAGAGAAAGGAAAAAAGTAAGAGGAAAGGAACGAAAGAAAAGAAAGGAAAAAGGAAGGAAGGAAAGATAGATAGAAGGAAAGGCCAATTTCTTCTTTATCTACAGTAACAGAAATTTAAAATTGGTGGAGTCATCATATCATATCTAACAAAATTTTCAAATCTGAGGAAGCAGAGAAGGAAGTGTTAATAAATAGAGGATTCTCAAGGGTGACAGTTTTCAGGTACACCTGCTTATCTGCGTGTGTCCCTGTAGACATGTTCATTTATCAAAACAAAGCCCATTTTTCTAGCCTTTGCTATTGTACTCTGTGTGATAGACCATGGGGGTTCAGGATGCCCTAGAAATGTGTTTGTTCTGAGCAAGTATGAAAAACAGCTTACCTGGGCTTTAGAAACACTATTTCAAACAATTGGAGTAATAAGTTTAACAACATTCTAAACCACGGAAAAGAACAACTTCCAAGAATGAAAAAACTGGATACTTTAGGTAACATTTATGAAACAAAATATTATGCCTATTCCACATAATCTATGTTCCTTTGACATCCCTACCCAAAATTATTTCAGGTTTTAAAACAATCGGTAACCATCACACCTCAAGTTACAAATTTTTAGATAATGCCTTCTTCCAAATTATCTTATTGGTACCTATTATGATGTTCAATAAGATTGCCACATCTACAGTGAGTGGATGGTTAAAAAATAAACATGAGGGCAAACAGAACAAAATACATAATTAGAATTTTTGATATAAAAAACAGAAAACGCATCCTTTGCTAGAACTTGAAAATTGTGATGAGCACTTGCTGAAACTATATTTGTGGTGATGCTTGATGTAGAGTGGGCACTTCATCAAAGGCGGCGTGGTATAACAGAAAGAATATGGCTTTTATGAGTAGATAATAAAGATTAAAACTGAGATCTTTCAATTACTATCTATAATAATTATTATCCAGTTACTACCTATATAACTCAAAGAAGATAATATAAATGTCCAGGACAGCACCTGGGCATAGTAAACGCTAAATAGATGATGGCACCCTTTCACTAGGAAACAAACCCAGCATAAAAATTAGAACTAAAATTAAAGTGTAAATAATGAAATTCATTATGGAATTTGAGTCTCATAAATCAAAAGGGGCAATTATTTCATCAAATATTGTTAAACAACTCAAATATTAATTGCATAAGAATCCTTTAACACGCTTCTTATCTTACAACATGACACTACTTGGGACCAACTTTGTCATCTAACACTGAAAGCAGTTGAACAGCCTCACAACAATAGGATAGTGTTAGAAATTTCATGTTACGGTTTTATAAGTAAATGTATAATTAATGCTATTATTAATTCATGGTACTTTTTATCAGCAGGAACCAAAAGAAATATGCTCAAATTTTGATAATTTTTATCAAAACGTCAAAGTTTTGTTTTCCCAATTTAGAAAGGATTCATTAAGTGTTGAATCTAGTCAACACTTTTCCATTTGGCCTTTTCATGTTAGTGCTAGAATCTCTTATTTTCTTTGTAAATATGAAAATATTAATCTAGATTGCAAGGAGAAGAGTAAATTCAGTAGCTTTTTTAATTGTAGAAAAATTTACGTATCACAAAATTTACCATTTTGACCATTGTTAAGTGTGCTGTTCTGTGACACTAAGTACATTTACAGTGTGTAGAACCATCACAACCATCCATTTCCGCAAATTTTCGTCAACCCTGAACTGAAACTCTGTACCCATTAAACAATAACTCCCCATACCTACCCCCCAGGCACTGGTAGTCACTGTTCTCCTTTCTTTGTCTATGAATTATAGGTACCTCAAATAAGTGTAATTATACAATATTTGTCCTTTTGTATCTGGCTTAATTCGCTTAGCATAATGTGTTCAAAGTTCATCCATGTTGTTGATTATGTATGAGAATTTCATTCCTTTTAAAGGCTGAATAATATTCTATTTTTGTACATACCACATTTTGTTTACTCATTTATCTGTTTACAACATTTGGGTTGTTTCACCTTTGGCTATTATAAACAATGCTACCATAAACATCGGTGTACAAATATCTGTTTTAGCCTGCTATTGGATGTATACACAGAAGTGGCACTGCTGGCTTATATAATAATTCAATAGTTTTTTTTTTTCTTTTTGAGGAAATTAGCCTGGAGCTAACTGCTGCCAATCCTCCTCTTTTTGCTGAGGAAGACTGGCCCCGAGCTAACATCTGCGCCCATCTTCCTCTGCTTTATATGTGGGACACCTGCCACAGCATGACTTTGCCAAGTGGTGCCGTGTCCACACCCGGGATCGAACCAGCGAACCCCAGGCTACCGAAGCGGAACATGTGAACTTAACCATTGCACCACGGGGCTGGCCCCTAATTCAATAGTTTTAAAGGCCATATTGGATCTTCCAGCTGGGCCAGCATCCCCGGAAAACACCACAGTGAACAGCAGAACCTCCTCACCAATCCAAAAATTATGAGAAATAATACATTGTCATTCCAACAAAGTTTTGGGGTTGATCTTACGCAGTTGTAGATAGCCAAGATACCTGGTGATCTTGTTAAAACGCTGATTCTGATTTAGTAAGTCTAAAATGGGGCAGGAGATTATGTATTTTTCATAAGCTTTCAAGGGATGCCAAAGCTACTGGTCTGCAGACCATACTTTGAAAATCAGAGCTCTAGAAAGTTGTACGGTTGTCACTTCAAGTGAGCAACGGAGGAACATAATTTGGAATCACAAGATTTATTTTGAAGCTTTAAATATAATAGCATAATTTGCATATTAAAATAGCTTGGAGACTTACAGTCTAAATAAGCTGTTTATGTATCACTAAGGTGTGTTTTAGAAAGTAAGACGCTATTAAAACTGCAAATCATATGCTTCCTTGCAATTTGTGGCAGAGTTTCAGGAAAAAATATTTTTTCAAAATTCAATATAACAAAAGGAATCTAAAATTATTTTGACAGTTAATGTACTTTTTCTGCATAAAATTTAGGGCACAAAAATATAGAAAATAGTTATTTTAAAGATCCTTTTAAAGGCAAATTTTAGCAGTGATGATATTGAAACTATCAAGAATTGTCAGGCTTATGTGTATTTACTGTGCTAAAACCATACTCCTCCCGGCTCCTGAAACCTCCTATTAATTGTTATTAGCAAATAGCAGAAATAATAACAATAGTTGTATGCTGCAGCCTATCAAGAGGTAACTATCCTCTGTACAAAGGAACATACTCTCTAGTTATTTCTAATATTAATTACTGCTATAATTTACTCATAATTTTGCCTAATAGTTCTGTAACATAAATAAACCATATCTCTACTCAAATAAAATAAGCAAATAAATAACATATAGTTAAATAAAATGTATACCTATCAAGATAGCTTCTACATTCCTCGTTCTGTAACTAGCCATATGGTTGTAGTTGAGATTTGTAACTTCCTTCTTTTGTTATCCATTCCACATTCCCTCAGTCCTCAGCCACAATCTCTAATGGTGGGGTTTTTACCTGGTGAGATAATCCAAACCTTTATTTCTGAAGTGGCTGAAATCTTTGTAATCCTGCTTTTACGGTTTTTGTTTTTATCTCACTATTGGAAATGGAAATTTCAAGAGGAGCCCCAGAGGGTCTCTTGTGTTTCTGCCACTTCTGGGATTGTGTAGCAGCAACCGAATTCGTATTTGGCAGTTAGGAAGAATCACCCCATCCAGCACGTTTATTTACCTGTTGGTTCAGCGGCATGAGAAGCCCACAACAGCTGGGCGATTGTCTCAACTTCCTGCTCCCAGGAACAACTGCTGCAGACTCTGGTGGAAATATTTCTCTCTTGGGAATTATAACTTCCAATCATGCATAGACTAACATTTAGGGAGTTCAGGCAAAAAAGTTATTTGTTATTCATAGATATAGTAGAGAGAAGAGTCACTGCCATGTCTACCATCTTGACCTATGTATTCTGACTAGGGGAAAAATATCACTGTATGTAGGTCAATGATTCAAAATATGTACTGTAACCTATAAGATAGAATTCCATCCTTTCAGGATATTGTCCCACAACTGATACCAGATCAAATCTTCAGAAGGTAATTTAACAATCCTATCAGGTAAGCATGTGGGTGATGGGGTTCATGGAAATTAAGACCAACGATTTTCATGGACATAAGCTCATTACAACATTTCTTTCCTGTGAAGTTGGTTAATTGGTCCTGTGAAAATTAATAAAGGAAACCTCAACTAAAGTTCGAGTCAGGAAGGCCTTTAAAAGGAGCTCTCAAGCCACCCCTATATACCCCTATATACTACCACCCCGGTTAATTACCCCAAACAGGAAGAGACCACCTTGCATCTCCAACCAGAGCTGTCTCTACTTACCTGACTCTACCCTGGCAAGTGGAAGGAAGATTTTCTTCTTGCCCAGCAACAAGCCCAGCCAATGGAAAATACTACAGTTCAGCTAGTGAGAAGCTGTTGGCCACCCTGAACTGTTTCTTTCCTTATTAATTTTCCTTTGCTAATGACTTCCTTGTCCCACCCTCCTTTCTATATAGAAGTCTTCCATTTTCTATAACTCTTGGGAGCATCTCTCTCCTTCCTAAATGAGATGTTGCCTGGTTAATGAGTCACTTGATAAAGCCAATTAAATCTTCAAATTTACTAGGTTGAATTTTGTTTTTTAACAGTACAATCCATTTTTATCAATGTGATGGTAAATAAAACAGTTTGCAGGACCATAAATGGTGATGCTGGCAAAAGCATTGTGAGCCGAGAAGGTAACTATATATCTCTTCCATGTGTCTATTCAAGGGAGAATAGATTGCCTGTCATACCATAATGGAGGGGGTCAAACGTAATCAACCATCCAGCAGGTTATATTGAGGGCTCAGTATTGGCCTCTGCTGTTGGTAGGTAGGCCCTCCATAATAGTAGTAAGTAGATCAATCTTGTTCAGGGGAAATTCATTTTGTTGAGATCATGTATGTTCTCCATCTCTATGTCATGAACATTTTGTTCATAAGCCCTTTGAGAAAGTAAGGATGTCTGGGGAAGAGGCTGACTGACATGCATGTAACTTATCACCTTGTCCATATGATTATAAAGAGCCTAATTTTCAGTAAATTCCCTTTAATGAGATTCCACATGGGACATAAATATCTTCACACTCTGCCCAAAGACTGGTCTATCCACATCTCTCTGCCCCAATCTCCTTGCCATCATTCTTTTTTCAATTTTGTTCTTTCCAAGTTCCCAACAGTCAGGTCAACTATTAGTCACCACTCATAATTCAGTGAAGATTCATACTTCTAGTAATTTCTAAGGTTAGCAAGTAAACAAGTAAATGTACTTAATGAATTTGTTCCCACAGGGAGGGTATCCCTTCACCGATGTCTTTCAGAAACATACCATATTTAGAATATAATGTTATAATAGTCTCCTTTCAATGACGCCAGCGTATTTTACAGAACTCTTTGTAAATCAGGACTGAATTTTTTCCTTCTCATTTAACCCGTTATGAGAAACTTCTCGTGAGGATGCGAGTACGGATTGAAGGAGAGGAAATGTTGCAGGAGGAGTAGCTAGTGCAGGTATAAGAGGCTCCTGCTCAGGCAAATTACTTTCACCTTTCAGAACTGCTCCAGATAGATGTCTCATGTATGTGCTATGCTTCCACCTAGTCCTTTCCAGAATAATGGCCTTCGATGCACAGGGAGCCAATGTGGGAATTCTGCCTAACGCTGAGAATTTCTATCCCATTTACTATTCAAGAACTGAGGATATAAACACAGGGTGGTTCTACGTCTTGGCAGTTCAATATAGACTAAAACCCTATTTATCACTTAATTGCCATAAAACTCCATTTTGACTATTCTAGCAAAACACAGCTCTATGTAGGACAAGCAAATAATAGTATCATAATAATAATATGATTTTTTGTTCAGAGATTGCGTTAATATATCAACATAAAACAACATGAATAATTATGTTTATTTCTGAATCTCTCACTTTTAATTAGGAAATAAGAACAAAACATTATTCTATGTGTTATTCTATATCATTCAATTTTTTTTCTCTGAAAAGGAAAACATCAATCTTATAATGATTTTCAAACTCTGTACCACAAATTAGATTTTCAAGTAAAATTTTCAATATATGGCAATTAATCTTATTTTAACCATATTGGAGTTGGTGCTAGTGAAATGATGATATGCAGGAAAAAAAGTGCACTTTGATGATATATTTTAGAAGAATGAAAATCAATAAAATTATATTTCAACTAAAATTAAGTATGAGAAACATAACGTGCAAGAACTGGAGTGTAACTAAAAATGCTTCAAGTTTTCTAAAAAAGTAACATCAAGAAAATAGAGTTATGTCTGGAAAAATTATTATTTAAAATTTCCAAGTAATATCTTAATCATTCTAGCACTATTTTAAGTAATTCTATCCAGTTCATTAAACCCTCCCTCTAACAATGTATTTTAGTATCAAATTGCGTATAGTAAAAACATAAACACTTTAGAAAAACTAAAAATAATCTCATTCAGACTGTGACCCTAGAGCACATTCTGAGGACAGAAATATTTTGTTTTCATTATATCATTAAATTTAAAGTCTTTAAAGCATATTAATTTAAAACAATGATAGATGTTAACAAAAAATTCGCAACCAAATACTGATCTATATAGAAAACTGTCAATTATTCAGCATGACTCTTCCATAAAGATTATTTACATTTAGACAATGTTATGGGTAAATTGTTATATTTTCCCATTAATCATTATAATTTCAGAAATATATGTTATGGAAACATAAAATTGAAGTGGAAGAAAATAACAAACTATTAATGCTATTTCTGAACATCTTCTGCCTTTGTACATTCAATAAACACTCCACATTTCGAGGTAAGCATAGAAAGATTAAAGTAAAATATCATAATCCAGTATTCAGAGCACCATAACATGTCAATAAATTCTATTGTTTTTTAATTTATTAAGCAACTTACTTTCGTATTAAGTATACAGTAATTGAAGCTTCAATCTTAAATATAACCTTTATTAATCTTGAATATCTTAAAATATAAATTGAATGGAATACCATTATATTTAATTTTCTTCTTAAGTTTTGCTGATATTAATCACCAGATAAATACTTACGTACAAATGTATGTATAAAGGAGACAGTGTTTAAATTTAAACAAAAATGACTTCTGAGAAAAATACAGCAATCATGCCAACCACATAAATAAGACTCTACAGTCATGTTTCACTTAATGATGAGGATGTGTCCCGAGAAATGCTTCATTAGGCGATTTCGTCATCATGGGAACATCATAGAGCATACTTAAACAAACCTAAATTGTATAGCCTACTACATACCTGGCCATATGGTACTCATCTTCGGGGACCACGGTCATACGTGCATGTGGTCAGTCATTGACCAAAACATTGTTGTGCGCACATGGCTGTAGTTCCTGAGTATTTTGTGACTATTTAGAGCAAGAACAGCAGAATTTTTTTTCTGAAAAGTGTCAAAGAGTAAAATATTTGGGCTTTCTAGACCATCTGCCACTGTGGTGTGTTCACAGCCATTGACAAATGGGCATGACTCCATTCCAATAAAATTTTATTTCTAAAACAGGCAAAGGGCTGGATTTGCCCTGTGGGACATAATTTACCAACCTCTGAATTCGAAAAAAAGAAGCATGTCAACAGCTTTTTGAAGATTTTGGAATGGTCAGTAAAAAGAAATAAGTAAACAATATAAGAATACTGTACACTGTTTACTTCTAATAGAAAGTCTGGAACTAAGATTCCAGGGAATTATAGTGCTCATGTTTTTTATTTTAAATTTTAATGTATTATCAGAATAAAATGTTTTCTGAGAATAGCATATGTCAACAAATATCAGCTGATGGTATATCCCTTGAGAACATCATTATGAATAAAAGACAAATTTAGTAGCTGAATAAGGGTTGGTAATATCTCAGTCAATGCTGACATAATCAAACCACTTCAAAGCTACAAAGCCAGGCGTATCTGAGTATCTACGAGACGTGGATCAAAGTAAGCACTTCCAAAACTCTCTCGCTCTTAACCATACTTTTCGAGCCTATGTGTCATGAATTAAAGTGAGACCAAGATTTCCTGTTGAATGAAAAAATAGTTTTGCATAAGATATTTATCCAAGAACGGAAACAATGTACCAGGATGTGACCTTTAGGTGAATGAAACTTTTGTGATCTGTTCTTCTCCTCTAGACAGCGCAGCTGGTGAGTCAGCACCGTGAATACCACACAAAGTACAAGCCAAACAGTTATGAATGGACAGCAACTGCATGACGGCATCTTAAAATATACAGAAAATCAATTTGATTTTTACCTTATAAAAGAGATTTCTAAGAATTAGACTTTGAAAAAAACTTTCAAGTGAAATTAGAGCAGACGATTACAGTGTCCTAGAACATCTGATCATCTGCTTGGCATGTCCTTTTCTTTTAAAAGATTGGCACCTGAGCTAACAACTGTTGCTAATCTTTTGTTTTTTCTCCTTTATCACCCCCAAATCCCCCCAGTATATAGCTGTATATTCTAGTTGTGAGTGCTTCTACTTGTGGCATGTAGGACGCTGCCTCAGCGTTGCCTGATGAGCGGTGCTATGTCTGCGCCCAGGATCCGAACCAGGGAAACCCTGGGCTGCCCCAGTGGAGCGCATGAACTTAACCACTCGGCCATGGGGCCGGCCCCTTGGCATGTCCTTTAAGGAGGAACTGGAAACACACCAGTAATTACATATCTTCTGAGGAAAAAAGAAGTATCCAGAAGATAAATGTTTTATCAGACCAATGAAAGTGTTACTATCAATAAACTAAAAATAAGCAGAAGAAAAAGAAGAAAATTAAAATCTCTTATGATAACTTAACGAATGCTATGAACACAAGTAGACAAACTGTCCCGTAAATATTTTCACAGGGATGGAAAGATAAAGGAAAAGCTTCTTAAATTTATTCTAGAAAATGCATTTTTAAATAAATGTGAACAATGTAATTATATTTTTCTGGGTCTACATATGATAAGAATAATAATAAATTATAGAAAATACTGAAATGTTTCATCACTGCCCCAACTATTAGAAATCTAATGCCTCACGGTTGTTATATGCTAAACACTAAAAACTCATAAGAAGTAACAAAACTGTAACTAAATTCAGAACTATAACTAAATTTAGTTTCACCAAAAAAACCCAAAAAACAAAAAAAGTGGGAGGTGGATATGTGCCTGTAAAGTATAATATTTGACCGCAGACAGTTTTGGTTTATCAAGTAACTCTCTCACTCTCTACTCTTCAGAGATATTTGCTTTCATTTATAACATTTCTTTCTCATGCAATGGTTTCATTCTTCAGAAAATTTTCCACACACGGTGAGGAAACATCTTTTTACAGCTTCAGAATCACAGGATCCTTGTAGCTTGTGATCTTAAGAGGAGAGAGACTTGTTTTTGCTGACACCTATTGTAACCCACGCAAAAGGACTCCGGTCCTGCTTGAGTAAACTACCCATCGCTAGGAAATTGCTCATCCAGAGAGATAAGGGGACTTAGGTCAGTTGAACTTCACCATTTCCCTACATGCGGCGTATCAGGATTCTATCAGACTCATTTCAAAGTCACTTGGGTAGAGAAGCAGACTATCCATTATATCTTTCCTCCCTTTCCTGGTCTCTATCGGGTTTCACCTTCAGTTTCTCCTGAAACTACACCCCTTGTTTTGTTCTTTTTGTTTGTAGACACTTCAAATTTGAGTTTTACTACTTTGCCTGTCCTGGGCTTCTTGAGATCTGACTATGCCGCTGTATCTGTGTGTTTTCCTAAACTTGTCAGTCAAGACCACACCTATGCGTTGTCCCTCAATCCATCCCCTCAGTCATAGGTCAGATCCACTCCACTCGTGAGCCACACCCAGGCCATGGACCAGGTCCAGACTCAACCAAAAAGAGATTTTGGACATTAGTTCCGCTTTCTCCTCCAATTTTTCTCCCTCCAGCCCCACTGCTTTTTTATGTGAAACACTCTTAACACCAAGCTATATCAGGTTAACTAAGGGAATAAGCAGATTTTATTCCCCAGAAAAAATTTTGTCTCTCTGACGCATAGTTGATAACCACTATACCCTCCATCCTCCACCTGTCACATACTTTATGGTTGAGGTGAAACATCTTCATAGGAATGAATGGTTAAAATATCTTTGTCCTTGGGCTGGCCTCGTGGCCAAGTGGTTAAGTTCGCGCGCTCCACTGCAGGCGGCCCAGTGTTTCGTTGGTTCGAATCCTGGGTGCGGACATGGCACTGCTCATCAAACCACGCTGAGGCAGCGTCCCACATACCACAACTAGAAGAATCCACAACGAAGAATATACAACTATGTACCGGGGGGCGTTGGGGAGAAAAAGGAAATAATAAAATCTTTAAAAAAAAAAAAATCTTTGTCCTTGAATTAGACTTTAAATATATATATATATATACACTCAAAATAAATAGCATTAAATTAATAATATACATGTTCAGCTTTATTATTGAAAATTTGAAGGATTGATTTTCTCTGTCTTTCTTCTACCTGACACTATGCAACCAAGGAGTATTGTGTACTAAAATGATTTTTTTTCTTAAGGCTAAATTTGTAAAATATTTCAGGATCACTTTTCTAATCCTATATTTCCCACCTATATGTAAATGTAATTACATATTTTTATTACGTACTCACATACAGTAAGTACATATTCCCTAGGACTTAGGGGAAAAAAGCCATTACTCAGTAGTATCTATTTGTGATCAAGAGAATTCATTACATTGTCAAATACCTTATAGCTGACAACCACTCACATCCATGGTTATTATGCTTTCTTGGTTTATGTCTGATGAAAACAGTGTATCTGGTGGGAGAATGAGGCAGGTGAGGCTTAAATAGTCTTTGAGGACTAGGACCCTTCTTGAAGATTGTAGGGCTGAAAAACAAATCACAATGGGTACTTTCTTTCTCCTCTCCTTTCTCTTCCCGAAATATTCATGTCTATCTGAATAGATGGACACACAGAAATGACAGAAATGTTTCAGAAAAGGAAATGTATTGAGATAGAGGAGCAATTTTCTCCTAAATCATTCTGGAATAGTCATTTGTTATCATTCACTCAACCGATCCATATTTGTTTACCTACTAGATCCTGGCTCTCTTCTGGACATTCAATTCAGTAGGAGGCACAATAGACAAAGTTTGTAATCTCCTGTGTCTTCCATCCTAGTGGGAGAGACAGCAAAGAAACAAGTAAATAAACAAGTAAAATAATTTTAAAGAGTGACAAGGACTCAGAGAAATAAAACAGTTATGAGTCAGAGACCTTCTGGAGAAAAGGATTATTTCAGGTTGAGTGTTCAGAGAAAGCTTCTCAGAGGAGATAACAGTTCCACTGAGTTTAGAACGATAAGAAGGGAGTCTTTGTCTTAGGATCTGGAGTGAAAGATTCACTACGTTTCAGGTGCTTCATTGTGTCCTTCAAATATATTGAACTCAGTCCAAGTTCAGAGTCTCTTTGCCGGTGGTTCTCTCTGCCTGGAATCACGGCCCATCAAGTGATCGGGTGGCAGAAGAGAATGAAGTTAGTAGATATGGAGAGAAAGATGTATGGAAAAATAGCTATTAAATATTGCTAAATCCATTAAACAGTACCGCTGAAAATTGCTGTGCAGTGTTGGGGCTACAGAGATATTAAAGATTACTCTTGGTTTTCTGTAAAAGGAATTGGGTATTGCTATGTAGTGAAATGGGAAATATTGGGTGATTCATGGAGTTTCTTATGGGGTATTAGATTGGATTGGGTAGGAATTCAGACTTCTTTCTGGAAATTTTAAGTTAAAGATATCTATTAGACATCCTATCTTCCTACTGTCTGTCATATCTAATCACTGTTGTTAAATTACTTGATGATCCATTCCCGTCTTATTTCTTCCTACCCACATCACAATTTTGCAACAGGGAAAGCTATCTCATTTGTAAGCTCCAAGTGTGTTTCCTGACTAATCGATGCCAATCAACACATGACATTCCCTCAGCAACTGGTTTTGGTCTAGGCATGCACAAGTGACCTAAGGTAGACCAATCAGGCTAAGGGAAAGACGATTTATTTCATGATTCGAGGGAGACCAGCCCTTGGGTGCTTTAACATTTTGGATGACACAACCATAGAGAAGAGGGAAAAAATACTGGTCCTCGATGCAACTGAATCAACAACTGTGGATCCACACTACCACTGCACTTCCTGTTATGTAGGAGGTCTGAAGCTTCTCTACTGTTTAATCCAGTTTGAATGAGGAATTCTGTTACTCACAGCCAAAGCCTCCACACTGATATACAACCTGTAAGATATAAAAGGAATCTATAACTGTGATCATCATTTGTCTGTCTCCAAAGATCAAGGGTATAGGCTTCTTACCAACAAGTGATGAGAATATATTTTTAATTGTACTGAGAATGTGAACATGGATATAAAAATTGGAGTTTTTCCTGAGACAGAGATTATTTCCATCTGATTGAAAAGCATTTCTCATTTCTCTAGATCAGAGCTTTTCCACCTCACACTACTGACATTTTTCACCAGATAATTCCTTGGTGTTGGGGGCTGTCCTGTGCCTTGTGAATGTTGAGCGGAACCCTTGGCTCCCACCCACTAAATGCCAGTAGGAATTTCCCAGCTGTGACAACCAAAAATTTCTCTAGATATTATCAAATGGACCTAGGTAACAAAATTGTCCACTGTTCAGATTAATCAAGAAGCATCTGGAGAGTGAATCACTGGTAACAAATTGTGATTTTTATTTTCTTTGGTGCTTCCAAACATTTTTTCATATACCCCCTTTCAGAATAATTTCTTAAAAATCACCTTGAAGACTTGTGGGAAGAAAGACAGAAAAGTGCAACTCAGCCTGTTTGGTCTTGCTGCTGGTAAAGTGGTTTATGGGCTGACTGAACATACACAAGGCCCCAGTCTGATTAAGTTGACGGGGTGGTGGTGGCGATCCAACCCCCCACTTCATACATGTTTCTGCCAACATTGGGTCCTCTCCAAATGCCAGTCTTAGGTCAACCACCCTAGGTCAAAAAACTGAAAGGACAGTCAAACGCCATTTCTATCCACACCGCAGATGCAACCCCTAGGGAGGTAACCATTTTAGGATCTACCTTTATCTAAGGCATTTGTAGTCAACAGTTTGAGACTCACATCAACAACATAAAGAAAATTATAGCTATACCAAGCTTGGACTTTTCCATGTGATTTAAAAAATATTAGGCTTAATATTGCATGAGAAATGTACAATAAGACGTTACTTTTCTAAAAACAATTTCTTATATATAGTTTAAAGGATAAAAATACTACTTAGTCAGCCAGTTAATTCTAACTTTCATTATATTAGTCTGTGGCCATATAAACTTAATTGATACAAATAAATGGGCTATGTAAATTGACACTGGAGGCAGCACAAAGAAAAGTTACTGAAATCTATGGATATGCATGTGTAGGTGCAGACATCCCCATTTTCATTATCAATTTCTTCCATTTTTGCCTGATGAATTATATGTTCTTTTCATAAGAGATTTGCAAGGTCACAAAATGAAAAGATAAAAGTCTACTTCTGTGAAATCAGCTCAGAAATTTCACAAAAAGCCTTAAAGTAATAAATCATGACTCATTGGATGCCAGGAAGTTGAAGTAGTATTCACCTCATTGAAAGTACATCTTGTTCATTCTCAGAACTTATAACAAGGCTTTCAGTTCTGGCTTAAAATTGACTACTTTTCTCATCCATTTCTTGGTATAGATGTCATGGAGTTGTTTAAGTACATTCCTCTTCTCTTTATTCTAAGAGCCCACTCTTTTAGTGACAATCTGCTAAATAGTAAAAGCAATCAATAGCTATATTTTAGTGTTGAAAATAACATAGTCTTATAAAAATTCATTCAAAGGCTAGAAGTCTGATAAGCATAATCTCAACGTTTGAAAAACAATTTTAATAAAAAAAGAATTCATTATCTTTTTGCAATTGCTATGTTTTGAATACCTAGTCTGAAATTTAAAAATTGTTTTCTTAAAAGATTTTCAAATTATAGATTAAATTCAGATAACTTCAAATACATTTTCTTTCTCTTATTTACCATTTTCCATAAAGCCAAATTTCACCCAACTAACCATACAATACAGAATATTGGGCACAAGTAGAGGACTCCGTAAAAGTAAGAGAATATTTTGAGCCTTGAGTGAGTAAGATATTGTTTCCATTTCTTATGAATTCATGACATAAATGAGAAACAAGAAATTTAAAAGAGCAAAACATTAAAGGGTGACTTCAGGGAAAAAGTAAAATTTGAAAGATAAGTAAGATTTTAACAGTAAGAGACAATGTGTGTGTGCGTGTGCGTGTGTGTGTGTGTGTGTGTGTGTGTGTTGTGCATGCATATGCAGGGAGGGGGGTGCAGTAAAAGTGGGGAGTAAAATAAAACATTATTTGGAAAGCCAAAGACTGGCAAATGTTTCTGATGCACACAATAATAATAGCCATGGAGCTAGGATTGGGATAATTTAGTGACATTTGGTTACTGAATGTGTATATAGATGAATCAGTTTGTTTTAGATTTTTGGATTTTTAGGGTTTAAGCAGTAGGAAACATCTAATAGTGAAGGATAAGGAATGGATATGATAAATAATAGAAACAATTAAAACTATAGTGAAGGTTCTTTTCTTCCCAAATTATTTTAATATTAATATTGATTATGCCATAGTAGACCACATTCAATATTGGATGCTTTACCAACTAAGGAGCTATATTAATGAAGACACCACCTTTATATAAACACAAGTTAACTCTTGCTCCAAGAAAGATATATATACTTAATTGTAGTACTTTAATATTTCTTCTGTAATATGGATAGCCTGATTAGAATTCACAGGACATGTATCAAGATTTCCTAGAAATTCCAGTCTAAGTGCTGTGGAAGTAAGAGGCACATTTTCTGTGAACGCTTTAGTGGGAGAAAGTGGACTTCAGATTCTCACATCTATAAACATCACCTCAGGGATCCTTCTAAGCATGTTTGTCATTGTGAAATCCAGTCTCTACTCCTATTTCCCCAACAAAACAACAATTAGCAAGAGAATCCAACAATATGTAGATTTTACCTAGCAATTTGAAGGTACAGAGAAGAGGGGTTTACATTATAATTGTAAACAACTTTGGTAACAAATTCTGTTCTTAAAATGCCTTTTGGCTGTTCCATCGCAACAAAATTTACAAGAACATTTTACATCATACAGAAACCATGTTTCTGATCTTGCTGATTTCTCTCTTATTCATCTGATCTCTTTCAGTAGTAATAAAATTAGTAATTGAAAAAAAACCTCTTCTGATCATTCTACTTGAACCATAACTATATCTGTGTTGGTCTCACTTTCCTCCTTAATTAGTTTGATTTTTTTCTATACAAAGAAATTCTGTTGCCTAAAAGGAATATATGAAATGGCAATAATGTGAAAGTTTCAAAATAAACTTTACTAATAAAATGTAAAGATATCTTCTAATGTAGTGTCAGTACTTATTTAGAAATATTTGGTTCAAAGTCTATTAAATGAATCCCAAAGGGTTTCATTAATTTGCAGTGGAACCATCCCACTAAATGCTGGTAACACTTTCAATGATTGTGATAATCAAAGAAAAAAACCCAGAAAAGTAGACACCACAGGGTGTAATGGTTAAGTTCTGAGTGTTCTGCTTTGGTGGCCCTGGTTCATGGGTTCAGATCCTGGGCACTGACCTACATCACTCATCAGTCATACTGTGGCAATGACCCACATGTAAAGTAGAGGAAGACTGGCAAAATGTTAGCTCAGGGCTAATCTTCCTCAGAAAACAAACAAACGAAAACAAATTTAGGAGGCATTCTTCAGTGTGTGGGACCTTCCTTTTGAGAACTACTTATTTAAGACAAACAGAAGTCAGCTTGCACCAGAATCTCTATCCTCACTGCCCACCTTGGAGGTCACCTTGGATGAAAAGCAAAAAAGATCTTCCAAGAAGAGAAAACTCAGAAAAGGCAGATTGATGAGCAAAGAAATTTTCTCCAATACTAAGCAGCAGATATTAATGATATCTGTATGAACTAGGTCTCCGGTTCTTTCTATTTTGAAATGGGAGCTTTTATTGAGAGTACAGTGCCCTGTCTCCACCCTTGCATATTGAAAGAAGAAGGTAATTTAAATTGTCATTTATCCTTCAGGTGTTAAACACTAATAGACTACCTTTGTCTATGACTGAAAGAAATGCTCAATCATCTAGAGACCCTAGACTTGCAGCTAAATTTAGAAAGTAGACGTTTTAGGTTGTATTATGTTGGGAAGGGTGCGAGTGTGTTTTGACAGGCAAAGAAAATTTTTGCAAGTGTTTATCCAAGAAAAAGAATATGTATGGATGTTGGGTTGTTAAAGTGGTGGACCATTATAGACATGTCTATTTGTTTTCTAGCAACAGTTTCCCATTTATTCCAATAGCAGTAGCTGGATTTTGCCTTGGGCTACTCCTCCTTCTCATTTTCTGTTATATCATTTGAAAGAGATTGAACTCCAGCAAGCCTAGTCCTGGCTACAGGAATGTGCAGATAAACCAATTAGATCCAGTGGTAGAAGAGGAAATATGTGCTGTGGTTTTGGTGTTAGAGGAAATTGCTTTATATTTTGGGATGTCCTAGAAGCTTCCAGGAAGACCCACTTCATTTGAATTGGGTTCTATAGATGTGAAGACTGGAAAGGCTTCAGGCACCATAGGTAGAGAGTTAACCACTGTAGGGGGAGCTACTACATGGATTCGTGAAGCAAACCCTGCAAAGGCAGAATACAGAGATGGAGAGAAACTGGGCTTTTGGTCCTTTGCAAGGACCGCCAAATCAAACCACACTTGAAACCCAGTTTACTTTTGAGCTAATAAGTTCTTCTTTATAACTTACGTCATTCTGAATTAGATTAGGATCATTTGTCACCAAAAGAATTTCAACTGATTCAGCTGCTATTAGGTCTTCCAGAGAGAGGAAGAATAAGAATGTGTGGGAGACACAAAATTGTCATTATTCTAGGACATAACACCACCATCAATGAGAATTAGCTTGCAGGTTGCTTGACTCATCTTCCCTCCTCCTAATAAAGCTTAGTAAAAACTCATTGAAGCTCAGACTGCTATCTTACCCTCCTTCACCACACCTCTGCTTCTGACCCATAGAATCAAGCCTGAGTGGAAAAGGGGTGGCGTTAGTGAGTATGTTTATGGGGTAGGGGAGAAGTGTGAGTAGACATGGCTCTGAATCCCATAACTTCTGATTGTGAAAGCAAGTCTATCTTTATGTGTTTATATATTAGATATCCCATTAAAATTCATTTGAAAGACAAGAGGATTCAGTTACTTAAAAAATGAAAGAAAATTTTAGGAAAAAACTTATGAAAATGGGCCGGCCCCGTGGTCAAGTGGTTAAAGTTCTGTGCACTCTGCTTCGTTGGCCCAGGGTTTGCAGGTTTGGAGACCAGGTGTGGACCTATTCCACTCATCAGCCATGCCGTGGAGGCATCCCACATGCAAAGTGGAGGAAGATTGGCACAGATGTACAGATGTTAGCTCAGGATGAATCTTCCTCACAAAAAAAAAACAACCTTATGAAAACTACCATATCTAAATTCGGTAACTCATAGATGTTCATTTTTCTGATAAAGACTCACATCTAAATGCTTGAAAGTTACAAAACCAGAACACTCAAAGATGAGCTAAGCTGATGATCTCTTTGAACATGTTGGGATACGGACAGAGCGGTGAAACTGCACAAGTTCAAGCCTGGGTTTTAGTAACAGAGCATCCACATTCTGTTCTCATTGCCTCATTCTTTGGAATCACTTTGACTTAACAGCTGCTTCTTAGGAAAATTTTCCTCTTACATGTAATTAATCAGTTGAGAACCAACTTGAGGATACTTGCTGGGGACAGAGTTGAAGCCACATAAGAGCTTTAATAAATCAAGCTTTGCCTCTTCATAGCTCCTCTCTCAACCTTGAATTAGAATGGATTTTGGAGCATTCAATTTAGCATTGACTAATGAGGCTTTGCACTAAAAATATACAGCTAAAACCTCTTTAGAGCTATGGAATCCACGTAAAACTTTATTGGAGTTTAAATACAACAAATAAAAGAACTGAAGGTGTAAAAATTATTTCCTTTTAATTGAATCATTGGATTAGCTTTCCTGTTTCCTTGGGCTCTGTGGGATTCCAGTGTCTGTGGAGAGCCTCATGGCACCCACTCCTGGGTGCTGAGGCCGTAATCTGTGTAGTTCAATGCCAAACTGCTGGTCCATATATAGCCTAAGCTGCTACCTCGAGCTAACTGTGTGATCTTTATTTTTTCCAAGGCTCTTGGCCATCAACATTTGTTGGTAAACAAGGCTTGAGCCTTTCCTACAACCCAGGAGACTAGCAACGTGGCTGAAACACTTTCAAATCTTTGCTTAAGGTCAGCCCCTGGTTGAGTCTCTTGTGCATTATCTTAAAGCCAGGACTATTTTGAGGCCCCGAGAACTTTAAGTAAGGTCTGGTAAGTGCAGCCTTTCTTCTATAGAAATAGTCGAGCATCTACACAAAAATGCCTTCTCGCCTGAGCCCTCTCTGTAGCCTAAATAATGTAAGTCCTAATGCTTAAACCAGCTTAAAAGGAGCCGATATAATGCCAAAGTCAAAATGCCCTGCCCCCGCACTAAAGTCCAGTGTCAAAGCCAAAGCCACAAATCAGACCCCAGCCAAAGCCCTCCCAAGAATGTAGATTTTGTTCTCCAAATGCCCCAACACTCTGAATTGAACTAACTCCCCCTCCCTTTCAATAGTGCGGGCCCTCCCCCAATCATAGCGTTGGCGCAGGATGTAAGAACTATAACATGAACAAACAGAGACCGTTTCTCCCAAGGGGCAATATGCTCCCAAGAGAGATGAAAAGGAAGGGGGTTGTGCATGCATGTGCAGATTCTCCTTCCCAACCCACCAATCTTTCTCCCCGGGGAAGGAGTGAAGGAGATGTGGAGAGAGCTCAGAAATGTTAGCTCTTAGGGTCACTTTGCACTGAAAAACTTCCAACAGTTTGGGGCAAATTGCATTTCTACTAATGGGCATAGTGAAAATTAGGTTTATTTCTTTCATCTTCAGGTCTTACTGGTTTAGTATTTTAGATATTGTAATGTTATAAGGAAATTTGTCAAAATTAGTAATTTATATATTTTTAAATGGCTAGTTTATAGATCATGGAACAAAGTCAGTGATCAAGAAGTCATTCAGAACTCAGTTCTTTTGTAGAAGAATACATACCATTCTCTATGTCTGTGAGTGGGAGAATTACAAATTATATTTTTTTCTGTACATGTCTATCAATTCAAAGGACATATATGTAACGTTTAGAGATATAAATATTTTATATATTTAGATGTAAATTTTCTCAGAAAAAAAGTGATTTTAAAATTAATGTGTGTCCCAGCAAAGCTTCTTAGAGCTGCCAATATAACAGAGTATTTAAAATGACACATACTAAATGAGTACTAAGAAGGGAAATAATTTACACAATCCGTCCTGTAGCTCTTTGTACTCACACATTCCTTTACTTCTGCTGTTTTAATTATAGCTCATAATGTTGCGCCTCAGGGCGTGCCAACGTAATTTAAAATATACAATTAAAGTGTAATCTTATTTAAAAGTTTTAGTTATATTGATAAGTTTCCTTCTCTTTACTTTCAAAAACATATTAACAAATATGCAATATAAGAAATATAAGAAATAATTGTTTCACTGGCTGAGAAAATGACAATGTACTTGCACTGATTAACATATGATTGCATCGTATATATATAAGACATACTCTATACTTCAAGTACTATGAAATCAAAGTATTTTCAGGTACACATTAGGTGGTACAGTTTTTATTAGCCTCTTTATTCTCAGACTCTTTGTTTTCATAAGTACGCCACTTTCAAAGATGTGACAATGAAACCCCTTATGTTAACATACGTACAAACCCACCATTGAGAGTAGTAGCTATAGCAGATTTGAGATGGATACAAGTTGTTACCCCTTCTGTTGAGAGACAGCATCAAATTCCCTTTCTCTTGACTCCAGGCTGACTTTAATGACATGCTGGACCAATGAAATGTGATGGAAGTGACAATCTCGGACTTGGAAGACTATTTCTGAGATTCCTGAATTTCCATGTAGAAAGCCAGATTCCCCTGAGACAGCTGTGTTGGAGAGGCCACAAAGTAGGCTCTTGTGATAACCCAGTGGAGTCTACTTTTCCAGTCATTGCTGCAAAGGCACAAGACATGTGAGTGAAGGCATCTTGAACCCTCCACCAGCCCATCCATCAGTTGGATTGCAAGAGTAACACTCATGTCACAGGGAATAGAAGAATCTCTCAGTTGATGCCTGCCTGAATTCCTGATTCAAAATATCATGAAACATAATAAAATTACTGTTGTTTTAAACCACCATATTTTGGTATAGTGTCTTATTCAGCTATAAATAACTGGCATAGATGCTTAGATATGATCCTTATGAGCATTGCGTTGTCAGTGAAACTGTCTAAAATAGCTTATGCTTTTCTTAATCCTCTACTCTACACCAGTGATTCTCAAGCTTTTTTCTTCCTTTTTCTGACATGACATAATTTATGGATGATTTTCACCTGCTCAAATGACTGCCATTAGTGTCATTGCTTGTTTGGTCTGCCTCATATCTAATTTAGATTGTGGCTTGTGGGTATGTCCCAATGCACTTGTTATAATTCAGTTCCTTTTTCTTCTCCTGACTAATGATAATCATTGTATCTAAACTATTATTGATAAGCCTCTACTCAAAGATATAAAACAGTTCAAACATATACATAGAAATTGAAATAAGGACATGAGCATTAACAAAAAAAACAGAACTCACAAATGAACAAAAAACCAACTCCTAAAAATCTGTCATCATAACCCACTTCTGCAACTTGATGTAAACCGAGTCACAGTGTCTAACCTTGGGATGATTGAGGCCTTCAAACGATTGGATGAAACCCACCCAAACTAGGGAGGGTGATCTGCTTTACTCAGCCTATCAATTCAAATGCTAATTTTATCCAGAAACGCTCTTACAGATGCAACCAGAATAATGTCTGACCAAATGTCTGGTCACCCTGTGGCCCTGTCAAGTTGACACACAAAATTAACCATCATATACTCTTTCCACTGGTCTATATTCAAACTACTCCATAAACTTTGATCATTTGAACAACATGACAGTTTTTCTTTTTTCAGTTATTATCATTAATACGTGAACTTTGTTGCAGTTCTTTTCACTTAGCCATTGGCTATTGAAGTAAAACTAACTATTGCCCATGAGATCAGTTTCAGTGCCTGAGTTTTATTTGCGTGTTCAATGTAAGATCATTCTGCTACTAAACTAGCATCCAACTGATCCAAAATCTTCTTGTATTTTCAACTATGCATTATCACATAAATGGAAGAACAAAATGAAAGGAAAAAAATACCATAGAAAAGTTCCAGATCCTTCAGATGTATATCCTGAACCCGAGAGATACATAGACTACAATTTAGGAAGTATGCTTTTAAGGGTCCTCTAAAGTGAAAAAAGCAAAAAAAAATTGGCATGAAAAACAAATAAGCAGGAAGTAAGGACACTCTTATAACAAAAAGAAACTTGCAAAAAATGAAAAAAAGGCTTTCATTACAAAATTATTTTGGTAACAAAGAAAAATCTATTTCATCAATTTCTCCCTTTCTTCACGTTACTTTGTCCTTTGTCAAGCAGTCAATAAGTTAAAAACTGTACTTCTTACACACCAATACTCCTCATTTATCCACCTCATGATACTTTCACTGCGTGCGTGTGTGTATATATATATTCACTGTAAATGACAGATAGATGGATAGATGGATGGATAGACATAGAGACAGACAGGTGATAGATAGATACATAGATAGACAGAGAAGTAGATGATAAACGGATTTCTAGCAAAAAGATTTTTCTCCAGTAATTGCTTAGGGATATTTTTATCAATAAATGTTAGAATAAGGAATTAATCATTTTATTTAATGGGAAGAGGTAATTTCTATTTCTTAAATTCTTGTCTCCCAGGTAGAAGCCTTTCTCCTCTCTTCTTTGTGCTATTTCTCAATGTGATACACTAATTTACTTATCATCACCCTCATTCCTCTTTTCTAAACTCGCTTGAACCACGTCTGTGCCAGTTATGGAATCTGTCCATACTGCATTCACACTTCTTGACCGATCTGTGAAAATGGATGTGGGCCCTTTAAATGTTTTTCCTTTGCCAGTTGGCACTGAAGCTTTGTCACTAGAAGGTCTGGAGAGGAAAGATTTTCACTTCCCGATTTCAATGTGCTCCCTTCGCTGGCTCCTGCAGTCCCAGCTTCTCCAGCGCTAGGCTCCTGCAGGGCCTGCCTGTCAGAAGCATGCGGCGGCCAGCGGCTTTCTTCCGCAAGGCTTTTGGGGGTTTTATCGCAGACTGCCTCTGGCCAAACACCTTCCTGTTCACGGCTTTCTCCTGCAACCCAGAAGGCCAATCTCCAGCAGTTCCAAAATTCAGCCTCTGGCAAATTCCACCAGCGGGGCACCACATCAACTTCTCTACTCCGCAGTGCGCAGGCCTTCTCCACCAAGGTCTGGGTGCGAGCCTTGGGGAGAAAGTGGTACTTACTTGAGTGTTCCGTCTCAGCCTGAGGGGTGGTGATCAGTATACAATAGTACAGCATAGTATAGCGTGGTATAGTCTAGTACAGTACAGCGTGGCATGGTGTGGTACAGTATAGTACAGTATAGCGTGGTATAGTGTGGTATAGTATAGTACAGTACAGCGTGGTATAGTGTAGTACAGTACAGCGTGGCATGGTGAGGTACAGTATAGTACAGTACAGCGTGGTATAGCGTGGTATAGTGTAGTACAGTACAGCGTGGCATGGTGTGGTACAGTATAGTACAGTATAGCGTGGTATAGTGTGGTATAGTGTAGTACAGTACAGCGTGGCATGGTGAGGTACAGTATAGTACAGTACAGCGTGGTATAGCGTGGTATAGTGTAGTACAGTACAGCGTGGCATGGTGTGGTATAGTATAGTACAGTATAGCATGGTATAGCATGGTACAGTACAGTACGGTACAGCGTGGCATGGTGAGGTACAGTATAGTACAGTACAGCGTGGTATAGTGTGGTATAGTATAGTACAGTACAGCGTGGTATAGTGTAGTACAGTACAGCGTGGTATAGTGTAGTACAGTACAGCGTGGCATGGTGAGGTACAGTATAGTACAGTACAGTGTGGTATAGCGTGGTATAGTGTAGTACAGTACAGCGTGGCATGGTGTGGTATAGTATAGTACAGTATAGCATGGTATAGCATGGTACAGTACAGTACGGTACAGCGTGGCATGGTGAGGTACAGTATAGTACAGTACAGCGTGGTATAGCGTGGTATAGTGTAGTACAGTACAGCGTGGCATGGTGTGGTATAGTATAGTACAGTATAGCATGGTATAGCATGGTACAGAACAGTACGGTACAGCGTGGCGTGGTGTGGTATAGCGTAGCACAGTGAGCTGTAGTATGGTATTATAGGGTGTTGTAGGATGGTGTAGTATGGGCTGAATTGTGTCTCCCCAAAATCTGTATGTTGAAGTCCTGACCCGCAGTACCTTAGAAGGTAACTGTATTTGAAGACAGAGCCTTTAAAGCGGTAATTAAGTTAAAATAAGGCCCTTAGGGTGAGCCCCAATGCAATCGAACTGGGGTCCTTATAAGAAGAAGAAACCCAGACAAGCAGAGACATCAGGGATGCACACAAATAGAGGAAAGGCCATGTGAGCACACAGCCAGAAGAAACCCACCTGCAAGTCCAGAAGCGAGGCCTCAGGAGAAGCCAAAACTGCCAACACCTCGATCTCAAATTTGCAGCCTCCAGAACGTTGAGAAAACAAGTTTTTGTGGTTTAAGTTACCCAGGGTGTGATATTTTGTTATAGTAGCCTTAGCAAACTCATGCATATGTATCTCCTATTATATCACATGTTATATCTGATATGGCCACATTTTTTTAGAGTTCTTGTTAATTCTTACTAGCCAATCCCTCCTTACTCCAATCCCTTGTCATAGTTTGATAATTTTCTATATTAAACTTTTTTGTTCAAATTACTGTGTGGTTTCTCTCTCTCTTAACTGGACGCAGACTGATGAAATATTATAGCAAATACAATTTTTTATCCTCTCTAAGTCACATAATGCCCACCAGAGTGAGAATGAAAAGATTTTCAAAATTCCCAAAATTTTATTCATAACCATACTGAGACCCTCAGATATGAGAGAAAATTTTTCTTAGAAATGTCACATCTTTATTATCCACATAAACATGCTTTCCATTTGCACACGAGACTCTTTTCACAATTTGTGTTTTATTGCAAACATGTCCATTTTTCAGTTTAATAAAGATCTAGCTTACTTTTTGCAATCTTGCTCCCCCCAAAATCTTTAGAGGCATTATCAAATACCCTAGTGAAATCAAGAAACAGCAAAGCATGTTTATATGTTTTTTATGTTTATATGAAACTATATCTATAACATCGTTATTAAGAAGTTAGATTTTAGTGATTTCTCTCTTTTCACTCATGAGCAATCATTTATTAACTTCCTGTTATTGCCCTGTATATTCTGGATAAAAATATGCATAAGAATAATGCATACTGTTCTCAATATAGCTAATATGTAAATAAATTATTATGATACAAATGGGAACAGTGCTATAATTGAGGTTCGAGCAAAATTTTCTGAAGAGATATTAGTTCATGATGGTGTAGTTTGGAAAGACCAGCTCCACAGCAGAGATGGCATACAAATAACTTTTACATTTTAAGTAATAATCCACCAAACAGAGAAAAGCTGGGCAAAGGAAGCATTAACAAACGAACAACATAAAAAACTGTGGCAAATTCTGAGATTATTGAAGAATGAAGCATGAATAAAGAAATCTGTATGGATTGGCTGTATGGAAGAGAAGGTAACTGAAGATAGATTATAAAATATATATGTGGAAATAAGTTTTTTGTTCTATCAATATTGCAGTAGAAAACGTTTCCTCAAGCTTTTCTCCCATTGTATTATATTTAAGAATGTAGTCTTAACTAAATAACATCTGAGGACAATAACAGAATATATAATAGGTATGAAAAAGAAATTTTTGGTGCTGACAAAGCGCTCCTCCAGCTTGTCTAGGAGATCAATTTCCTAGGCTCTGTTAGACAGGTAGAATTTTTATGTGTCCATTCCTCAGGTCTCATTTGGTTTGTTTCAGTTGACAAAATTTAATAAAGCACCTCCATGTCACATGGACTCTAATTGGTGTTGGAGATGGCGCTGTTAACAAGATGACTTGGTCCTATCCTTGTGACCTAATAAGCTAGAAGAGAAGAGAGCTCTTCAACAAACAATTACAAATACATAAATGCTGCTAGCAAATATGGAGTGTTAAGAAACATACTAAATGTTACTCCCTTAATTCCTTTCCTTCTACATGAGTAATTTACTCCCCAAGTCCCAAAGTCATTAGATAATTGTCGAATTCTGCTTCCACTGAATATGCAGTAACAGCAAACTGTTCGATCGTCCTGCAGAATTTGCCACATTCTGGATTTTGCTAACTGCATTCCTGAGATGTTAACACTTTTCTTTGACCTCTGTAATTTCTTTTAATAGCCGTTAGATCTAGAAGCTATTTGTTTAATTACTTTATTTATTTGCAGAATATTTCACAGATGGCATTGAGTACTTCTTATTGTATCATATTCAAAGGCCCATAAGGGCTTATATTTTCTTTTTATATTATGTTAAAACTGATCATTATGTTAGGTTTAAAGTTCCTAATAAACTTTTCATCTAAGAATTTTCTCAGCCATTGATGCTCATTGTCTAAATCCATTATTTTATTGGAAATTATAAAATTGTGATATTCTATGATTTTTATTCATTTGTTATCTGGCATTCTTTTATTAAATATTTTACATTGTCAATAATTTGATTATTTTCAGATATTGTTTTATAGGAAGACAGAATAAACATTTCACTCTCTCTTTATTTACTAGTATTCAGAATAATAAGTTTGGGGCCGGCCCTGTGGCACAGCGGTTAAGTTCTCACGTTCTGCTTCGTCAGCCTGGGGTTCACTGGTTCGGATCCCGGGTGTGGACACGGCACCACTTGTCAAGCCATGCTGTGGTAGGCATCCCACATATAAAGTAGAGGGAGATGGGCACAGATGTTAGCTCAAGGCCAGTCTTCCTCAGCAAAAAGAGGAAGATTGGCAGCAGATGTTAGCTCAGGGCTAATCTTCCTCAAAAACAAAACAAAACAAAACAGAATAATAAGTTAGTCTCCTAGCAATCTCCAAATGTAACCAGTGAGGGTTATCTTTAATGTCAAATTATGACATAGATTTTAATATTTTTCTGTCTTTCAATCAACTGCAGTTATTTTTATGGTCAAATTGCCCTATCTTTTAGCCAGAATGAGCCCCTTCAAGTTGGCTTCGATCCTTTTTTTTTTTTTCAGAAGAAACGAAAAGCTTTCGTCTTTTAGAACCTTTGACAATCTTTTTCACTTCTAGCATTTTGAACAAAGGTCCATATTTTAATTTCACATTGGGTACTGAAATTAAGTAGCTCACCTTTCCCAATGCTATTTCGTATCCCACATTCAGCGATTGCGTGTCTGAGTACACAGTACTACAGAGAGTGAACGAGGATCCATCCAGGTAGATGGCCTTCTTATAGCACTGAGAGCTTCAATCCTTTTGATATGACCTCAGGAATCTTTGATAGTTTCCTCACTTTCCAATGCATCAAGATTTTCTAGTCCCATCTTGAACATTTATTGTCCTAAACCAGCAATCAGCCACTTCCCTAGATATCCCTAGTTCTTTGGGGAAAATGAGATTTAAAGACCACAATCTAGAATGTGAAGTGTTTATGGTACTGAGTTGGTAATTGCCCTTAGGTTTTTATATTGATATGATATAGAAATAGTATTTTTCCAGAGAAAATACATCAGTCGTGCTGATTTTCAATTCGAATTTAGAAATACAGGGTTTTACATAAGGTCTTGATTTTATATTTGTAATTTGTTTTTCTTTTGCTGAATTTCTTGGTTCTGAGTGACATGAACATAAATGCTTTTTTGCTCTATCACTGTATAATAGTTTCAGAATTACAGTAACTACGTTATTGCTGACAATATGATTAATAAAAACAGGTTAAGATTTCTTTGCAGTCTCTTTCTGTCCCATTGCATAAATCATTTGAGATCATTTCTCTCTGTGTGGTTAAGTCAGCATCCATAGGGAACCATTTTTAAGAAGTTTTGGGTTGTCATTCCATTGATTATTTATTTAAATACACACACACACCTCCTTCTTTCTCTGGTAAACATTTGCATAATCTACACACAGTTCTGCCTTATTTATCTGTTTACTGGTTTACCTTGCCAAGTTACATATCCCAGAATTCAACTCATAATAGTCTACAGAGATGTGCCTTGTTCCCTTTCAGAGCTTTACCATTGAGTGGACACACTATAGTTCCTTCAAACTACATTGATGGTCTCTGGGATAGAACATTTATTTTTAATAAATGAAATGTTTTCAAAAGAGCTATTTCAATGTAAAGCTTCTCCTTCTCCTGCCCTCCTATTTGATTAGTTACCGTCAACTCATCTCATTAAAACCAAGTTTCCATTTCTTGAACATGTTCCAGACATTTACAAGCACCTCTGGGTCTTCTTCCCCTGAACCTTTTCTTATCCTTCCAGGACAATCTACGTATAAACCCTTATATGACTCACTATACGGCATTGTGCTAATTACTATTCTTGTCTGTTTCTGCTAATAGATTCTGAGGTTGGAGTCCTTATCTTCATATCCTCACTGCCAACCTGGGCATCCTGGTCAAAATTGTGGAATAAGTGAATTAAAAACAAAGGAGACAAGTCCACTTGAAAATGTTTTTAAATAATTCCTACCCATACACTAAAATGATAAGTAGTAATATCAGTGAAACTAACATTTTAAAAAGTTCATGATAGAGGAAACCATTGTTACACTTTCAGTGGGCTCTTCGATGAAGATACTAAGGCCTATTTGTAAATTCTCACAATTCTCAGTATTATAGCTCACATTCTCAATATTATGTTCAGTTCTACCCACAGGAAACAGAAAACTCTTTTTGTTAATTCAGATAGAACTACGTATGAAACATTAGCCAATAACACATGCTTACTTAGCCCAAGGCTTTATCCTCTTGCTGTTATCAGAGATGGGGATCAGAGCCCTTCCAGCCACAAATTTTAAAAAAAGAAGAAGTTTCAAGTACAACTTCTAGGCTATGTCATGGTTCGGATTTCAATCTCTTAGCCTTAAAGTCAACATAATACTTTTCTCAACCTGTCCCATTCACCTTCAGATTTTTCTCTATTACCTACATGGACCATGGCACAAATCTGCAATGTTTCCCACTTAAACAGGGATTTTTTTCCCCCACTTAGAATATTTTCTGAAGCTTTTCAGAAATGCTTTAAATGTGTTTCAAGGTCCTCTGTGCCTCACAGGGATGTTTTAAATTAACTTTTTCAGCACTCCAAAGTTGAAAAAAATACTATTTATGGGATCATATAATTTCTTCATCTCATGTTCACCAAAACCTATATACTGTGTAGAATCTCATATCTTGCTCTTACTGCATAAGCTTCGTAGAACGTGTTCTCAATTTAGCATAAGCCATTTATTTACTATATGAAAGTCAATAGTCAGATAAGTTAACTTTTATTTTGTCTGAATGAATATCTCTACCTCTAATTGAATTAGTCATGCTTCCTGCTTATTAAGCAATATTACTCTTATTTCAAATACACAAATATTTATAAGTATATTGCACATCACACGTTAAATATTCTCATTACTAAAGACTAGTGTGCATTTTTTCCGTTGTTAAATGTGGTGTTGCTTGTGCCCTTAACCACCTCCCCACCCCCATCGCTCATTTACTCCTTAAATGATAATACTCACTCCCCCTATTCCCTCTAAAATAATGTGTTTTTAAAAATAGAATTAAATGCACAGGTAAATACACATTGCAGTGTTCTATCACAAAGATGTAATGAAGTCTGGATCCTTAACAGAGGAATATAAATTACATGCTCAAATTAATGTTGCGTGGATTTTAATAGAATTGTTTTTATAATAGTCACCAAAAAATGTTAATAAAGTAATTAAAAATTAACTATTAGAATAAACACAGATTATAATTCCCATCATTGGAAATAATAGTATTACTAAATTACTTAGAAATCATTCAGAAAATTTAATATTAAAATATAAAGACTTTGCCTGTTAAAGAGATGTGAAATTTCAAAAGAATATTTTAAAATCCCACCACGTAGAGAAATATATTGAATAATTTCTCTAAACTAGCAGTTTAACATTTATAAATGGCAGTAACTGTACAGATTATGAGATATTTAAGATATATTAATGTATATACTTTCCATGTAGTCAGCAGATAACTTATACTAAGGGTCTAAATTAATATTAATATATCAATTAATGTAAATATTTGATAGTTACATTACTACTTACGGATCAATTAATATAAATATTTCATCACAAAACACTAATCATAAAATTTAGGCTATTTCAGAATAATTTTCTTTTAAAAACCCTATATTTGAAAAAGTCACTTTTGCTTTGCCTTGTAGTTATTTTTCTCTCTCTCAGACATAATCCCGATTGGTACTCTAACAACTTGATATGCAAGTTTATCTTCTTATGATTCCCTTTACCATATTTCTCTTCATCAAAAATTCAGAGGGACAGCAGTAATTTATTGAGAAAATAAAGTCCCATTGATTTGAAAACATGCTCACCGATCCCATTACAGAGGCAGAATTCTTGATAAAATGCAAAAGCTTTTTAATCCTTCAATGTGTTTTCACCTATGCATTTAGTGAACTTGATTTCAATTAACGTTTATAATGCATATGAAGGAGTTTTAATAGTTCTTCTATCCAATTTTATAGCAAAATTATGATTATGTTTTCATTGGCACATGCTATAAATATAACAGTTGAAATCACAATCACCACTATTAGATCAAGAAGTGTTTTGTAGAAGCTAGAGAAAATATGAACAGAAAAACATTTCATATATATGAAAATCTGAATGTTAAAAAATAAATAAAAATATTGAGGAATATAGATTTCTCATATGTGAAAATTTCTGTTTTTGCATATAAATTGGGAGACTACAAAAATAAATCGAAAGAAAACTTAACATTTTGCCCTATCATCTGACTTTTTGCTTCCTACTCTCTCTATGTAGATCCAGAAATCTGAGGACCCACGAGGCAGGTGGAGTTCACCACCCCAGATGGATAAGAGCCGTGTGTAGCTCCCAGCCTGGATCTATTCCATGGCTCAGTTCAGGAAGGAAAGCCTCTCACTGCAGTCTCTTCTTGACTTCCTGCCTTGCTTTTCCACTGGGATGGTAGACTTGATTCCATCCAGTAAATAAGCAGTTAGTGTGTTAGATACTCAGATTAGCCAGGCTCCTGGTAGAAAACAGATGGAATATTCTGAGTGGGTAATTCAAAGAAAGTTTAGTATAGTTAAGAGACTATTTACAAAGATGTGGCTGGGATAAAAGAAACCAACAGAATAATGCGTTGATAGTAAGAGCCTTATCTATCACTCCTGGGCTTGAAGCTATAAGGGAAGAGGAGCTGATGCTTCAGAAGCTGTGGCCTTCAGCAGAGAGGCACAGCCAACTCACAACAAACGATCGGGAGAACAAACAGCCCCAGCTGCACACCTCCCTCGGACGTAGACACTTCCACTGGCTGAACACCACCAGGGCCCTGAGGGTAAAGGAGGCTTTATGAAACCCGAACCGGTCAGTGCCTGTCAGCTAGGAAAGAAGGGGGCTCAAAGTATTCTGGGGGGACAAGTGAACATTAGATAGCATGTATTCTAATGGATAATTTAAATATTTGGCTAAATAATAGCAATGAGTAAAGAAAGATCACTTGGCTATAAGCAGATTTATTATAATTTTATAACAGAAATGTAACATAGTCAATTCCCCCTAGTTTATTACTCTCCATATACTTATCACCATTTACCACATAATATATTTCACTTATTTATTTGGTTATTGTCCTTTGCCCTCACTAGAATGTAAGTTCCATAACGGCACAGATTTTTCTGTTTTGTTCACTACTGTGTTCCCAGCACCAAGAACTCTGCTTGGCTTATAGTAGATACTGGAATAGTCTTTGAATGAATGATTTGGAGAACATAAAGACATTTTAATGTAAAAATTGTATATTAATAAAACCTTAAACTTGTGAAAGTAAACAAATTTATATTATAGCAATAGTTCACATATAGAGGACTCTTTAGGGTTTTCATTCTTGTTTATAAAACTACGATAGTTTCAAAAGGCCTGACAAATAAGAGGTTTCTCTTATGTTTGGATTTTCTCTCAAAAACTAATTTCACACACAGTAGAAATTCAACAGGTATGTGAAATGTAAAACAGCAATAAACTCAGCTCTGGTAAGTGACAACTACTACCCTCTTCATTTTGAAATGATTAATATTTCTTTGGCTTCAAATATAAGAGATAATAGTATATTTTCTGGTTTGTATAAAGCTAGCATTCCTTTCCTAATAAGTGCTTCCAAGGAGACTTGGAAGATAAATCTATAGATAGGACTAGGAACCTCAAAACAAGAAAGTATTATAATAAGTACGGTAAACTGAAATGTTTGGCATGGCATCATTTCATTTTGATTTTATCTCATCTTATCTAACTGGATGTGCTTATAAGGAGAGACAAAAGAAGCAAAGATTTGAAAGCTTTCATCCAAGATTTTAGGACTCAGAGTAGTCCTGTTACTTGCCAGCTAAATATTTTACGAGTTGTTTCATTGCCTCTAGACTTTAGTTTCACTGTCTATACTCTGAGATTAATAATATCTATTTCTCTGAGTTATGCACATTATGGGAGATAACCTATATAAATTGTGTTGGTTTCCCACTGTCATTACTCTGTTTTTGCAAACGAATTTCCTGGGCTCATAAGCCTCTGATGATGAGGATTATTTTAGACTGGTTACTTTTTAAAACTGCAGACAGGAAGGAGGGTCTGAGGAGTAGAATTTACTTACCCTTTGTTAAGAGACATTTACATTGTAAAAGAAATCTCCATCTGTAAAGGTGTCTCCCTTTCTGTACCAGGAAGGAGGGGGATGACCTTATCTCTAGAAACTCTTAATCAATGCCAAAGGCAAGGACTTAAATCTGCATCTTGTTTACTGTATTTGTGTGGTAATCTCCCATAATCCACTCTCCCTCCACCCTCAACATCCTCCTTTGTCTTTAGCTAAAAATAATATTTAAGGTGGTGGCTTCAGCCATTTACTTAATCTGGTTTGATTCTTATCTGAAAATTATAGGACCATTCAATAACCAGACCCCACCTGCACTGATGCCATTTTAACAACGTTTTTTACATATTCTTTGTCTTGTAAAGAGATAACTCACATACCTACGCCCTAAATTTAGCCCTACCCTCAACCCAGGTTTGCAGCAGCTCTTCCTGCCCATGGGTCCTGTCCCCATGCTATTCCACACTATTCTCTAAATAAAAGAGAACTACTGCCAACCTCAAGAGTCCAAGAAATCTTTCTTTTGACTCCTCAGCTCACTGAGCCTGCATCATCTGAGACACGTTCCTCATTTGGTAATCAAAGCCAAATAGTACAAACCTCCAAATTCTTAAATAAGCAAATTAAAATCAACCAGCTCTAATTCTTAGTCAGCCCACATGCAGTCTGCCATCTTCCCAAGGATCTAGTTAGAGTCAATGTAGGAGGAACTATTTTATTTTATTTTACCTCCAACTGCAACTCTAGGCTACAACACAGGAGAGTTTGAGTTATACGAAGTATAGCAGTTTAGATATACAGTCTTTACCTTTTCTCTGTCTCTTGCCCATTTTCATGCTCCTTCTTCCCTGCCAAGTCCAGAGGGTGATAGTCAAAGGATGGCATGAGTTGGTTTACTGGTTATTATTTCTTATTGATATTCCCTTATAACCAGTAAGTCTTCCACTGTTTTCTTCTTTCAAGAAATGAGGGATCAAGGCCATGCAATTAATCTCCCTCGGAACTCTTGGTTAATCCACCATCTTGAAAATATTGTTAAATCATGGTTCTATCTGGTTATAATTTGGACTAGAGGGGCTGATATTTTAGATCATTTAGTTTTATACATCTGCTGTTTTTTCAGAACTGTCTGGTTTATTCACAGTTCCCTGTATGCACTCTTCTCTATTTACAGAGAGATAAAGTATATGCAGAAAATTATGAACAGATGTGCGCTTAATATAATACTGATTTATTTGATAAATATTTATTGAGTGTTTCATATATAAGCCAGAAACTATTCTAGATGCTTAGGATACATCAAAAACCAAATTGACAAAAATCCCTGCCTGCATGAAAATTACAGTCTAGAAAAGTAGGACAACTGATGACCTCTTCAGAGAGATACATGTGCATCTTTAACAGACAGAGATCTACACACCCATATATGTCAAAAGAATAATTGATTTTTAAAAAAGCATTCTTTCCATATTTATTTTAATACATAATATTATCCAAATATGGATTGTGCCAGGGAAGGATTAGATCCCAAAAATCTAAGTAGGTTAGAGATTCCTAATCAAAGTGAATAAAGTCTGTGACACTGGTTTATTGAATGGTAGCCACAGTCCACAAAGAGGAACAGAGATAAAGAAGGAAATAGAATCATTAAGGACAAAGTGCAGAAGAGGAATTCTGAATTGAAAATGGAGATAAGAATCAAAAACATTCTAGGAACTAGACCAGAGCAGAAGCATCTCTGCAAGAGGTGCCAAGCACCTAGGGCAACTGCAAAATATACTATGATATTTCATTGACTTTTAAGATCCAGTGGATCCAAGGTGGCTTGAATTAAGAGAGACAGGTATAGGGGCCAGCCCTGTGACCTAATGGTTAAGTTTGGTGCACTCCACTTCAGCGGCCAGGGTTCAGTTCCTGGGCATGGACCTACACTACTCACCAGTGGCCAAGTTGTGGTGGTGACCCACATACAAAACAGAGGAAGATTGGCACAGATGTTAGCTCGGGGTGAATCTTCCTCAAGCAAAAAAAGTGGAAGATTGACAACAGATGTCAGCTCAGGGAGCATCTTCTTAAGCAAAAAAAAAGAAAAAAGAGAGAGAGAGACATGTACAAATGTACAGAATTTATTAGGACTCTCACCTCCATTTTGTGATATTGGTCATAGCTGGAGACGGCTGACCTAGTTGATAGCTAAAAGGCCCCTGAACACATAAGGCAGAGAAGACACTACAGGACCATGAATAATGCCAGACTGCTCCTTTTTTCTGAATATACCTAAGAAAAAATGTTTTTGATATTTTATTCTGCTATATTTGTCATTTATTGCATCTTCAATAAACAAGGGTTCTGCATATATCCATTACTTAAATGTGGTCAGTCCAATCACAGCTATGAACAACCTACACTTCTACTGGATATCGTCATACAAAAACTTTTAAAGACATACTTCTCATAAACTACATGGAATCCTTCATCTGTACCTATTTCCAAATACTTTCTTACTGTCAGTAAATTATGATTTTGAAAATATCCTTCCTTTTTCCTTGGAAATAAATGCCTATCCTAAATAAACGCCTATCTCCAAAGAGGAGCATGCTTATCCACAAAACAAACAAAACAAAACTATTATGAAATGAATCCATTTTATTTCACCAAGCCCTACAAGACCAGGAAGGACAGAACCACCATGACGGCGCTGATGTATTTTTTAAATAAAAAAGTATAAGAATGTCAATATTATACCACAAAAAATTTCTCCTGTTTTTTTCCTTGAGAAACAATAGTGGAACTTGACGTGTTATGAATCTGAAGCTAAAAATGAAAGAACATGCTAACCTTTCTAAAACAATTGTATCTCTTAAGGGTTTGGTTCTGCCTCTGCGATCATATAATCTCCATGTTGTTTTATGCATTCCCTTTGGCTGAATCAACTACAACATCATTGCATATTAAAATTTCAACACAGAAACACACATTTAAATTCTCTGCTTGATATAAAAGTCATGAAGAGACTGGAGGCAAGTTGGAGGAACAACTGAGTTTAATAAAGAGATCAACACAGCTGAGCAGACACATTACAGACCTATTTTCCAAGACTCCTCATACACACACAAAAGAAACCAAAAAACAAAATAAACAAAAACCAGATTTTTCAGAATGCTTTTAGCGGGTAGTATATTTCCTATGAAGTAATAAAAACATTATTATTTTTAGTACCCACCCTATTTTTGAACTAATTTTAATCTGGGTCATGTGTTTTTAGCAGTCCACTAACTCTTGAAAATAAGAATGTACAATGTATAAATTGATACCTAAAAATCCTTATCATTGATTCATGCATTTATGTAAATTTCTCATAGAATAAATGAATTTATCATGAATGTCATCCGAGCATTATATTTGGAATAATGGGTATATGAAAAAAAAACCAGTCTTTCAAGAGCGTCTATTATATCCAGGTCTACATATTCACAAATATAAAAAAAGTTGTCCTTTTCTCAGAAATTGTGCAAAAAGTTATTTAAATAGTTACTCTGTTCAAAAATAAATATGGTTCCAAATTGTGACTCCGCTTCACCTCTTCAGCAACCAAATCATTTAAAACAATTTCTATTAAGCACAAACATTTTAGCTTAATTTCTAAACAGATATCTCATGTGTTTTAATGAAGGGACTATTTCCCTTTGGATGTTCTATAAGTGCAATAGATTTCAATATAACAGACTTGAATGGATGTCATTTATTTAGGCTTTTGAAATGTATGGTATGAGCTACAGGCACTTACATGTTTCTATTGATTCAAAGTTACTATAGGAAGCCTTTCTACTCATGCTCATATTCTCAAAAAGAGGCATTTTTCAGCTGAGAGGGTAGTCTCGTAACGTAAATGCGACATTTAATGTCGTAAATACATATAAAGTTTCTTGAGTACCAATTAAACACACAATGAGGACCAGATGAGGGGGAGGACAAAGATATTAAAATTAAAATAATTTCTCTCAGGTAATATTTAGATGATACTAAAAATGGCTAAAGATTTTACATGTAAATGACTAAAATCGGGGTTTTTGCAGGAATTTTAAATGTTTAGACAGCATTTCCTAGAATCTAGGTAAAAATCAAAATTTGCTTTGAAAAATCAGCAACACTATTTTACGAAAAAGTACTCAATTGTAACAGATGTTGCTATATATTTATATATACTTGGGTATCATTAATATGTATTAGCCTAAATAAATAAATAGTAAAACAGTGAAATAAAGAGCTACTATGAAGATGTTCATTTGAAAATTTATCATATCAAAAAATTGAAACATATAAACTTTAGGATTCTTTGTTCTATTTCTGTGAAAAATGTTGTTGGAACTTTGATAGGGATTGCATTAAATCTGTAGATTGCTTTAGGAAGTGTGGACATTTTAACGATGTTAACTCTTCCAATCCAAGAGCACGGAATATCTTTCCATTTCTTTGTGTCTTCTTCGATTTCTTTCAACAATGTTTTATAGTTTTCGGTGTACAGATCTTTCACCTCTTTGGTTAAGTTAATTCCTAGGTATGTTATTCTTTTTGTTGCAATTGTAAATGGGATTGTATTCTTAATTTCTCTTTCTGTTACTTCGCTGTTAGTGTATAGAAACGCAACCGATTTTTGTACATTGATTTTGTATCCCGTGACTTGACTGTATTCCTTTATTGTTTCTAAAAGTAAATGAATAATAATAACAAAGTGGTTAAATACTTCATGGCTAGACTATAAATAGGATGCAAAAAGATCTTTACAAAGATTTTTATGAAGAACTTTGAATAAGAGGAAAATTAGGTGACATGGTGTTAAGAAAAAAATACCATATAAACTTTATAAACAAAAGTATCTCAATCACACAAAGACGCACATACACACACATGCATACATACAAACACCAGGGTTGTTTAAGGTAATTTTAAAGATTTATTTTACTTATACACTTTAAAATTTTTCAACTATTGGGTACTAAATCTATATTATTAGAAAAACAAATGCTTTCTTTAAAACAAAAAGAGGGCGCCTGATATTACGGCCCCCGGGTGCCAAGAGCTTATTTTCCATAATCATAGCAAACATTTCTTTCAAAATACGACATCATAGAAAAACAGATATTTGGAAAATGCAGTGATTAAGAATAGAATAACTATTTTAAATGCTTTACTTCAAGGCTTACTTACACCTCAAGTTATACATATTTTAAAATAATATTTTAAAAGTACTAAGCATTTATTTAGCTCACTGTTTTTCAAATCAAAGGATATAATTTCCTCTGCTAAGGTGGAAAAATGTTCCATCCCTGAGAAAAATTATCCAGTCAAGTCTGAGAAACAGTGACTAAGAAACTAAAATATTTTTATGGATAACTTCCAGTTAGGCTTTCGGAAAAATAATACTTTATATTTACAACTGGTTCCTAGGTTAGTTGTTTTAAAAATAAAGATGCAAAATTAAAATATTCTCCCAGGATAATTGAACCTCAGAGAATATATCCACAGACCATTCTGTGGAAAACATTGAATCGAAAACCTACAGCTCATGCTAGAGAATGTCTCTTAATTACAAATCATCTCTTAAAAAGAGGACTGTCTTTATTATTGATGACATTTTCCTGAAGATGCAATCAAA